>NW_023416335.1:96930651-97604827 GCF_014108235.1 Myotis myotis
TCCTCAATTAATATTTGACAAAGGAGTCAGGAGCATACAATGGAGTCAAGATAGTCTCTCCAATAAATGGTGTTGGGAAAAATGCAAAAAAAAAAAAAAAAAAAAAAAGAAAAAAGAAAAAAAGAAACTAGACCACAAACTTACACCATAAACAAAAATAAACTCAAAGTGGATAAAGGACTTAAACATAAGATGGGAAACCATAAAAATATTAGAGGAATCCTCAGGCGGCAAAATGTCAGACATATGCTGAAGCAATTTCTTCACTATACAGCTCCTAGGGCAATGGAAACTAAAGAGAAAATAAACAAATGGGACTACATCAAAATAAAAAGAAACCATCAACAAAACAATAAGAAAGCCCATTGCATGGGAGAACATATTTTTCAATGTTATAACCGATAAGGGTTTAATCTCCAACATTTATAGGGAACTCATACAACTTAACAAAAAGAAGATAAACAACCCAATCAAAAAATGGGCAATGTACCTAGATAGATACTTTTTGAAAGAAGACATAAGGAAGGCCAAGAGACATATGAAAACATGCTAAAAGTCACTAATCATCCGAGAGATGAGAGATGCAAATCAAAACAACAATGAGGTACCATCTCACACCTGTCAGAATGGCTATCATCAACAAATCAACAAAGGACAAGTGCTGGCAAGGATGCAGAGGAAAAGGAACCCTTGTGCACTGCTGGTGGGAATGCATACTGGTGCAGCCACTGTGGAGAACAGTATGGAGTTTCCTCAAAAACTAAAAATGGAACTCCCATTTGACCCAGTGATCCCACTCCTAGGAATATATCCCAAGAAACTAGAAACACCAATCAGAAAGGATATATGCATCCGTATATTCACAGCAGCACAATTTACCATATCTAAGATTTGGAAACAGCCTAAGTGCCCATCAGCAGATGAGTGGATTAAAAACTGTGGTACATATACACAATGGAATACTATGCTGAGGTAAAAAAGAAGGAATTCTTACCATTTGCAACAGCATGGATGGAACTGGAGAGCATATGCTAAGCAAAATAAGCCAGTCAGAGAAAGATAAATATCACATGATCTCACTCATTTGTGGAATCTAATGAACAACATAAACTGATGAACAAAAACAGATCCAGAGACAGAGAAGCATCAATCATACCGTCAAATCTCAGAAGGAAGGTGGGGGAGGTTGGGGGTAGGGGGGAGACCAACCAAAGGACTTGTATGCATGCATATAAGCCTAACCAATAGACACAGACACCAGGGGGGTGAGGGCATGAGTGGGGGTGTGGGAGGGCAATGGGGGGGGGGTAAGGACACATATGTAATACCTTAATCAATAAAGAAAAAATTTTTAAAAAGTTACTGTGGCTTATGTATTGTTATCACATATAATGTTGTGGATATAATGTAAGCTAATCTATCATTTGATTAATGGTAATGTTTGTATAAGTGGTACATTGATCACATCCTCAAAATATAGGGTTTGATTTGTGACTCAGCCTTGTTTATACTGCCTCGGGATCTTAAAATTCTATCCATAAATCTATATTTGAAACCGTCTATAATGTGTGGTTATTATTTATTTGTCTCATGGTCACTAGATTAAGAGAGATTAAAAGTTAGATAAACTAATTTATAAAATCCCCAATTTACGCCTTTACTAACCTTCAAGGTAAAAGTGTTGGTTTGACTAGTAGTGGGTCCAAATCTAGCATACATTGGAATTGGACTATTAGGAGATGCTCAGATTCTATATCTGACCAAACCTGGATTTCTTAGATTCACGGAGATACTGCTTATCCTGATCATCACTTTCTATGTCTTAAATTATATAGTCAGCAATAATCCTGCAGTCTTTTTTAGAGTGGATTTCCATTCTATTGCTCATATTTTGATTTTTTGAAAGGGAAACTCTTTAGTTCATTTGTAATCCCTATATTTTCTGTTTTTCAAAGTAACAACATAGTGCTAAGCCCTTAATAACTAACTATATATTGCATTTTAATCCTAATCATTTATGAGGTGAAGACTTTTGAAAGTGTGCACTATCCTTAAATGCATTAGCAGCATGAAAATAAAGATTATTTAGAAGTGGACACTCTGTGGTCTACTTAGTTCTAATATCTTTATTATTCCTAAAAGTGGGCCAGAAATCCTGGGATTGCTACTTTTGCCACTTATTTTTGAGAATTGATAAATCCTAGGATGTATTTCACCTCCTGAACTTATTACATATCAAAAATTAAATCTTCCCAAGACCAAGAAAATACATGAAAAGTTAATTGTGACTGCAGATCATATCAAAATTAAGCTTAGACCAGCCAGTATAGCTCAGTTGGTTGAGAGTCCTCCCATGCAACAGGAAGTCCCTGGTTCAATTACTAGTCAGGGTACATGCCTGGGTTGCCAACTCAATCCCCAGGAGGGGGCATGTAAAAAGCAACCAATTGATGTTTCTTTCTCATGGATGTTTCTATTTTTCTCTCTCTGAAATAAGTAAAAACATATTTTAAAAAATAAGCATAAATTCATAGCTGGAAATACTTTTCTTAGTAAAGGAGATACTTAATTGTTTTGTAAAATTTTAAAATGAAAAATTCTTAATGATTTAATTCATTCTAATCCTATCCTATAAAATAAAAGCCCAGTGACTGAAACAGTGGAATGACCAGAACGACCAGAGACCAGGGAAATCAGGCAGGTAGGCAAGTGGTTAGGGGTGATGAGGCAGGCAGGCAGAAGCAGTTAGGGGTGATCAGAAAGGCAGGCGAGTGGTTAGGGGTGATCAGGCAGGCATAGGCGGTTAGTGGTGATGAGGCAGGCAGGCAAGTGGTTTGGTGCAATCAGGCAGGCAGGCAAGCAGTTAGGGACAATGAGGCAGGCAGGCAGAGTGGTTAGGGGTGATGAGGCAGGCCAGCGAAAGGTTAAGAGCAATAAGGCAAGCTGGCGAGTGGTTAAGGGTGATCAGGTAGGCAGACAAGCGATTAGGGGCGATCAGGCAGGCAGGCACACAGTTAGAAGCCAGCAGTCCCAGATTGCGAGAGTGATGTCTGACTGTCAGTTTAGGCCCGATCCTCAGGGATTCTTGAGGGATCGGGCCTAAACTGGAAGTTGGACATCCCCCGAAATGTCCTAGATTGCAAGAGAGTGAGCTGGATTCAGGGACCATCCCCAGTGCAAGAATTTTGTGCATCGGCCCTCTAGTTTAATAAGAATAAAATGAATTGCTTTTTAGATTAATTAAAAATTTTAATCTTTATTGTTGAGAGTATTACAGATGGCCTCCACTTTCCCCCCATTGCCTGCCTACACTGGGTTCCTGCCCCATCCCAGGCCTTTACCACCCTATCCTCTGTGTCCTTAGATAAGATCTTTGGTTAATCTCTTCCCACCCCCTCTCTCCCTTCCCCTCTAAGATTAATCAGCATTCCATGCTTCCATGCCTCTGATTCTGTTTTATTCAGCAGTTTATTTTGTTCATTAGATTTCTTGTTAATTTATTTTGATTTTTAGATTCGATTATTGATAGATATGTATTTGTTGCCATTTTATTATTCATATTTCTTCTTCTTCTTCTTCTTCTTCTTCTTCTTCTTCTTCTTCTTCTTCTTCTTCTTCTTCTTCTTCTCCTCCTCCTCCTCATGCTCCTCTTCCTCCTCCTCCTCCTCTCCTACTCCTCCTCCTTCTTCTTCCTGCTCTTCTTCAAGAATATCCTTCAACATTTCATGTAACACAGGTTTGGTGATGAACTCGTTTAGCATTTTTTTTCATATTTAAATATTTGTCACAGACCCATTGCTTTAAATGTATATTTATTAACTGTCCAGAGACAGTTTTGGTCTCCCTCAGACTTTTGAAAATTTTAAATGATCCAGGCAACTCCTGTGAAGATCAAGTTTTCAAATTCTTCACCAAGGGCATCCTTAGCTCATTTGTGCTCCCAGGTAGTATTCAGGTAGCAGCAGTCTATGCTTCAAGCATCCATCTTTCCCTGCTAAGTCGGCAATACTCATTTGATTTCTGCCGGGTTCTACACCTGACACAGTGGTCAGGATTTCTTCTTTAGTATTTTCTTATCTGTGAAGTTTTCTATTTTACCTTCAATTCTAAATGATAGCTTTGCTGGGTAGAGTAATCTTGGGTCTAGGTCCTCGCTATTCATCACTTTGGGTATTTCTTGCTACTCTCTTCTGGCCTGCAAATTTTCTGTTGGGAAATCAGCTGACAGTCATCTGGGTGATTCCTTGTAGGTAACTAACTGCTTTTCTCTTGCTGCTTTTAAGATTCTCTCCTTGTCTTTAACCCATGGGATTTTAATTATGATGTGTCTTTGTGTGGGCCTCTTTGGGTTCTTCTTGTTTGGGACTCTCTGTGATTCCAGGACTTATAAATCTATTTCTTTCACCAGGTAGGGGAAGTTTTCTGTCATTATTTCTTCACATAGGTTTTCAATATCTTGCTCTCTCTCTTCTCCTTTTGGCACCATCAGAATATGAATGTTGATACCCTTGAAGTTGTCCCAGAGGATCTTTACACTTTCTTCATATTTTTTTATTCTTTTTCTTTTTGCTCTTTGATTGGGTGTTTTTTGCTTCCTCATATTCCAAATCCTTGATTTGATTCTCAGAATCCTCTACTCTACTGTTGAATCCCTATAAATTATTCTTTATTTTAGTTAGTGTATGCTTAATTTCTGACTGGTCCTTTTTCATGTCTTTGATATTCTCATTAAGATCTTTGAAAGTCCCATGAAGATCTTTGAGTAACCTTAAAAGCATGGTTTTGAACTCTGTATCCAGTAGTTTGCTTGCTTCCATTTCTTTAATTTGTGACATGTCTCTTTGTCTTCACATTTTGGCTGCTTACCTCTGTTTGTTTCTATGTATTAGGTATTGTGTTATGTCTCCTGGAATTGGTAGAGTGGCCTTGTGTAGTAGGGGTCCTGTAGGGTCCAGTGGCTCAGCCTCCCCAGTTACCTGAGCTGGGCACTCTATGTGTGCCCCTGTGTGAACTGTGTGTTGGTCTTATAGTTGAGCTTTGATTGTTGTTGGAATCACTGGGAGTAGTTGACCTTCAGACAATTGGCTGTGAGGACCTGCTGCAACTAAAGTGGGAGTACTGCTGTGCAGGAATTGAGGTCCAGCTGTGAATCAAGGCAGGTTGGTGCTAGTGCCAGATCTTGGTCCTTTTATTGATAGGTTTGGGGCATGCTGTCACCAGCTGAAGCTTGTTTGAGAGATTTTAGGAAAGTCTGAAGCCTGAGGCTATACATATGGAAAAGCTGCTGCAAACATCTTGGGTGGGACTGCAAATTGGGTAGGTAGGTACCTCAGGGAGCCCTCTGTGTGGAACAAACATTGTGCTCCAGTCTGATTGAGACTCAGATATGGCTGCCAGTCAGCCCTGTGATAGCAGAGGTCCCAGCATAGGAACAATGACCCTTCTGAGCACTCCCTTCTGGGGGAAAGATGCTCCCAAGTTCCTGCCCAATGCCAGACAACCAGGTTCCTTCCCATATGTGTCTGGGTCCCCCAGCACTGGAGCTCAGAAGAAGTGGGACCAGGTACCTTTGTGTGTAGGCCCTTTAAGAGGAACACCTGGGATTCCAGCAGCCTCCTTGCCACAGCCACAATCCCCACTGGTTTTTATGTCCCGTAGTTATGGGTACTTCTCTTCCCAGGCCTGGAACCCTGAGCTGGGGGTCTGGCGTGGTACTGGGACCCCTTGCTCCTCATGGATTTCTGCAACCTTTTGTGGTAGGGGTTCAGGATCTGAAGAAGGGGCCGACACACAAATGAAAACACTAGACGAGATATATAAATTTAGAAGGCATGGGGGGCCAGGTGGAGACTTCTCTCTTAGAGAGGCACCCTGAAACCTGGCCTTGCCTGCTTTTTATTCAATTTTAGATACACATCTTGCCCTCAGTAAAGCATGGCAAACAGACCATCTCTAAGGTCAATAAATAAAGATCAGTAAGGTTCAGTAAACATTTACTTTGAGGCTATTAGGTCAGGAAATTGCTCGAAGCCACCATTATCTCAACAGAACAATGGTTCATGGTATTAGCCCTGCCACAACCAAGGTCCATCAGCCTTCTGCATTCCTTGGTGCACTCTCATGATAGTATTGGCAGTGGATGTCTTCCAGCAATGGATGACCTCCACAGAGATAATCTCCCTCCATATTTAAAAAGGAACAGCACACTTGGGTGTCAAAACAGCCTGTTCTGTGCCTCCGCCCTGCCTACCAGTCTCAATGTGCTTTCTTCTTTACTTTTCTAGTTGTAGGACGTCCATACAGTCACCTTTCAGGTGGTTCTGAATGATGGCTGTTCTGTATTTTAGTTGTAATTTTGATGTCTAGGTTAATTTAAATATCAGCAATATTTATCCTAATAGAGATTATTTAGAACAAAATGACAATGATGGACAAGCTTTAATATCATTTGGCTGTCTCTAAAGACAACCATTGAAAAATGTCAACTATTTAATCTTATTTTTTGAAATATAATTTTCAAAATAAAATTTTTGATCAGTGATCCAATTTAAATCTTGTTAAAAGGCAAGAAAAACATGTAATCAGAAATAATTCTTCTGCCATGCCTTATATTTAAGTTAAGGCTGAGAGGGTCCATAAAAGGGGATATATGTAATACTTTCAACAATAAAGAATTACAAATAAAAATAAAGTCAAGGCCTTTCACAAATTGTTGAAAAGCATTTGGGAATCAGAGCATCATTATTTTAAAAAAGTTTTTCTTTGCTTCACCATATATATGTATTATATGTCACTTATTTCCTGACAGTTTCTTTATAAAAAGTCTATAAATGTGTTTAGAATAAGAATTTAGAATATAAAATTTTATTCCTTTTCTAATGATATGCTGAAAGTTAGAAAGTGTAAAATAATCAAGTATTAAACAACTCAAAGAACTCTCAAAATATTTCCATTAAAATTATTAATGTTTGCACTGCATTTATCTGAGAATAAAAACAACACACCAATATTAAATTGATCAGTTCAGCATTTGTTTTCATAAGAAAGATGCATGTTTGCCTATTAAAAGAGAAAGACACACTGAGGTTCAGTGTTTTGAAACTACTCCACATCATCCTGGAACCATAGAACCAGGACTTTTGTGGCTTAAGACCCTGAAGTTTTAGGAAATTCTAACTTGAGTTGCTGGAGGCAACAACCAACAGTAATTAATATACAAATGGGAGAAGTCCATCAGAAAGCTGAATGGGGCTTTGATATTCAGCAGGGCTGAAAATCTGCATATTATTACCTGCTGTTGAATAAATGGCTGAAGGCAATCCCCTAACCTGATAATCTTTTACTGTTTACCAAACTTTACCTTTGATATGCCTGTTTGCATTCCTAAAGGGCAAATGTATATTCTAGTAAATAAAAAGGATATGGGTTTGGATATTCAGTGAGCTTAGTTACTAGAACTAAGTATCCATCTGGCTGCCCCTATAGTTTCTAAATTTATATTTCTTGTCTTGTGTATTAATTTTGCACATCAGCCCTTTCTCCAGGCCTTGAACCCAGGCTGCGTGGGTTGCGGCTTCACATCTGGTGCCTTTGGACACAGATCTGGAGAAAAATATTTCACTGGAGCAAAAAACGAAGGAAAATCACCTGGAAAAGGTGGAGGATCACTGGAATGGTGGGGAGATTCACTGCGTGCAATGCTCGTGCCAGCTTCGGAAGTCTGTGGATCCATAAGTGGGTGAGTACTCTTTTATTTTAGCCAGACCATAATGGGGCAGAATTCGACAAAAGGGGGAGAGACTTTCTTGTAGACTTTTGGCTTGCATGCTCAAGGATAAAGGAATTGAGGTGTCAGAAGATCTTCTTTCACAGTTTTTGCAGATCATTATAGAATATAATCCTTGGTTTCCTGATGAGGGTACATTAGATGTTGAATGTTGGGAAAGAGTAGGTCAGAACTTGAAAAAAACTCAACAGCAGGGGGAAAACTTGCCTCCAAATTGTTTCTCCTTATGGAACATGGTATTGCATTTTCTAGAGCCTTTTAGAGAGAATAAACCTTCTCCCTTTGCACCCTCCGCTCCTAAAGAAGAGCAGAAAGAAAAATTGGAGGAGTGGCTTTCATGCCCCCCTCCACCTTTGTGTCCTGATCCTGAAATACTTAAATTGCCACTAATAGAATCACCTGTGCAAATGAAGTATGGTAGCAACCATCTGAGGTAGAAACTGTAGTTCAACTCTAACCCTGCTGTTTGCCTTAACAATAGCAAAGTTATTTTGATTTTCTGAATTGTATAAATCATCCCATTTGATTGAATGCCTTATTAACTGTGATGTGAATATCCCATTGATTGTGATCTTACTGGTTTTAGAGAGCAAATTCTCTGTACCTGGGAACCAGGACAGCACAATTATCCCAAGACCTGAGGGTTCCAGATAATGTTTCCCTGTCAACTCAGTGGTCCCAAGACCAGGACAGCACAATTACTCTAAATTTCCTCAATGGCTCTAGATAATGTGTTCCTGGCAACTCAGTGATCTCAAGACCCGAGAGCTCTAGATAATGAGTTTCTGGCAACTCAGTAGTCTCAAGACCCGAGGGCTCTAGATAATGTATTCCTGTCAACCCAGCGGTCCCAGATAATGTGTTTCTGTCAGCTCAGTGATCCCGAGACCCAAAACTGTAATTAACATGCTTAATTCTGCTTCTGTATACTGCTTTTTGGAAACCAGGTTCCTCATTCCAAACCCTGGGATGTAATCAATACCTTTGTGATTTTTGCCTATATAAACCTGGTGTTGTGGCCATCTTATCACTTCGAGTTTTGGCAGAGTGAAATACCCCCTCGGAGTCCCGGATTGCAATAAATGTGACTCTTTAATTCGACTTCTTGAGCTATCCTTCTGTGATTCACGGGGTACATTACAACACAAAGAGCTATCCAAGAAGGATTAAAGGACATGATGGTGGAGAAGAGACTTGCTTTTCCTATTATACAGGTAGCTGACCCACAGCTCCTGAATCATAATAAAACAGCATAAAAATTTTGACTTTAAAATGATAAAGGCCTTGCGTAAGAGTGTAGTATGGAATAGTCCTACCACTCCTTTTACCGGAGAAATTATGAATAACATTTCTGAAGCATTCTTAGCTCTTTATGGTTGGTATTCTCTAGCTCACATAACTCTAGATGGAGATTATTTACAATGGAAGGGATAATTTTTAGAGATATGTCAGGAGCAAGCCCACGCAAACCATGGGCTGAATGATCAAATTACTTATGAAATGTTAGTAGGGCTGGGACAATATAGTGATGTGCAAAATCAGCTAAATTTTGTGCAACAGACTTATGAGCAAGTTAGATTTTGTGGAAGAAGAGCTTGGTGAGCTTTACCAGCAAAAGGGGACCCTGAGGGAGCTTTTAGTAAATGTATGCAGGGGTCTACAGAGTCATTTTCTGATTTTGTGGCTTGCCTCACTGGAGCAGTGAGAAGACAGATTCAACATGAAACAGCAGGAGACATTTTAATTCAGTAATTAGCTTATGAAAATGCCAATGCTGATTGTAAGAAATGCCTGATGCCTCTGAGAAAAAATAGTACCATTACAGAAAAGATTCAAGCATGTCAAAATGTGGGATCAGGCATTTTTCAAGCAAGATTACTAGCTGCCACTGTAACAGCGGGGAATAGAAAATGCTTTAATTGCGGACAGCAAGGACATTTCAAAATAGAATGTAGGCAACCGAAAAGGACACAAAGTGGTGCCCAAGGGAAAGGCGTGAGCATTCCTTCTCCCAATTCAGATAATGCAGATTTAGCCTCTTTATGTCCCAGATGTCAGAAAGGAAATCATTGGGCTAGTTAATGTAGATCTAAATTTCATAGAAATGGGCAGCCATTAAATCAAGACATAGGGAATGCCCAGCCACAGGGAAACAGCCAGAGGGGCTTCCCCCAGCCCCATTAGAAAAGGGATTTACACCCTTCAAGGCCCACAGTGAATTCCCTCATCCGAGCCACTCCAGGGAGCACAGGCCTAGATCTAATAGTCCAAAGCAATCACTCTGACCCCTGATATGGCTCAGCAAGCTGTTCCTACAGGAATTTGGTGGCCTGTACCACTAGGAACGTCAGGCTTAGTCTTAGGAACAAGTGGAAATATTCTGAAAGTACTGTTTTGCCTGGAGTCATAGATTCAGACTATGAGGGAGAAATCAAGGTAATATTAGAATGCAAACATATTATGCAAATTACTCCAGGACAAAGAATTGCTCAGCTCCTGCTTTTACCTTATATTCAGCAGGGTGAAGCTATAAATAGGAAAAGAGGAACACAAGGATTCGGAAGCTCAGATATATATTGGATACAGGAAATTAGCAAAACCTGTCCCATGATTAATTTAAGAATAGAAGGAGACTGTTTAAAGATTTAGTAGACACTGGAGCGGATGTTAGTGTTTAGTCAAGAATTCTGGCCTCCAGATTGGTCCATGGTAGAAGCTACGGGCTCTATTACTGGAGTTGGAGTTCCTGATGATACTCAACATAGTGCTGCAGTGTTAAGGTGTCAAGATGAGGAAGGACAAACAGGATGGTTTCAGCCCTATATAGTCTCTGGAATTGCAGTCAACTTATGGGGCCGGGATGTTTTAGAAGGTTTACAAGCTTTTATTATTACCAAGAAGGGACAGCAGTTAATACCTCAGATGGGATATCAAGCTTGTCAAGGCTTAGGAAAAGATAATCAGGGCATTAAAGAACCCATTCAAGCCAAAAAAACACAGGAAGACAAGGATTAGGATATCAGCCTTTTTAGGAGTGGTCACTGCTCAGTCTCCTCACCCCCATGCTGATCCTATACAATGGAAAGATGAGAGACCTATATGGGTGGATCAGTGGCCATCAACCAAGGAGAAATTAAGTCATATTCATGAATTAATACATGAACAAGTAGAGGCTGACCATATAGAACCTTCTAATAGTCCTTGGAATACTCCTATATTTACAATACCTAAGAAGGCGACAGGAAAGTGGTGATTGTTACATGATCTTAGAGCGGTTAACGCTACTATGCATGCCAAGGGAGCTTTACAGCCTGGACTCCCAGCACCTTCACAAATACCTCTACATTGATCTCTTATAGTAGTAGATCTTAAGGATTGTTTCTTCACCATTCCCTTGGCACCTCAAGATAAACAAAGATATGCCTTTTCAGTGCCATCTATTAATAATATAGAGCCTATGAAAAGATATCAATGGAAGGTTTTGCCTCAAGGAATGGCCAATAGCCCTACCTTATGTCAAAAATATGTAACTCAAGCCATTCTAAGGGACAAATATCCCCAATGTTATATTATCCATTACATGGGTGACTTGCTGTTAGCAAGTCCATGGGAAGAACAGTTTAGCAATGTTTTCCCAATCAGAAAAGGAACTTCCTAAATGGGGCTTAAAAATTGCTCCAGAAAAGGTACAGAAAGAAATGCCTTTCAAATACCTAGTAACCATAATTGAGAACCAATGTCTTAGGCCTCAAAAGGTGGAAATACGAAAAGATTGCCTTAAAACTTAAATGACTTTCAAAAATTATTAGGGGACATTAATTGATTAAGACCTTATCTAAAAATCTCTACAGGAGAAATGACAAATTTATTTAATATGCTTAGAGGTGATTCTAATCTTTCTTCACCCCGAGTATTGACAAATGAAGCTAGAAAGGAGTTACAAAGAATTGAGCAGGCAATCTCCTCAGCCCAAGTAGCATGGTACTGCCTGAATTACCTTTATTGGGACAAATTAATCCTACTACAAATAGTCCTATTGGAGTCATCTTCCAAAATAAAAACTCTCTTGCTATTATTGAATGGGTCCACCTAGGGCCGTGGTCGGCAAACTGTGGCTTGCGAGCCACATGCGGCTCTTTGGCCCCTTGAGTGTGGCTCTTCCTAAGCCTTAGGAGTACCATAATTAAGTTAATAGCAATGTACCTACCTATATAGTTTAAGTTTAGAAAATTTGGCTCTCAAAAGAAATTTCAATCATTGTACTGTTGATATTTGGCTCTGTTGACTAATGAGTTTGCCGAACACTGACCCAGGGCATCAATCCTCTAAAACTGCGGTTACATATATAGAACTTATGGCTCAGTTGATATCTCAACTTAGAAAGCACTGCAGGAAGCTTAGAGGAGAAGAACCCCAATGCATCTATCTTCCCCCTACTGGGGAGCAATTAGAAATATTATTTCAGACTGATTTAAATTGGCAAATTGAACTAAGTGGATATTCAGGGGAACTTAGTTGTCACCTACTAAAAAACAAATCATTACAATTTTTATATTATACCCCTATTTATATAAAAAAAAAATACTAAGCAGGAACCTATTCCTGGAGCATTAACTGTTTTTACTAATGGATCATCTAATGGTAAAGTTGCTTATCATACAATGAATTCAGACTGAGTCATCCAAACCAGTCATACTTCTGTAAAAAGAATTGAATTAAAAACTAACAAGGCTTCATTGCAGGATTTCTGAGAGCCTCTTAATATAATTTCAAACTCTGCTTATGTTGCAGGCCTGGTGAATAGAATTGAAACTGCTCAATTAAGATGGCTCAGTGACCAAAGTTTATTTATACTATTTAAACAAGTTCAACAGATTGTGCAACAGAGACAGTATCCCTTTTATATTACTCTATCAGGGCTCACAGTGTATTACCTGGCCCATTACCAAACAGAAATGCACATGCTGATCAATTGGTTGCTTTATTAAAACAGGCCGCAAAATCTCATCAGCTTTTACATCAGCCTGCCAAAATGTTGTCTAGACAATTCTCAATCACTTGGCAGCAGGCAAAACAGATTATCAGAGAATGTTCCACTGGCATGTTACATCTGCCTCAAGGGCCTAATATAGGAATTAATCCTCGAGGATTGATAAGGGACCATATCTGGCAAATGGATGTAACACATTATACTCCTTTTGGATGCCTTGGGGCATTGCATGTCTCCTTAGACACCTTTTCAAAAGTCCCATGGGCTACTGCATCTACAGGGGAAACAGAAAAACAGGTTATTAATCATTGCCTAGCTGCTTTTGCCATCATGGTAATTCCAAAAATTATTAAAGCTGATAATGGGCCTACTTACACAAGCTGTCATTTCCAGCAATTTTGTAAAAAGTGGAAAATTCAGCACATTACAGGAATACCATATAATTCCTGAGGACAGGCAAGTATTGAATGCCAACATCAGTGGCTAAAATCCCAACTTGAAAAACAAAAAGGGGTGGGGGGTGATGGAGAAATCACCTGTAAGTAGACTACACCAAGCCTTGATTACTTTACATTTTTTTCACTTGTAATGCTGATGGCCAGACACCCATGGAATTTCACTGGTATGAGAATAAGACAAAGGAAAATGGTCTGGTTAAATGGAAAGATCATGAGTCTGGTTTATGGAAGGGCCCCAACCCCTTGCTAACATTTGGCTGAGGATATGTTTGAGTATTTCCAGAAAATTTCTCCAAGCCCATGTGGATTCCCACAAGAAATATTAAACTTCAACATGGATCCAAGAGAGGAACTGGCCAGATTAATGAGGACCTTGCACCTGGAACCGTACCTTGCAGCTGCAGACAATTGGCTACCCCAGCCACAGACAGCAGCAGCCCCAGGCAACATACTGAAGATAAGGAGTGGGAGGAGAATGAGGCAGGTGATAAACAGCCCAGAGATGACTTGGGGGATGATAAAGAAGATGGTCCAGAAAGCTGAGCGAACTTGTGAGGAGACCGGAACCCCAAGAATGCCTGAGAACATCTTTCTTGCCATGCTAGGAGCCATCAGTTGTGTGGTAATACTACTAGGGACAAAATGGGGAAGTATATTAGATTTATGTTTCCTGACCCTCCATGGGTAAGACCCTTTAAAAGCCCAAATACATTTACCATCACTATTTGCTCCTGGGAGAGGCAAAGAAAATTTAACATTACTAAGACATCCCCCCACTAAAATGAATGGCACCCCACTGAGGAACAATTTTCCCTTTGTGGATTGGAGTCCCTACGGGCCTGCGTATAGTAATAATTGCACCCTGAAATGGAAAGGGACCATATCCTATCTATATGTTAAAGTTACTCACTCCATCTCATGGTATGAAGGAGGATTTGTTGAGAAATTAGCTGCTGCATATTCTCCAATAAAATGATATAGTTTTAACTATAGCTTAGATAATTCCATTTGTACCTTATAGGGAACTCCCAACAAGACAGCATTTGCCACCGCTTGTGTCAATAAAAAATCACCTTCTTGGAGCTTGGGGTAAAGGTAACACCACCCTTAATATTTTAGAATTATAGCAGCATATTGTACAAATATCTCAGGCAAACTTACAAGCTAATTCCTTCTATGACTGGGAGCAATTGAAAAAAGGACATACAAGAATTTAATCCTTTTCACTGGATCTCCTTACATTTGCCATTTAGCATAACCACTATTGCCTGTCTCATTCTTGTTCTTATATGTTTAATTCTTGTCTGCAGATGCAGAATAAAAATCATAAAAAGACCCAAACTCTGCAAGTGGCATATACTCCTTCCCACATCTATTGAGAAATCAATAACGGGTAATTGCTGGAGGCAACGACCAACAGTAATTAATATACAAATGGGAGAAGTCCATCAGAAAGCTGAATGGGGCTTTGATATTCAGCAGGGCTGAAAATCTGCATATTATTACCTGATATTGAATGAATGGCTGAAAACAATCCCCTAATAACCTGATAATCTTTTACTGTTTACCAAACTTTAGCTTTGATATGCCTGTTTGCATTCCTAAAGGGCAAATGTGTATTCTAGTAAATAAAAAGGATATGGGTTTGGATATTCAGTGAGCTTAGTCACTAGAACTAAGTATCCATCTGGCTGCCCCCATAGTTTCTAAATTTATATTTCTTGTCTTGTGTATTAATTTTGCACATCAGCCCTTTCTCCAGGCCTTGAACCCAAACTGCGCGGGTCGTGACTTCATAGCGAGTGCCAGAGGAGCTCTGGTTATCTGTGATATTCTGGATGGTACAGAGCGCTCCATGATCTAGAAAGCTGTTGTTACTTGAATCCTAGTTCTTGTAGAGATTATTAGCTCCACAAAATTAGCTGGGAAAAATCTTATGGTTCCAGAGAGGAGGAAAATAGCCAGGTCTTGCTGAACTCTGTTTCTGGAGCATCCTAATCCTATCTAATAAAAGACAAAAAGGGTAACTGACCATACCTTCGCTATGCTTCCCATTGGCTAATCAGGGCTATATGCAAATTAACTGCCAACAAAGATGGTGGCTAATTTGCATACTGCAGGCAGGGTGGGACAGTGCCAGGTGCCATCTGGGCCCCCGTGTGTGTCCCTGGGTGGCTGGGCTTAGGCGGTGCGATCACATCACCTAAGCCCTGCCCCCAGCCAGGATGACCGTGTGCCGCCTAAGCCCTGTGCGCCTAAGCCCCACCCCCAGCTGGGACCCTTGTGTGCCGCCTAAGCCCCGCTGCCAGATGGGACCCCATGGTGATCCCAGAGCAGGCAAGTGCGGAGGGAGGGTGGCCCCCAGGTGGGCCTGCTCCTGGGATCGCCATGATGATCCCAGAGCAGGAAAGTTCCCCACAGGCAGCACCCAGCAAGGCCTGCCCCCGGTCTCTGCAGTGATCAGGTGATTCATGAGCAGGAAAGTGCAGCCTGCAGGCTGCACCCCACCCTCGCCACAGCTCAAGGGAGAGAAAAACACACAGTGGAGGCCAGGAGCCTGAGAGATCAACACAGAGGGGCACCTGCTCCAAGCCTCCACGGTGTGGCTCAGGGCAGGCCCCCAGCAGACACACACACTCACACATACACACACACACACACAAACACACAGCGCCTGCTCTGAGCCTCCAATGCAACTGGGGGCAGGCCCCCAGCGGACACACACACACACACACACACACACACACACACACACACACGATGCCTACTCTGAGCCTCTGCTGACAGACTGTGGCCATCAGTAGGACATCCACTGAGGGCTCCGGGACTATGAGAGGGGCAGGCTGCGCTGAGGGAACCCCCACCCCCCAGTGCATGAATTTCGTGCACCGGGCCTCTAGTTATATATATTTATGGAGAGAGATAGAGAGATATAGATATAGATATAGATATAGATATAGATATAGATATAGATATAGATATAGATATAGATATAGATATAGATAGATAGACAGATAGATGATAGATAGATAGATGATAGATAGATAGATAGATAGATAGATAGATAGATATAATTGGCTCATGTGATTATGGAGACTGGGAAGTCCCAAGATCTGCAGTCAGCCAGCTTGAGACTCTAGAGAGCCAATGATATAGTTCCCATCCAAGTCCAATTAAGTGGTATAAGTTATAGCTCAAGAAGAGACTATGTTTCAGTTCAAGTTCAAAGGCAAGAAAACACCGATGTCCCAGCTCAAACAGTCAGGCAGGAAGAGTTCTCTTACTTGGGGATGGTCAGCCTTTTTGTTCTATTCAAGCCTTCCACTGGTTAGCTGAGGTCCACTTGTATTATGGAGGGCAAACAGCTTTATTCAGTCTGACTGAAATACTAATCTCATCTAGAAACACCCTCTCAGATACATCCAGAATAATGTTTGATCAAATATCTTGGCACTACATGGCCCTGTCAAGTTGCAACAAAACAACAAAACACACAAAAACAAATGATCACAATCTGATTCTACTGATATCTTTTTCTTATGTTGTTTAAAAAACATTGAAATTATCTGTAATATCCATTCTTCAGGAAGGATTTAAAAGCATCAAAAGCATGGTTTTCTATAAAGCATTGATATTTAGACCTAGAAGAAATCAGAAAATTTTAGTTCAACTCTTTTGTTTTATTTTCACAAAGATAACTGTCTTGGGGTCTCTGAGACAATGAGAGGCCCAGCTAGTCTCTGTCCCCCTGCTGTCAGGCTAGGGTTTCTCCCACAGTTTATAGCACTTCTCCTAAAGTCAAAGAAGGTGTCCTTTGTGGGAGGAAAGGCTTGTTGTCTCCTTCATCTGCTCCTATTCTTTCTCCTCCTTTTCCTACTCTCTATCATCTTCCTATAATTCTTTTCAATTCTCCTGCTTATCTTGCTTCTTTTCCTCTCCTTCCTGTTTCTCTTCTCTTCCTTTCATCACCTCTTCCTCCTCTTCTTTCTCTTTCTCCTCTTCCTGCTGTTGTCTTCTTTTTTTCGTGTGTGGAAAACTTAAGAATTGGAATACAAAGAAAGCAGACTTCCTTACCTTAGGTTTATCCATCTTCAGCCTGAAGGCAAAGATTGTACTGGTCATCTTCTTATCTTTTAAGCCAAGGTCTTACAGATATGACAAATGTATGTGTGCTCCTGAGGACTCGGGACTTCACCTGTAGTGACCTTTGGCATCTCACAAGAAAGATTGCTTGGGGCATTTACTCAGTAAAATTAACATTTGATGAGCACATGCTATATGTTGGGTGTTATATTAAACACTTTAACTCAGTTAGCCAGAGGAGAGAGGTCTGGGAAATTCCATCATAAAACTGCAGTAAACTTTTAGTCACCTCTTCAGCAAGTAGAAAAGAATTATAAACCAGGAACCAAGTGAGAGATAAATGAATGGCTGCAAAATAGTGTGACAAATGCAATGATTGGGGAAGTCTAAGATGTTATGAGGGCTTCTGGGAGGGACTTCTATTCTGACTCAGGAAGGCTTTCTGGAAGAAGTAATTGCTGCATTGAATTTTGAAGTGGGTAGGAGTTAGTGAGTTATAATGGGGTGGCATTTTGGGTGAAGGCTTAAGGAACAACCAGTGCAATGGCCTGAAGATAAGAGGACATATTCAGGACCAAGAAGTGAATCCATGTGGCTGGAATGGAGAGGACTCATTCATCTCCAGAGGTGAGGCTGCAGAGTGATACAGGAATCAGATATGAAGGACTATATGAATCCAAGAAAGGAGTTGAAAGCTCATTCAAAGAATAATGTGGAAAAATCTACTATTTATCAGGAGTTTGAAAAGATCAGATATGAATTTTAGAAAGATCCTTTTGGTTGCAGTGCAGTGAGCAACTAACTGATCCAGGCCAAAACTAGGTGCAAAGATATGAGTTAGGGAACTGAGATTTTTATAGTAGCTAGGGAAAGACATATCTGTGGCTTAGGGGTGAAAAGTAAGGGGAAGTTTGGGGGTGGTAATTGGCTTGGTAATTGAATGACTGTGTGGGCGCATGAGGGAGAGAAATCATAGGTGAGTTTGGAAGTATGAAGAGGGTGAGAAAGAAAATGAGGTGAGTTTAATTTTGGTCCTTTTGAATTTGAAATGCTTGTGATCACCCAACTGAGTCTGTCGAGCAAAAACAGGCAAGCAAAGTTGTCTGTTTATGTACAAGAACTTAATAACTAGTTATTTTATTAAGACAATCTCTGGATAAGGAGATAAAATTCTCTTGACAAAGACATGTGTTATGGATGCTGTTTGAGCTGGGACATCAGTGTTTTCCTGCTTTGGGGGTGTCTCAGCACCCAAAGCAGTCCCCACAGGCCTTAAACTGAACCCAGAGCACTGAGCATGGTGCTGAGGGAGAACCATGAAACATTCAGAGGAGCAAAAGAGGAAGCTGGAGGTACTTTAAATCCCTTCTTTATTATAAATCCACATGAAATTATCCAGAAAGCACCAAGTTACCCATGTAGTATTTGAACAAAATTTGTGATAATCTCAAAGGACACTGTGGTTAAGAACATGGGCTTTTGAACAAATAATTCTGGTTTATAATTTCAGTTATGCCACTTGCTTTGTGACCTTAGGGAGCTCAATCTCAATAAGCCTCAATTTCTTTATCTGCAAATGAGGTAAAACTATGTGGTTAGGTATAAAAATATCTACCTCACCAAATTGGTGTAACGATTAAATGAAATAATGTCTGTAAAGGTTTAGCAAGTTTCAGTTTCTGGCAAATAGTAAGTCTAGTAATTACTGCAGCTGCAATAGTTGCTATTATGAGACATCCAGGCAAGGCAAATATCCTCTTCCCCTCCCATCCCAGCCACACCTATTTACTATGGCAACTAGGGGTAAAAACAACAACAAAGTGCATAGCCACACTTATGCACACAGATGTGCACAGACCATGTGTATACATATTTATTTGTAATAACAGAGGACTTTGTTATTTCTTGCTTTAAAACCAAAGCCATGCTTTTCTATGGAAATATAGAAGATAAATGCATCCTCTTTCTAAGTAATATGCTCATGTAATTACTGCAAAACAGATGGCTGATCTGTAGTAGACAGGTAATTGCTTTAGAAATGGATTTGAAGATGGGAAATGATGATAGAGTGCATTGTTCATATGATAGCGGTTCATTAAGGCAGTTCATGGCTCATTATAATTTTAAAAATCACATTGAAAACAGCATGTTATTTCCACTTTTAAGCTAATAGGAAACCCCTGCTTGCTCTAGTATTGTGCAAAGCTTTGGAAGAAAATGAAACCACTTATTGTGCTACATTTTTCTTCTAAGGAAGGAATTCAGCATTTGAAAAGTCCAATTATCCATCAACATTATTGAACACCAACTATTATTCTTTCATATACCTCTCTTCTTCCCTACTCTGTACTTTCTTTTTCCATTTTGCCCCCATATACTCCAAAGTACCACAAAAATTTAGAAATGAGCACATTTTACACACTTGCTTATGACAGCATAAATTGGAACACCTTTGTACGGAAATTCACTGAGATGCAATATGGCTCTAGCAGCAAAGGCAACTGAGAAATATTAGACTCTATAATTCTCTGTGACTATTTGACTCTCCTAGGCCTCAGGCTTGGCTGACTACCCAGAAAACCAAAATTCTGCCCAAAGATAAACTCCATGCCCCTGGAAGGAGGTTAATGAATGCATAGAGCAGGAGTCCTCAAACTTTTTAAACAGGGGGCCAGTTCACTGTCCCTCAGACCATTGGAGGGCCAGACTATAGTTTAAAAAAAACTATGAACAAATTTCTATGCACACTGCACATATCTTATTTTGAAGTAAAAAACCAAAACGGGAACAAATACAATATTTGTATTTGCATGTGGCCCGCGGGCCGTAGTTTGAGGACCCCTGGTATAGAGTGTGATAAATGCCTGATGTAATCACATTGTTAACTTATGAGTGCATTGTTCTTTCTGGTTGTCTATGTGACTACCCACCATATGGTTTTACTAGTAACCCTCTATAAAAAAGAGGCCCTCCCCTGGGAGGGGTATGGATTCTTCATGGCTGGCCACCACTGGGAGCAGAGGCTTTGCCCGTATATGTAATTTTCTCCTATTAAAGCTCTTAGGAATTTGTGTCAGTTCTTCAGAATCAATCCTGAATTTATACTTTTGGGGCTTTCTCCCAAAAATTGGTGCTGTGAGCAGAATTTCAAAAAACCCACTAAACCTAGGGGCAAAATGGGGTCAAAATAGGCTCTGCTGGAGAAAATCCCAGGTTGGCTAAGTACTCATGCTTTGGACCAGCTGACACAAGCACTGGAGTCTTGGGGACTAGAGTGTGAGTATGAGGATGCCCCGAAAATGTCCACCAGATAGCAGAGTTATGGGAGAGGCTGAATAGAGATAAAGAAAGTAAAGATGGTAAGGTTATGTATGGTGGCTGCTGTAGCCTGGTTCCTCCTTGTGCTTGGAAGTTTTCTTGGGAAGAGTCATTAGCACTGGCCACTTGGAATCACTGTTTGGAGGAGGACCTTCAATTAGAAAGGGAAATCTGCCTGGCATAGGAGGCTACTACTGAAGGGCTCTCACAACATCTGCATGAGAGTGATGAGAAGGTAGAAACCTTAGCGTGCAGAGTAGCAAAACTGAAAGGAAAGCAAGTACAGTGTTGCTGGGTTTGGGCAGTCATGGTCAGGGCAAATTGGGAACACAAAACTTGGGACCCCATGAAGGATTCATCCCTCTCTTCCCTCCCATCAGAGGAGGAGGAGGGGACATGATAGAGATACTGGACTTACAAGTATGACTGATAATGATCACAGAGATTAAGACAGAACAGCCACAGCCGCAGCGAGTGAACCTGGCACCAGAAGGGTGTCAGTTCACTTCCATAAGGGAATATACAGGTATAGGCAGAGAGGGAAGGAGTCTGTAGCAGGCTGGATGCTGCACTTGTGGGATTCAGGTGCTGAAGGCGTCCTCCTAACAGGGGAAGAAATGTTTAAATTAGCATTGGTTACCACATGACCAACTCTGAGACAGCACCTCTATGGAGCTTTGAACAAAGAACAGGTAGTATCCATGCTGGCATGGATACAGGGGGCATGCCAGGGAGCTTGGATGAATGTGGGCAATCTTCCATCCTCCCCAACCTTATGGCAGACCATAGAAAAGCAACAAGAATTGATCAGAGAGCTAGGAAACAAAAATGCTATTTATGTGCAGCATTCCTGGGGGCCTGATAATAAGCTATTTTCCTCTTGTATGAAAGATATTTTACTACAGTCTTCCCCTGACTGTATACTACAGGACCCCTGGTGTCGATTCTGAACCCTATGGTTAGACTGCTGGTGGATCAAGTAGGCCAAGCTATTGCAGACTTAGAGAACCAGAAGAAGACAGTTGCCTTCTGGCAATCAGCAAGAAGGATGGGAAGTGTGGAGAAAAGGGCCCAATCAGGGTCTCCCACTGACAATTGTGTTTGATTTAATGAAAGAAGGCATGCCATTAGCGAGAACTGACAAACAGCTAAATGCTGTTTTGGTACAATTATGGCAGAAATTAAAGCCTGAACAGCAGTTTCAGAAGCTGCCACCTAAGAAAGGTCCTCACATGAACCAGAACCAGGTGACTCCATCTGCTTCTCTGTCTGCTGCCCTTTCATGGGAGGAGTCTGAGCAGCTGTACTAGGGAAATGGTGGATATCCCTCCTAAGGATGGTGCAGAGAGGTTGGAGGCCCCAGGTAGAGTTAACCATCCATTGGACATTAAACAATAAACAGCGGGTCTTGGCTCTAGTAGATACTGGAGCCGGATGCACACTGATCTATGGTAGTATTCATAAGTGTACCAGCTATGTTAACTGCTATAGATGGCTAAGGGGGTAGTTTCATAAAGGTGAAGCAAGTCTCACTCTTCATGTAGATTGGTTGATTGCCCTTGATGTCCTATTTGGTGTTCATTTTGCCCCTACTTGAGTATATATTGGGCATTGATGTCTTAGCTCAATTAGGCCAAATATTCACAATAGGAGAGTTCCATTTGAGAATATGAGCAATCAAGCCCATGCTCTAGGGGAAAAGTGAAATGAACACCTGTGAAGCTCCCTGAACCTAGGTGGGTAATATCCCTGAGACAATATTGATTTCCTGGGGGCCATGCAGAGATGACCTATATGATTAAAGAGCTATATAGAGTGGGCAGAATCCATCCCACCCATAGTTCTTTGAACATCCCTATGTGGTCATTCTGTAAACCAGACAGATCTTGGCAGATGACTGTGGACTACCGGCAGTGGCATAATAAAATAGTACCCCCCAAATCTATGCTGCACTTCCTAATACTGCTCAATTATTGAATGAAGTCAGTGAGTCTCTGGGGACATATCACTTTTTATTAGATCTTGATAATGCCTTCTTCAGTATTTCCATAGACTCTCAAAGCAAAGACCAGCTGGAATGAAGAATACTGGATGTTTTAGGTGCTACCACTAGGCATAGCCTCACCATCTGTCATGGTTTAGTAGTGAAAAAGACTACACGGAAAGGTGTGTGTTAGGGGGTGGCATTACATCATTGCATTGATGACACTATGTTAACTGGCCATGTGCTTGCTATTTTACCATTAGGTGTTGGAGAGTCTTCTGGAGCACATAGAAGGACACCTTAGTCTGCAGCATGTAGAATGCATCATGAAAGCCTCCCGAGTGACACTAAGGGCACAATACCCCATTGCTGGAGGATCAGGAATTGGCCAAACCCTGATCCAGGGTGGCCCAGTCCACTACCCTGCACAAGTGGTATGCCTACCTGCAGCAATGATGTGCTCTATTCACCAGTCCACTTGGTGCTGAGCTGCATGCCATCCTGGGCCCAGTCACATATGAAATGCCTGTGGACACTGACATGGGTTTGTGGACACATCCACCACTAGAGTCTTGTATTAAAGAAGGTCAGGCACCAATCCCTGTGACTGCTTGGTGCACTGGTGGGTCTGCTAAGAGCAACCCACCCCACTGAACTGCAGTGGCCATACTGCTTAGTACAGACATATATGGCAGGATGGAGGAAGCCAGCAAAGCAGTCCATTGGCAGAGCTGGGAGTGCCTTGGATGGCACTAGTGGATGAACCGAACTCTATCACTCTGGTGACTGACAGTTGGGTTGTCTACAAAGGCCTCACTTGGTGGATAGGACAATGGAAAGAGGACAACTGGGAAGTTCATCACTGCCAATTATGGAGAGTTGAAATGTGGGATGAGATTTTGGAACAGACAAGTGTACCATGTACTGGCCCACAGAGTTCCATCCCCTCCAGGGAATCAGGAGGTGGATCAGCTGGCCCAGATCTGATACATTGAGGAAAGCAGTGACTCTCAAGAAGTGGCTTGCTGGCTACATAGAGAAACTGGACACAAGGGGTACATGCTCTTTGGGAAATTGTGAAACAAATGGGTATGAACCTCACCCATACCCACGTTGAGGAGGCCTGCCGGGAATGTACCTTGTTCTCTCCATTGCGAGAGATAATTGCCATGGCATCTTGGATAGATAGCAAGAGCAGGAGCTCCAGCCATGAAATGGCAGGTAGAGCAGCACATCAGATCCTTGCCACTGTCTGAAAACTGCCTATAACATTGATGTGCATTGATACAGCCATTGTCCTGTAGCAAGCATATCCTAGTGAGAAAACAACCCAGAAGACTACCATGCAGGGACTAGGCAATTGTGTGCTATGTAGAGATGGCCCACAGACATCGACAGTGAACAAGGGACTCATTTAATTGGTCACCCGATACAGGAATGAGCCACTGAGAACAATATAATGTTGCACATCCATCTGCCCTATAATCCTAAAGCCGCTGGATTGATTGAGAAGATGAATGGACTGTTGAAACAGGCTCTGTGCAGAAAAACCCACTCTTTAAAGAGATGGTCACATAGGTTGCCAGAAGCTCTGGTGCTCTGATGGAACTCAACAGCTACTCCAGACAAGCACGTCCTAGTCCATAGTCTCTCTCTCTCTCTTTTAAAATATATTTTTATTGATTTCACAGAAGAAGGGAGAGGGAGAGAGAGTTAGAAACATCAATGATGAGAGAGAATCACTGATTGGCTGCCTCCTCCACGTCCCCTACTGGGGATCGAGTCTGCAACCTGGGCATGTGCCCTTGACTGAAATCGAACCTGGAACCCTTCAGTCTGTAGGCTGACACTCTATCTGCTGAGCCAAACCAGCTAGGGCTAGTGCACATTATCTCTTAACCAGCAGACCATTGACAACGTTGAGGATTTAGCTGGAGAGTTTGACTGCTGAATGGACTCCACAACTGGGACCATGTAATGCCATATTGTTGATGGTTCCACATGACCAAGGGCCAGGTACCAGTCATCTATGAGTATATTAGGTATGGCAGATTTACCCCCAGATGGATTGGGCTCATTGGAGCCTAAGGGGAGGGACAAAATCTTAACTTGCAGGTAACTCCTTGGTTATTTCCAACACTCCCTTGTTGGCTGGTGGTGCAGAGCCCATCAGATCAGTGACTAAGAAAAAGCATGTCCTTTGTGGCGATTTGGAGTATTATCATTCTTTCCCTTACATTAATGCCACCAACTGCTCCATCCCTGGCTGGTAACTTGGTGTAATATTGAGAACCAAAGCAGAAACCACTCCCAGTCATGGTTTACCATTGCTGGTGCCTGTAACTTCTTTGCCTTTTTGGCCATTTCATGAAAGGTGACCTATTTGCCACCTAGGCCCACTCGTTGGCATTAATCCAAAATGAGGGTGACTGCTGGGTCTGTAGAGAAATGTCCTCTTCTGTAGCCAAAGGACTCCAATGGAAGACTCATTCCACCAACCTTTCTGCCTGATGTGTGTTTGCTGGCTGTAGGCCTGCAGTGATCACTATGGATTTCCCTCTGTCCTGTAATGAAACCACTGCTCCCCGCCCCCCCCCCCCCTTTCATGAAATAAGATTCTTAGTACTATTATCTATCCCCTCATGTGGGAAGAGTTTAATTATCCCCATCCAGTCCTGTACCCTAGAATTTAGGATGTCAGGGTGGTGATCCCCAGTTACTGTAGTTCTTGCCCATCGTACCTCCTACTGCATTGCTACTTATAATGGAAGTCACTTTATGGGTACTTCAGCCCCTGTTGATTGATTAGTATAACCTTAAATGCTACTCAGTGGCTTCAGTACCAAACACCTAATAGAACTGGAGCCTACCCAGTGCCTGCAGCGTAGCTGTGGACATGTGGCACTTATGACTGGCCCTACCTGCCATACAATTAAACAGGTATATGTATTCTAGGATGGCCCCCGTACTATCTGGTTACATCCGGAAGACTCTGAACACACCCCCTCCCTATCCCCCAGCTAATTGCCTGCCATCTCTACACTCTGGGGGAGATATAAACATGTAGAATGGTAGAAGTATCCTTTATCATTTTTCTCTCCACCTGAAGTCACTGCAGTCTAGAATGGCAGATCATTGTATTAGCTAATCATACTGCCCAAGCTCTTAATAGTTCTAAGTATGCTATAGATTTTTTAGATCAAGAAACTATTCAAGTGAGAAAAGCAGTGTTGCAGAACCACATGGCTTTAGATATGTTTACTGTTGCCCAGGGAAGAACTTGCACTCTTATACATACTGATTGTTGAGTATATATTCCTGATAATCATCATAACATATCCTTTGCTCTGACCCAGATGACTAACCAAATCTCAACTATTCAGCAATTAGGAAGTGATCCTATTTCCCCCTTCTTTTAATTTCTCTTTATTGTTGAAAGTATAACAGATGTCCCCTTTGTTTTTGTTTGTTTGTTTGTTTTCCCATTGACCTCCTCCACCCCACTTGGTTTCATTCTATATCACTACCATGGAAGGGGGCTCTGATAGGCATTATTGTTGTTTATTTGTTAATTATGCTGGGCACCTGTGGTATATAGGGTTGCTGTTCCATCCAACTCCAAACCATTATGGGTCTGAGGGAATTTGTGAAAGATTGGCATGTGAAATGTAGGGATCCAAATTACATCTGGGGTGGAGAGTAGGGGAACTCATTAGAGATGCTATATGGTTCTAGCAGCAAAAGCATCTGGGAAATGTCAAACTCTTAAATCTTTGTAGCCTCAGTCTTGACTGACTACACAGAAAACCAGAATGCTGCCCAAAGGTAAATGTCATGCCCCCAGGAAGGAGGTTAATGAATGTATAGCGTGTGATAACTCCCAGAAGTTATCTGTTAACTTAGGAATGTATTGTTCTTCCTGGTGGTGTATATGACTATCCACCATTTGGTTTTACTATTAGCCCCCTATAAAAGAGACCCTGTCCTGGGAGGAGTGTGGATTCTTCCTGGCTGGTCACTACTGGAAGCAACTGCTTTGCTCTTGTATGTAAGTTTCTCCTATTAAAGCTCTTATGAATTTGAATAAGGATCTGTGTCAGTTCTTCAGAATCAATCCTGAATTAAGGCTTTCCCCCAATACCTTTAGAGAAAGCAATATATCTCCGTAAGTCAAGTACAAAAGTAGTATTTCATTGATCCAGCATTCTCACTCCCTTGAAAATATATCTGAAGAAAATAATTCAGTGGAAGAAAAAAAAACTATTTGTATAAAGATATTTATTATAGCATCTACAATAATACAAAAACTAAAAATAAATTGTCTAATATTATATTGTTACAGAATTTACCAGGTGACCGAAGAACACACAGGAGTACTTGGAGACACAGGAAAAACCCATTTATTTTCAGATGTTTCACATGTACTGGTACAGTGACTCAGGGAACTCTGTTTCTCTCCAAATCCTGAGCAAGCCATTATGGAGGAAGCTTTCCCTCTATATCAGCGGTTCTCAACCTGTGGGTCGCGACCCCTTTGGGGGTCAAACGACCCTTTCACAGGGGTTGCCTAAATACATCCTGCATATCAGATATTTACATTATGATTCATAACAGTAGCAAAATTACAGTTATGAAGTAGCAACGAAAATAATTTTATGGTTAGGGGTCACCACAACATGAGGAACTGTATTAAAGGGTCGCGGCATTAGGAAGGTTGAGAACCACTGCATACTCTTTGGTTTCTTTGTCCCCCAAATATGAGATGGGACTTCTGGACCTTTCGAGGGCTTTGCAAAAAGCCCGGTGTGTTGGGGCGGGGGCTGTGAGACCACATCTAAAAGCCTGGCCTGGCCCAAGTGCTGATAACTCCGTCTGGGGGTTGTGTATTGTTCATGGTTTATGGCCTCTTTAAAATGGGAGTAGTACTTAGGTAAACAGGTCTTGGAGGACCAGATAATTAAAGAAGGGGCAATGACTAGACTATTGGCTAACAAGAATGTGCATTAGGTTACTGGCACAAATTCAGATTGCTAGTCCCCCCAAAAATGTCTCATTTTCCCAATCAAAATGATAATAATGACAATCCTGTATTAATTCTACATACTATTATATAGTTATTCACAATATTTGCAAATTACCCTTAGAAATCTGAACAAAATTAATAATCTTTTAGATAAAATAGTTTGCAAGAATTTACTTGTTCTAGGTTTACAGCTATATGAAGATTAAACATTTTATATAAAAATGACAAAGAAAGAGAAAACAAAAATTAAAATAGTGTGTTAGGAGAGTGGAATATTTTTTCCAATATTTAAAATTTATTTTAAAATATTTAAAAATTAAAAGCACAAAGAATTGTTCTGTATGTGGTTAAAATCCAAGATAGCATCTTGCAAGTACAGCAAATAAAAAAAGCTTTTCTATCTTTAGAATTCAAGAAATATTGAGAGAAGTAAATAGTTCCATTTCTTGGTGTTTTATCTCCCTTGTTTTCTATTGTGAGAGGCATTTACAAGTATATTGAGTTCCTATTGCTTATGAATTCAACTGCTGCTGCTTTTTCTACAAATAGTCTTAATCCTTTGTTTGGCTGTCATAGTAGCTACCACAGGAATTATGATGCTGCCAATAGAGAATTCAAGAGCTAAAATGAAAAGGTTTTTAAGATGCCAGTACACATTTCCCCTTTTTTTAGAGATTGAAAAAAATATATAAATATCCATATACAAATTTATAATACTTATAAATTAATATCCATATACAAATTTATAATACTTATAAATCAATATTATAAATATAACATTTTATGTTATATATAAAATCTATTAAACTCTAGCCTTATTCAAAGCAGGGACAATAAAGTTTATTTAATCTGAAAACGTGGTCCCTGTGCTATCTTAATTATTTTAAAATAAAATAAATATATTTACCAGTGTATTTGGCTAGGAATGAAGAGAAAAATGCTAGCTTTCCTGGGGGGAGCTTTCCAGTTTACTCATGCCCATGCCAGGATTTTAGTTTTCCTTTCAACTTTGTAGACTCCATTTTTTAATCACTTGGGATAGTTTCCCAAATCAGTGTCAAGTGGATGGAAGTTTTTATTGTCTACTTTCACTAATATTATATTATTATTGTTTTAGTATGATTAAATTTGAAATGACTCAAATTACTTATACCAATTGATTTTAATACTGTGAGAGAATAACTATATCTCTAAATGATAGAGTTTTATTCAGGTTTGAAGTTGTAAGGAATATGTTTGCTAGAGATGCCTGGGTTGCATAATGGGAAAGAGTGCATGTGTGACTTTCTGGAACTCCTTACCAACCATCTGCTACAAATTCAAAGGTATAATTCCAAAGTTATTTTTCTTAAGACTCAGAATCTAAAGAACATTATTAGAAAGCCCTATTAGAGATAGAAAGCAAAAATGAAATAACCCAACAAGCAATGGTTTTCCTGCTTGTATATTATTCTACTCAACCGCACTCTAGACAAAAATTACTGATGACAAAAACAGATCTCTCAAAAAGGTCTGCATCAAAGTCAGAGTTTGCCTAGAGGGGAAGTATTCTTCATTGACAGCCACCTGAGTTTTGACTAGATAGTGCAAAATATTGCCTCAGTTCCCATGGAGGTTTGGCTAATAGGTACCAATAATGATTTCATGAAGACCTTTGAATGGGTGCAACCACATACATGTGTATATGTGTATATATGTATACTAGAGGCCCGGTGCACGAAATTTGTGCACGGGTAGGGTCTCTAGGCTGGGCTGGCAATCAGGGCCGATAGAAGCCTTCTGGCTGCCAGCTGGAGCCTCCCTTCCCCTGCAGCTGACTGCTGGCCAGGGCCTTCCTTCGTTCTGTGCCGCCCCCTGGTGGTCAGCGCATGTCATAGTGAGTGGTCAAACTCCTGAGAGGACACTTTGCATATTAGCCTTTTATATATATAGATGTGCGTGTTCATATATGTATATATGCCAAGTATGTGCATATGCATGTAACTTTTTAATTCCATTTGCCAAATGAATTTTTTTTCAAATCTTTTTTTAAAAATATATTTTATTGATTTTTTACAGAGAGGAAGGGAGAGGGATTGAGAGTTAGAAACATCGATGTGAGAGAAACATCAAATGGCTGCCTCCTGCACACCCCCGACTGGGGATGTTTCTGCAACCAAGGTACATGCCCTTGACTGGAATCGAACCCGGTACCCTCAGCTACAGGCTGAAACTCTATCCACTGAGCCAAACCGGTCAGGGCAATTTTTTTTATTATATTACCACCCTTACTGCAAAGGCTACTGACAAAATTTAACACCAAAATCAATGTTATTTTGATATTTTTTCTTTTCTTTTTTTTTTTTTAACTCCCCTACTATGACTGTATTATTGTCAATCTCTTTCTTAAAGTCCTCTAGAAGTATTTTTTATATATTTAGGCCCTCCTATATTGGGTGCATATATGTTTACCAGGGTTATATATCCTCTTGTTGGGTCAATCCCTTTAGTATTATGTAGTGACCTTAGTTGTCTCTTGTGATGACTTTCATTTTAAAGTCTATTTTGTTGGATATGAATATTGTTACCCCAGCTTATTTTTTCATTTCCATTTGCATGGAAAAATTTTTTCCATCCCTTTACTCTCATCCTGTATGAGTCTTTTTTTTCTGAGGTGGGTCTCTTGTAGACAGCATATAGTTGAGTGATGTTTTTGTGTCCATGCATTTACCTTATGCCTTTTGATTGGAGCATTTAATCCATTTACATTTAAGGTTATCATTGATAGGTTCTTATTTATTGCCATTTTAATTCTTCATGCCTACGTTTTTCTGTTTCTTCTTCTCATTACACAGTCCCTTTACCATTTCTTGTAATGCTGGCTTGGTGGTGATGTATTCCTTTATTTATTTATTTATTTGTCTAGGAAGCTCTTTATTTGACCTTATATTTTGAATGATAGCCTTGCTGGATATAGCAATCTTGGTTTAAGATCCTTGCTTTTTGTTACTTTGAGTACATCATGTCATTTCCTTCTGGCATGTAGAGTTTCTGATAAACCGTGTGTCAGCCTTTTGGGAGCTCCTTTGTAGGTAAGAAATTGCTTTTCTCTTGATGAATTTAAGGTTCTCTCTTTGTCTTTAATTTTTGGCATTTTAATTGTGATGTGTCTGGGCATGAGCCTATTTGGATTCTTCTTGCTTGGGGTTCTGTGTGCTTCCTAAACTTGTGTGACTTTTTCCTTCACCAGGGTAGGGAAGTTTTCTGCCATTATTTCTTCAAACATGTCCTCTATTCTTTCACCTTTTTTGCTTCTTCTGGCATACCTGATATGTGAATATAGTTACGTTTCATGTTGTCCCACAGCTCCCTTAATCAGTCTTCCTGTTTTTTTAATTTTTTTTTCTTTCTGGTTCTGGAATTACCCTGTCTCCTAAATCACTGATCCAACCTTCAGTTTCCCCTAATCTGCTATGTATTCTTTCCAATGTGTTGTTTATTTGTGCTATGTCATTCTTTATTTCTATTTTCATAGTTACCATATCTTTTCTCATGTTGTTGAGCATCTTTATCATCATTTATCCTGAACACTATGTCAGATAAATTTCTTACCTCCATTTCATTTATTTCTTCTTCTGGATAATTATCTTGTTCTTTCATTTGGGGGTTGTTTCTTTGTCTCCTCTCTTTTGGTGCATGTTTGGGTTTGTGACTATGTATTAGGTAAATCTGCTAAGCCTCTCAATCTCCAGTGCAGGACAGTGTCAAACACTGTTTCTGAATAATTAGTTCAGGCAAAGACTCAAAGCCTCCAGAGACCACCTCTGCTGGCAGACTGATTGGATTCAGTCTTGAGTAGCCCTCAGGCAATTGTCCACAGGTGTGATAAGAATTTTTCCAACAGGGTGGGGCAACTGCTACCTCCTTGAGGCTAAGTGTTATTCTCAGTCTCTTAATGGGTCTCAGAAACTTCTCACCATGGGGTAAGATATTTTCCAATAGGATGGGTCAACTGTCTTCTCCCCAGGCAAAACTGCCTAGATAGCAATTGTCTGTATGAGAAAGATGACCTCTGCAGCATGAAGGAATGACAGCACAGGAAACTGGGGTGCCTGCCTTCTGAGCTCTAATCCCAGAGCCCCAACCCTGGCCTCTACTCACACAGCTCCAGTTCACTCTGCCCTCCCTCTGCTAGAGCACAAGGTGAGTGACTGCACAGGGAATTTTGTGCATTGGCCCTTTAAGAGGGTGCTTGCATTTCCAGCCTTCTCTCTCTGGCAGACAGCACCCCCACTGCTTTTAACAGCCAGATGTTATGTTGGTACCCTTCCCAGTTCTGGTGCTCTCTGCTGGGGGCCCAGGTTGAGGATTATACTCCAGAGTTCTCAGTGGTAACCCCCTGAACCTGAGATATCTCTCTGGAACTTCAGCTGCTGTTTGTGGGAGCTCAGCAAGTCTTTTTGCAACTCCACCCCTCTAAGTGGTCTCCATTTTCCATCATCTGTCAGTGATCAGGGTTCTCTTCAGCTAGTATTCAGTTGATTATTCAGGGAGATTTTTTGTATTTTAATTATAATTCCAGTTTGGTCTTGGGAGCATGTCTGTGCAGCATCCACTTACTACTTTGGCATTTTATTATTTTTTATTTTCTATTTTTTTTATTATTTTTAAAAATATATTTTATTGATTTTTTACAGAGAGGAAGGGAGAGAGATAGAGAGTCAGAAACATCGATGAGAGAGAAACATCGACCAGCCGCCTCCTGCACATCCCCCACTGGGGATGTGCCCGCAACCCAGGTACATGCCCTTGACTGGAATCGAACCTGGGACCTTTCAGTCCGCAGGCCGACGCTCTATCCACTGAGCCAAACCGGTTTCGGCTACTTTGGCATTTTAAATCTTATTTTGATACTTTTTCAAAAGTAAAAATGCATATTAATATTGGGAACATTAAAGATATTAATCTATTGGAGTTCCAAAATGGTGTAAGAATAAGTGGCTGCTACACTGACATTCTCCCAGGACCTAACTGGAATTACAACTAAAATAGAGAAAAACCATCCTGAATAATGAACTGAAGACTAGCTGGAGAGAGCCCTGATAATTGAGGACTGAAAGTGGAAACTACATAGACACTGGTAGGAAGTGCAGAGGCACAAGGGAGCTGGCCAGGCTCCCACAGGCAGCACTAAAGTTCAGGAGGGATATCTCAGTTATGGGGGGTTCCCACTGAGAATTATGTGGTTTAAATCCCAGGCCAGAGCACCAGAACTGAGAAAAATGCCCACATACCATCTGCCTGCGAAAAGCAGTGGGGTTTCTGCCCATCAGCGTGAGACAGCTGGAAATGCAGGCACACTTTTAAAGGACCAATGAACAAACTTTCTTGTGTAGCCACTCACCTTGGGCTCCAGCAGAGGGAGGGAAGAGTAACTAGAGCTATAGGAGGAAAATCCAGGCTTGGATGCTCTTGGTTTACAGCTCAGAAGGCAGCTACCCCGGGTTCTTGTGCCAAGCCATTCCTTCATAATGGAGAGGACATCTTTCTCCAGCAGACATTTACCATCCAGGAAACTTTTTCCTAAGAGGGGAAGCAATTGCCCTCCTGGTGATAAGCCTATTGCCCCACCCTGTGGAGTCTACACCTTGCTGTGGTCGATAGCCTGAGACTAATTAAGACTTAGAATAACAATGAGTGCAGGTGGAAGTGAATCTCTGGAAGCTTTAAGTCTTTGCCTGATCTTCTGGGCCCAGTGCTAAGAAAAGCAGACCTTGGTGCATATCTTGGTCCTTCCCAAAGGAACCCAGCCCCAGCAGAGGGAGACACAAGCTGTGGATTGCTGATAGCTCCAAACAGTACTCTGGACCAGTGACAATGAGCATCTGACACTGTCCTGAACCAGAGACTGAGAGTTAAAGCAGATCTACCTAACATACAGACACAAACCCAAAAAGGCAGTCGGAATGAGGAAACTAAAAAATAAACCCCAAATGAAAGAACAAGAGAATTCTCCAGAAGAAGAGCTAAATTAAAGAAGATAAGAAATTTATCAGACATAGAGTTGAGAATAATGGTTAAAAGGATGTTCAACAGCATAAGAAAAGATATAGTATCTCTGAAAAAAGACCAGTCAGAAATGGAGAATGACATAGCACTAATAAAGAACGCATTGGAAGGAATACATGCAGATTAAGGGAAGCTGAGGATCAAATCAATAAATTAGAAGACAGGGTAGAAAAAAATCACTCAATCAGAGAAACCAAAAGAAAAATTAAATTAAACACAGGAGGATAGCTTAAGGGAGCTGTGGTTCAAAATGAAGCATACCACTATACACAATATTGGAGTACCAGAAGATGAGGAAAGTGAGCAAGGGATAGAGAACCTGTTTGAAGAAATAATGGCAGAAAACTTCCCTAACCTAGTGAAGGAAAAAGTGACACAAGTTCAGGAGGCACAAAGAGTCCCAAGTAAAAAGAATCCAAAGAAACCCACACCCAGACATCATAATTAAAATGCCAATAATTAAAGACAAAGAAAGAATCTTAAATGCAGTGAGAGGAAAGCAATTTATTAGCTACAAAGGAACTCCCATATAGCTATCAGCTGATTCCTCATCAGAAACTTTACAAGCCAGAAGTGAATGACATGAAATATTCAAGGTAATGAAAAGCAAGGAAGTTAAACCAAGATTACTATATCCAGCAACATTAACATTCAAAATGGAGGGTGAAGTAAAGAGAGTCCAAGGCAAGAAAAAGTCTAAAGGAGTTTATCACCACCAAAACAGAATTTTAAGAAATGCTAAAGGAACTATTGTAATGAGAAGAAAAAATAGAGAAAGAGAGAGAATCATAGGCATAATGAATTAAAATGGCAGTAAATAAGTTATTAATAATCTTAAATGTAAATGGATTCAATGCTCCATTAAAAAGGCATAGTGTAGCTGAATAATTATAAAAACATGACCCAAATATATGCTGTCTACAAGAGACCCACCTCAGAATTCACCCAGAAAAAGAGTGATGGGATGGGGGAAAAATGTCCATGCAAATGGAAACAAACAAACAAAAAAAAACCCTTGGGTTTGCAATAGTCATATTTGACAAAATGGACTTCAAAATAAAGGCCATCACAAGAAAGGTCACTACATAATACTAAAAGGATCAATTCAACAAGAGGATATAACTCTGGTAAACATATGCACCCAGTATAGGAGCACCTACTATATAAAGAAATTTCTAGAGGACTTTAATGGAGAGATTGATAGCAATACAGTAATGGTAGGGGACTTTAACACGCATCTGACATCACTGGATAGATTTCCCAGACAGAAAATCAACAAAGAAACAGTGATTCTAAATGACACACTGGATTAGCTGGATTTAATTGACATTTACAGAACATTTCACCCCCAAACTGTACAATGTACAGTCTTCTCAAGTGCACAGGCATCATTCTAAAAGATATACCACATGTAAGGACACAAAACAAGTCACTACAAGGTCAAGATCCTAGATATGATTGAAATCACATCAAGCATCTTCTCAGATCACAATGGCATGAACTTAGAAATCAACTACTGAAAAACTCTCAAAAACATTGAAACACATGGAGGTTAAATAGCATGTTATTAAAAAAATGAATGCATTACCAATGAGATCAAGAAAAATATCAAAAACTTCCTGGAAACAAATGAAAATGAACACACAACAAACCAAAATTAATGGGACAAAGTGAAAGAAGTCCTAGAGGGAAGTTCATAGCACTACAAGCCTACTTAAAAGACAAAACAAAATAACAAGAAAAATTATTAATAAACAATTTATACCAACAACTTAGACAATTACAAAGAGAATAACAAGAAAAGCCCAGAGCAAGTAATAGGAAGGAAATAATAAATATCAGAGCAAAAATAAATGACATAGAGACTGAAAAACCAATACAAAAGATCAATGAAACCAAGGGTTTGTCCTTTGAAAAGATAAACAAGACTGATAAACATTTAGCAAGACTCATGAAGAAACAAGAGAGAGGTCCAAAATAAATAAAATCAGAAATGAAAGCCATGAAGTAACAACTGACACCTCAGATATACAAAGAATTGTAAGAAAAATACTATGAACAACTATATGCCAAGAAGTTGATCAATGTGGATGAAATGGACAGATTCCTAGAAAAATGCAATCTTTCAAAGCTGAATCAGGAAGAATCATAAAAATTGGAAAGGCCAATAACAACTGATTAAATAGAAGTAGTAACCAAAAAAAAAAAAAAAAAATCTCAGCAAACAAAAGGGCTGATATGGACAGCTCCACAGAGGAGTTTTACAAAGAAGAACTAACACCAATCTTCGTCAAACTATTAAAAAAAACATTCAAAGAAGAACTAACACCAATCTTCGTCAAACTATTAAAAAAAAAATTCAAGAGAAAAGAACACTTCCAACCTCTTTTCAGGAGGCCAGCATTATCCTAATTCCAAAACCAGATAAAGGCACTACAATGAAAGAGAATTACAGGCCAATATCCCTGATGAACATAGATGATAAAATCCTTAACAAAGTATTAGCAAATCACACCCAGCAATACATTAAAAAGACCATACACCAGTGATGGCGAACCCTTTGAGTTCGGCATGTTAGCATTTTGAAAAACCCTAACTTAGCTCTGGTGTCGTGTCACATATAGAAATTTTTTGATATTTACAACCATAGTAAAACAAATATTTATATTTTTGATATTTATTTTATATATTTAAATGACATTTAACAAAGAAAAATCAACCAAAAAAATGAGTTTGTGTGTCACCTCTGACATGCGTGTCATAGGTTTGCCATCACTGCCATACACCATTATCAAGTGAGATTTATTCCAGGATGCAAGGCTGGTGCAACATTTGCAAATCAAAAAATGTGATACATTACATAAACCAATTGCAACACAAAAATCACATGATCATATCAATAGATGCAGAAAAATCATTCGACAAAATCCAGCACGCTTTTTGATAAAACTCTCAGAAAAGTGGAAATAGAGTGCGTATACCTCAACATAATAAAGTCCATATATGACAACCCTACAACCAACCTCATACTCAATGGGAAAAAACTAAAACCATTTCCTTTAAAGAACAGGAATAAGAAGACAGGGATGTACACTTTCACCACTCTTATTGAACATAGTATTGGAAGTCTTAGCCACCCTGATCAGTCAAGAAGAAAACAAAAATGGCTTCCAAATTGAAAAGAAGGATGTAGAACTGTAATTACTTGCAGATGACATGATATTGTACATAGAAATCCCTAAAGACTCTATCAGAAACTACTAGACTTGATAAATGAATTTGCCAATGTTGCAGATACAAAATCAACACCCAGAAATTGATGACATTTTTATACACCAATGATGAAAGAGAAACTAAAACAACCGCATATACCATTACAACAACAAAAATTAATATACTTAGGAATTAACTTAACCAAGGAGGTAAAAGACTTGTGCTCAGAAAACTAAAAATCATTGAAAAAAGAGATAAAAGAAGATATAAAAAAATAGAAGAATATATTATGTTTATGGATTAGCAGGATCAACATCATTAAAATGTCCATATAACCCAAAGCAATCTACAGATTCAATGCAATCACCAATAGCATGTTTCACAGATCTAGAATAAATACTCCAAGAATTCAAATGGAACCAAATAGTTGCAACCATAATGAGAAAGAAGAACAAAGTTGGAGGAATCTCAAGACTAGATATCAAATTATGTTACAAAGTCACTGTACTCAAAACAGCCTGGTATTGGAACAAGAACAATCATATAGATTAATGGCACAGAGACCCCAGAAATTGACCCAAGTCATTACACTCAATTAATATTTGACAAAGGAGGCAATAGCGTACACTCTTTTTTAAAAAGTGTTGAGAAAATTGTACAGATAGAGGCAAAAAAATGAGACTCAACGTATACCATAAACAAGAATAAACTAAAAATGGATAAAAGATTTAAATATAAGATGTGACACCATAAAAATCCTAGAAGAAACCATAGGAAGCAAAATATCAGACATTTCTTGTAGAAATATGTTTGGGGATACATCTCCTAGGGCAAGGGAAACTAAGGAGAAAATAAGCAAATGGGACTACATCAAAAGAAAAAGCTTCTGCACAGCAAAATAAACCAACAACAAAATGAAAAGGGAGCCTACTGTATGGGAGAACATATTTGGCAATGACACATCTGATAAAGGGTTAATATCCAAAATATATAAGGAACTCATACAACTTAACAAAAGGAAGACAAACAAGCCAATTAAAAAATGGACAAAGGACCCAAATAGACACTTCTCCAAAGTGTACATACTGATGGCCAAGAGGCATATGAAAAACTAGAGGCCCGGCACATGAAATTTGTGTGTGGGTACAGTCCCTAGGCCTGGCCTTTGATCAAGGCCATCTTCTCCAGCTGCCCGCAGCCAGCCCTGCCCCCTGCCACCACCCACCCCCAGTTCCCCGTTTGCCATTGGGTGATCAGTGCCTGATGGCTGGGGGAAGGGACCAAGAGGTTGGCTGTTCCCGCCCACTCGCTGGCCCTGCCCCTACAGCAGATGGACATCAGGTGATCAACAAGAGGTGCTCAGTGAGCCTCATAGTGACTGGTCCAGTGGTCATTCTGGTAATTTTGCCTTTAGGGTCAATTTGCATATTACCTTTTTATTATATAGGATAGAGACCTGGTGCATGGGTGGGGGCCAGCTGGCCTGCCCTGAAGGGGGCCCCAGATTGGAGTGGGGGTCTCCACTGGGGGGCAGGGCCAGACTGGGTGAGGGGCCTGGGCCAGTTTGCAGGTCAGCCATGTCCCCGATCAGGGGGGGGGTCCCCACTGGGGGAGGGGCCTGCCTGGGGGCAGGGTCAGCTTGGGCAAGGGGCCATGGGCAGTTTGATCTAGAAATAGCCCAAGTGCCCATTAGTAAATGAGTGGATAAAACACCTGTGGTACATATACACCATGGAATTCTATGTAGGAGTAAAAGGGAAGGATCTCTTCCCCTTTGATACAGCATGGAGGTTACCTGGAGAGTATTATGCTAAGTGAAATAAGCCAGTCAGAGAAAGATAAGTATCTCAGGAGATCACTCATATGTGTGAATAAAACAATGATCAAAATAAGTTATTGAACTAAATAGATCCAGAGACATAGAAGAATGGAATACACTGTCAAATCTCAGAGGGAAATTGGGGGTTTGGTGCATGGGAGGGAAGAGATCAACCAAAGAATTTGTATTTATATGAATAATTTATGGACACAGACAATAGTATGGTGAAGGCCTGAGGCAGAGGGTGGGGGTGAGCTAGAAGGGGTAATGTGGCTAAAAATTGGCTAATGTAATACTTTTAAGAATAAAGATTATACATGGAAAAAAATACATTAATCAGTTGAATTTCAATGCTCTACAAATTTAAAACTGAAAAGAAGAAAATCCTAGATATAAGCTCCTGTTTTCAGGTGCTCATCACCTGGAGGAATCTGCAAGGCACACAGGGTCCAAATTTCCTCTGTACAGTCCTTGTGTCATAGGCCAAGGCTGTGTATGTTAACCCTCACTTTTCAGAGAACACTGGTGTAGTCCTGCATACATAGTCTCTGAGAAAGGCAGGAGAGCTTAGGCTTCTTATGGCACTCTTTATTGTAAGCAGAGTAGATTTTTAAATGAACCAGAACCTTTTTTTCCAGAAAGATAATCACAGACATGGAAAGAAAGTTTAGCCTGAAGTGCAGAAAACAGCTTGTAGTTCTAATTTTAGGATTGAATCTGTGCAGTATCATTTGAATACTGCAGAACACTCTGCTGTTTTCAGCACTTCTTCAGGATCTATCTATACTATATATATACTAGAGGCCTGGTGCACAAAAATTTGTGCACTTGGGGGACATCCCTCAGCCCAGCCTGCCTCCTCTAACAGTCTGGGAGCCCTCACAGGATGTCCTACTGATGTCCCTGTGGGGAGCGGGCCTAAGCCGCAGTCTGGCCTCCCTCTGTGGAAGGCAACTGGCCGATCAGGTATATAGATACTTTCTGAAGGCAGGACAGACTCCTTCCTTATTTCTTTCCTCTGTTGTTGGAGAATAGGGGACTAAAAGGTGGAAACAGAACTGTGGCCGGGCCTGGGCTCTTGTAGGCAGCAGAAAGAAGAAGAGGGCTGAGGAAAGTCTAGACACGGTTTTCTTCAATTGTCCTCCCTTCCTCTGGGCCCCTCACTCTGTTCTTTCCTTGTCATGGTGGATGCTTGGGCCTCAGACTGACAGGAGCCCAGCGACAGTGCAGTTCAGCCCCCTCACTTCTCAGCTGAACATACAACTGCCTCACATTTCAAGTGGAGCTGTTTTCAAGTGGCTAAAGTGCTGGCAATTCATGCCTCCCGGCCTTTCCCCTCTCGGGTTTCCTCCTTGGGTCAGTTGCAAACTTCACTGAGACACGGAAGCAACTCTGCCCTGGTAGTTCTGCACTGGCCCCTTCCCGGGCCTGACTGGGCACTCTTCCTTGAGGTCTCTGGGTCCACAGTCTGAGCTCAGGGAGGTCACCCAGAGCCCATTCCCCCAGACAGGTGGGGCAGGGGGGATAGCTTGAAGAGCTGGAGGAAGATGGCAGAGTAAGAGTTGGTATGAACCAGTGCCTGCTTATCCAGACTTCCTAAGCTCCCCACTGGGCCCAGGCTGGGCCCCTTCCCCACACCAGGAGGATCCCAGCTGAGGTCCCCTCCCTGCACCCAGCGCTCTCCTCCCTGTTCTACCACTGGGGGAAGGGAGCAGTTCACCTGCTCTGGACCCTGCCAACCTGGCAGGCTGAGGCACAGGCAGTGCAGCCTAGGGTGCTGGTGGCTGCGAGCCTTCTCCCGCTCCCTGAAGCATGGGGCGGGGTTGCAGCAGCTCACAGCCGCCCCTGGCCATCATGCATGGAGACACCACTCTCCACTGAGCCACCATCTGCCCTGGACCTGTGGGGGTTGGGGTGGCCTCGGGCTCCCACTGGCCCCATTGAAGCCAGACTTGGCTTGGCCGGCCACTCTTGCCACCCGAGGGCTGCACATGCCCCACGGGCCTCATCGCCTTCATGAATTGCCGTGTCTGGCCGTCTCATCCCAGGAAGTGGCCATCCTGATCAACATGGCTCTCTCCCCGGTGCAGTTGGGCCTGCCCAGCAAGCATGTAGGCAGGAGCTGGGCCTATGAGGGGAAGGAGGAGGGATGTGTGGGCCAGGGCAGAAGTGGAGAACTTGGCAGTGTAAACACAGCCCCCACCCCCACATCATGCCGGCTCCTCGCGCTGCATTCCCGAACCCCTGGGTGCCCCTGTCCAGCACTGTGCTCTTAGGCCTGGGGTGGGGGTGAGGGACCCGGAGCTTCGGCCTGAAGGCAGCCCTTACTGGCTTGGAATCGCAGTGGTCGATCAGGGAGGGATGCAGGGTGCCAAATTCCGCCTCTCTCTCTCTCTGTCTCTCTCTCTGTCTCTCTCTCTCTATTTCTCTCTCTCTCTCTCTCTCTCTCTCTCTCTCTCTCTCTCTCTCTCTCTCAGAGAGGGCCCCGTGTCCCCAGCGGGTGGGAAAGGGCTCAGGCAAAGGCAAGCAATGTTAATCGCCTCACCTGAGCCCCTGCCTGCCCCTGGATTGCACACGGGAGTGGGCTCCGTGTCTCTGGCGGACGGGCAGGGGCTCAGGTGAAGCGATCAGCGATCGCTCTGTCTGAGCCTCCACCCCTAGGTCGCACACGGGGGCCTGGATGGTGGCTCTCTCTGTCCCGCCCACCCTGCAGTATGCAAATTAGCCACCATCTTTGTTGGCGGTTAATTTGCATATTGCTCTGATCAGCCAATGGTGGGATAGCGAAGGTATGTTCAATTACCATGTTTGTCCATTATTAGTGTAGATACCTAATATGCAAACTGTCCCCTCCGGAGTTCGAGCAACTGGGAGTTCAATCGCTCACTATGATGTGTGCTGACCACCAGGGGGCAGCCTGGAACAAAGGGAGGCCCTGGCCAGAAGCTGGAAGACCTGATCAGAACCTGATTGCTGGCCAGGCCTAGGGACCCTACTCATGCACAAATTTGTGCAGTGGGCCTCTAGTTTGAATATATTAGGATCAAAAGAGCCCTCCTGTTTCCTTGGAGTTAATCAAATGCTGCCAATAGTCCCATTTTGGATCCTTAGTTGTGTTTTGTGTGCCACATCAGGCCCTTTCAATAACCTTCACATTCCAGGCCAGGCACAGCCCACTGGCCACCACACCCACACTATTTAGTTTCTGTCTCATACCATCTTGCTTCATTTAAGTTGAACTTTTCATGGTGTTTAAATTTTTCATTAGTAGATGGCAGGCTCCCTGGGATTAGAACCTTACCTGATAACACTATGTATAAAGGTGTTTGGGTAAGATTATCATTACTACACTAGCACTATTCAGAGAATACAGATAATCCACCTCAATTTTGCTAGAAACAACATTGTTTTGGGGTCAGTTGGTAGTACTGGGGTCAGAACTGGATCTGAAATGGCTCTGATTATAAGAAGCTCATAATAACTATCAACTCCATTTTTTGAGTGCCCATTGCCTATAAAACATTTACACATTCCATTGTTACTACCTACCTAGCTCTGAAGGATGGGTATTACAGTTGAGATCCAAATTCAGAGAGATCTAGAAGCTTGTGCAAGGTCATCCAGCAGGTGAGTTTCAGAGCTAGTATTTAAAGCTGGGTCCCCTGGTTTTGCTCATTTTATTGCATTAACATGCTGCAGACATATTAGTTTTGTGTGAATACATTTCATTAACAATATTTATTTAGAATGAAGAATTCCTAGTGGTTTCAGAATAAAGCAAGTGGAGTATTATTATTACTGAACCCAAACACTTACATTTATTTGGCACATGGCCACTGGTGGCTGTGTGATTTGGGGCTAATACTTCTCTGGGGTTAGGTTTCTTTTTCTTTTTTTTTTAAATTAAATCTTTATTGTTCAGATTATTACAGTTGTTCCTCTTTTTTCCCCCCATAGCTCCCCTTCACCCGGTTCCCACCCCCCCTCTGCCCTCACTCCCCCCCCCCCACTGTCCTCATCCATAGGTGCACGATTATTGTCCAGTCGCTTCCCATATCCCCCACACCCCTTCCCCCCCCAAGAATAGTCAGTGAACTCACTTTCTATGCCCCTGATTCTATTATAATCACCAGTTTATTCTGTTCATCAGATTATTTATTCACTTGATTTTTAGATTCACTTGTTGATAGATGTGTATTTGTTGTTCATAATTTGTATCTTTACCTTTTTCTTCTTCTTCCTCTTCTTAAAGGACACCTTTCAGCATTTCATATAATAGTGGTTTGGTGGTGATGAACTCCTTTAGCTTTTCCTTATCTGTGAAGCTCTTTATCTGACCTTCAATTCTGAATGATAGCTTTGCTGGATAAAGTAATCTTGGTTGTAGGTTTTTGGTATTTATCACTTTGAATATTTCTTGCCACTCCCTTCTGGCCTGCAAAGTTTCTGTTGAGAAATCAGCTGACAGTCATATGGGTACTACCTTGTAGGTAACTAACTGTCTTTACCTTGGGTCTTTTAAGATTCTCTATTTGTCTTTTGCTCTTGGCATTTTAATTATGATGTGTCTTGGTGTGGTCCTCTTTGGATTCCTTTTGTTTGGGGTTCTTTGCGCTTCCTGGACTTGTAAATCTATTTCTTTCACCAGGTAGGGGAAGTTTACTGTCATTATTTCTTCAAGTAGGTTTTCAATATCTTGCTCTCTCTCTTCTTCTGGCACCCCTATAATTTGAATATTGGTACGCTTGAAGCTGTCCCAGAGGCTCTTTATACTATCTTCGTATTTTTGGATTCTTTTTTCATTTTGCTTTTCTGGTTGGGTGTTTTTTGCTTCATCATATTTCAAATCTTTGACTTTATTCTTGTGATCCTCTGGTCTGATGTTGGGAGTCTGTATAATATTCTTTATTTCAGTAAGTGTATGCTTAATTTCTAGTTGGTCCTTTATCATAACATCGAGGGTCTCACTAGATTTCTTGAGGGTCTCATTAAGTTTATTGGCAGTTTCTAGAAAATTCTTGAAAAACCTTAAAAGTGTAGTTTTGAACTCTATATCCAGTAGTTTGCTTTCCTCCATTTCTGTCATTTGTGTCCTGTTTCTTTGTCTCGGCATTTTTTATGCTTTGCTGTGTCGATAGAGTGGCTTTCTGTGCTAAGTGTCTTATAGGGCCCAGTGGCTCAGCCTCCCCAATTACCTGAGGTGGACACTCTTGGTGCACCCTCTTGTGGTCTTTGTGCACAGTCTTGTTGTAGTTAAGCCTTGATTGTTGTAGGTAACACTGGGAGGAATTGACCTCCATGCCAATTGGCTGTGAGAATCAGCTGTGTCTACGGTGGGAGAACTTCTGTGCTGAAGACACCCTTCTGGGGCAAGACTTGCTTCAGTGGGGCTTTTGTGCTCACTGAGTCTGCCCCCTGAGTGTGTCCCTTATGGATCTGAGGAGTTGTAATTGGATGGTCCCACTCTGACTACTGGGTACACTGGCTTTTGGATCTAAGGAGGTGCTAATTAATCTAGCCTCTGCCTGAGGCTATCCAGCAGGAGCCAGCTGTGAAACAATGCAAGTTGCCCTGGGGCCTTGGGGCAGCTGCAGTTTGTTAAGTAATTTTCAGATTACAAAGTGCAAGGCCTTTCATATGCAAAAGCCTCCATGCAGGGCTTGGGTGGGGCAGGGTCCCAGGAGATCAACAGGATGGGCGGGCAGAGCAAGCAGTATGGCTGCTCTCATTCCTGCCCTCAGAAGCCCTGGCAATCCCTGCAAGTGCCTCCAAGAGAAAGCTGCCCTCGAGTTCTGACTGATGCCAGACAGTCCAGTTTCTCCCTGTATGAGTCTAGGTCCCCAGAGACTTGCCTGGAACTGGAGCTCAGAGCTTGAGACTCCCTCCCAATTGAAAAAGACAATCTGTCCTCAGCCGCCAGCCCTCTCCACATGTACCTCCGCACTTTTGTATTTTACTTCCACACCACACCTCCTCTGAGTCTCGGTATGCTTTTCTCTTTCCTTCTAGTTGAAGAATTTCCACTCAGCCAGCCTTCCTGTGGTTCTGGATGATGTCTGTTCCGTCTTTTAGTTGTATTTTTGAAGTGGTTGTGCGAGGCAGCAATCTCCGTTTACCTATGCCGCCATCTTGGTTTCTCCTTGGGTTAGGTTTCTTGAGATGTAAAATGAGGATAATAATAATATACTCCTCATAGGGTTGTTTTGAATATTAAATAAGAAAATGCTTGCAAAGTGCTTTTGGGTACTCCATAGAAGATAACCATTGTTATTAGTAAAACTAGGGGCCCAGTGCACAAATTCATGAACCTTGAAAGAAACTGTGGAACCTTGAAAGAAACTGTGGCTGTGGTGGTCACAGGAGCAGGTCTTGGCCCATCCTCCATGCCCCTGCCGTGGCCCCTGGTCCCCTCTCTGCCAGCAGCCCCCTTCCTGCCGCTCCCACATGTTGATGGCATGGAGCAATTGGGGCTGGTGCCATCAGCAGGTGTGAGTGGCGTCAGGAGGTGCGAGCAGCAGCTGCTTCCCTGATTGCCCCTCAGAAGAAGGGGGAGGTGGAGAAGCCCTCAGGGGTGATTGGAGCGGCAGCCGCCATTTGCACCTGCTAATGGCACCGAGCAATAGGGACTGGTGCTGGGCAACAGCAGTGGGTGCGAGCGGCAGCTATAGCACTGGCTGCAGGTGTGAGTGGGGCTGGCCCAGGCAGTGGGTGCAAGCGGTGGCTGCCAGCCCTGATCACCCCTCAGGAGCAGGAGGAGGTGGAGAAGTCCTGAAGGGTGATTGGGGCTGGCAGCCACCACTCACACCTGCTGATGGTGCTGAGTGATGAGGGGTGGTGCCAGGTGCCAGCAGCAGGTGCGAGCGGGGCTGGCACCGGCAGCAAGTGTGAGCACCGGGAAGGAAAAAAGAAGTTTCAGTAACCACCAGAGGCTCTCCCTGATGACAGCAACTGGCACTCTGCCTTGGTCTGGTGCCCTGCTCACCTGCTCCACCATCCTACCATGGATCATGCCTGCCATGTTCCATGCTCTGCTGCCTGCTGCCAATGCTAGCCATGCTCTGTGCGTGACCCCTGGTGGTCAGTGCACATCATAGCAACCAGTTGTTCGGTTGTTCTGCCATTTGGTCTATTTGCATATTAGGGTTTTATATATAAAGATTGTTCATAAATGTTTCTGTCTTCCCTACCCTGTGTATATGGGAAATAATATATATATATATATATATATATATATATATATATATATATATATATGAAATTTTTGGAGCAAATTAACTTGTGGCTTGCTGTAAATCTCAAATAATACTACCAATTACATAAATAAGGCTGATGTTCAAAATTTGCCCGTGGTGGAGAGCCTTATAATAAAACATGTGCCATATAATAAGATCAGAGGCTATCATGGCCCATTACTTCATAGCCTAACTCCAAGCTGACTCAGCCTAAGGCAGGCAGTAATAACAGCCAAGTTTATATGCTCGAGAATTCATGTGGTCATATTTCCACATTCTCAAAAATAAAATCAGGAAAAAATCACAATCAGAAAGTTCTTATGAGGCAATCATGAAATGCTGACAGCTCTGACTTATTGATTTGCTTTTAGTTAACCTCTGTAATTCAGAGTGACCTTCCCAGCCAAAAGATAGAAGTAGAACAGGAGAATACCTTTTGCCTTTTGGTCATTTTGGGACAAAACTTGTCAGTTCTTATTTATCCTAGAGAAGGAAATTGATTTGGGATGGTGGTAAGTGTTCAGAGAGCATTTATCTTAGTCCACCCACAAGTCACACAATTAATATCTTTTATGCTAATAATGTGGTTGCCCACCACATCAGAAATTCTGAAAAGCATTTGCAGGAGTAGTTACATTACCTTATTCAATTATCTCTTTTTATTTCTAATAGTAGAAATAAATTAGGAGGCATATATTTGACTACTATTCTGAGCCTGCAAATACATTGTGGGTTGTTGTTGTTGTTAAATGTACTAATTGTGGTTGTCATAGAAACCCTAAGGTTCTTAGACCAACTTACCCAATCTATTTTTTCCTCTGTAAGCAATTATTTATTTGGCTGACATTGAAGTTTCTCCTCTAGAAAGCTATTATACATATGCTCACAAGACAATTGCTCTGAGTTAAGATGCTTGATACATCTGTTACACCAATTATATTTGTACTGTGGTATGAGAATCAATTTGCTTCAAATGTAAACTGATCACCTACAAACATTAATAAAACCAGTTGTCTGTTTCTTTGCCAGAAATATTGATGTGAAACAGATTTTTTTGAAAAAAATCAACTTGCTTTAAAATGCTTGTATCATTTTATTGCTGTGCTTTTATCATTTTATTTTATGCTTTTAAAATACTATTTGCTGAAATGTTTTCAAAATCAGAACAATTATATTAAAGAGTGTTATCCTCTTCTTGTTAATCCCATGGGCATCTTTCCTGGGAAATAAAATTTGTGTAGGATATGTATTTGGAGGAAAAAAATCTCTAGGATCTCATTGTTTGGGGCAAAATATTAGGTCCACTTGGTATCAACTGTGGGTACTTTGCCTGGGTTTCAGTTTCGTTGTGTGTCAAATGAAAGTCGGGACTTCATTGGGTTGTTGCCAAATTGAAGTATAGCTATATATGTATGTCCTAGTCCAGTGATAGGCAGACAGTAACTGCATAAGAAATTTCAATTCTGAGAAGTCAGATGGAGGGAGAACTAAGGTGATGGTGTAAGTAAACAACTGCACTAGCCGCCTCCCACAACCACATAAAAATTATAACTGAAATACAGAACAACTATCATCCAGGAATACAGAAAGCTGGCTGAATGGAAGTTCTACAAAAAGAGGAAAGTAGGAGGGGTGGAGGCATGGAATGGGCTGGTCTGGCACCCACATGCTGCATTCTTTTAATCAGGAGAGATCTTTTCAAGGTCTCATGTAAGAAGCAGGGGGTCCCAGTCACACACCAGACACCCAGCTCAGAGTTCCAGAACTGGGAAGAGAAGTCCCCAGAACTTCAGGCTTTAAAAACTGGTGGGGATTGTGGCTGAGTGACACGGAGGCTGCTGGAGTCCCAGGGGTTGCCTGCCCACAAAATTACAGGGTCTTGCTTCCTCTGAGCTCCAGCACCAGACAGCAGCTTTGGGAGAATCCAGGGATATACAGGGAGGAACTGGACTGTCTGGCATCAGGGCAGGAACTCTGGGATGGCTTTCTCCCAGACAGAAGTCATTGTTCCTGTGCTGGGACCTCCCCCATTGTAAAGTTGACTGACAGGTGCCATATCTGAGTTTCCATCAGCACAGCCCACATTGTTTGCTCTGTCCTGGAGGTTACCTGAGACCCCACCCCATCCAATTTGCAGCCCAACCCAAGCTGATTGCAGCACCTTTTCCATATGAATGGCCTGTTCTGGCTCAGGTTTCAGACTTTGCTAAAATCTCTCAAACAAGCTGAAGCTGGTGTAAGAGTGCCCCTAACTTATCAATAAAAGGCCCAAGACCCAGCACCAGCACCAGCACCAGCACCAGCACCAGCACCAGCACCAGCCTTCCTTGCTTCACAGATGGGCCTTGCCTGGGTACTTCCAAACCCGATACAAATAGGAAGAATCTGCAGATCTCTCTATAGCTTCTGCTCGATGGCCCCAGGCAGCAGTTGACTCTGCACCTACCTGGAGATCCATGAGCCAGTGCACCTGGTGGACAGCTTTAGACCATACCAGATTACAACTATACAACTCCACAAGCAACAGATTCAAGAGGCAGGCTGAGTAAACACCAAATCCCCACAGAAGCAAGCCCTGCTCCACAGGGGTGTAACCTGAACAGCAGCTCTTCCATTGTAGATGCAGCTAGTTCTCACAGCCAATTGGCCTGGAGGTCAATTCTTCCCAGTGATGTCAGCAGCAATCAATGCTCATCTACAACAAGACTGTGCACACCTAGAGTGCCCAGCTCAGGTGACTGGGGAGGCTGAGCCATTGGACCCTACAGGACCCTTACTACACAAGGCCACTCTACCAATTCTAGGAGACATAACAGCAATACCTAATACATAGAAACAAACGGAGGTAAGCAGCCAAGATGTGAAGACAAAGAAACATGTCACAAATTAAAGAAATGGAAGGAAGCAAACTACTGGATACAGAGTTCAAACCATGGTTACTCAAGGAACTTCATGAGACTTTCAAATATCTTAGTGAGCATGTCAAAGGCATGAAAAAGGACCAGTCAAAAATTAAGCATACACTAACTAAAATAAAGAATAATTTACAGGGATTCAACAGTAGAGGATTCTGATAATCAAATCAATGATTTAGAATATGAGGAAGCAAAAAACAAAACAAAACACCCAATCAGAAGAGCAAAAAGAAAAAAGAATAATAAAAAAAATGAAGATAGTGCAAGGAGCACCTGGGACAACTTCAAGAGTACCAACATTCATATTCTTAAAGTGCCAGAAGGTGAAGAGAGAGAGCAAGATATTGAAAACCTATTTGAAGAAATAATGACAGAAAACTTCCCCTACCTGGTGAAAGAAAGATTTACAAATCGAGGAAGCACTTAGAATCCCAAACAACATGAAACCAAAGAGGCCCACACCAAGACACATCATAATTAAAATGCCACGGGTTAAAGACAAAGAGAGGATCTTATAAACAGTAAGAAAAAATTTAATTATCTACAAAGACTCACCCATATGACTGTCAGCTAATTTCTCAACAGAAACTTTGCAGGCCAGAAGGGAATAGCAAGAAATACTTAAAGTGATGAATAGAAAGGACCTAGAACCAAGATTACTCTATCTAGAAAAACTATCATTTAGAATTGAAGATTAAATAAAGAACTTCACAGACAAGAAAAAGCAAAAGGAGTCCATCACCACCAAACCAGTATTACATGAAATGTTGAAGAATATTCTTTAAGAAAAGCAGGGAGAAGAAGGAGGAGGAGGAGGAGGAGGAGGAGGAGGAGGAGGAGGAGGAGGAGGAGGAGGAGGAGAAGAAGAAGAAGAAGAAGAAGAAGAAGAAGAAGAAGAAGAAGAAGAAGAAGAAGAAGAAGGAGAAGAAGGAGGAGGAGGGGGAAAAGAAGAAGAAGAAACAAAAAATCTGAATAATAAAATGACAATAAATAAATATCTATCAATAATTGAATCTAAAAATCAAAATAAATGAACAAGAAATCTAATGAACAAAATAAACTGATGAATAAAATAGAATAAGATGCATGGAAACATGGAACAGAGGGAAGGGGGATGGGGGCACGGGAAGAGATTAATCAAAAAACTTATATGCATATATGCATTATCTATAGATACAGACAATAGGATGGGGAAAGACTGGGACAGGGCTTGAATCAGATGGAGAGGGGTTTTGCGGGGGAGGGGGACATCTGTAATACTCTCAACAATAAAGATATATCAAAAAAAAGAAATATCATTCCCATTCCATCTTAGTCTCTAATCACACTCCTCTCCCTTATCCCCTCACAAAAACTCACCCCTGGGATCCTGGAGGGATGTGCAAGGAATGAAAGGAGAGAATGTTTGGCTGGCAGAACCACAGCAAAAACCTGGTGTCCTCACACGATTAACATGTCATAGGAGACATGTCAACAATGTCCCAGGACAAGGCTGACTTGGCAAGAGAAACTTTCACAGAGATTTGATAAATTCCATAATGATAACTTCCAGGTACTCTTACTAACACAACATCTAATCACTGAAGGGTGGGTGGGTGGGGAAAGCACTCCTTAGGGGCAATAATTTTGCCCTTTGCATTCATGAGGTTTAGTAAAAGCATAATGAAAAAGTTTTAATATGGTAATATATCTACTCTTGCTCATTGCATCTATGTGATGTCTTCATCATTGCGATCACCAGCAGCCACCTCCACTGGGAGCACATGACATGGAAAAAGAAATAAACAATCTTTCATGTTGTTATCTTACTAATTCTTCTCTACTGCATTTTTGGTTCATATTACAAATCTTAATTATTTTAATAAAAGTGAATATAGAGAGTAAATCTAGTTTATGTTCCCACTGTATCTTACATATGCCTCAGTTAATAGCATGTACATGTACTTATCACATGATATTACCACTTTTTTACATATATTATCTCTATTGATTAAATAATTTATAGGTAGGAACTGTAGTCTGGCAAACAAATGAAATGAAACAAGAACTTGGACTCTCCAGCATCAAATAAGTTTAGGGTATTTATTCATTCAGTGATTATTTATTGAGTGTCCACTGTTTCCCTGAGCTGTGCTAGCTGTTGGGGATTAAGAAGCAGATATATGTCTTTCCTCCCTGGGCATTCACCCTGCATTTGCAATGGTAGACACTACCCTCCAAGTCAGGGACTACAAGCTTTCAGAGCACAAGGTACACCCTTCCACCACATGGGAATGGCATGTGCCTCAAGGTAGGCTTCCCCAAGGTGATGCCATCAGAAAAGAGAACTGAAGATGTACAACTTGGATGAAAAAGTTAGGGAGTGTTCCAAACAGAAGGAAAAACAAATGCAAAATGCTGGAGGGCAGAGGCCAAAAGACAGTTACTTGAATTCCTGTGCCTGCAAGCTCCTAGGGAAGAGCCTCATGCCTCTACAAAACCCACACAGGTGACACCAATACACTATTTTTATGTAGGAGATGGCATTTTGTAATAAATGGAAGGATCACTGTAGATCTGTGTTTTATAGTGAGGAGACAGAAGGAAGCTAGGTAGATAGGGGTGGGACCATGAGAAAAGGAGTAGAACCAGAACCCAACAAGGCAGAGTTACTTAGGCACCCCAACTGGGCAGAGAAGGAAGAGCACTCGCAAGAGGCATGAATTTTAAAATGTATGGATATTGCTAAGACAGGCTATGTGCAGATAACCAATCATAAGGTATTAAGGCATATAAACCAATTCCAAGAATATTGTTGCCAAAGCAGAAGTCTTTGAAAAGACCAATTAGGAGCTAGCAAGACTACCTACCCTCTAAGTTAAAAGTCACATACTTCCTCTTGCTCTCCCTCTTCTCCCTGACCTGCAGTGGGTTCCTGAAGTTCATTCCAGTGGTGGGGGAAGCACATCCCTGTGTCCACGTGGTTTATGGCCATGTGGGCTTCCACACATGGACTATTAGACTTTAATTAGCTTGGATACTAAACTACTCCTGACTATAACAAGGAAAGGAAGCTCTGGACACTGGCCTGCTCTTGGAACCCCAGCTGTACCTTTTCCAGGATTGGCTTCTCCCAATAAACTTTGGTTCCATTGATCATTTTTTTTTTTTTGTCCGTGACTTCATTCTTTGATTCTCTCGAAACGAGACCTGGGACTTAAACAACACCCACATATTTTTGGTATCAATAGGCTGTGGCTGCACCTTACAGGACCTGTTTGTGCAGCCTTTCAAGATGACTGAAGCAACATACCACCCTCCATAACATCCCAGCATGAAGCTTTTGGATGGAAAATTCCCCAGGGAGTTGATAAAGAAACCATTTTATAAAGTTTCAGAACAAAGGTTGACTTCCTATTAGGAAAATTGTAACTATGAGGGAAGAGGTTTTTTTTTTTTTTTTTTTTTTTTTTTTTTTTTTTTGTGTGTGTGTGTGTGTGTGTGTGTGTGTGTGTGTGTGTGTGTTTTGTTTGTTTGTTTTTTTATCTTCAAGTAGGGAATCAAAGTCTCCCACTCTCACCGGGAAATGACAATCATTCAAGAACCAATAAAAATAAATCTTAGTGCCAATTCTCTGTGGCATAGAGATAAAGCTCTTGCACTGTAATCTGATTTTTCTCTTTACTTATGATGAGAGGAGATGAGGGAGATTAAAAAGAAGCAAATTTTTCTAGAAGAAAAGCTCCTAGACAGACATCTTGTATAGAGCAAGAGCAGAGTGGACTGTTTGGACACCTTTGACAATCCAATATTAGAGTCACTGTCAGCCATAACAGTTATGTCAAGTGCTGTCAGGACTGAGATAATGGGTTGTTAGGGGAATGCCCTTTAGAGGGGCCCAGAATGCCAAAACCATAAGTCTGGAAACTTCAATAAGGACTCCATCTGGACACTGATATGAGTGGGACCTCTATCCCTCGTGGAGGTCTGACTATATGAACTCAAAGCTTCTACTATCCAACGCTTGAGCTTGGCTGTATCATGGGTCATGCTCAGAGCCCTGCCTGAATTCCACTCCTCTGTAGTCACCTGACTTGAGACCACACCGGTCTCTCCACTTTCAGATGCCACCAGGACTTTGAGCGGAATGGTCTCCCTACTCCTATAGTGCAAGCTCCCCATCTCTGTGTGTAACCCTGTGTGTGACTCTATTGGCTTATTGGGAGGTTTCTCCTGTAAACCTGGCATTGTGGAAAGACAAATGTGTGAGAGTGACTCTGGGATGCTCCCTTGCTCGTGACACATCTAAGGCCTTTTCTTTTTTTTTAGATTTATTGGCACAGAGAGAGTATCACCTGCCTGCAACTGAGCTTGAAAAATACTAGCAGTGGCCATGAGTTTTGAGACCTTGACTGGCATGTTGGATGTCACCTTTGCTCAGGCTTCTATGATGATTGGTACATAGTTGGGGGCGAGGATATTGACACAAAAATTAGTAGATCCAAGACAAGTGAGATGTCCTGATTGCCATGGGTCCTTAGGCTAAACCAAGCATGTCAAACGCAAAGGCTAACAAGGGCCAAATAAACAAGGTTTAAGTTTATGTGGACTGCAAAAGAACCAAAGCTTCAATTTTCATAGAAACGTAGGTTTATTTCTATAGAGACATGTTGAATACAAAAGGCTGAAATAAATGAGTAATCATTAACATAAAATAATAGAACACTTTAATAAAAAGTAATATTTTTCTTGAACATTAACTTACCAGACACTGAATAACTGCACAAATAAGCATTATGCAAATAAACCTATTTTTCTTGTTCTCTGAAAGCGAAATATTCCCTGTTGCACACACCAAACAAGTCAGTACAAGATTAATGACGTGGCAATCGGCTGCTAAAATATTTGCTGCTAGTATTAGTGGAGAGAAATGGTGCGCCTGCACCTAAGGCATGTAAGGGAAATGAATGCAATGTGATTATAGTAATCAGTCATTAGCGAATGTTATAGTTTGCTATTAATAATTATGTCTAACAGGGTATTGTAAAAATTAAGTTATGAAATTTTTATTAAAACGTTTCTGACATACTGTTATATTGACTGGGCTGCAAAAATATTCATTGTGGGCCGCATGCAGCCCGCAAGCTGCGAGTTTGACATGCTTGCGCTACATGGTCACTTGTAGAACTGAAGGGCTGATGCCTGGTGAATGCTGGGGAGGCTGGAGATGCGGGTGGGCTCTAACAACAATTCAAATTAAGAGTGGGCTACACCTGATAAATGGAGAATGACGGCCATTCATGTAGGTGGATGCTGTTGTAAGTAGAGAGGCCAGGGTGTGGGAAACTGTTTATTGCCTTCACTATCTGATAAGCATAGACAGAGAACTCCCCGAAACCCCCCGAAGGCTGGGTGCCTTTGAAGCCCTAGCAAAGCTCGGAGCTAGGCGCCACCTCTGTTTGTCCAGACAGTGGTAGCTGAAACTACTCCCCCATTTATTATTATGTAAATCCTTGCTGCTGGGCTAGTCTGCTTGTTACTAGGGGGTCACCTGCCTAAGGGCTATGCTATGGGTGCATCCCAGATCAATAAAAGCTTGGTGAGGCCTGAGCACCGAGGAAGTCCTTCGGGACTTGCCGCCTGGTCCCCCAATATTGCAAAATTATCTCCTGTCTTTTTCTCTCATTTGTTGTGCGGCTCCTCTTTCATATACCGAACCCTACTCCATGCAGAATGTGGAGGGAGTCTTACTCAACACAGGGAGTTTGAGGCTGCAGACAACTGGCTGCATCATTTATATCATACTAGAGGCCCGGTGCACAAAAATTTGTGCACTGGTGGGAGGGGTGGGGGGGGTTCCCTCAGTTCAACCTGTGCCCTTGCACAGTCTGGGACCCCTCAGGAAGATAACCACCTGCTGGCTTAAGCCCGCTCCCCGGGTGGCAGATGGCAGGCCTGATCCCGTGGTGCCTGCCCTGTCTCCCTGGGTCACGCACAGGGCAGGCCTGATCCCTCGGTGGGGTGGGTGGCGGATGGCGCTGCCCCGCCCCGCCTGCAGTATGTAAATTTAATGGCCATCTTTGTTGGGTTAATTTTCATACTCTTCTGATTGGCTGATGGGCGTAGCAAAGGTATGGTCAATTAGCATCTTTGTCTTTTATTAGTGTAGATATATGTGCATGTTCTCATAACTTCCATCTTTCCTGACTTCTCCCACCCATAGGTAGGCCTTATGAGCCTGCTGGAGTCCTAGGATGATAAAGAAAGTTTAACTCCATTGTGCCAGTGCTATCCACCTGAGATTCCTCAGTTTTTCCACTTGTTAGAGCTGCAGTTGTCTCTGAAGACTTCATGAAATCTGATTTCCCAAGGTCCAGAAGCTTCCTCTGTTGGGATTGGTGCCAGGGTTCAAGGCTCTCTTAGTTAGACTTTTAGCTAAGCCCTGAAAGGAATTTTGAAACCAACTGAAGAAAAGCTCCAGACTAAACATAACTTGTATAAACCCAGGAGGGATTATGCTTACGGGTTTAAACTCTAAAAGATCCAATCAAATCTCCTGTAAAACAGATAATTAATTTCTAAGGACATGTATATCAATAGATATATTTGGCAGTGTTAGGGAACACATTTTTTCTTTAATTTAATTTTTATACAAACATCACTGACTTCCTATGAATGGAAAGTGCTAAATTCTCTATGTGGAAGTGTGAGAAAACCTAGACCTAGTCTGAATTCTCAATGAATTTCTGGTCTGGATTAGGGGTTAGCAAACCATAGCTGGCAGGTTAAATGCTGCCTACAGTTTTTGCAAGTTAAGCTTTGTTGGAAAATAGCCATGCTTGTTTGCTTAAATTTTCTATGGCTACTTTCCTGCTACAGCTACGAAATGGAATGTCCTTTTGACAGAACAATATGGCCTGAAAAGCTTGAAATACTTACCATCTGGCCATTCAGGTAAAAAGTTAGCTGACCCATGGTCCACAGCAAGCCATGTGGTAAGAACAGTAATATTCACATAGCATTTACCATGTGCGAGACTCTATTAATTTATGTTAACTTGTTTAGTCCTGTGAGGTGGGTAGCTATTATAATCACCCTATAGAAAAGGATGGGTCCAGAAGACAGAACCTACACAGAACCTAGAGACAGAAGAACTTCACTGGAGAGAACATGGCAAAAGATCCTGGACAGAAACTAGAGACAGAACCTAGCGAGAGAACATGGCAAAAGATCCTGGACAGAAACTGGCCACAGAACCTGGCTACAGAACCTGGATAGAACATGGCAAGAGAACCTGACTAGAACCTGGTGACTGAACCTGGCTGGAGAACCTGGACAGAACCTGGCTGGAGAACCTAGCGAGGGAACATGGCTACAGAACCTGGCTGGAGAACCTGGCAAGAGAACATGGACACAGAACCTGGCTGGAGATCCTAACCAGAACTTTGCTGGAGATCCTGACCAGAACTTGGCTAGAGATCCTGGCTAGGCTGCTGATCAACTGAACGCTGCGTCTGTGTCGTTCCTTCTTCGCCGACTCCGTCCACACCTTTGGAGACCCCTGGACCTGCTGGGGACAGACCCCAGCATCAAATAGTCCCTGGAACACACCCATATGTGTAATAAGAAAGAAATCAGGCAAGTGGAGACTTTTGCAAGATCTAAGAGCCATAAATGCCACCATGGAAGATATGGGCTCCTTACAACCTGGATTGCCCTCCCCTGTGGCAATTCCACAGGAATATTGTGTTGTTGTTATTGACTTACAGGATTGTTTTTTCACTATACCTCTTCACCCGGCTGATTGTCAAAGATTTGCATTCAGCATACCATCAGAAAAAAAAGAAAAAAAAGAAAAAAAAGAAAAGGATGGGTCCAAAGCACAGGAAGGTTAAATCATTTGCCCAAATGCCCACAGCAGAGATGATTCCTGAATGCATGCAGGCTTAGGCTCATGAGCTCACCTAGTATCCAAACTGCTTTTCCTAGGAAAGGAGGAAGAAGGTGAGACTATTTCCTATGAAAGACTGAGACAATCATGAAAGTGGCTCAAATCATGAAATGGCAACTTGATAAGCAAGCAATATTCAAAAATAAGAAGATGAACTTATATATTTATACACTTGAATCTAGTATTGTAAGGATTAAGGCCTGCTAAAAATGTTAGTCCTAAATTTTCCATTTAAGTTATCTGAGTTATATGGTGACAATAGGATTGCTAGTCTCTCATGAACCAATGGTCAGGGGCTTAGGCAGGATTTGGTTGAAGGTATAAATAAGTTGGGGACATTAAGTTGTGTTAAATATGCCAATTGTTAAATTTAATATGCTTGCTGTGTCCCATCATGTTGGTTGGCTTACCTGTGCCTCAACCCAGCTGTGACAGGAAGAAGGGATCTGGAGCTCAGTAGCTTCTCTGGTTTTGCAGGCTTCGTAGGCCCTTGCAGCAAGGCTCACTGGATTATTGACTATCCTTTCCCTGAGCTCTTACATCTATATGTTCATCCTTCATGCCAAGTCTACCAGCCACTTGCCTATCCATAAACCTATACAGGATCCTTCAGTTCTATATCATCTGATGAACTAGGCAGGTACACATGTTACAACCAATATTGCATTCGAATGATGAGACCCCAACGTCTGGTGGGGAAAACTGAAGACTAACTGAAATGGAGCAGTTACCCCAGAAAATAGAGTTGTAGTTCTTGGTAGAAGAAAATACCCATATTTGGCTCTGATTAAGTATTAGATATAAAATAATTTTTTTCTAGATTATTTTGCAGAAAAATGTTCCATAATTCATTTTGCCTATTCTAAAATGGATAAACTTTGTGGTTTTTTTTTTTTTTTTCAGAATTGGAAACCTTGGACCAAAAGGATTTAAAGAAAGACTACCAGTTATTAATAACACTAGAGGCCTGGTGCATGAAAATTCATGCTCTGGGGGAGGGGTCCCTCGGCCCAGCCGGCCCCCTCTCACAGTCCAGGAGACCTCAGGGGCGGGAGGTGACCCAGCTATCAGGGGAAGGCAATGCCCCCATCAAACCTCTGGGGCTTCCACTGCCGGCAGCGCCAGCCTCAGTCGGCCCTCGTTACTGGAGCCTCAGGCGACCCTGGGCAGCTGGGCAGCAGCCATCTGAGGCTTGCCTGTGTCTCGGGCCAGCCCTGGGTGGCTTGGGGGCTGAGGGGACTGGGGGACTCTGGAGGCAGGCACGTGGCAGGGCCGGACCCACCAGGGGGTGGGCACGGCCTTGCTGTGCCCCTACCACCCTGGCAGGGCTGAGGGGATTGGGTGTGCCATCTTGTGGCTGTGGATGCCGCCATCTTTGAGGGTGGGGCAGTCAATTAGCATATTCCCTCCTTATTGGCTGTGAGCGCTGCCATCTTTGCAATGGCATGAGGATCAATTAGCATATTTCCTCTTTATTAGATAGGATATGATATTGCATTAATTCTGTTTGATAGTGTAAATCCACCAAGAAAGGCAGAGAAATGTCTGATAAATACCACCAATCATGGTAAGCAAAGCAGGGATTGCTACGATGGGTAGCAAAATATTGCTAGAGGGCTTGACATAGCCATTCCTCTCCAAATACAGCATATAAACTTGTAAGCATTTTAAAAAAACGATTGTATATAATCCATATAAACATCTTTGATAATATATTACTAGTCAATGGGAAAAGTGAACATATTTTACAAAGATTTAATTAATTGAATGGAATAATTATGTTACCAAAATTTATTAAATGTAATTGTGATTTGCGGTTTTTAAGAAAAATCACATGGCCCCAAATATTCCAAATGCAATTTTCATGTGATAGCCTTTAAACACTTTTTCCCCAGGTAAATGACATTCTTATGTATTAAAGAAATTTTGGAAAATATCACAAAGTAAAAGAAAAAATACCCATAATTTCCACCCAGACATGAATACTGTTAATATTCTGGAATGTGTATATGCTTATTGTTTTTACGTATTTGAACTTATACTAAATATTCAATTCCATAGCATACAGTATTTTTCATAAGGAAATTCCTGACCTTTTTTTAATGTTATTATAATTTGACAATTGGATCACCTCCAATTTGTGTTATTATAAATAACATTCAGGCAAACAGTTTAGTTTAAATATTTGTCCATATTTCTGTTTATTTCTTTAGAATGGAGTACCTAGCAGGAATTTCTGAGTCAGAAATATTCAGCATTTTAAGTTTCTTAATGTAACTTTCCAAATTGCCTTGTAGAATATTTGTGATGATTTAATACTTTTATTAACATTGAAAGTTTTTTTCTAATATTTGAAAATTTAATGAATACAAACTGAATTCTATAGCTTTATTTTTCTCTTTCATTACTAAAAAGATAATGTTTTCATATCCATAAGTAAACTATTTTAATTTTCTCTTCTGTGACTAGTTGGTTAATGATCTTTAGTCACATCCCTCTTGAATATTTTGGAATTTTCTTACTAATCATAAACATTTTCATGGGATATTAGTGGAAATAAAAAAATGAACATTTTGAGGTAACAGTACACATGGATATTTCAAACCTGTCTTTACAGCACAATTCCTGCCTTCCTTCCCTACTTTAGTCCTTCTGGAAAAATGGTTACCATCATTTGGCATCCTATCTAATAAAGATGGAATATGCAAATTAACTGTCACTCCGTCACAAAGATGGCGAAGCCCATAGCCACAAGATGGTGGCACCTAGTCCCCTCAGCCCCTACAGAGTCTTCCTTTTAGCCCTCGCCCTGGTGAGGGGCAAGCAGGCCCCTGCAGAGAGTAGACAGCAGGGCCCTTCTTGCCCCTGGCCGTGGCCACGAGCCAGAGAGCAGTCTACAGGGCCCTGCGTGCCCCTCGTTGTGGTGGTGAGGGGAAAGCAGGCCCCCACAGAGAGCAGAGAGCAGGGCCTGAGGCAGTGATGAGCAGGCAGTTCTGCAGAGAGCAGAGAACCATGGGGAATGGGCCTAAGCTGTCAGTAGGACATCTCCTAAGGGCTCCCAGGAGAGGATGCAGTTCAGGGTGAGGGACCCATCCCCAATTTCCCCACCCCCCATGCACAAATTTCGTGCACGGGGCCTATCTTTGAAAATGACCCATGTGCACTTGAGAAGAATGTATATTCTGTGGCTTTGGGATGAAATGTTCTGAAGATGTCAGTTATTTTCATCTGATCTAGTGAGTCATTTAGGATTGATGTTTCTTTGCTGATTTTTTGTTTAAAGGATTTGTCCAATGATGATAGTGGGGTGTTAAAGTCCCCTAATATGATTGTATTGCTGTCATTCTCTCCCTTGATCCCCTCCAGAAGTTTTCTTATGTATTTGGGTGCTCCTATATTGGGTGCGTATATGTTTACCAGAGTTATTTCTTCTTTTTGGATTGCTCCCTTTAGTATTATGAAGTGGCATTCCTTATCTCTTTTTATGTCCTTCACTTTGAGATTTAATTTGTCAGATATAAGTATTGCTACTCCAGCTTTTTTTTCATTTCCATTAGCCAGAAAAACCTTTTTCCATCCCTTCACCATCAGTCTGTGTCCGTCTTTTTTTCTGAGGTGTGTTTCCTGTAGACAGCAGATATATGGGTCATGTTTTATTATCCACTCAGTTACCCTATGTCTTTTGATTGGGGCATTTAATCCATTAACATTTAAAGTTATTATTGATAGATACTTTTTTGTTGCCATTTTTATTCTTTACTCCTGTGTTCCTTCTTCATTTCCTATTTTTTCTTTTTACAGCACACCCTTTAGCATTTCTTGCATTGCTGGTTTGGTGGTAATAATCCTTTGCATGACTTTGTATATTTCATTCCATTCCCTTCTTGCCTGATGTGTTTCTGTTGAGAAATCCATTGCTAGTCTGATGGGGGATCCTTTGTAAATAACTTTCTGTCTCTCTCTGGCCGCTTTTAATATTCTTGTTTTGTAGTTGGTGTTTGCCAATTTAATTATAATGTGCCCTGGCGTCGGTCTTTTGGGGTTCGTTTTGTTTGGGACTCTGTGGGCTTCTTGGATTTGTGTGAGTTTTTTCTTTCCTATATCAGGGAAGTTTTCTGTCATTATTTTTTCAAACAGGTTTTCTATTCCTTGCTCAGTTTCCTCTCCTTCTGGCACCCCTATTATGTGGATGTTTTTTCGTTTCGTGTTGTCCCAAAGTTTTCTTAGGCTCTCCTCCTGCTTTTTAATTTTTTTTTTTTCTAGAAGCTGCTTTGCTTGGGTATTTTTTTCCTACCTTGTCTTCTAGCTCACTGAAGTGGTCCTCTGCTTCTTCTAGTCTACTGTTGATGCTTTCTATTGAGTTCTTTATAGCAGTGATGTCATTTTTCATTTCTTCTTGGTTCTTCTTCATTTCCTCTTGGTTCTTACACATATTGTTGAATTCGTCTTCCATTCTTTTCATCCACCTTATGACCATTTCTCTGAATTCTTTCTCTGACAGGTTGTTCACCTCCATTTCGTTTACTTCCTTTTCTGATGATGCCTGTTTATCTTTCATATGCGGGCTGTTTCTTTGTCTCCCCATGATCTCTCTTCTCCAGGTTTTGGTTATGTAGTTCTCTTTCTGCTGAGTTGATTTAAAGGCACAAAATATAACACAACAAGGCACAATGCAGAAGGCACTGAACACAAATGTATTCATGATACTAATAACCCCAAATAAAGGTGACCACCAGATCAAAGAGAATTAGGGGATAAAGAAGAAAGAAGAGAAAAAGAAAAAAGAAAAAAAAGAGTGCAAAAATGAAATTGGGAAAAGGAAAAAACAAAGTAAGAGAGAATGAAATAGAAGAGGGGAAGAAACTATTTATATGGAGAGAAAACTCCAATAGAATGGCCACTAATCCCAACAAATTCCAGCAACAGATCCCTGGAGATGAATGCAAACTACAAAGAACAACTAATATCAAGTGAGGAGAGGGAAAACAGAAGCAAAAATAAAACGGGGAAAAGCCCAACAGAAAAATAAAAATAAAAAGCAAAACAAGCTCACAATCAAGTATAAAAAAAACCCCAATATACTCAACAATCAACAAATGACAACAAAATGACAGAGAGAAAAAAAAAACACTTTTGGTTAGTTTTGGTTAGAAAGAGAAGAGAGAGGTGTATATGGATTTAGAGCAGGAGATTGGTAATTAGATATATAAGTAGGGTGAAATTTTAACAGGGGGTAAAAATAAGGACTAGGGAAAATCTAAAGCAGGGATAGGATAAGAGATACAGGACAACAAAAGGGGAAAAGTGAGGAAGAGAGTTTTGGCAGAAAGGTAAAGTTTAGGTAGAATAAAAGGATACTAAAGGAAAGATGAAAATAGAATGTAGAACACTAATCCCAAAATATTCACCTTAACAAGACATGACCCAAAGGGAACAAGACATGAGTGTACTCAAGGCATGGATAACCCCAATATAAGCAACCACCCAAGAAAAGATAATTAGGGGAGAGAAAAGAGAGCACAAATGATATCTAAGAAAGAGAAAAAAAGATAGGAGAGAAAAGAAAAAGGAGAATATATATTTATGGAGAAAACACCACAGAGTCAATAGATAAACCAAACAAATACAAACACCAAACACTTAGTAAAGAGGGTGGGGGCAGAATCTGTAGAGGCTGAACTGATATACAGGAAATAAGGTTAAGAATTGGATAAATATGGGGAGGACCTCAATTCAGTATAGAGGAAGTAAGAAAGGGATGAGTGGATAAGAAGAGAAAGAAGGGGAACAAAATAATATATTTACAAAAAAATTGATTTAAAAAATGGTATAAAAGTAGAAAATAGCAAGTAAAAATAAAATTGAATGATGAAAAACTAATGTGAAAAGAATAAAGCAACAAACAAAAAAAAAAGGAAAACAAAGCAAAAAGCAAAAAAAAAAAAAGCTAACAAAATAATAATATAAAAATAAAAATGGAAAATTGAAATGTCAAATCCTTTGGCTGACTTAAGATCCCAGTTTTCTGGAGTGTCTGTGATTTTTTTTTTTCCTGTTTCTGGGACTGAAGGCCAGACCCTGTTAACTCCCAGGGACTAATCAGATTATTTTAATCCTTTGTACCATTCAGGGTGGAATCTGGGTGTGGCTGTATTCCTTGCCTGGGGGCTTGAGGGAGGGGTTATAACTTTCTGTGAAAATGGCTGCCCATGTCCTGGGCTCAGGCGTGACTCAGCACTCAACTTGCTGCCACCTCTCCTTGACCCCCTTCTCTCTCCAGCCTCTCCCCAGATTCCACTTGTCTGCACCTTCTCTCGCTCCTCAGCACGGGTGAATGTATCCGAAATATCCTATGAACAGGGTTCAGTGAAAACAAACAAACAAACGCCGGCCCAGAAATGGGGAAGACTGAGTCTCTGGGAGCTCCTCTCTTACTGGCACTGCATGGTCTGGTCAGCGCTTCAGGCTGCCCACTCTGGGCTCAGTCTTTTGTAATTATGACACCCAGATCTCAAATCCCCTGGCGCCAACAGTCCTTTGGATCTCCTTTCCCCCGTCAGAGGCTGTGCCTGTCCCAAGGGATTTGGCTGAGTGCCATGCAGTTTCCCTCTGACCCTCTGGGCTCAGAGATCTGGAAAACTTTCCTGCCCAGAACCCTGGTTTTTACCTTTCCAGGGGAACTCTGCCCTTCCTGGCTGCAAACTGTCTCACCAGCTGTCTGCTTCGCCAATTTGGGGTAGATATTATTCGTTTCAGCTGCTCATTCTATTTGCTCTAGGACAAGCCTTGGGACACATCTGCCTATTCTGCTGCCATCTTGTCTCTCTTCAACAAGTCATTTCTTGCATTCTCTTTTTCTCTTAGAATGTATTTTAGTAATCTTTTATGATTAGGGCAGAGTTGGACTACTTTAGCTTATCCTTACTTGATATGTAGAACTTGGGTGCTATTGATATTCTCCTTATCTTCAATTTATGAATCCCGGATCTTGGACATTGGACTGTAAAAATTTCCTGGGTACCAACATGGTGCCTTTATCCTGATAAAAATAGGTTTTTCAAAAGTTGGTTGGTTAAAGGCCTTTGACAGAAGAATATGACCACTGGGTGTCAAAATGATACTAATGGCTCATAAGGGTAATGAATATGGAGTTGAGGAATTGAGAAGAGGTTATAAATTCAGTTGTAATATGGATGGTGGTTTCTTTCATCTGAGCAAGTTTTTCTCAGACTTTAGCATGTGTCAACATCTTCCAGCACAGGAGCTGGACCTCACGCCAGAGTGTCTGGTTCAATAGGTCAGGTGTGGGTCATCTAACTCTTCTTTCTTTAAAAGATCATTTATTTTCTTTGTTCTTTGGACTTACTTATCTGTGGTCTGCCTTTGGACAATATATGAAGAATTGCCCTTGTTGTTCCTGAATAAACCCATTTTGCTGGCTGTTTGTTTAAGGTCAACATTTAAAGTCTTCCTCCCCTTTTTCTAAGAGATGCCTATCCCCAATCCAAGATCAAATTTATAGTCACCTATGTTTTCTTCTAGTTTTTATTAATTCTGTTTTTAACACTTCCGTTGTAGATGAAATCAAATTCTGTTTATGTATTCTGGGAGGTGATGATTAAAACAGTATATTATTTCCCAAAATGGCAATTTTATAAACACTTTTAAAATATTTCTTTTTCACTGTGTTTTTATTCTATATTGTATGTTGTATGTATATATATATTCCAATACTATTTATATTGTCTTACTGTGCTAGCTCATTTATTCTGAAATTATTTACTACATTCCAGGCACTGTGGAGATATCAGGATGAATAAAACAGTTGTGCACAAAACACTTGTGGGCTCTGCCTGCATGGAATTACCATCTGAATAGTCCCTTTCATTGTTCATAGTCTAGCACAAATACCACACTGATTTTAATTGTAGCTACAGAACACATTTTAATTTTTCATAGAAGAAGTTTCTTTTTATTGCTATTATTTTAAAAAATCTTAGTAATTCTTGAGGATTTGTTCTTCTAAATATAATTTACTATCACTTTGTAAAGTTTCAAAATGGGGGAAAATCTTTTGTAATTGACTGGAATTGTCTTACAGTATATATTTATTTTGGAAACACTGATTTTTTTTTTCCTCCCCAAAACATTGTTGTTCTCCACTTATTAGAGTCTTATTTATATTCTCCTTATTAAAAGATAACATGGAAGTCCTAAAATATGTTTAATTTATTTAATAATATATATTTTATCAATGACATAGATTCCAATAAGTTTCAGATCTGGGTCCCTGGGTAAGAGATGAAGATGGAGATTGTCAAATGGAGAAAAAAAAAAAAAAAAAAAAAAACAGAGAAAAGATTGCCCTCTAGAGCAGGGACAATCAGCAAATTCTTATATCATCAAGATAATCACATAAGTTAATGTATAGTCCTCTATGTCTAAATCAGTATCAAATATATCAAATACACACACACACACAGAGTAGGTCCTCAAATCTATAATAATAAAAGCATAATATACTAATTAGACCAGCTATCCTTCTGGACAACCTTCCGGACGAAGCCGGGGCTGCGAGGGAAGCCCGGGTCCCAGGTGCCAGAGGGAAGCTGGTGCCTGCAGCAGGGGGAAGGAAGGACTACTCTTGCACGAATTTCGTGCAACGGGCCTCTAGTTTTAATATAATGCTGATAAAATGACATAGAGACTTAAGTCTTGTTTATGTCACTTAGCCTATGCTCATCTCCTTTTATTTTATTTTTATTTTTTTTCTATTATAATCACCAGTTTATTCTGTTCATCAGATTATTTATTCACTTGATTTTTAGATTCACTTGTTGATAGATGTGTATTTGTTGTTCATAATTTGTATCTTTACCTTTTTCTTCTTCTTCCTCTTCTTAAAGGATACCTTTCAGCATTTCATATAATAGTGGTTTGGTGGTGATGAACTCCTTTAGCTTTTCCTTATCTGTGAAGCTCTTTATCTGACCTTCAATTCTGAATGATAGCTTTGCTGGATAAAGTAATCTTGGTTGTAGATTCTTGGCATTCATCACTTTGAATATTTCTTGCCACTCCCTTCTGGCCTGCAAAGTTTCTGTTGAGAAATCAGCTGACAGTCCTATGGGTACTCCCTTGTAGGTAACTGACTTTTTTTCTCTTGCTGCTTTTAAGATCCTCTCTTTGTCTTTTGCTCTTGGCATTTTAATTATGATGTGTCTTGGTGTGGTCCTCTTTGGATTCCTTTTGTTTGGGGTTCTCTGCACTTCCTGGACTTGTAAATCTATTTCTTTCACCAGGTAGGGGAAGTTTTCTGTCGTTATTTCTTTAAATAGGTTTTCAAAATCTTGCTCTCTCTCTTCCACTGGCAACCCCACAATTCAGATGTTGGTACGCTTGAAGCTGTCCCAGAGGCTCCCTACACTATCTTCGTATTTCTGGATTCTTTATTCATTTTGCTTTTCCAGTTGGGTGTTTTTTGCTTCTTTGTATTTCAAATCTTTGACTTGATTCTTGCGATCCTCTAGTCTGCTGTTGGAACTCTGCATAATATCCTTTATTTCAGTCAATCTATGCTTAATTTCTAGTTGGTCCTTTTTCATAACCTCGAGGGTCTCACTAGATTTCTTGAGGGTTTCACTACATTTATCAGCGGTCTCACCAGACTTTTTGAGGTTCTTACTAAATTTATCAGTGGTTTCTAGAAAGTTCTTGAAAAACCTTAAAACTGTGGTTTAGAAATCTATATCCAGTAGTTTGCTTTCCTCCATTTCTGTCATTTGTGACCTGTTTCTTTGTCTCCACATTTTTTATGCTTCCCTGTGTTGGTAGAATGGCTTTGTGTGCTAGGTGTCCTATAGGGCCCAGTGGCTCAGCCTCCCCAATTACGTGAGGTGGACACTCTTGGTGCACCCCTTTGTGGGCTTTGTGCACAGTCTTGTTGTAGTTAAACCTTGATTGTTGTAGGTATCACTGTGAGGAATTGACCTCCATGCCAATTGGCTGTGAGAATCAGCTGTGTCTGCAGTGGGAGTACTTCTGTGCTGAAGATACCCTTCTGGGGCAAGACTTGCTTCAGTGGGGCTTTGGTGCTCACTGAGTCTGCCCCATGAGTATGTCCCTTATGGATCTGAGGAGATGTAATTGGACGGTCCCACTCTGACTACTGGGTACACTGGCTTTTGGATCTAAGGAGGAGCTAATTTAGCCTCTGCCTGAGGCTACCCAGAAGGAGCTATGGAGAGAGCTGCAGATTCCCCTTCCTTGTTTGGGGTTTGGAGGTGCCCAGATGAGGCCCAGCTGTGAAGCAATGCAAGCTGCTGTGGGGCCTTGGGCCTTCTCTTGGAAGTTCTGGGTCTGTCTGGCCCAGCTGTAATTTGTTAGGTAATTTTCAGATTGGAAAGGGCCAGGCCTTTCATATGCAAAAGCCTCTGCCACAGCTTGGGTGAGGCAGGGTCTCAGGGAATCAACAGGGAGGAGCAAGCAGCTATTGCTGATCCTCAACCCTGCCCTAAGGGGTCCAGTGTCTCAGTGTCCTGGTAATCGCTGCAAGCACCTTTGCGAGAAAGCCGCCCTCGAGTGTCGAGTTCTGCCTGTTGCCAGACAGTCCAGTTTTTCCCTGTATGAGTCTGAGTCCCCAGAGAAACACCCAGAACTGGAGTTCAGAGCAGTTGGGGGCTTGTGACTCCCTCCCGATTCAAAAAGACAGCCGCGTCCTCAGTTGCCAGCCCTTTCCACATGCGCCTCCGTACCTCTGCACTTTCGCAGCTCCTCTGATTCTCAGTGTGCTTTTCTCTTTCCTTCTATTTGTAGAATTTCCACGCAGCTAGCCTTCCTGTGGTTCTGGATGATGTCCGTTTTGTCTTTTAGTTGTATTTTTGAATTTGTTGTGGGAGGCAGCAATTTCTGGTGTTTACCTTATGCCGCCATCTTGGTTTCTCCTATTCTTATGGACGTCTTCCTCTGGCATCTGCATGCCAGCTAGGGCTTAGCTCCAAACTGAGGTAGTCCAGGTCTCTTCTGCTCATCTCTCATCCTCTCTGCACTTTACTTCCACACCTCCTCTGAGTCTTAGTGTTCTTTTCTCTTTCCTTCTATTTATAGAATTTCAACTCAGCCAGCCTTCCTGTGGTTCTGGATGATGTCTGTTTTGTCTTTTAGTTGTATTTTTGAAGTGGTTGTGTGAGGCAGCAATTTCCGGTGTTTACCTGTGCTGCCATCTTGGTTTCTCCTCATCTCCTTTTATTACATGTCATTTTGCTTAAAGTTGCAGACTTATGGATATGTATAATGTATATATAATGTATATTTATATACAATTTCTCCTGCAGAATACATTGCCATATAAATTTTAAGCAGTGGGAACACTGGCCCCTGAGCAATATTCTTGGGATCCTGACAACAGCAACTGGCTTTTGCTGTGCAGATCTGCAAACATACATTGGTTGAGACTTGTATACTGACAACTTAAATGGACAGTATGTCCACAATCTGCATGCCACTTGGACATGTTGATAATGTATGACTGGCCTCTCTTGTCAAAAATTATTTACTCTTACGTATATGTACCTCTTTCCTTAACAGGATTACAAAACCCAGAATCTTCCATTTGTTCATTTGTGAAAGAATCTATCAAGTACTATAAAATGAGATATTATATATGATACCTGTACTTTATTTAACTGTTTACTGCCAAACTTCTCTCAATTTGTAATTAGTTAAAACATGTTTCTTCAGCAAATTTGCTGTGTGTCTTCTAATAATATTTTCTGACATAGAGATGCATTTTGATTTGGTATAATATTGCCTTCTGTGTACTGTTTCAACTATTCCTACTCTTTCAGGAATAACTATCTCCCCTATGGCATGTGACTTTTTAATAATTAGTGGAAAGCCTCCAAAGAAGGATCTAAAATTTTTCCATTATCCTATCTAATAAAAGAGAAACATGGTAATTAACATACGACCGCTACCCTTCCCATTGGCTAATCAGGGCGATATGCAAATTAACGGCCAGCCAAGATGGCGGCCGGCAGCCAGGCAGCTTGAAAGTAACATGAGGCTTGCTTGCTTCAGTGATGGAGAAAACCAACGTTCCCCGCCTGCCTTGCCAGCCTCTGAGCCTGCAGTTTGAAACATTGTAACATATATAGAAGCTAAACAAAACCCCAGAAACCTTCTTTCAGCCCGACGGGGTCTCAGAGCTGGAGTTATACAGTGTTTCGATTATAGAACCCAAACAAACCTGATACCTGCTTTCAGCAGCAGAGGCCTCAGAGCTGGAGCCAGAGCCAAAGCTGGCCCAGAATAAAAAAGAAAAAAGAAAAAAGAAAAAAAGGAGCAGTTGGGAGCTTCAGCCCTCAGCCCCTCACCCAGACTGGCCAGGCACCCCAGTGGGGACCCCCACCCTGATCCAGGACACCCTTCAGGGCAAACCAGCCAGCCTCACCCATGCACCAGGCCTCTATCCTATATAGTAAAAGGGTAATATGCCTCCCAGCAATGGGCTCAGCGGAGCTGCGAGGCCTCCCAGCACTGGGATCAGCAGAGCCGTGAGGCCTCCCAGCACCGGGATCAGCAGAGCCGAGAGGCCTCCCGGCACCGGGATCAGCCTGACAGGGGGCAGCACCCAAACCCCATGATTGCCCTGTGGCTCTGTGTGTGACAGGGAGTGGGGCCACAACCTCCCTATCCGCACTGCTCTGTTCGTGACAGGGGAAGGCGATCAGGCTGGTCAGCCCTCCTGATCAGCCCTGCTCTGTGCCTGATACGGAGGAACTCCCCAATCCCCTGATTGCCCTGCAGCTCTGTGTGTGACAGGGTGCGGCGCCCCAACCCCCCCCTCCCCACGGGCCCTGCCCTTAGTGTGAGAGTGGCGGCGCCCCAACCCCCTGATCGGCCCTGCTCTGTGTGTGACAGGGTGTGGACCCCCAACCCCCCCCCGCCACCATGGGCCCTGCTCAGTGTGTGATGGGGTAGAGCCATAACCTCCCCATCGGCCCTGCACTGAGTGTGACAGTGGCAGTGCCCCAACCCCCTGATCGGCCCTGCTCTGTGGGTGATAGAGGGCGTCGCCACAACCCCCTGATCCGCCCTGCTCTGTGTGTGACAGGAGGCAGTGCCCCAACTCCCCTATCCGCCCTACTCTGTGCGTGACAGGGGGCAGTGCCCCAACCCCCGGAATGTCCCTTCTCTGTGCTTGACAGAGGATGGCGCCGCAACCTCCCCATTGACCCTGCCTTGAGTGTGACAGGGGGCGGTGCCCTAACTCCCCAATCAGCCCTACCCTAAGCGTGACTGAGGGTGGCATCGCAACCTCCCGATCTGCCCTGCTCTGTGCATGACAGGGGGTGGCACCCCAACTTCCCAGTCGGCCCTGCTCTGAGCCCAACCAGGGGCTGCACCTAGGGATTGGGCCTGCCCTCTGCCACCTGGGAGCAGGCGTAAGCCATCAGGTCGTTATCTCCAGAGGGGTCCCAGACTGCGAGAGGGCACAGGCCAGGCTGAGGGACCTCCCCTTCCCCCCGAGTGCACAAATTTTTGTGCACCGGGCCTCTAGTGTTTAATAAAATTTTATCAAGGACTAGAATGACTGAAACATTTAAAAATTTTCTTCAACATGTTATGAATGTGTCATTTAAAAATTTATGATCTAGCTAATAATAATTACTCATATAAGATTTTGCTATTATTTTAATATACATTTTGCACTTAGGGACAGTTTCAACATTAATGAAAATGAACTCATATTTCAAATAATCTTTGTAATTATTTCAACTTTTTTGCTGACTTATTGTGATATCTGATTAGGTTATATAATTTTATACCATAACTTGAGGCCCAGTGCACGAAATTCATGCACGGAGGGGGTGGTCCCTCAGCCCAGCCTGCACCCTCTCCAATCCGGGACTGTTGGCTCCTAACCACTTGGCTGCCTACTTGCCTGATCACCCCTAACCACTTTACCTGCTGGCCTGATCACCCCTACATGGTCCCCTGCTGGCTGGTCACCCCCTAACTGTCCCCCTGCCAGCCTGATCGCCCCTAACTGCTTCTGCCTTGGCCCCCACCACTGTGGCTTTGTCTGGAAGGAAGTCGGATGTCTGAAAGATGTCTGGTTTACCCAGTTTAATTAGCCCCTTTATTAGTATAGTTTACCCCTTTATTAGTAAAGATGAGATTGTAAATAATAGAGGAGCAGAATTTAGAATGTAGTAACACATTTAAGAACAGAATTTTGGAGCACTATTATTGTTTTCAGGGTTCATGCTACTGATTCAAGGACCCCCTTTCTCCCCTCCTACCCATTTGAATGGTAGCTTAATTAACATTTCAAATTTTTTTCTTCACATAAGCTATATACTTATAGTCAATTGATATAGTACATCGATTGAATTGGAATGGCAATGGTTTCAGATTCCCTGAGGAAAACCTTGGGAAATATGGTGCCCACCTCTAGCAGTTAACCTGTTCCAATGATAGGAAGCCTTGACTACTAAGGCCAAGCTATTTCTGTCCAGTCCACCCTTGCCTTGATGAGTGGAAAGGGCTATCTTAGTCACCCTTGGAGCTTTCCCCCCAATAACCATTGGCGGATTTCTTTCTTTTTTTTTTTTTTAAATATATTTTATTGATTTTTTACAGAGAGGAAGGGAGAGAGATAGAGAGTTAGAAACATCGATGAGAGAGAAACATCGATCAGCAGCCTCCTGCACATCTCCTACTGGAGATGTGCCCGCAACTCAGGTACATGCCCTTGACTGGAATCGAACCTGGGACCTTTCAGTCTGCAGGCCGACGCTCTATCCACTGAGCCAAACCGGTATTGGCCATTGGTGGATTTCTTGATTTCTATTTTCAATATTTGATCTTCAGTATTGTGGTGGCTTCCATGATTTTAGCAAAGGTTTTCAGAAAAAAAATGGGTAAATTATTTATGTTCATTACTGAAATTGTACAGTTTAAGCCTTCATTTTTTGTTGATGGACAAGGATAAGTACTGCCTCAAATTCTGTAAGTTTCTGATTAAAAATGATACTACTGCATTGATGAGATTTTTACATGAATTATCAAGTTCACCTGATAACAAGGTGCCATTACAAATTTTTTTCTGAGCTCCTTCTTGAGGCTAATATATCTATTATGCAGTTAACTAGATTTCTGGGACAATTTTACATTTTATGTAGATTAACTTCCTCTAACTTTATAACCGTGCTATGGATTATTCTTATTCCTCCTTTACAAATGAGGAACTTGAAGCTTGTATTAGTTTTCTATTACTGAATAAAAAATTGCCACATACTTATTGACTAAAACATCATGCACATTTACCATTTCACATTTATATGGTCAGGAGTCTGGACATGGCTTAGCTGGGTCTTATTCTTGGAGTTTCACAAGGTTGGAATCAAGACATTGTTGGGTCTGAAGTCCTGTCTGAAACTTGGGAGTGTTCTTCCAAGCTCACAGTGGATGTTATAATATTCATTTTCTCAGAACTGTAAAACTCATCTTGGCCTGCTTCTTCTTCCAGGCTAAGAGGAATTTCTCTTTTTATTAATATTAACTGATTAGGAACTTTAATTACATCTTCAAAATTTCTAGACTTTTGCCATAATTTATTTGTCAAAAGTAAATCCACAAGGTCTATTGGTTATGAGCAATCACTCAAGGGGAGGGGATTATAGAAGCATGTGACTGTGAGATCACATTAGGGTGTGTCTTCCACAAAGCCTAAAGAAGTTAATTAACCTACCCACACTGGAGTCAGGATTTTAATCCAACGTGTTTGTCTCTGGAGTTTAAGTGCTTTGTTGCTTACTTTCTTAAGGTCTTCCATTTTCATGCACTGCAGCCTGAGATAGGAATGATATAAAATGGTTTCAGACATTCATTTTGCATGTTTGTGCTCTCTATTCACTTAGTTGTTATAGACTCTCTTTATATAATAAACAGACAGTGACATACTTCTTTGGGAGGAATTAGAAGTGATAAATTTACTTCAATCAATAACACATCTTTGAAAACCCCTAATTTTGTGATATTGGAACAGAAAGGGCAGATATACAACTTAAGCACCCACTCCTTTATAAGGCTATTGATTACATGTATAAATTTAAATCTTTGATCAATGAGTGAGTGATGATGAATAAACTGTGATAATGCTACAAGGGCATTTAATTTTAGGTGAAAGAAGGAATGGGAGGATGTGAGAAACTAGTTAATCACCTGTATGTTTTTTTTTTAATTAAATCTTTATTGTTCAGATTATTACATTTGTTCCTCTTTTTTTCCCCCCATAACTCCCCTCCTCCCAGTTCCCGCCCCACCCTCCACCCTCACTCCCCACCCACTGTCCTCATCTATAGGTGCACGATTTTTGTCCAGTCTCTTTCTGCATCTCCCACACCCCTTTCCCCCCCAGGAATAGTCAGTCCATTCCCTTTCTATGTCCCTGATTCTATTATAATCAACAGTTCATTCTGTTCATCAGATTATTTATTCACTTGATTCTTAGATTCACTTGTTGATAGATGCATATTTGTTGTTCATAATTTGTATCTTTACCTTTTTCTTCCTCTTCCTCTTCTTAAAGAATACCTTTCATCATTTCATATAATCCTGGTTTGGTGGTGATGAACTCCTTTAGCTTTTCCTTATCTGTGAAGCTCTTTATCTGACCTTCAATTCTGAATGATAGCTTTGCTGGATAAAGTAATCTTGGTTGTAGGTTCTTGGTATTCATCACTTTGAATATTTCTTGCCACTCCCTTCTGGCCTGCAAAGTTTCTGTTGAGAAATCAGCTGACAGTCGTATGGGTATTCCCTTGTAGGTAACTGAGTTTCTTTCTCTTGCTGTTTTTAAGATTCTCTCTTTATCTTTTGCTCTTGGCATTTTAATTATGATGTGACTTGGTGTGGTCCTCTTTGGATTCCTTTTGTTTGGGGTTCTCCGCGCTTCTTGGACCTGTAAGTCCATTTCTTTCACCAGGTGGGGGAAGTTTTCTGTCATTATTTCTTCAAATAGGTTTTCAATATCTTGCTCTCTCTCATCTTCTGGCACCCCTATAATTCTGATGTTGGTACGCTTGAAGCTGTCCCAGAGGCTCCTTACACTATCCTCGCATTTTTGGATTCTTTTTTCATTTTGCTTTTCCGGTTGGGTGTTTTTTGCTTCCTCGCATTTCAAGTCATTGACTTGATTCTTGCGCTCCTCTGGTCTGCTGTCGGGAGTCTGTATAATATTCGTTATTTCAGTCCGTGTATGCTTAGTTTCTAGTTGGTTCCCCAATATAACATCGAGGGTCTCATTAGTTTTCTTGTAGATCTCATTAAGTTTATCGGCGGCTTCTAAACAGTTCTTGAGAGACCTTAAAAGTGTGGTTCTGAACTCTATATCTTCCATTGACAATTTTGTCCTGTTTCTTTGTCTCCGCATTTTGTTATGCTTCCTTGGTGCACCCCCTAGTGGTCTTTGTTCGCAGTCTTATAGTTAAATCTTGATTGTTGTAGCTAATTCCAGGGAGGGTTTGACCTCCAGGCCAAGTGGCTATGAGAATCAGCTGTGTCAGCAGTGAGAGAACTTCTGTCCTCTAGGGAGGTGCTAATCTAGCCTTTGCCTGAGGCTATCCGGCAAATGCCTGTGTGCAGGGCTTGGGCGGGGTGGGTCGAACAGGATCAACAGGGTGGGCCGGAGAGAGCAGTTATGGCGGCTCTCAGTCCTGTCCCCAGGGGCTCTGCCTCTCTGAGTCCCAGCACCCGCTGCAAAGCTCAAAGAGAAAGCTGCACTCGCTCCGAGCGAAGCCAGACAGTCCTGCTTCTCCCGTTTGAGTCTGGGTCCCTAAAGACTCGCCCGGATCTGGAGCTCAGAGTCTGCGACTCCCTCCCGATTGAAAACGCCAACCGCGCCCTCCGCCGCCAGCCCGCTCCGCGCACTCCGCACCTCAGAATTTGACTTCAGCACTGCGCCTCCTCTGAGTGTCCGTATGCGTTTCTCTTTCCTCCTAGTTGTAGGACTTCCACTCAGCCAGCGTTCCTGTGGTTCTGGGTGATGTCCCTTCCTTTTTTTGGTTTCACTTTTGAAGTAGTTGTTCAAAGCAGCAAACTCCGGCGTTAACCTATGCCGCCATCTTGGTTCTCCCACCTGTATGTTTTTAAGTACTGAAAACTGTTGGCTATTTGATTCATTTATCATCACAGCCTTGTATTTTGCTTATTTTAAACATGAGATGAAAATATTCACATTTAAATAATCTCAGGAAGTAACTCACCCAGTCTGACCTATGCAGAATGGGCACAATCATCCAATTTAAACAGTTTGTCAAAGTTAAGGATGTAGGAATCTTCAGTTATCTAACAATAGCACTTGAGAATGAAATTGCATTGCCTGCTATGGCCCAAGATGCGCAGACACACACATCCTCAAATTTCAAAACATTCCTCTTGTCTCCAGAAGATGAGAAGATATTGCCTTGGATCCTCAGGAAACAGTGGGGGCAAATGCAACCACATCAACAGTCCATGATTGATACAAAGCAACTCCAGATTAACCCCCTCAGAAACCACCAGGGCACTTAAGTCAGCACCTCAGAAGATCAAAGCACTGTTGTTGAGCCATAGAGTTCTCTGGGCATAACATATTTTGGTCTTGTTATTATTCTTCCTTCCTGTAATCTTGTGTTTCTGAGACATCTTTCCTCCTCATGTACTGGTTCAATTGTAAGATCAGACTCCTCATATTGCTCTGTTTTACTGATTAGCCTACTGTTTCCATTGCCACCTGAAAGTACATCTTAGCCCCACCTCCATGGCCTTTGCCTCCTATTCTACTAGAGGCCTGTTGCATGAAAAGACTTGTGCAATAGGCTTTCCCTTCCCCTGGCTGCCAGCACCAGTTTTCCTCTGGCACCCGGGACCCAGGCCTTTGCTCCGTCTGGAGCCACCTTCAAGCCTTCACTGCCCCACCTGGCTGCCCTGGGCCGGGTCGCACACGGGATGCCCAGGCGAGCCGGTGGATCGCTGCTGCCCCATTTGGCTTCCCTGGGCCGGGTTGCAAACGGGGCACCCAGGCAGGCCAGCCGATCGCTGCTGCACCACTCGGCCACCCTGGGTTGGGTTGCACACAGGATGCCCGCTGCCCCGGGTTGCAGATAGTAGGCCCAGATGGTGTCAGGGCAGGCGGGATGGCGCTGTCCCACCCTACTGCCCCAGGTGGCAAATAGCAAGCCCAGATGGTGGCGGCGCAGGTGGGATGGCACTGTCCCACCCTGCCTGCAGTATTCAAATTAGCCGCCATCTTTGTTGGTGGTTAATTTGCATATCATACTGATTAGCCAATGGGAGGCATACGAAGGTACGGTCAATTACCATGTTTGTCTATTATTATATAGGATACTCATTCCCATTTTTAACTGTTTTCTTCTAATTCTATAATGTTATTAGAAGAAAAAAATGGCAAGAAAGATATGGTATAAAATAGAGCCATAGGGTAATCATCCTTATCACTTTCCATATTCATATAATACTTAGCACTTCATAACTTAACTAAAGAGACTAAAGTATTTCTATAAGGGGTTCTTAAGATCCAGTTTACAAATGAAGAAATAGAAGTATAGGAAACAAAACACCTGATTGGGTACAAATAACTGGCTAGGAGCAGAAAATGGGTCCTAGCCTGAGCACACAGCCTCAGGAAACTGGAGTTAACTGAAAATGCCTGCCACAGTCCCTGCCATGAAGGTGAGCTCTGTTCATTTCTTTCACCAGAAAATTGACTTATTACTCAAAAGATTTATAAATTTTGGTCTAAAGACCCCCTGTGATCTCTTAGAAGCAGAGATTGAAGAATAATAAGACTATATTCATTTAGGCAACTATGGTGCCACAAAAATACCAATCAATTTCAACTTATGATCATGCTCAACTGAATCTTATCTGAGTTTAGGAAGGCCATAGTCTCCTGCTGAAATGGTATGTTATTGGATTCCTACCTTAAATACACCTTCTTCCTACTAAGATAAGCAGTCTACTACTCCCCTGTCCACACTGGCAGAAAGCCAAAAACTCATTAATCTAACCAAATATCTTCTCATCACCTTACAGCCAATTAACAGTCAGAAAGAGGACACTGCTGTCTGCAAGATTTACTATAGCAGACTTAAGTGTTCTTTTTACTCATGCATGCTGCTAGCAAGAAAAACAGATTTTTTTTTGGTGACCATTCCTCATTTAAATTCTGAAAAACACACTACTGGATGGATATTTAACATGATAATGAGCTGTTCAATGCTATGAAGAAGCATGTAGTTCCACTGCACAGGCACCAAGGATTCCCCACCTCTACATAATTAGATGTCACACTTAGACATCACATTTCCACCTCAACTTCTTTAAAATCTTTCCAGCTTTTGTTCCTGGAACAACATTTCTCTTTCTCCCTTAAATGTTCTCTTCCTCTGCAAATGAGATTTTTAAATAAACCTCTCACCCAAGCCCTTTTTCTGTGGTGAACTCTCTTGATTTTTATCTCAGGAATTCCTGAGAACCCAGGGTAGTTCAATGGCAGAGTTCTCCCTTGTTATAATGGAGACCTGGGTTATATTCCCCGCTAATTTACCAGGCTCTATATTGGTTTCTGATGATCTCTTTTGATGTCTATTCCTGGAGATCACAAGAACTCAGAGTGCCAGAAATACTACCATGTGTAAATATACATTTGTATCCCTCTCCAAGGCTAAGAATGTTGAAGTTATCTTTTCCTCTCCTTTTCATAGTTCTCATACCTATCCATGTGGGGACCTTACTATTTATTTTCCTTTTGGTATAGCCATTGCATACTAATCTACACCAATAAAAGAGAAAGATGTAAATTGACTACCTTTGCAATGCCCATCAGCCAATCAGGAGTGAGTATGCAAATTAACACCAAAGATGGTGGATTACTTTGCATACGCAGGCACTGAGCAGCTGGGCCAAGCAGCCTGGGTCCTGGGAACAGTCGTCCTCGGGACCCAGGCTGCTCTGAGCCTGTAGGCTCATGCGTAGGCCCGGAGCGGCCAGGGTGGCGGGCCTGTGGGCAGTGTGCACACACTGAGTGGCTGGTGGGGGGGTGGGGCAGGACAGAAAATAAACCAAGAGAGCGGGGAGGACCAGGAATGCTGGGAACCATAGTTCTGGTGGCAGATGCATTGTGGGATCTCCTAGACACTAGAGCAAAGTGAGCCTGGAGCGAGTTACTGTTGCAGGTGGAGGATGGAGGGAGAGCAAAGGTGAGAGACATAAGTAAAGTCAGAGTGTTGAGGAAAAATTAAAAGGAAGATTTGCTGCAAATTCTAGGAAATCTCCACCAATGGAGCAAAGGAAAAAAAAGACCTGTACTATTCTGTGAGCACCAAACCAAACTCGGTTGGGTTCTCAGACAATTCACTCACATGATTGCAAAGACAGACAGAAGCTACCGGATTGGAGAGGGCTTCCCTGAGGGCTCCCAGATTGGAGAAGGTGCAGGTCAGACTGAATCTTCATGCACCGGGCCCCTAGTTTTATTATAATTTCAGTCCAGATCTTTAGTATCTCATGTATGCAGTGCTGCTCCAGTAGTCTAGGAAGTGCCTCTGACTCTGGTTCTCTCCACTGAAATAATTAGCATAATTCTTGCTGGGGAATGTTTCCAAAATTACAAATAGAAGAATCAAAGTCTTTAGGGTACAATAGCTGTGCTTCCCTGTTCAGCATCACTTTCTCCTTGTTCTCTTAATAACACACTGCATTTCAAGAAGCTGTTAATCACAGTGCTGCTGTTTCCTTCCATGTGCTAATCAAGAAAAGTCCCCATGCACTAACTACCCAGCCATTCACAAGGCACATAAATAACATGGTTTAAAGCATGCAGACATTTTCCAAAACAAAAATTGTGAGAAGAATGACATTGCTTTACATTAAAAAAATTTTTTTCTTTAGTGTTTGGCTTAATAGGCAAACCTGTTTCTGCATTAATCTGTAAAATCTGTTAAATGGATAAAAACTGAATCTGGATTCCAAAATGGTGGCAGAATAAGTGGGAGCTACACTGACACAGTCCCAGGACCAAACTATAATTACAATTAAAACACAGAAAAATAATCCTGAATAACCAACTGAAGACTAACTGGAGAGAATCCTGATAACCAAAACCAACGACAGAAAGTGGAGAGTGCATAGAGACTGGTAGGAAGTGTGTAGTCACAAAAGGACTCACTAGGTTCCTACAGAGAGCAGCTGAAGTTCTGGAGGGATAGATCAGCTGTGTGTCTGTGTGTGTTCCCCACTGAGAACTCTGGGTTTTAAACTCCAAGCTTGGCCCCCAGAGCACCAGAATTGAGAAAGATGCCCATAAAACATCAGGCTGTGAAAAGCAGCAGTGTTACTGTCTGCCAGGGAGAGATGGCTAGAAATGCAGGCACCCTCTTAAAGGTCCAATGAACAAAATTTCATGTGCAACCATGCTCCTTGGGCTACAGCAGAGGGAGGGCAGAGTGGACTTAGCTGTATGAGTAGAGCCAAGGTTTGGGGCTCTGGGGTTAGGGCTCAGAAGGCAGACACTCTGGTTTTCTGTGCTGAGACATTCCCTCATACTACAGAGGTCATCTTTCTCAGGTAGACCTTTATTATCCAGGCAGCTTTTGCCTAGAGGGAAGGCAATTGCCCCACCCTATTGGAAAACCCCGAAATCCACCCTGTGGAGTTTTGTTGAGGCCTATTAAGAGACTGGGAATAACAATCATCCTGCAGGCAGAAGCCATTGCCCCAACCTGTTGGGAAACCTCTTGCCCCACCCTACGGTTGATAGAGGGAGTAACAATAAGACTGCAGGCAGAGGCTGGTCTCTGGAAGCTTTGAGGCTTTGAGTCTTTGCCTGATCTAATTCAGAGACAGAAGCCTGGAAAAATAGACCTTGTTGCACATCTTTGTCCTTTCCAAAGGCAACCAGCCCCAACGGAGGGAGTCATAAGCTATAGATTGAGGATTGCTTCAAACAGGATACTCAGGGCCTGTCACAAATAGCATCTGATACTGTCCTGCCCTAGAGATTGGGATTCATGTCAGATCTACCTAATACATAGACACAAACCCAAATAGGAAGTTAAAATGTGGAGGAAAAAAGCAAGCCCCAAATGAAAGGAAAAGAGAATTCTCCAGAAGAAGAGCTAAATGAAATGGAGATAAGAAATTTATCAGATGTTTCCCTAGCTGGTTTGGCTCAGTGGATAGAGCATCAGCCTTCAGACTGAAGGGTCCCAGGTTCGATTCTGGTCAAGGGCATATGCCCGGGTTGCTGGCTTGATACCCAGTAGGAGACATGCAGGAGGCAGCCCATCAATAATTCTCTCCCATCATTGATGTTTCCATCTCTCTTTCCCTTTCCCTTCCTCTCTAAATAAATAAATATATATATATTTTAAAAAAAATCAGATGTAGAGTTCAGTGTAGTAAGATACAATGTTAACACCCAGGAATTGATGGCCTTTTTGTACACCAATAATGAATTGTCTGAAAGAGAAACTAAACAAACAATCCCATTTACCATTGCAACAAGAAAATTAATATACTTAGGACTAAACTTAACCAAGAAGGTAAAAGACTTGTATTCAGGAAATTACAAAACGTGGAAAAACGAGATAGAGGAATATATAAACAAGTGAAAGAATATACTCTGTTCATAGATAGCAAGAACTAATATCATTAAAATTTCCATATTACCCAAAGCAATCCATAGATTCAATGCAATCCTTATTAAAATACCAATGGCATGTTTCACAGATCTGGAACAAATATTCCAAAAATGTATATGGAACAAAAAATGATTATGGCCGAAACCAGTTTGGCTCAGTGGATAGAGCGTCGGCCTGCGGACTGAAAGGTCCCAGGTTTGATTCCGGTCAAGGGCATGTACCTGGGTTGCGGGCACATCCCCGGTGGGGGATGTGCAAGAGGCGGCTGGTCGATGTTTCTCTCTCATCGATGTTTCTGACTCTCTATCTCTCTCCCTTCCTCTCTGTAAAAAATCAATAAAATATATTTTTAAAAAAATGATTATGAATAGCCATGGCAATCTTGAGAAAGAAGAACAAATCTGTAGGGATCAAAATACTGAAAATCAAGTTATACTACAAAGCCACTGTAATCCAAACAGCCTGGTACAAGAACAGGAATATAGATCCATGGAACAGAACAGAGACCCCAGAAATCAACCCAAGCATTTATGCTCAATTAATATTTGACAAAAGAGGCAAGAGCATATAAAGGAGTCAAGGAAGTCTCTTCAATAAATGGTGTTGGGAAAATTGGACAGATACAGGCAAAATAATGAAACTAGACCACAAACTTACACCATACACAAGAATAAATACAAAATGGGTAAAAGATATAAATGTAAGTTGTAAAACCATAAGCAATCCAGAAGAAACCTTAGGCAGCACAATCTCAGATATCTCTGATAGCACTATGTTTACAGAAACATCTCCCAGGGCAAAAGAAACCAAGGAGAAAATAAACAAATGGGACTTAATAAAAATAAAAAGCTTCTCCACAGCAAGAAAAACTATCAACAAATGAAAAAAAAGCCCACTATATCAGATAACGTATTTGCCAATGATACATCTGATAAAGGATTAATATACAAAATGTATAAGGAACTCATTCAAGTAAACAAAAGGAAGAAAAAAAGTCCAATTGGAAAATGGGCAAAGGACCTAAATAGATACTTCTCCAAAGAGGACATTCAGATGGCCAAGAGACATGAAAAAATGTTCAAAGTCACTAATCATCAGAGAGATGCAAATGAAAAGGATAATGAGGTATCACCTCATTCCTGTCACAATGGCTACCATCAACAAAGGACAAATGCTGGCGAGGATGTGGAGAAAAGGGAACCCTAGTACATTGCTGGTGGGAATGCAGACTGGTGAAGCCATTATGGAAAAACAGTATGGAGTTTCCTCACAAAATTAAATATGGAACTGCCCTTTGACCCAGTGATCCCACTTCTAGGAATATATCCTAAGAAACCTGAAAAACCAAGCTGAAAGAATGTATGCATCCCTATGTTCATAGCAGCACAATTTACAATAGCTAAGATCTGGAAACTGACCAAATTCCTATCAGTAAATGAGTGGATAAAAAAGCTGTGGTACATAGTATGGAATACTATGCAGCTATAAAAAAGAAGTATCTCTTACCTTTTGAGAAAGCATGAAGGGACCTGGAGAGTATCATGCTAAGTGAAATAAGTCAGTCAGAGAAAGACAAGTATCACATTATCTCACTCATATATGGAATCTAATCAACAAAATAAACTGATGTATGGAGTGGATCCAGAGACAAGGAAGCATGGAACAGAGTGCAGAATCTCAGAGGGAAATCAAGGGAGGGTGGATGGGTGGGAGGTAATCAACCAAAAACCTTGTATGCATATATGTATAACCCATGGATGCAGACAGTGGGGTGGTGAGGGCCTGGTGTGGGAGTCGGAGGTAGGCCAGAGGGGGTTGATGGGAGAAAAAAAGGGACATATGTAATACTTTTGGTAAAGATTAAAAAAAAAGAAAAATGTTGAAGATGCTTTATGGTACTTTTATAGAAGAAGGGCAGAAAAACAAAAGCAATTATTTCTACACTGAATACTATAAATCAATTCACTTAACATTATTCATTTAGCACCTATTATGAGTAAAATCCACCTCAACCTTCAGGGATTATATAGAATGTAGCACATGTTATTTCCTTCTTCTCTGAAAGGGCCATGAGTTTCTTGTCTTATAAATAAAAACAAGAATAATATGTAAGAAACATTTTCGTGTGTGTGTATGTGTGCCCGCGCGTGCATAAATATGTCATAGACCAGTGATGGTGAACCTATGACACGCGTGTCTGAGGTGACATGTGAACTCATTTTTTTGGTTGATTTTTCTTTGTTAAATGGAATTTAAATATATAAAATAAATATCAAAAATATAAATCTTTGTTTTACTATGGTTGCAAAGATCAAAAAATTTCTATATGTGACACGGCACCAGAGTTAAGTTAGGGTTTTTCAAAATGCTGACACGCCGAGCTCAAAAGGTTTGCCATCACTGTCATAGACTATTGTAACGATTAAACTGCAAGTGATATGAAAGCTTTGAAAACTAGAGAACTTTTTGGAAGTTGGAAACAAGAAAGACTTCTTAAATGAAGAGAGATTTGCTCAGATTCTTTCATAATGAACAGTGTTTGGATAGTCCCGCAGAGTGAATTCCCAGGAGAAGGAATAGTGTATGAATAAATGACAGCAGATAAAAAGAGCAGGGTGTGTCATGGGGATAATGTGGGTCTGCCTTAGTTAAAGCCACCGAATATTGTCCAGTCTTCTCCACTTTTCTAACCAAAGCTGAAGAGGAGAAGAAGAGGATAGTATAGTCTTCCAAGCAAGAAGTGAGGTCTGGAAGGCATTTAGATGCTCATTGAGAGATCCTACAAGAAGAAATGAAAGCTTTGCATCTCTGTGGGCATACAGCCCAGTGGCCTAAAAACCATTTACTGACTTTTTATAGACTGTATCCCAGTGGAAGACTCATAAAGGCAACTCTGGGTATCTCTGCAGCATAATAATCTTAGAACTTCGGATTGGTATTTGGTTCTGCCCCACACTGTGTGCCCTGAGGACAGAGATACGGGATTGTTAGCAGCAGAGTGTGACACATGTACTGGCTATTAGGAGGGAAGAGACTAAAAGCATCTGTGGAGAAAAACTGATCTTTGCTCAAGGTCTGGTGAGTTTAAACCCTGGTTAAAGAAATTTTCTTGGGAGAAAAACCAAGATGGCGGCATAGGTAAACACTGGAGATTGCTTCCTCGCACAACCACTTCAAAAATACAACTAAAACACGGAAAAGACATCATCCAGAACCACAGGAAGGCTGGCTGAGTGGAAATTCTACAACTAGAAGGAAAGAGAAAAGCATACTGAGACTCAGAGAAGGTGTGGTGTGGAAATAAAATACAGAGGTACAGAGACGCATTCGGAGAGGGTTGGTGGCTGAGGACACGGTTGTCTTTTTCAATTGGGAGGGAGTCTCAAGCTCTGTGCTCCAGTTCCGGCCGAGTCTCTGGGGACCCAGACTCATATGGGAGAAACTGGACTGTCTGGCATCGGTCGGTACTTGAGGGCAGCTTTTGAGGGCAGCTTTCTCTTGGGGGGTGCTTGCAGAGATTGCCGGGACACTGAGAAGCAGGGCCTCTGAGGGCAGGACTTAGAGCAGCCATAACTGCTCGCTCTGCCCTATTGATGCCCTGGGACCCCGCCCTGCCCAAGCCAGGAAGGCTTTTGCATATGAAAGGCCTGGCCCTTTGCAATCTGATAATTACCTAACAAACTGCAGCTGGCCCAAGGCCCCAGGGCAACTTGCATTGCTTCACAGCTGGCTCCTGCTGGATAGCCTCAGGCAGGGGCTAGGTTAGCACCTCCTTAGATCCAGGAGCCAGTGTGCCTGGTGGTCAGAGTGGGACCATCCAGATTGCAGCTCCTCGGATCCATAAAGGACACACTCAGGGGGCAGACTCAGTGAGCACCAAAGCCCCATTGAAGCAAGTCTTGCCCTGGAGGGGTGTCTCTAGCACAGACGTTCTCCCACTGCAGACACTGCTGATTCTCACAGCCAACTGGCCTGGAGGTCAATTCCTCCCAGTGTTACCTACAACAATCAAGGCTTAACTACAACAAAACTGTGCACAAAGCCCACAAAGGGGTGCACCAAGAGTGTCTACCTCAGGTAATTGGGGAGGCTGAGCCACTGGGCCCTATAGGACACCTAGCACAGAAAGCCACTCTATCGACACAGCAAAGCATAAAAAAATGCGGAGACAAAGAAACAGGACACAAATGACAGAAATGGAGGAAAGCAAACTACTGGATATAGAGTTCAAAAGCACTCTTTTAAGGTTTTTCAAGATTCTTCTAGAAACCGCTGATAAACTTAATGAGACCTTCAAGAAATCTAATGAGACCCTCGAGGTTGTGATAAAGAACCAACTAGAAATTAAGCATACACTGACTGAAATAAAGAATATCATACAAACTCCCAACAGCAGACCAGAGGATCGCAAGAATCAAGTCAAAGATTTGAAATACGAAAAAGCAAAAAACACCCAACTGGAAAAGCAAAATGAAAAAAAGAATCCAAAAATATGAAGATAGTGTAAGGAGCCCCTGGGACAACTTCAGGCGTACCAACATCCGAATTATAGGGGTGCCAGAAGAAGAGAGAGAGCAAGATATTGAAAACCTATTAGAAGAAATAATGACAGAAAACTTTCCCTACTTGGTGAAAGAAATAGACTTACAAGTCCAGGAAGCGCAGAGAACCCCAAACAAAAGGAATCCAAAGAGGACCACACCAAGACATATCATAATTAAAAAGCCAAGAGCAAAGGACAAAGAGAATCTCAAAAGCAGCAAGAGAAAGACAGTCAGTTACCTACAAGGGAGTACCCATAGGACTGTCAGCTGATTTCTCAACAGAAACTTTGCAGGCCAGAAGGAAGTGGCAAGAAATATTCAAAGTGATGAATGTCAAGAACCTACAACCAAGATTACTTTATCCAGCAAAGCTATCATTCAGAATTGAAGGTCAGATATAGAGTGTAGAGGGCCGCCTGGGAGGCACCTAGGCATTTTCTTATAATTATTGTCAGCTGAACTCAGAGCATAGGCAGAGCCACACCCTGGGAACATGCTTCCCCAATAAGGCTGGACATGTTAATCAGGCATGGGTGGAACTAGATATGTAAATCTAGGCCTTTAAAATAAACCTGCTGTGTGTCTCAGCCCGCTTTTTGCTGCCTCTCCATCAGAGAGGATGGTGCCCACCTGGCCCCAGCTTAAAATCTATTTCTGCGTCTTGGTCTTTCTTTAATTTCTTAATCCCCAGCTCCTCCACTCAGCAAATGGACTGTTTCCTTTTCCATGCGGGATATGGAAAAGAGAGAAACAGCCCCCCACATAAAATTGCTTAACATGCAAAAAAGTTATCTAGACTGCATTATATATTTTCCAAAAATCCTCCTAATTAAATAAAAAAAGGGGGGTGGGGGATAGTGGAAAAATATAGTGGAAAAATGCCATGTAAGAAAATAGATCCTATAACTAAATTAAAATTTTTTCGTTACGGAGACACCCAGAAAAAACACACATTATGTCAGGGAAAGCCAGGAGAAGATCATTTCAAAGAAAAAATCCCAAATAAGGTTTTCTTTATTAACCTTTGGTCAAGAATACGTTTGTATATTTTCAGAAAAACAGCTTCAAGACCATATGGATTCCTGCAACAACAGATCCCAACTGACCAGATTGCTCCAGCCACAAAGACAGGAGAGACAGTTCGAAGATGGAGATGGTGAAGACGCCTTGTCATGATAGCAGTCAGCACCTGTGCATTGCTGCAGGTTGCCCAGGAAGAAGGAGCAATGCAGCCAATTTGGGTGCCAGAGCGTTACATCCGTCACCACAATGGACTCAGACAAGCTCCTGTGTCCATTCACTCAAAAGGACTAAGTACTGCCCTAATGACAGAAAAGGGAAGAAAAAGAAAACTGAAAGACACAGGGACTGTTGTGCCAATATGGAGTCATCTGAAGAAGTTAACGACTGAAGCGCAACAGATAGTGGAAAAGCAAGAAGTTGAAGCTACTTCTTCAACCATGTTCCTGCTCATGCTAGCATCTGTTAACTGCCAGTCTTCTGCAAAGTCTTGCGCAGCCAAGTCCAAGGACTCTGAGTAAATATACAGCAGCAGCAAAAGAGACTTATTTTTTCATTTAGTAGCAAAAATGTTAATATGTCCATAGTTCTGATTTCTCATATTGTTGTTTTGCATTGGCATTGTTTTGTTATTATTTAATAGTCAGTTTTGTTCTTAACATTCAAATTTTGAAAATGATAATATGTATGTAGTTTAGTTTTTGCATTTGCATTGTTTGCAATTGTTTTAATTCTAGAGTCCTACTATTAATGTTTAAAATTTTACTTTTATTATAGTAGCTTAAAAAACAAAAACGGGGGAGATGTAGAGGGCCGCCTGGGAGGCACCTAGGCATTTTCTTATAATTATTGTCAGCTGAACTCAGAGCATAGGCAGAGCCACACCCTGGGAACATGCTTCCTCAATAAGGCTGGACATGTTAATCAGGCAGGGGTGGAACTAGATATGTAAATCTAGGCCTTTAAAATAAACCTGCTGTGTGGCTCAGCCCCCTTTTTGCCGCCTCTCCATCAGAGAGGATGGTGCCCACCTGGCCCCAGCTTAAAATCTATTTCTGCGTCTTGGTCTTTCTTTAATTTCTTAATCCCCAGCTCCTCCACTCAGCAAATGGACTGTTTCCTTTTCCATGCAGGACATGGAAAAGGACACCACAAAGAGCTTCACAGACAAGAAAAAGCTAAAGGAGTTCATCACCACTAAACCAGTATTATATGAAATGCTGAAAGGTAAATCAAGTGAATAAATAACCTGATGAACAGAATAAACTGGTGATTATAATAGATTCAGGGGCATAGAAAGGGAGTGGACTGACTATTCTTGGGGGGGAAAGGGGTGTGGGGGATGCGGGAAGAGACTGAACAAAAATCGTGCACCTATGGATGAGGACAGTGCGGGGGGAGTGAGGGCAGAGGGTGGGGGTGGGAAACGGGTGGAGGGGAGCAATGGGGAGAAAAAGAGGAACAACTGTAATGATCTGAACAATAAAAATTTAATTTAAAAAAGAAAAAAAAAAGAAATTATCTTGGCAACAAAGCTAGCTTTAAACTCTTGGTTCAGTGGAAACCACCCTAAAGTGCCTAGAAAATAAGTTAGTACACATTATGCTTGTTTTCCTTTACATTACTTAGGGCAAATGGTTGTAAAAGAAAAACAATGGTTCCCACTTGCTCTTCTCCATCCCAACTTACCTTTGTGTGGATATAACCCTAGGTATCTCTAGGAGCTCACTTCTCATGAGTAGTCACATCTTTTGGTGAATGCTTGGGGCCAAGACTACTACTCCCCTACCTTTCTCCAGGATGAATTGATAGTCCCTGAATCATTATTTTTGTCCCAAATAAGTGATCCTTAGCTGACTGATTTGGCTAAACTCATAAAATACGAATATAAGGATCACCTCAAACAGACTGGAGAACAATTCCCCAAGCTATAAGAATAAAGAAAGATTATGCACTGTCCTTTGATGGAAAACTATACCAAATGCTTGAATTATGAGGATGGATTTTAAGTGAAAAGGGCACAGACCAATTAAAAAATGGGCAGAGGATCTGGACACTTCATCAAAGATGTACAGATGCCAAATAAAAATAGTGAAAAATGCTCCAAGTCATTTGTCATTAGGATGTTACAAATTAAAATAATAATGAGATAATTACAACAGATCTATTAGAATGGCTAAAACCACCCCAAAATGGCAATACTAATTATTGGCAATGATGTAAAGCAACAGGAACTCTCATTCATTGCTGGTGAAAATGCAAAACAGTACAGCCACTTTGGAACACAATTTGGCAGTTATTTACAAAGCTAAACATAGTCTTATCATGTGATCCAGCAGTCATACCCCTAGGTATTTACTCAACCTATTTGAAAACTTCTGAAACTGTATATGAATATTTAGAGCCTCTTTATTCATAATCACTGCACACTGGAAGTAACCAAGATGTTCTTCAAAGGTGAATGGAAAAACAAACTGTATATAGTATATGCATATGATAGAAACTATTTAGCAATACAAAAGAATGAGCTTCTAATCAATGAAATGGCATGGATAAACTTTAAATAAATACTGTTTGGTGAACTAAGCTAGTTTGAAAATCCAAATGTATGACTATCTGGAAAAGGGAAAATTATTGAGATGGTAAACAAATCGTGGTTGTCAAGAGTTCCACCCATTTTTTAGGGTGGTGAAACTATTTTGTATCATACTATAATAGTGGATACTTGACATTACATATTTGTTAAAACCCATAGAATTTTAGAGTTAAAAGTAAACTTCAATGTCTGCAAAATTTGTGAAAGGTCTTTTAGAAGGTCTAGAAATTCCAGAATGGAATATAGAATGTGACAAAGTCATTTAACTGTATTGCTAGTGTATGAAACAAGCTCACTGAGAGACATGGGATAGAAGATGCTGACCTAAGTAACTTTGGAACTGAATGGAGTTTCTAAAGGCAAGAACTGCACATAGGCGCATAAGCACTATATTTGAGTTGATAAAGTTGCTTCCCATCAATATATAGCTTAACAGTTCTGAAACTCCTATACAGGTATACTAGATATGAAAAATTAGCCAAATGGATGTTATATGAAAGAAAACAGGTTTCTCACTGTTGTAATGGGAGGTTAGAGAGCAGCAAGGGGAGCAGGCTAGAATAATCCATTTTTTCATAATCAGTATGAATCCATATTTAGCTCATATAGATATAGTTGGTTACATATTGACATATTTATAGATATGTGTATATAAACATAGAATACAGAAATATATTTCCTTGGTTTGTCAGTAGAGACAGCCTAGAAACAATGATATTCTTGGAGCAGTAAATCCACTTAACACCCAAATTTTGGTTTCTAATACCATTCTCCAGTAAAAGGAACCAGGGCAGCTTTGGAGAAATGGCTGATTCTATGTCTGGGACAGAAAATATACAAAATGAGCTTGATCCATCTTATATTTCAGGAAAATAAGGAAATGCTGAAAATTAAGTGTCAAATATAATTAATAAAATAAAATATTAAATATATGTCAAAAGACAGAGGGAGGAACCAACTGAAAGAGCTCTCAATGGCCAACTTTAAAGCATCTTGAACCATAAAATAAAGTAGTATTGGATTATAACATCAATAAATATCTTGAATCCATGTTTACATAAACAAACAGTTGAATAAACTAAATGGGGAAGAAGAGAAATATTTTGAACAGAATAATTCTAAATAATTTATGCAGATGCTCTGCTCTTTAGGTAGTGGGACATAGCATTCCACTCTTCAAATGAGGGCTGTGCATAGTGACTTTCTTCCAAAGAGGACAGTGTGGAAGGAGGAGGGAACACAGTCACTTTATAGTGGAGAAATCTGACAGATGATCGAGGTTAACTTTCACAGTGATCAGCCTTGTGGATTGTATGATGAGAGAAGAGATGAGAATGGCACTTTACCTGTGTGGGCTTCCTTCCAAAAACCATAACCCCAATCTAATCATGAGGAAAAATCAGACAAATACCAATTGAGACAAATTCTACAAAATACCTGACCAGTCTCCTCAAAATTGTCAAGGTCATTGAAAACAAGAAAAATCTGAGAAACTGCCACAAGCAAGAGAAATCTAAGGAGACACAACAACTAAATATAGTGTAGCATCCTCTGTGAGATCTTGAAACAGAAAAAGGGCATTAGGAAAAAAATGAGGAAATATGAATTAAGTATGAACGTTAGCTAACAATAATGTATCAATATGGGTTCATTAATTGTCTCATATGTACCATATTAATGTAAGAGGTTTAATACTGTGATAGAGGAAATTGGGTGTAGATTATATGGGAACTCTGTGTATTAACTTCCTAATTTACATGGAACTCTAAAAACTATTCTATAATAAAAACTTTATTAAAGAATAAAAGAGTTTTATAAATATTTTTATTTTGAAAAATACTGCTCTCAAAAGTTTATTAGACCTTGTAATATCAAAGTACTTTCCACAAAAGATTAGGTACTTCAGGAATATGACAGAAATTTGCTATCAATTTTATTTTTAAATATATTTTAATCAGAAATTTGCTATCAATTTTATTTTTTAATATATTTTAATCAGGAATAAACACATTTTAAATGTGTTATACAGCAAGTTTTAACATTGGAACCAACCAGCTTATTATCTTTTGCTTTCAAGTTAAATTATTTTTTGTGTAGTCCTCAGGATAAACTGTCTTTGGCCAATTCCATATAATTATTGGGAATTGTGATAATGCAAGGTAAATTGTTTTATTTATTTATTTGTTTTTTGTTAATCCTTACCTGAGGATATTTTTCCATTGATATTTAGGGAGAGTGGAAGAGAGCAGGAAAGACCGAGAGAAACATCCATGTGAGAGAAACCCATCTATTGGTTGCCTCCTACATGAGCCTGACCACGGCCCAGGCTGGGGAGAAGCCTGCAGTTAAGGTAGGTGCCCTTGACTGGAATCAAACCTAGGACTCTTTGATCCGCAGGCTGAAGTTGAGCCAAGCCTGTTAGAGCAAGGTAAGTTGTTTTAAAAGAACAAGTACCATTTGCAACTATTTTTCTGTGTGAATATGGACTTCCTCCAAGCTGAATAAGCAAAAGCCATGGCAGACATTAGTTGCAGACTCATCTTCAATTTGCTGACATAATCTCAATTTTGAATTGTGTTTATTTAGTTTTTATGTTCTTTTATATTTGTTAATCCTCTCCCAAGGATATTTTTTCATTGATTTTTTAGAGAAAGTGCAAAGGTGTGGAAGGGAGAGGGAGAGAAACATCAATGTGAGAGAGACACATCAATTGGTTGCCTCCCACATGCACCCCAAATGGGGCCAGGGATTGAGCCTGCAACCAAGGCACATGCCCTTAGACCAGAATCAAACCTGGGACCCTTCAGTCCATGGACCCATGCTCTATCCACTGAGCCAAACCTGCCAGGGCTGAATTGTGTTTATTGAAACAACTTTATAAGTGACTTTAAAAAATACAATGCAGTTTGGTTGGTGTGGCTCAATGGTTGAGTGTTGTCCTATGAACCAGAAGGTCACAGTTCCATTCCAAGTCAGGGCACATGCTTGGGTTGCAGACTCCATCCCCAAAAGGGGGCATGCAGGAGGCAGCCATTGATGATTCTCTATCATCATTAATGTTTCTATCTTTTTCTCCCTCTCCCTTTTTCTCTGAAATCAATATATATATAATGCAAAAATACATTCTGTAAATTCAATGTTATAAAATACATTTATATTAATTAAATATCATTTTACTATATTGGAATACTGTTTTATATATTGGACCCTACTTATTATTTAACTTTGAAAGAGGTTTCTTTTGATTTTTAAAAAACAAACAAAAAACCTCAAAGGCTACATTCTACAACAACACTTAATCCCTAATGTAGCCTAGAATTGATATACTAGTAGCTGGAATTCCATTTATAACCCTTGCCACATATGACTATTTTTATTCAAAATACTAAATCTAGAATTAGCATTTACATAAAAATAAAGAGATATGAAATTTAATAAGCAAGTTAGCATAGAATCTCAAATCAATTATTAGTAAACAATATTCTCTTTTTTTCATAGGAAGGGTAAAAGGGTAGAAAAAAGCACAGTGGAGATGTTTTGATGGGGATATTTTTCATATCTAATGAAGTATCTGTGAACCTCATTAGCACATCTAAAAATAGATAGAATAAACTTGCCTAAAAGTCAAGGGACAGGGACCAATAAAGCCCCTGAGAGCCATCATAGTTCTAAGATTTCTAAGATGAAAAACATTTTAGGCTTTAATCCAATTTACCAAATGATCAAGCATAAACAACTGAGTTGGTTTTATAATATCTTTATTTAACACACTAGTGGCCTGGTGCATGAAATTTGTGCACGGGCGAGGGGGTGTTCCTCAGCCCAGCCTGCACCCTCTCCAATCTGGGACCGTGCGAAAGATGTCCTACTGCCGGTTTACAGGGATTGGGCCTAAACCAGCAGTCGGACATCCCTCTCGCAATCCGGGAATGCTGGCTCCTAACCGCTCACCTACTTGCCTGCCTGCCTGATTGCCCCTAACCACTCTGCCTGCTGGCCTGCTCGCCCCCAACTGCCCCCTACTACAGGCCTGCTGGCCCCCAAATGCCCCCCTGCCAGCCTGATCACTCCCAACTGCCCCCCCTGCCGTCCTGTTCACCCCAACTTCCCTCCCCACTGGCCTGCTTGCCCCCAACTGCCCCCCTGCTGGCCTACTCACTCCAAACTGTCCCCCCGTGCTGTCCTGATCACCTCCAACTGACCTCCACTGATGGCCTGCTTGCCCCCAACTGGCCCCCCCCTGCTGGTCTGCTTACCTCCAGTGGCTCTGCCCCCCACCAGCCTGGTCACTCACAACTGCCATTCCCTCTTGGCCTGTAACCACTTCTACCTCAGCCTCGCCACCATGGCTTTGTCCAGAAGAACGTCCGGAAGGTCTCCAGGAAGGTCTCCCAGTCTAATTAGCATATGACCCTTTCATTAGTATAGATAGAGGCCTGGTGCACGGGTGGGGGGAAGCTGGTTTGCTCTGAAGGGTATCCCGGATCAGGGTGGGGGTTCCCTTAGGGCGTGGGGCCTGTGGTGGTTTGCAGGCTGGCTACGCCCCCATGGGGTGAGGGTCCCCACTGAGGGGGTGTGGCCAGCCTGGGTGAGGGGCTGAGGGCTGTTTTCAAGCTGGCCACACTCCCTTCATGGTGGGGGTCCCTGCTGGGGTGCCTGGCCAGCCTGGGTGAGGGGCTGAGGGCCGTGTTCAGGCTGGCCACACCCCCTTTAGGGTGGGGGTCACCCCTGGGGTGCCTGGCCAGCCTGGGTGAGGGGCTGATGGCTGTTTGCAGGTTTGCCATGGCCCCCAGCCACCCAAGCTCCCAGTGGAGGCTGGCTGGAAGCAGGTATCTGGGATTTATTTATCTTCTATAATTGAAATTTTGTAGCCTGAGCAGAGCCCACAGCTGGCCAGGGCAGGTGGGAAGCTTGGCTTCCTCCATCGCCAGGGGCAACCTAAGCCTCCTGTTTGCTCCAGCTCTGTGACTGCCACTATCTTGGTTGGGTTTATTTTCATACTTGCTCCTGATGGGCTGGTGGGTGTGGCTTGTGGGCATGGCTTGCGAGTGTAGGGGAGGTATGGTCAATTTGCGTGTTTTTCTTTTATTAGATAAGATTGTAACATGTTTCTGTCTTTTCAGTTGCTATTTTCCTTCTATTGCTTCTTTTCCACCTCCTTTACTCTTATCAGCAATCTTGAATGGCATAGTTGATTTTCCCAATCCTCTGGGTCCACAGATCTGTTTGAAAGTTAGATTTTGACTTGTGCAATACTATACCTGGGAATTACTCTTTTCCTCTCTATTTCTATGATATAACATTTCCTTAATTTCCTATCTCTGGTTGCTCCTTTCAGTCCCCTGTTCCGCTTTTACACCCTTCTAACTAGGTTTCTTTGTATCAGCTCCCAGAAAAACTGCTCACACTGAAATCTTTGTCTGAGTCTCCTACTGGAGGAAACCGAATATATGTGAAGGTGGTATGTTAAAATAAACAACCTAGCAGGGAAGGAAGAGAGAGAGAGTAAGGAGGGAGGTTGTAACTTTAGATGAAGTGGCTAAAAAAAGTCTCATGGAAAAATCAACATTTTAAAAAATAACATTTTTATTTATACAGAAAATCACATAATCTTAAGTGTATAGCTCCATGAATTTTCATGAAATGAAAGCATCTTTGAATGAAGAAATAGGGTATTACCAGAATCCTAGATCAAGACATATTACATTTCAGCATCTCCTTCATGCCCACTTCTACTCATTATATACCTTTGTCCCAAAGATAACCATAATCCTGGTTTTATCCTATTAATGAATTTTCTCTGCAGTTGGACAATATAACTGGAGTTATACAAACTATACTGTTTTGTATCTGGTTTCTTTTGCTCAACATTGTGTTTGTGGAGTATGCTTATGTCATTGCATGTAGCAGGTATGTTCACTGTCATTGCTGTATAGTATTTCATTGTATGAGTACACCACAATTTATTTGCCCATTCTACAGGTGACAGACTTTTGGGTTGCTTCCAATATTTGACTACTATAAATAGCACTGCAATTAACCTTCTTGTACACAAAATTGTGTGTGTATATCTATAAAGTACCATTAGATAAATGCTTAGGGTCAAAATTTCCAGGCCATGGGCTTTTCCCATGTTCAATTTTTGTGGACAAAAGTTTCCAAAGTAGTGTTTGCTTGTTTTTGAGTGTTTTTATTGTACTTGATTTCTAATTTTATGCTATTGTGACCTGAGAAGATGTTTGATATGATTTCAATCTTCTTGAATTTGTAGAGACTTAACCCGTTTCCTAAAATGGGGTCTATCTTTAAAAATGTCCCTTGTGCACTTGAGAAGAATGTATATTCTGTAGCTTTGGGGTGAAATATTCTGAAGATGTCAGTTAGTTCCATCTGATCTAGTGAGTCATTTAGGATTGCTGTTTCCTTGTTGATTTTTGTCTAGAACTTTTGTCCAGTGATATCAATGGGGTATTAAAGTCCCCTACTATGATTGTATTGTTGTTGCTCTCTCCCTTGATATTTTCCAGGAGTTATTTTTATGTATTTGGGTGCTCCTGCATGGGGAGCATATATGTTTACCAGAGTTATATCCTCTTGTTGTACTGATCCTTTTAGTATTATGAAGTGGCCATCATTATCTCTTATTATGGCCTTCACTTTGAGGACTATTCTGTCAGATAGAAGTATTGCTACCCCAGCTTTTTTTCATTTCCGTTTGCCTGAAGAATTTTTTCCATCCCTTCACTTTCAGTCCGTGTGAGTCCTTTGTTCTGAGGTGGGTTTCTTGTGGACAGTATATATATGGGTCATGTTTTCTTATCCTTTCAGCTCCCCTATGTCTTTTTATTGGAGCATTAAAGCCATTTAGATTTAAAGTTATTATTGACTAGAAGCCCAGCACATGAAATTTGTGCACAGGTATGGTCCCTAGGCCTGGCCTGCGATCAGGCCCATCTTCCCAAGCTGCCTACAGCCAACCCCACCCCTCAGCACCACCCATCCCCGGTCAGAGAGGTCCGCTGTTCCCACATGCTGGATGGCCCTGCCCCAGAGGGTGGTTGTAGCTGGACATTTGTAAACAAGGATCTGAAGTCCTGCCAAGAAGAAGTGAATGTTCACCGTGTGACTTGCAAGTGAGTCACACTGGGTCAAGATTGCACACAATCTTGAGTTCCCGGAACATTTACCTCCCTGAGAAAGGATAAGATTAAATAGTTGTGGGTAGAGCAGAAAGGGAGTGCACAGCTGCAAGTTGTCTACAATGCGCTATTGTAATATAGACCAAAACAAAATTTTGTTGATTAACTGCTGATGCACTAACTTCGTGCCAAACCCCAATAAAAGCAACGGTTGAGGGTACAGAGTTGTTACATGCCTGAGTGAGCTGTAGCCCTCTGTCCGGCAATCAATCGCCTGTGTGCTCGTCTTACCTCTGCATCTTCGGTTCATTAAACATCCCTCAACAGGTGGCCATCAGGTGGCGCTCGGGGCATCACTGGCAGTTCCAAGGTGCAACGCTTTGAAGGAAATGGATTTAATTAAAACTTCTGAGTCAGACTGTTACTGTTACCATCAAAAACCCCAAATTGAGTGGAAATACGTATGGTCAACTGTGCAGGTAAAGATCACCAGTGCAGATCTGCCCAGTATTGCGTATATCACAGAAAGACACATTTGCCAGCACCCAGAAACCACTCTTTCTGTTATCAAGTGTGCAATCCACACATTCTGGACCCCGAGTGAGTCTCGTGAAATAGCCACGAACATCTGTCCACATGGGGAGACTGTGTGCTTCTTTGTGAAATCGGCCAGAAGGCATACAGTACACGTAACTCAACTCACAGCGTTGTGGATTTCAGGCTCATCCTTCTGTTTGTGGCCAGCATAGTCCTCTTCAGTCATGCAGAGCGCTTGATTCAAAGCCCCGTTTTCTTTTTTATTATTTTATTATTATTTATTGCTTAAAGTATTGCAAAGAGTATTATATATGTCTCCTTTTTTCCCCCTGCCCTTGACAATCTCCTGGCTTCCCCTACCCCACAGTGTCTTATGTCCATTGGTTATGCTTATATGCATGCATACAAGTCCTTCAGTTTACCTATTACCATCCCCCTCCAGCTCTCCAACCCTCCCAGCCTTCCCGCTGTAGTTTGACAGTCTGTTCGAGGCAGTTCTGCCTCTGTATATATTTTTGTTCATAAGTTAATAATGGTCTTTATTATCCATAAATGAGTGAGATCATGTGGTATTTTTCCTTCATTGACTGGCTTATTTCACTTAGCATAAGGCTCTCCAGTTCCATCCATGCTGTTGCAAATGGTAAGAATTCCTTCTTTTTTACAGCAGCATAGTATTCCATCGTGTAGATGTACCACAGTTTTCGAATCCATTCATCTACCGATGGGCACTTAGGCTGTTTCCAGATTTTAGCTATGGTGAATTGTGCTGCTATGAACACAGGGATGCATATATCCTTTCTGATTGGTGTTTCTGTTTTGTTGGGATATATTCCTAGAAGTGGGATCACGGGGTGAAATGGGAGTTCCATTTTCAGTTTTTTGAGGAAACTCCGTACTGTCTTCGACAGTGGCTGCACCAGTCTGCATTCCTACCAGCAGTGCATGAGTGTTCCTTTTTCTCCACATCCTCTCCAGCACTTGTCGTTTGTGGATATGTTGATGATAGCCATTCTAACAGGTGTGAGATGGTACCTCATTGTTTTGATTTGCATCTCTTCGATGATTAGTGACTTTGAGCATGTTTTCATATGTCTCTTGGCTTTCTGAATGTCCTCTTTTGAAAGGTGTCTATGTAGGCCCTTTGCCCATTTTTTTGATTGGATTGTTTATCTTCCTTGTGCTAAGTTCCCTATAAATGTTGGAGATTAAACCCTTATCCATGATAACATTGGAAAATATGTTTTCCCACGCAGTGGGCTTTCTTATTGTTTTGTTGATGGTTTCTTGTGCTGTGCAGAAGCTTTTTATTTTGATGTAGTCTCATTTGTTTATTTTCTCTTTAGTTCCAATGCCCTAGGAGCTGTATCAGTGAAGAAATTGCTTCGGCATATGTCTGAGATTTTGTTGCCTTTGGATTCTTCTAGTATTTTTATGGCTTCCCATCATACATTTAAGTCCTTTATCCATTTTGAATTTATTTTTGTGTATGGTGTAAGTTGGTGGTCTAGTTTCATTTTTTTGCATGTATCTGTCCAATTTTCCCAACACCATTAATTGAAGAGACTATCTTGATTCCATTGTATTATGTTCTTGCCTCCTTTGTCAAACATTAATTGAGCATATTGGTTGGGGCCGATTTCTAGGCTCTCTATTCTATTCAATTGATCTATGTCTGTTCTTGTGCCAGTACAAGGCAGTTTTGAGAACAGTGGCTTTGTAATACAGCTTGATATCTGGTATTGAGATCCCACCTACTTTGTTCTTTCTCAGTATCACTGCAGCTATTCGGGGTCTTTTTTATTCCAGATGAATTTTTGGAGAGTTCTTTTTACGTTTGTGAAACATGCCGTTGGTATTTTAATGGGGATTTCATTGAATCTATAGATTGCTTTGGGTAGTATGGACATTTTAATGATGTTGATTCTACTAATCCAAGAACATGGTATGTTCTTCCATCTGTTTATGTCTTCCTCTATCTCTTTTTTTCAACATCCTTTAGTTTTCTGAGTAGAGGTCTTTTACCTCTTTAGTTAAGTTTATTCCTAGGTAGTTTAATTTTTTTGGTGCAATGGTAAATGGGATTGATTTTTTAGTCTCTTTTTCTATAAGTTCATTATTGGTGTATAGAAATGTCACAGATTTCTTGGCATTAATTTTGTATCCTGCTACATTGCCGAATTCATTTATTAAGTCTAACAGTTTTTTGATGGAGTCTTTAGGGTTTTTTATATATAATATCATGTCATCTGCAAATAAGGACAGTTTTACTTCTTCTTTTCCAATTTGGATGCCTTTTATTTCTTTTTCTTGTCTAATTGCAATGGCTAATACTTCCAGTACTATGTCGAACAGGAGTGGTGAGAGTGGGCATCCCTGTCCTGTTCCTGTTCTTAGGGGAAACGGTGTTAGTTTTTGTCCATTGAGTATGATGTTGGCTGTGGGTTTGTCATATATGACTTTTATTATGTTGAGGTATGATCCTTCTGTTCCCACCTTGCTGAGAGTTTTTATCAAAAATGGGTGTTGGATTTTGTCAAACACTTTTTCTGCATCAATTGATATGACTATGTGGTTTTTTTCTTTCAATTTGTTTATGTGATGTATCACGTTTATTGATTTGCGGATATTATACCATCCTTGCATCCCTGGGATAAATCCTACTTGGTCATGGTGTATGTTCTTTTTGATGTACAGTTGGATCCTATTTGCTAAGATTTTGTTGAGGATTTTGGCATCTATTTTCATGAGGGATATTGGTCTGTAATTCTCTTTCATTTTGTTGTCTTTACCTGCTTTTGGTATTAGGGTGATGCTGGCATCATAGAATGTGCTTGGAAGTGTTCCTTCCTCTTGAATGTTTTGTGGTAGTATGAGCATGATAGGTTTTAGTTCTTTCTTGAATGTTTAGTAAAAGTCCCCTGTGAAGCCGTCTGGCCCTGGGCTTTTGTTAGCTGGAAGCTTGTTGATGACTGCTTCAATTTCTTCCATATTTATTGGCTTATTGAGGTTTTTAGATTCTTCCTGATTGAGTTTTGGAAGGTTTTATTTTTCTAGGAATATGTCCATTTCCTTCAGGTTGTGAAATACACAATCTTGTGTATTTCTGTGGGGTCTGTTGTTATTTTGCCTCTATCATTTCTGATTTTGTTTATTTGGTTCCTCTCTCTTTGCTTATTGGTGAGCCTGGCTAGAGGTTCATCAATCTTGTTTATCCTTTCAAAGAACCAGCTCTTGTTTTCATTGATTTTCTCTATTGTTTTCTTGGTCTTTATGCCATTTATTTATGCTCTAATCTTTATTATCTCCTTCCTTCTGCTCACTCTGGGCTTTTCTTGTTGCTCTCTTTCTAATTCTTTGAGATGTAGAGTTAGATGAGTTAGTACCATTTCTTCTTGTTTTTTTTTTTTTTTTTTTTTTTTTTTTGAGATAGGCCTGTAGAGCTAGAAACTTCCCTCTCAGGACTGCTTTCATTGCATCCCATAGGTTTTGGGTTGTTGTGTTTTCATTGTCATTAATTTCCAGGATGTTTTTAATTTCTTCTTTGATCTCTTTGATAACGCAATCAATATTTAATAACATGCTATTCAGCTTCGAAGTGTTTGAATATTTGAGTTGTTTTTATTGTAGTTTATTTCTAATATTATGCCCTTGTGGTCTGAGAAGATGCTTGGTATGTTTTCAATCTTCTTGAATTTGGGGAGACTTTGTTTGTGACCCAATATGTGGTCTATTTTTGAAGATGTCCCATGAGCACTTGAGAAGAACGTATATTCCGTGGTTTTGGGGTGAAATGTTCTGAAGATGTCAATTACGTCAATCTTATCTAGTGAGTCATTTAGGATTGCTGTTTCTTTGATGATTTTTTGTTGAGAGGATTTATCCAGTTATGTCAGTGGTGTATTAAAGTCACCTACTATGATTGTATTGTTGTTGATCTCTCCCTGATATCTTCTGGGAGTTTTTTTATGTATTTGGGTGCTCATGCATTGGGTGCAAATATGTTTATCAGAGTTATATCCTTTTGTTGTATTGATCCCTTTAGTATTATGACATGGCCTTCCTTATCTCTTGTTATGGCCTTCACTTTGAGGTCTATTTTGTCAGATATAAATATTGCTACCCCTGATTTTTTTTCATTTCCATTAGCCTGAAAGATATTTTTCCATCCCTTCACTTTCAGTCTGTGTGAGTCCCTTCTTCTGAGGTGGGTCTCTTGTAGACAGCAAATGTATGGGACATGTTTTTTTTTTAATCCATTCAGCCACTCGATGTCTTTTGATTGGAGCATTTAGTCCATTTATGTTTAAAGTTATTATTGAAAGGTACTTGTTTGTAGCCATTTCTATTTTTTTGTGGCTGTTTTCTTTCTGAGCTTTTTATTTCTTCTTTTTACACCAGTCCCTTCAGCATTTCTTGCATTGCTGTCTTGGTTGTGATAAACTCCCTCAGTCTCTTTTTTTTTTTTTTTTCTGTAAAGCTTCTTATTTCCCCTTCAATTTTGAATGATAGCCTTGCTGGATAGAGTTTTCTTGGATTAAGTCCCTTGCTTTGCATCACATTGTAAATTTCCTTTTATTCTTTTCTGGCCGGATGTGTTCCTGTTGAGAAATCATTTGATAATCTAATGAGAGATCCCTGGTATGTAACTTTCTGTCTCTCTCTTGCTGCCTTTAAGATTCTCTCTTTGTCCTGAACATTTGCCATGGTAATTATGTTGTGTCTTGGTGTGGGTCTTTTCGGGTTCATCTTGTTTGGGACTCTCTTTGCTTGTGTGACTTTTTTCTTCCCCACATCAGGGAAGTTTTCTGACATTATTTCTTCAAATAGGTTTTTTAATCCTGTTATTCTTCCTGTTGTTCTGGCACCCCTATTATTTGTATGTTGCTTCATGTAATGATGCCCCATAGCTCTCTTAGGCTTTTCTCCTGTCTTTTAATCTTTTCTCCAATTGCAGTTCAGTTTGGGTGTGTTTTGCTTTCCTGTCTTCTAATTCACTAATAAGGTCCTCTGCTTCTTTTAGTCTACTGTTGAAACTTTCAATGGTTTTTTTATTGCAGCTATATCACTCTTCATTTCTTCTTGGTTCTTACATAGTTTATTGATTTTTTTCATCCATTTCTTCTTGATTCTTGCATAAGTTGTTTTCCTTCATCCAGTTTATGCATTCTAGGAGCCTTAATCTGAATTCTTTTTCTGTCATGTTCCATGCCTCTGCTTCACTTAGCTGCTTTTCTGGTGAGTCCTCCTTTTCTTTCATCTGAGGGTTTCTTTGTTTACCCATGTTTGATCTTACTGACATATCTAGATATTGAGTTGTTCAGGGGCTGCTCCTTGATGTGGCAGTGGCTCCTTGGGCTGTGGTTGCTCCTCGGGCAGTTGTGGTAGCAGCTGCTCCTCAGTTGGCAGCAGCTCCTCTGGTGGGTGTTGTTCACAGCTGTGGTGGGTTCTCTGGATGGTGGGGGGAGGCTTCACATACAGCTGAAGTTCCTCACACAGAGGATGTGTTGATCATGTATCTTCTGTTCCTTGGATGGGGGCGGGCTACACACGCAGCTGCTACTCCTTGAACTGGCGCGGACTGCTCACATGGCTGCTGATCCTTGAATTGGGGCTGGCTGCACGCTGCTGTTGTTCCTCTGATGTGGTGGGCTGCTTGTGGGGCTACTGCTGCTAGGACCGGCTGCTGCTCGTCGGACAGGTGCAGGCTGTTGTGGCTCTGCTCCTCGGACTGGTGCGTACTGCGTAGGGCTGCCACTCCTCGGAAGTGGGCGGTCTGCTTGTATGGCTGCTACTCCTTGGACCAGGGTGGGCTGCTGCTGTTCCTTGAATGGGGCCGGGCTGCTAACAGAACTGCTGCTCCCTGGAAGGGGGCGGGCTGTTCAGACAGCTGCTGTTCCTCGGATTGGGCAGGCTGCTCATGCAGCTGCTGCTGCTTGGGAGAGGGCAAGATGCTTGTGCAGCTGCTGCTCCTCGGACTTGTGCAGGGTGTGGGCTGTGTGCAGCTGCTGCTCCTCAGATGGGGGCAGGCTGCGCAGGGCTGCCACTTCTCAGACGTAAGAAGACTGCTCGTGTGGCTGCTGCTCCTCAGAAAGGTTGGACTGCTTGCGTGGTTGCTGCTCTTCGGACGGGGAAGTGGGCTGCTCACTCAGCTACTGCTCCTTGGACAGGGGCAGGCCACATGAGGCTGCTGCTCTTAGGCTCAAGGCAGGCTGCTCACGGGGCTGATGCTCCCTGGACAAGAGCACGCCGCTTACGTGTCTGCTGCTCATGTGGTTGAAAAAAATAATGTGAAGGGAAGTAGGAAATAAAGGAACAAACAAAAAAAAAAGGAGACCAAAGAAAGAAGCAAAAAAAAAAAAAAAAAAAAAAGAAGCAACAAACAAAAAAAAGGGAAAACAAAGAAATAAGCAAAAAGCTAAAAAAAAAAAAAAGCTAACAAAATAATAATAAAAAAATAAAAATGAAAAATAGAAATGTCATTCCTTTGGCTGGCTTACTATCCCAGTTTTTTGGAATGTCTGTGATTTTGTTGTTGTTGTTGTTGCTGGGACTGACCAAAGCCCCATTTTTTATTACTGCCTGGTGACGGCGCTGGGAGACCTGACAACACCGGTCTTCCTCCTGCTGCTGGCGAGAAGGTGCATCCCTAAGTATAGCACCTTTGGGGCTGTAATGGTTAGTTGTTGGTTTGCTTCAGTGTGTGTGGTGTGCCAGTGGATGGAGAACCTGCTGTGGCTGTGGTGTGAGCACAGGATGTATGTTGTAGGCTTCCTCTTGACAGTTGGGTCCCTCAGCTTTGCTGCCTGTTACAGACATGGGCCTCTGGCCAAGGAGAGGAGCCAGCGCCTCCTGGCGTGGACGCTGTGGATCCAGTGAGGCGCCCCGTGCCCCAGGTCGTGTGGGGTGCTGTGGGCCTCATGCAGCTGCCCGAGGGCTGCACTACCCGGAGAGAGCCCTCAGGCTTGCAGACTTCATCCTTGGAGGAAGCCACTTGTAGCCCGAAGAAATGCGTCTTCACCAAGAGCAGTACAGCCTGGGGGCAGGGGGACGCCTTCCTGGAGGAGCAGCTCTTTAACCTGGGGCAGGGGCAGCGGCCTGAGTGCCCTGGCCCTGCCCCTGCCCTGCCACTGCCCCCTGCCCTGGCCCTGGCCCTGCCCCCCCCCCTCTCGCCCTGGGTCTGCCCTCACCTCCTGCCCCCACCCCTAGGTCCGCTTTTGCCTCCGCCCCTGCCCCTGCATGTCACCCAGGACCAGGACATGTGCAGTAGCAGAAGGGATGGTGGCAGAAGACCCAAGCGCATGGAAAAGGACATTACCTCACCGCCAGTCTGTTGTTTATCCTGCTATGCCCACGTCTTGGGCCTGCCATCGCCGCTTCCCTCCAGTGAAGATTTCCACTTGGAACAGGGGGACTAGGTTGGCCTTCAGGGGCCAGCGAGCCTGGGTCAGTGCCTGTCGGAACCAGGGCACCGCGTGTCGGGAGGCTGCAGGGCTCTCCCAAATGGTGCGGGCGCAGGTGCTGGGAGGCCGGCCTGTGTTCCCAGCGCGTCCATGTGCTGATCAGTGCTACTCAGGAAGGGGATTCTCAGGTCTACTCAGATGGACACCTAGTGCAGCAGGACTGCTCAGGGCCTTTAAAGGCGTTAATGCCCACGGTGACTCGGGAGAAATCGTGTAGCAGTTTCCGACTTCATTTGACCACAGATCCGTGTTCCAGAGATGAGTATTCTTTGGCTCACATGTTGAGAAAGTGCTACTGATGGAGGCGCTGGGGTCTGGGACGTGCAGCAACTTGTCCCAGCCCACACTTAGCGGCAGCGCAGGGTGATGCTTCAGCCCTGGCGTTGCCCTCAGCTGGGCCAGGAGGCTTTCAGAGGGAGCGCGAGGCCATCTCTCCAAGTCCTGGGCCTCAGAGGATTGGTGACTTTTTTATATTTAGTAACGGCCCTCTAGCTATTTGGTAACTGTGATGAAGAGAAACATTCCTTATGCTTATATTTTAAAGTTTTGGTAAGGCTTTTATAGGTAGATTCAGATTAGAATGACTTTTATATTTTTCGTGTGTTGAAACTGGAGGCATTTAACCTCTCGTGACATTTTGCATTGACTGGTTCATTTCTAAAACTGTTTAGTTTTATATTCTGGTAACAGTTTCCTGCAGAACAGATCTCTGATCTTTCTCACAGAGAACAGGTCTTGTTCTTGACTCCTCCTGTTAAGGGGAAGGAGGGACTGACTGTGAGTGCTGGGTGGACCCTGAGCCCAGGAGGCCCTCACAGAGGACTGAGAAAGGATCTGAAGTGGCAAAGCAGTCCAGGGGTTACAGTGTCGTTAAGCTGATTCTAAGACTCACGCTCTAGCTTTTTTGCTGTGAGGCATCAAGAGAGGGGCCTTTCACTAGAGAGGTTGCAGAGGGGCATGCAGAGAGCTGAGGATGCTTTCCCCAGCCAGGTCTCTAGCCTCATTCTAACTTGTTGCATAACAAGTAGCCTGGCTACCCATTTGGGACTTTCTAGATTGATTTTCAAATGCTCTTGCCCCTCCAGGCAGTGTTTTACAGGACTCCAGTGTTGCCAGACTCTGGTTCATATTAGGAGCTCTGTTCTTTTTGTAAAATGAACTAAATTCAATCTGTGCTTTCACACAGCCTCTGATTGTATTTGTTTTGAATATGTTTTTATTTATTTTTTAGAGAGAGAGGTAGGGAGAGGGACAGAGAGATAGCAACATCGATGAGAAAGAGAATCATTGATCAGCTGCCTCCTGCATGTCCCACACTGGGGATCAAGCCCTAAACCCAGGCATGTTCCACTAGGAATTGAACTGTGACCTGTTGGTTCATGGGTCACACTGAGCCACGCGGGCCGACAGTAGCCTCTGATTTTAAAAATCAAAGTGTCTCCCGTTCAGATTTATGATGATGTTTCATAAGTGTTGTTACAGTTCAGTGTGATGTTTGTAATTGTATTTTCTGGTGACACATACATGCATCAGATGCATCAGTATTTGTCTCCCCACGCTCCTCTCCCCAGAGGCAGCTGGTGTCCTACCATACGTGTGTGACTAACATGTGAGGAGTCCGCTGGAGTCCCCAGGGGACCCCGGGCCTTGCCTGTGCCAGGCACGGAGGTGCTGACCAGCTGGGGTAACCATCACCATAAAAACATCTGACAGAAGAGAAGCAGAGCAGTGTCTCCCAGGGTGTTGGCTTCAGTTGTTTTAGAGGACACCGTGGATTTGTCCGTGTCTGTTTTGAAGACTATAGAAAGCTGAGCCATTAAAGCATTACTTGTGAAAAAAAAAGTTAAAGACAAAGAAAGAATCTTAAAGGTAGCAAGAGAGAGAGAATTACAAACAAAGGAGTTCCCATTAGAATGTCAACTGACTTCTCAAGAAAAACATTTCAGGCCAGAACAGAGTGGAATGAAGTACTTAAAGTAATGAAAAGAAAAGGCCTATCATTTAAAATTGAAAGTGAAATAAAAAGCTTTCCAGGCAAAAAAAAAAAAAAAAAATTAAAGGAGCAATTTACCACCAAACCAGCAATGTAAGAAATGTTAAAGAGACTGCTTGAAGAAGTAAAGAAGAAGAAGAAGGAGAAGAAGAAGAAAGATAGAGAGAGAGAAGAGATAGAGAGAGGATCATAGGCATAAAGAAAATAAAAAATGGCAAGAAATAAATGCCTATCAATAATAACCTTAAGTGTAAGTGGATTAAATGCTCCAGTCAAAAGACATAGAGTGACTGAATGGATAAGAAAACATGATCCATATATATACGCTGTCTACAAGAGACCCACCTCAGAACACAAGATACACACAGATTAAGAGTGAAAGGATGGAAAAATATATTCCATGCAAATGGAAAGGGAAATAAAGCTGGAGTAGCAATACTCATATCAGACAAAATAGACTTCAAAACAAAGGCCATAATAATAGATAAAGAAGGCCACATCATAATACTAAAGGGAATGATACAACAAGAAAATATAACACTTCTAAACATATATTCACCCAATATAGGAGCACCCATATACATTAAAAAACACTTAATGGACTTCAAGGGATAGATTGACAGTAATATAGTCATAGTGGGGGACTTTAACACCCCACTTACATCACTTTATAGATCTTCCAGACTAAAAATTAACAAGGAAATAGAAGCCTTAAATGACACACTAGATCAGGTAGATCTATCCAACATGTACAGAACGTTTCATCCTAAAGCAACAGAATATATTTTCTTCTCAAACACACATAGAGCATTATCAAAGATAGACCACACATTAGGGCACAAAATAAGATTATACAGATTCAAGAAGATTGATATGAGAAGATTGATAAATCAACTACAATTTTAAAAAAACTGAAAAACACTCAAATACATGGAGACTAAATGGCATGTTATTACACAACAAATGGGTTACCAATGAGATCAAGCAAAAAATTAAAAACTTCCTGGAAACAAAGGAAAATGAACACACAACCACCTAAAACCTATGGGACATGCCAAAAGCAGTCCTGAGAGGGAAGTTCATAGCATTACAGCCCTACTTCAAGAAACAAGATAAAGGACTAATAAACTATCTACCTTACAACTAAATGAATTAAAAAGAGAACAGCAAGAATAGCCCATAGGAAGTAGAAAAAAAAGAGAAAGAATAAAAATCAGAGCAGAAATAAATGACATAGAGACAAAAAAATTATTAAAGATCAATAAATCCAAGAGCTGGTTCTTTGGAAAGACAAACAAGATTAATGAGCCTCTAGGTTGACTCATCAAGAAACAAAGAGGACCTAAATAAATAAAATGAGAAATGAAATCAGTGAAGTAACAACTGACACTACAGAAATTCAAAGGATTGTAAGAAAATACTATGAACAACTATATGCCCAAAACTGGAAAACATTGGTGAAATGGAAAAATTCCTAAAAACATACAATCATCCAAAACTCAATCAGGAAGAATCAGAAAACCTGAGGAGGCCAGTAGCAACTGACGTTATAGAAGCAGTAATGAAAAAACCTCCAGCAAACAAAAGTCCTGAATGGGATGGATTTACAGGTGAATTTTACCAAATATTTAAGGTCCTTTTACAAAGCCAGAATTATCCTAATTTCAAAACTAGATAAAGACACTACTAAGAAAGAGAATTACAGGCCAATATCCCTGATGAACACAGATTCTAAAATCCTAACAAAATATTAGCAAATCAGATCCAGCAATATATTAAAAAGGTCATACACCATGATCAAGTGGGATTTGTTCCAGGGATGCAAGGCCAATACAATATTCATAAATCAATAAATGTTATACATCACATAAACAAATTGAAAGATAAAAACCACATGATCATATCAATAGATGCAGAAAAAGCATTTGACAAAATCTAGCACTCTTTTTTAAAAATAAAAATCCTCAGTAAAGTGAGAATAGAGGGATCATACCTCAAGATAATAAAGACCATTTATGAAAAACCTACAGCCAACATAATTCTCAATGGGCAAAAACTAAAAGCTTTTCCCTTAAGAACAGGAACAAGACATAGATGTACACTTCACCACTCTTATTCAACACTAGTGGCCCAGTGCACAAATTCATGTACATTGAAAGGAAATTAATCAGAAGAAATATTTTAATATCATTATCTTCCCTTTCGCTATAATAGAAGTGTCAACCAAATTCACGATCAATAATGACAGATCGAAACACATGTGTTCGATTGACACCAGCAAGAGCTTTTTTTTGTGTCGTCCATGCGTGAGTCAATTTAACCTTTTAAATATCCTAATATGTAAAAGCCCAGGGTCATAACAACCAAAGGATGATCAACCTGGAAGTCCTTCAGTCAGCACTGGGTTGCTGTGGCGACCCAGCACTGACTGCCCCACTGTAGCCTGGCGACCCAGCACTGACTGCCCAGGGGGCTGAGACCCAGAGAGAGAGAGGCAGGGTCTGATCCGCAGCCTCAGTGGCAGCTGTTGATTAGTACTTGCCTTTCTCTTTCCCGCCCTCTTTCTTTCCGGGTTTCACCAACAGCTGGGCCTTTCTTTCTCTCCCCGACTCCATGGGGGCTGCTACTCATCTCTGACTCTCTAATCAGGCCCAAAGATAGGCCCAGGGATGCTTACTGGCATAGGAAACGACCAATCAGAACCAAATGTGGGTGCTGTGAAGAACGAATGGCTACCTAGGAGGCAGAGCTTTTGATGTTGATTGGCATAGGGACCAACCAATCAGAACCAAATGTGTGTGCTGTGAGAACCAATGGCTGACTAGGAGGCAGAGCTTCTGATGCTGACTGGCATAGACACTGACCAATCAGAACCAAATCTGGGTGCTGTGGGGAGCCAATGGCTGCCTAGGAGGTGGAGCTTTTGACACTGACTGGCATAGAAACTGACCAATCAGAACCAAATTGGCCAGCAGAAGAGGGCAGTTGGAGGCAACCAGGCCGGGAGGGGAGGGCAGGTAGGGGCGATCAGACAGGCAGGCTGAGACAGTTAGGGGTGATCAGGCTGGCAGGCAGGTGGTCCCAGATTGCAAGAGGGATGTCCGACTGCCGGTTTAGGCCTGATCTGGGCCTAAACCGGCAGTCAGACATCCCACAAGGGGTCCCCAATTGGAGAGGGTGCAGGCTGGGCTGAGGGAATCCCCCCTCCATGCATGAATTTCATGCACCTGGCCTCTCGTATAGAATGAACTTGCTTAATTAGACCTGTTTTCTGATTGAGCTAAACTTTTTCCAGCCCAGTGAAGCACCCCAACTTCTCTTTCAGGTAATTGTCAGCAACACAGCAGTAAATATCAACATGAAGTAGATTATTATTGTAGATAACACAGGGAGAATAAAGGGTAAAATATTGAACTGTAGCAGTGTTTGACTATATTTTGCATAGTGAGAAAACCTGAAGTCATTTTCAAGTTCCACCATTTCTTCTTTTCAGCTGGGTCAAGTTTCTAAACTTTCTAAATCTCTGTTTTCCAGCTCATGAAAACAAAATAGGATTCCAGAGTCTCATATCTACCTACTCCAGGACTTCTGTGAGGCTCAAATAAGATGAGGCATGGGAAAACTCTTCACAGACAGTTGGCTCAAGTGTAAAATGTTTCCACCTGGCTATAAAGCAAGTTGTGTTCCTTGGCTGAAGAAACTGTAAGGAGACTAGTCGCTAGGGAGAGGAAGCTGGGCTTTGCTATGTGACATCATTACCCGGTGCCCACAGCCATTGCTTCCAGGCTCAGCTGGGCTATGGGCTGCATTTTGTGCCATGGGGTCTCAGCAGTGTTGGTTGAGATTTGGTGGGCTGTTGCTCTGGGGTGGTGGCAGGGCCTCTGTCCCACTTGGGGGAAGCCAAGTGTTGCTTTGTGGGTGCCAGGTCTGCGGTTCCATTTCTTTGTAAATGGCCAGTGCACATCATGGCAACTCCTGCATTGATTGTCTGTCCCCTGGTGGTCAGTATATGTCATAGCAACTGGTTGGATGGTCAGACACAGCATATTAGCCATATATATATATATATATATATATATATATATATATATATATAGAGAGAGAGAGAGAGAGAGAGAGAGAGAGAGAGATAGTACTGAAAGTCCTAGCCACAGCAATTAGACAAGAAGAAGTAAGAGGCATCCAAATTGAAAAGGAGGAAGTAAAATTGTCATTATTCACAGATGACATGATATTGTACATAGAAAACTCTAGAGACTCCACCAGTAAACTACTAGACTTAATAGAATTTGGGGAGGTAGCAGGATATTAAATCAACATCCAAAATATTGATAGCAATATTATACACCAATAATGAACTCTCAGAAAGAGAAAATAAGTTGACAATCCCATTTACCATTGCAACAAAAAATAAGATACCTAGGAATAAACTTAACCAAGGAGGTAAAAGACCTGTACTTGGAAAACTATAGGATATTGAAAAAAGAAGTAGAGGAAGATACAAACAAATGGAAGCATATGCCATATTCAGGGATTGAAAGAATTAACATTATTAAAATGTCTATACTACCCAAAGCAATTTACAGATTCAAAGCAGTCCCTATTAAAATACCAATTGCATACTTCAAAGAGCTAGAACAAATACTTTAAAAATTTATATGGAACTATAAAAGACCCCAAAAGGCTTCAGCTATCTTGAGAAAGAAGAACGAAGTAGAAGGGATCACAATACCAAATATCAAACTATACTACAAATCCAGTATAACCAAAACAGCCTGATACTGGCACAAGTACAGGCATATAGACCAATGAATCAGAACAGAGACCACAGAAATTGACCCACATCATATGGTCAATTTATATTTGACAAAGGAGGCAAGAACATATAATGGAGTAAAGACAGCCTCTTCCAGAAATGGTGCTGGGAAAACTGGACAGACACATGCGAAAAGATGAAACTAGACCACCAACTTACACCATGCACAAGAAAATACTGAAGAATTTAAATGTAAATTATGAAACCATAAATTCATAGAGGAGAACATAGGCAGTAAAATTTCAGCTATCTCACATAGAAATATGTTTATGGATACATCTCCTAGGGCAAAGGAAACTAAGGAGAAAATAAACAAATTTGACTACATCAAAATAAAAAGGTTCTACACAGAAAAAAACACAAACACTAAGAAATTGAAAAGAGAACCCACTCTATGGAGAATATATGTGCCAATGATATATCTGATAAGGGGTTAATATCCAAAATATATGAAGTGCTCATACAAGTCAACAAAAAGAAGACAAATAATCCAATTAAAAATGGTCAGAAGACTTGAGTAGACATTTCTCCAAATACTACATACAAATGGCCAAGAAACACATGAAAATATTCTCATAGTCACTAATCATCAGAGAAATGCAAATTAAATCCACAATAAGATATCACCTCACACCTGTCAGAATGGCTATCATCAATACATCAACAAACAAGTGCTGGCGAGGATGTGGAAAAACAATTCACTTGCGCATTGATCTTAGAAGAACAAGTTGGTATACCCTTTTTGAAAAGAAATCTGGCAATTGCTGTCTGAATGACATACTTCAAATCCAATAGTTTTAATTGTGAGAATCTAAAAAGAAAACATTTACTCATGTGAAAAATTAAACTATATATATATATATATATTTATATATATATATAAAGATGTATATTTAATACTTCTGCAATTGTATACAGTGACATGTGAAAATGTTTATCAAGGGAGGATATTGTATGTAAGAGTATGCATTAATTAGAACTATATTATAATGACACAAAAATAATGTTCAAGACATAAGAATTTGCATATTTTCTAAGAACTATTTAATGTGCTACAAAAAGACTAAAGTTTATTACCCTCATACAGTAACAAGCTGTTGATCTTTGCCCCAGCTGCAGCGTTCAGCTAGATTGGGCTGAAATGAGAACATGAGCCTAAGTTATCTGTGTTTGTATAAGAAAAGCAGAGGCAATATCCCACTTTAATTTCATAAGAAGTCTGTGCTGTAAAGAGCTATGATTGAATTGTGTCCCCTCAAAATAGATATGTTAGAGTCCCAACTCCCAGGATTTCAAAATGTGACCTTATTTAGAGATAGAGTCATTACAGAGTAATCAAGGTGAAATGAGGTCAGTAGAGTGGGCCATGATCCAATACGACTGGAGTCCTTATAAAGGGACAATTTTGGACACAGGGAGAGGCACATATAGAGGAAAGACAAAGTGAAGAGATACCTATAGAAGATGACCATCCTATCTAATAAAAGAGAAACATGGTAATTAGTGTACGTCCGCTACCCTTCCCATTGGCTAATCAGGGCGATATGCAAATTAACTGCCAGCCAAGATGGCGGCCAGCAGCCAGGCAGCTTGAAACTAACATGAGGCTTGCTTGCTTCAGTGACGGAGGAAACCAACGTTCCCCGCCTGCCTTGCCGGCCTCAGAGCTTGCAGTTTGAAACATAGTTACAAATATAGAAGCTAAACAAAACCCCAGAAACCTGCTTTCAGCGAGCTGGGATCTCAGAGCTGGAGTTGATAGTGTTTCAATTATAGAACACAAACAAACCAGATACCTGCTTTCAGCAGCAGAGGCCTCAGAGCTGGAGCCAGAGCTAAAGCTGGCCCAGAATAAAAAAAGAAAAGAAAAAAAGGAGCAGTTGGGAGCTCTAGTCACCCGCCAGCCTGAAAACAGCCCTCAGCCCCTCACCCAGACTGGCGAGGCACCCCAGTGGGGACCCCCACCCTGAAGGGTGTGTGACCAGCTGCAAACAGCCATCTTCCCTCATCCAGGCTGCCCAGGCACTCCAGCGGGGACCCTCACCATGATCCAGGACACCCTTCAGGGCAAACCAGCTGGCCCCCACCCATGCACCAGGCCTCTATCCTATATAGTAAAAGGGTAATATGCCTCCCGGCATCAGGATCAGCGTGACAGGGGGCAGCGCCCAAACCCCCTGATCGCCCTGCAGCTCTGTGTGTGACAGGGGGCGGTGCCCCAACTCCCCTATCGGCCCTACTCTGTGAGTGACAGGGGGCAGTGCCCCAACCCCCTGATTGACCCTGCTCTGTGAGTGACAGGGGGCAGTGCCCCAACCCCCTAATTGGCCCTGCTCTGTGAGTGACAGGGGGCAGTGCCCCAACCCCCTGATTGGCCCTGCTCTGTGCGTGACTGGGGGTGGTGCCGCAACCTGCCCATTGACCCTGCCTTGAGTGTGACAGGGGGAGATGCCCCAACCCCCCAATCGGCCCTACCCTGAGAGTGACTGAAGGTGGCATCACTACCCCCCAATCCGGTCTGCTCTGGCATGACAGAGGGCGGTGCCCCAACTCCCCAATCGGCCCTGCTCTGAGCCCAACCAGGGGCTGCACCTAGGGATTGGGCCTGCCTCTGCCACCCGGGAGCAGGCCTAAGCCAGCAGGTCGTTATCTCCCGAGGGGTCCCAGACTGCGAGAGGGCACAGGCCGGGCTGAGGGACCTCCCCCTCCCCCCCGAGTGCCCAAATTCTTGTGCACTGGGCCTCTAGTCTATATATATAAAAGCCTAAGTGACAGTTATGATCGAACGACTGAAATGACCAGTCAACCAGTCACTATGATGCACACTAACCACCAGGGGGCAGACGCTCAACACAGGAGCTGTCCCCTGGTGGTCAGTGCACTCCCACAGTGGGAGTGCCACTCAGTCAGAGCTGGGCTCATGGCTGGTGAGCACAGCTGTGGCGGCGGGAGCCTCTCCTGCCTCTGCAGCAGCTCTACGAAGTGACCGCGGTGGTTGTGGCGGCAGCAGGTGCAGCGAGGCTGCCGTGAGTGGGAGTAATGCAGTGCCCAGCTCCTGTCTCGGGCCCCTCCCCGGCCACCTGTCACTTAGAACACCACTACATCCCTCATATCCCATAATCCTGCCATTACAATCTCTGGAGAATGGTTGAAGTGTGGACACTCGGAGTAACCAGGATGAGTCTGATATCGCCACCAGACTCCTGGAACTCTGCCTTTGGCATCAAGATCAAATTTAATCCCTTACCGATTGCCTTGGAGCTACAGAGATAGGCAGCAATATAAGAGTGGCTACAGCCAGCACCGGTTTGGCTCAGTGGATAGAGCGTCGGCCTGCGGACTGAGGGGTCCCGGGTTCGATTCCAGTCAAGGGCATGTACCTTGGTTGCAGGCACATCCCCAGTGGGGGGTGTGCAGGAGGCAGCTGATCGATGTTTCTCTCTCATCAATGTTTCTAACTCTCTATCCCTCTCCCTTCCTCTCTGTCAAAAATCAATAAAATATATTTAAAAAAAAAAAAAAGAGTGGCTACAAGTTGGTGACTGACAATCAGGGTAAAAGTCAAAGATAGACGAATCTGAAGGGTGGGGGTGTGGGCAACAGAGTTCCCCAACTCCCCAAGGTCCCCAACATTGTATTGTTCACCTCAGAGTATCTCTTATCCAGCTCCAAGCAGTGGAAAGAGTCCAGCACAGATCAAGGCGTCCACTGGAGACCTCCCAGCCAGCAAGGCATGACCGTGGCCACAGCAGGGACATTTGGAAATATTTTTTCAGGAAGCTGTGGGGAGAAGGACAGACTCCCCACGTGACTTCCCGGTGGCTCACAGGGACATGGAAACTCCCCAGGCACACAGGCATGGGCTCCCAATTTCCTTTCAATGTGTACGAATCTGTGCACCGGGCCACTAGTCTACTATAAGATGAAGAGAGAGGCCTGAAACAGATTCTCCCTCACAGCTCGCAGAAGGAAACCAACCTGCTGACATCTTGATCTAAGACTTCTAGCTTCCAGAACTGTGACAATAAATTTCTGTTGGTGAAGCCACCCAGTTTGTGATACTCTGTTACAGCAGCTCTAGCAAACTGATAAAGCAACTTTGTCAAGTTTTATGCTTTTATGATGTCTTGTGTTTGGTTTTCATTTTTATTTTGCCTGCCTATATAGTTAGTTTGGAAAAATCCAACACTATTTCACTTTAGTCAAGTGACAAGGGAACAAAGAATTATATAGAAATAAACCAGGATAGCCAAGGGCTTCAGAGGGAAAGAGAAGGAGACAGAATTCATAAGACATCATGATATTTAGGGCCCTATTTGCTCTAAAACTTTGTGATTTTATTATTGCACTTCCTGGTTTTGTTGATGTTCTGAACTATCTGGACACTACATTCCCAAACTATTACCCATATTAATTATAGTTTCTCCCAAGGCAACTTGAGTATGGGTCATTTATTTGGGAAGTGGTCAAAATAACCACAGGAAAATAAATGGAAAATTGAAAAGGAAGGAGAAACTGAGAAGGGAGGAAAGCCATAAAAGCTGCATCTCTTAGTGGGGTACTGCTGTAGGCAACTGAAGTTCAATCCCATTGGGGAGCTCTGAAGAACCAGGCAGGACACACCTTGGTATTGTCTCTGAGAGACTGGAAAGCTGGAGTATTTTTCACCCATTTCTATCATTGTTTGAAAGTTGCCCCTTCGGGAATTAAATGCTCAGTACTCTGAGACCACTTTGGTCCTGGGATGAGCAAGCACATATAAATCAGAGAAAAGCCACAGGTAGAGAAACAAAAAGATGTATGAACATGATCTAGGCAGTTGTAAGATATGAAACGCTGTCCAGCCCAGCATAAGTGAACCCAGATGTTGGTCAATAGGATGTTAATCAATAATGCCACCCTAGCCAGTTTTGCTCAGTGGATAGAACATCAGTCATGGACTGAAAAATTGAGGGTTTGATTCTTGTCAAGGGCATATACCTCAGTTGTAGGCATGATGTCCAGCTCCAGTTAGGGTGAGTGTGGGAGGCAACAAATCAATGTGGCTCTCTCACATTCATGTTTCTCTCCCTCTGTCTCTCCCCCTCCCTTCTACTCCCTTCCACTCTTTCTAATAATCAATGGAAAAATATCCTCAGGTGAGGATTAACAACATCCACAACAAATCAATAATGTCTTCTACACTATCTCAGGAAAGCTCAATTAAGATATGATCATGGTGGTACCATAAGAATAGATGTAGACATATGATACCTTCAGGGACAGTTTGTATGTATTTGGCTTTAAGGGATTCTTGCTCACAGCTGAAAATAAAAAAATAGAAAGAAGAACATAACCAAAACAAAGCCGATGTTTGAGAGCAAAGTCTTTCCCAAATATAAAACTAAAATAAAATAATTCTTTAAGGTTGAAAGTATTACATATATCCCCCTGTCCCCTCATTTGTAACCTTCTAGCCCAGGGGTCCTCAAACTACGGTCCGGGGGGCACATGCAAATACAAATATTGTATTTGTTCCCGTTTTGTTTTTTTACTTCAAAATAAGATATGTGCAGTGTGCATAGGAATTTGTTCATAGTTTTTTTTAAACTATAGTCCGTCCCTCCAACATCTGAGGGACAGTGAACTGGCCCCCTGTTTAAAATGTTTGAGGACCCCTGTTCTAGCCCATCCTCATCCCCTGCCCCAGGTTTTCACCAACCTATTGTTTGTATCCATAGGTTATGCATATATGCATACAAGTTCTGTGGTTGATCTCTACCCACCCATCCACTCACTTCTGCCTTCCCTCTGAGATTCCAGTCTGTTCCATGCTTCTATGTCTCCCAATCTATTTTGTTCATGTTTATTTGGTTCACTAGATTCCACATATGAGTGAGATCATGTGATACTTGTCTTTCTCTGAATGACAAGTCACCCAGTTTGTGATACTCTGTTAGAGAAGCTCTAGCAAACTAATAAAACAACTTATTTCACTTAGCATAATATGCACCATGTCCCTTCATGCTGTCTCAAAGGGAAAGAGATTCTTCTTTTTACCACCATATAGCATGCCATAAATGTTCCACAGCTTTATTAGCCACTCATCTACTGATGGGCACTTGGGCTGTTTCCAGATCTTAGTTATTGTAAATTGTGCTGTTATGAACATAGGGATGCATACATTCTTTCTGATTGGTATTTTGGGTTTCTTAGGATATATTCCTAGAAGTGAGATCACTGGATCTAATGGCAGTTCCATACTGAATTTTGTGAGGAAACTCCATACTGCTTTCCATAGTGATTGCACCAATCTGCATTCCCACCAGCAGTGTACTAGGGTTCCCATTTCTTCACATACCTGCCAGCACTTGTCATTTGTTGATTTGTTGATGGTAGTCATTCTGACAGGTGTGAGGTAATACTTCATTGTCATTTTAATTTGCATCTCTTTGATGATCAGTGATTTTGAGCATTTTTTTTTTCATATGACTCTTGGCTTTCTGTATGACCACTTTGGAGAAGTGTCTATTTAGGTCATTTGTCCATTTTTTTTTTTATTGGATTGTTTGTCTTCCTTTTGTTAAGTTGTATGAGTTCCTTATATATTTTGGATATTAACCTTTTATCAGATGTGTCATTGCCAAATATGTTCTCCCATAGAGTGGGCTCCCTTTTCATTTTGTTGATGATTTATTTCACTGTGCAGAAGCTTTTTATTTTGATGTAGTCCCATTTGTTTATCTTCTCCTAAGTTTCCCTTGCCCTAGGAGATGTATTCGCAAGAGATGTCTGAGATTTTGCTGCCTATGGTTTCTTCTAGGATTTTTATAATTTCATTACATACATTTAAGTATTTTATCCATTTTGAGTTTATTATTTTATATATATTTTTGTCCGTGTCTGTACAATATTCCCAATATCACTCCTTTGACAAATATTAATTGAGCTTAGACTGATTTTTGGGGTCTCTGTTCTGTTCCATTGACTTATATGCATGTTCATTTGCCAGCACCAGGCTGTTTTGGTTATAATATAATGACTTTGTAGTATAACTTGATATCTGGTACTTTGATCCCTCCCAACTTTGCCCTCCTTTCTCAAGATTGCTTTGGCTATTTGGGGTCTTTTTTGGAGTATTTGTTGTAGATCTGTGAAATATGCTTTTGGCATTTTAATAGGATTGCATTGAATCTGTAGATTGCTTTGGGTAGTATGGGCATTTTAATGGTGTTAATATTCCAAACCAAGAACATGGTATATTCTTCCACTTGTCTTTATCTTCCTCTATCTATTTTTTTCCAATGTCTTGTACTTTTCTGAGTACAAGTCTTTTAACTCCTTGGCTAAGTTTATTCCAAAGTATCTTAGTTTTTTTTTGTTGTTGTTGTTGCAATGGTAAATGTGATTGTTCAGTTTCTCTTTCTAAGTATTCATTATTGGTGTATCAAATTGCCATAAATTTCTCTGTGTTAATTTTGTACCCTGCTACATTTCCGAATTCCCTTATTAACTCTAGTAGTTTTTTGGTGGAGTCTTTTGGTTTTTCTATGTACAATATCATGTCAACTGCGAATAATGGCAGTTTTACTTCCTCCTTTGTAATTTGGATGCCTTTTATTTCTTTTTCTTGTCTGATCACTGTGGCTAGGACTTCCAGTACTATGACAAATAAGAGTGGTGAAAGCAGACATTCTTGTCTTGTTCCTGTTTTTAGGGGAAATGATATTAGTTTTTGCCCATTAGTATGATGTTGGCTGTAGGTTTGTCATATATGGCCTTTATTATATTTAGATATATCCTTCCATACCCACTTTGCTGAGAGTTTTTATTAACAAGTAGAGGGCTGGTGCATGAAATTTTTGTGGGAGGGGGGGAGTCCCTCAGCCTGGCCTGCAACCCCTCGCAATCTGGGACATCCCTCTCACAATCTGGGACCACTGACTTCTAACCACTCACCTTCCTACCTGATCTCCCCTAATCCCTCTACCTGCCTGCCTGATTGTCCTTAACCACCTCTGCCTTGGCCCCCGCTGCCATGGCTTCATCCAGAATGATGACTGGAAGGTTGTTTGGCTGTCTGGTCTAATTAGCATATTACACTTTTATTATTATAGATTGATGTTGGATTTTGTCAAATGCTTTTTCTGCATCTATTGATATGGTCATGTATTTTTGTCTTTAAATTTGTTTATTTATTTATCATATTTATTGATTTGCAAATATTGTTCTAGCCTTACATCATTGGAATAAATACCACTGTTCATGGTGCATGATATTTTTATATATTGCTGGATCTGATTTGTCAATATTTTTGTTGATGATTTTAGCATCTATGTTAATCAGGGATAGTAGCCTGTAATTTTCTTTCTTTGTAGTATCTTTATCTGGTTTTAGGAATAGGATAATGCTGGTCTCATATAAACAGCTTGAAAGTGTTCCTTCTCATGCTGTTGAGCATCTTTGCCATCATTATTCTGAACGCTATATCTAATAAACTTCTTATCTCCATTTCATTTCATTCTTCTTCTGGAGAATTCTCTTGTTATTTCATTTAGGTGTTGTTTTGTTGTCTTCCCTTTTTGACTGACTGTTTTGGTTTACGTCTGTGTATTAAGTAGATATGCTATGATTTCCAATCTCTACTGCAGGACAATGTCAGACACTGTTTGTGATTGACCCAGAGTACAATTTGTGGCTATCAGCAATCCACATCTCGTGGCTCCCTCTGCTTGGGCTGGATGCCTTTGGAAAGGACCACAGGGTAAGGCTAGAGATCATTCATCAGGGTGGGGCAACTGTCTTCGCCCCAGTGAAAAATCGCCTAGATAGCAAACACCCATGGGAGGAAGATCTGCTCCACAGTATGAGGGAATGATTTAGCACAGTAAACCTGAGTGGCTTCCCTCTGAGATTCAACCCCAGAGTCCCCAACCCTGGACTCTCCTACACAACTCCTGTACACTCTTCCCTATCTCTGTCAGAGCCTCAGGTGAGTGGGTTGCACAAATGCAGGTTTCATAATATCCTGAGCTACAGCAGGTAAGTATCATTAAGATTGAGAAAGGAAGATAGTACTTGTTGAAGTTCATTTACTATAAGTGCTTCCAGCTAAAGAAGAGAACTACTGAGGATTCCCTCCAGGTTTCTGGTTAAGAATGTGTGAGAGCCAATTACTGAAACTGAGAAGTGGGCTTGCTAGGTTATAGGTGGTGAAGAGTTCAGGTTTGGGCATATTGAGTTGGCTGTTTAGAAATATAAGCTATCACTAAATGTGGAAGCCTTTCATCTTTTATCAATTAAATCAAAAAAAAAGTTGTGATGAATTCTAAGAGAATTACTAATAATATCAGTGCTTTGGAGGGAAGTTTTATGACAATCTATAATAATAAAAGCATAATATGTTAATTAGACCAGACAGCTGAACAACCTTTCAGATATCATTCTGGATGTCCTTCCGGACAACCTTCTGGATGAAGTCGCGGGGGTGGGGGCTGAGGCAGAGGCAGTTAGGGGCAATCAGGCAGGCAGGCAAATGGTTAGGAATGATCAGGCAGGCAGGCAGAGATGGTTAGGGGTGATCAGGCAGGCAGGCAGAGGCAGTTAGGGGTGATCAGGCAGGCAGGTGAGTAGTTAGGAGTGATTAGGCAGGCAGGCAGAGTGGTTAGGGGTGATGAGGCAGGCAGGCGAGTGGTTAGGGAGGATGAGGCAGGCAGGCAAGTGGTTAGGAGCCAGCAGTCCCGGATTGCTAGAGGAATGTCTGACTGCCAGTTTAGGTCTGGTTCTGCAGGGATTCCTAACTTTGCATCATTGGAATAAATGATTATTTTTATTTTTATATCATACTTTTATTTTTCAATTACAGTTGACATACAATATTATATTAGTTTTAGGTGTATCCTCCAGTGATTAGACATTACATAACTTACTAAGTGATCATCCTGATAAATCTTATACCCATTTGTTACCATACAATAGTTATCACAATATTATTGACTATATTCTCTATGCTGTACTTTATATCCCCATGACTATTTTGTAGCTACCAATTTGTACTTCTTAATCCCTTTACCTTTTCCACCCATCCATTCAATCCCCCTCCCATCTGGAAACCATGAAAATATCCTCTGTACCTATGAGTCTACTTCTGTTCTGCTTATTCATTTAGTTTGATTTTTAGATTCAACTTTTAATAGATATGTACTTATTGCCATTTTATTGCTTATGTTTTTTAACCTTTTTCTTCTTTTTAAGAAGACTCCTTAAGACAGGGGTCCTCAAACTACAGCCCGTGGGCCACATGCAAATACAAATATTGTATTTGTTCTCGTTTTGTTTTTTTACTTCAAAATAAAATATGTGCAGTGTGCATAGGAATTTGTTCATAGTTTTTTTTAAAACTATAGTCCGGCCCTCCAACGGTCTGAGGGACAGTGAACTGGCCCCCTGTTTAAAAAGTTTGAGGACCCCTGCCTTAAGATTTCATGCAATACTGATTTGGTGGTGATGAACTTAATTATCCTTTTCTTGTCTGGGAAACCTTTTATATGTCCTTTGATTCTAAATTATAGTTTTACTGGGTAGAGTAATCTTGGTTGTAGGTCCTTGCTATTCATCACTTTGCATATTTCTTGCCACTCTTTTCTAGCCTGCAAAATTTCTGTTGAGAAATCAGCTGACAGTCTTATGGGAGCTCTCTTGTAGGTAATTAACTACTTTTCTCTTGCTTCTTGTAAGATTCTCTTTTTGTCTTTAACCCACGGCATTTTAATTATAATGTGTCTTGGTGTGGGCATATTGGGTTCATCTTGTAAGGAACTCTGTGCTTCATGAACTTGCGTGTCTATTTCCTTCACCAAGTTAGGGAAGTTTTCTGTCAGTATTTTTTCAAATAGGTTTTCCATTTCTTGCTCTCTCTCTTCTCCTTCCTGCACCACCATGATGTGAATGTTGGTATGCTTGAAGTTGTCACAGAGACTCCTTATACTATCTTCAAATTTTTTTTATTTTTTCTGTTCTGATTGGGTATTTTTTGCTTCCTTATATTCTACATCACTTATCTTATTCTTGGCATCATCTACTGTTGATTCCCTGTAAATTATTCTTATTTTATTAACTGTATTCCTTATTTTTGACTGGTTCTTTTTTATAATTTCTATGTACTTTTTCATGCTCATAAAATTCTCCCTGTTTTTTGAGCATTCTTACAATCATTGTTTTGAACTCTGTATCTGGTAGTTTTCTTCCCTTATTTTGTCTAGATTTTATTCAGAAGATTTCTCCTTTCTGTCATATGGGACATGTTTCTTTGTCTTCATGTTTTGGCTGCTTCCCTATGTTTGTTTCTATGGACTAGGTCAGGGGTGGGGAACGTTCAGCCCACAGGCTGTATAAGGCCCACAAAATCACTTGGTCTGGCCTTGCCAAGGTATTAGGTGTGAGGTAAATGTTTGCCCAAATAAAGCAGGCTAATTTTTAAGTTGATAATTTTGTATGGCCCACAAATTATAAATATCCAAATGGCACTTGGCAGAAAAGTTTCCCCACCCATATATTAGGTAGAGCTGCTATGTCTCCTGGATTTGGTAGAATGACCTTGTGTAGGAGGTGTCCTGTAGGGCCCAATGGTGCAACCACTCTAGTCACCTTAGCTGGGCACTCCAGATGCAACCTATGTGTACTGTCCTGTTGTAATTGAGCCTTGCTTGCTGTTGATGTTACTGGGACAGATTTACCCCAAGGCCAACAGGCTGTGAGGACCAGCTGAAACTACAATGGAGGAACTGCTGTGGAGGAGTCGACACTATGAAGCATGACTTGCTTCAGTGGGACTTTGATGCTCATTTAGTCCATCCCTTGGATATTTTGAACATGGATGTGGTCCAGTTCATAACTTAAAGGTATTTTTAAGGTTATGTCTCACTCATCCACAATATCCACTGGTTTTCGTAGTCAGAGGTTATGGGGACGTGTCTTCCTGGCACTGGAATCCTGGGCTGGATGGCCTGGAGTGGAGTTGGACTCTTTGCTCCTCAGGAGAGACCACCAAGCTGAGATATCCCTTCCAATTTTCAACTGTCACACATTGGTGTGATACCAGCCCACTCCTTCCAGTCTCTATGTGACTTCTTCATATTCTTAGTGGTAGGACTTCCATTCATCTTGATTTTAGGTGGTTCTTAATGATGGTTGTTTTATAGTTTAGTTGTATTTTTGATGTGGTTGTTGGCGGATTCAAGTACTTCATTTAACTGCACTGTCATATTGATCAGAAGTCTGAATGTTATTTTTCTTGATGACTGATGTCAGGAACTTTTTGTTTTGAAAAGTTCAATTCTGTCATCATTACATTACAGTCAAAATATAGTTTCTGACTGAATTATACATATCTTTCCTATGCTGCTCCTTCTCTCTGGAACTGAGATACTTTCAGTTCAAATTTATTTCTGCCTTTCAGATTTATACTGACATTAGTATAAACCAAATGAAAGAAAATAAAATATATTCATGCAACTGTTTCTGCATATCACCTTCAATCTTTCATGCACTTTAAAATATGTGTTTCTTAGAGAGGAAGAGAGAGAGAGATCTATTTTTGCTTTATGTGAATATAAAAATAATTTGTTACCATGGCAATACATTTTTTCCATCTTTTGTGTTTCAAACACAGCCTTTGGAGGTTTTGGAGACACGGCCATTCTCTCTGTCCTCCATTTACAGAGCCATGTTCACCTGACCACTTCAGGTCAGGCACATTTGACAGAGATTTTTATTTTTTTGGTGCTTGCATCAATATGAAGCTCTTAACAGAGTCAGAGAGAGGGCATTTCAAATTCCTGATATCCTTAATTTGGCAAGTGCTAAAGTTTAATGTTCCAGTCTCCATGGTAGTTTTTAATTTTGTTTTGTTTTGTTATTTTATGCCCACCTCTCAAAGAACCACTTTATTTTAACCCTATGCAATCTAATTGGATCACTATTCACCTAGCATTACATTCACCATCCTACCAGTCTATAGTGCATGCTATTCTATTATTTCCGTATTTGTAAAAATTTACAAGTTAGTAACTTCTTTATTGTTTTATTTCTTTTTTTGTTTGTTTTGTTTTGGCATTTGAATATCTTTTTTATTTTTATTATTATTTTAAAAATCTTTTTGTTGAAAGTATTAAATATGTCCCTTTTTCTTCTCCCGTTGATCCCCTCCATCCGGCCCCCACCCTCCACCCCAGATCTTCAGCACCCTATTGGCTGTGTCCATGGGTTATGCATATGTGAAAAAGTCAATCTGTAGGCTCGAAGAAATTATGAATTAAGATAAATTGCCTTGAGAGAAACTAAGATGGCGGCATAGATAAACACCGGGAAATTTCTGCTTCCCACAACAATCGATAAATGCATCAAAAACACAAGGTGGACATCATCCAGAACTACAGGAGGGCTGGCTGAGTGTAAATTCTACAACTAGAAGGAAAGAAAAGCACACTGCGAGCGGGAGGAGCTGCAGAGGTGGCGTGCAGAGGTACGGGGGCGCGCGCGCGTGCGCGCGCGGAAAGGGTCTGGCACCTGAGGACGCGGCTGTCTTTTTGAATCCGGAGGGAGACACAAGCTCCCGACGGCTCTGAAATCCGGTTCAGGGAAGTCTCTGGGGACCCAGGGCTCATACGGGGAAATACTGGACTGTCTGGCAGCGGGCGAGCTTGAGAGCAGCTTTCCCTCAGAGGTGCTTGCAGCCGTTGCCGGGACACTGGGACTCGCGACTCCTTAGGGCAGGGCTGAGGCTCCGCCATAGCTGCTTTCTCAGCCCTTTGATTCCTTGAGACCCCGCCCCACCCAGGCTGCGGCAGAGGCTTTTGCATATGAATGCCCTGGCCATTTGCAACCTGTAATTACCTAACCGCAGCCGGGCCAGATAGACTCAGAGCTTCCAAGAGAAGGCCCAGGCCCCACAGCGGCTTGCATTGCTACACAGCTGAGCATCATCAGGGCAGCTGATTCTCGCTGCCAATTGCCCTGGAGGTCAATTCCTCCCAGTGATCCTACAACAACCAAGGCATAGCTACAACAAGACTGTGCACAAAGCCCACGAGGGGGTGCACCAAGAGTGTCCACCTCAGGTAACTGGGGAGGCTGAGCTACTGGGCCCTACAGGACACCTAGCACACAAAGCCACTCTATCAACACAGGGAAGCAACCAAAATGCGGAGACAAAGAAACAGGTCACAAATGGCAGAAATGGAGGAAAGCAAACGATTGGATATAGAGTTTAAGGCCACGGTTATAAGGTTTTTCAAGAATTTTATGGAAACCGCCGATAAATTTAATGAATCCCTCGATAAATTGCCTTAAAGACATGGCTGGTTAGGGAAGACAGAGAAAGAAAGGTGTGATTAGAGAACTATATCGGCTCAGTTTCTGAGGGTATATTTTCTGTATGATGGTGATGGGAGGTGGGGAAGAGGGATTTGAAGGGGGAAATAGAAGAGAATCAGTCAAGGAGGAAAGATAACTCCAAACACAGAAAGTTATGCAATATGTGAGCAATTTAACTCTAAAATTTGTTAAAAGAGCTGACCAATACTTATTGGTCAAAATGTTAAATCCCCAAAGTTGAGGGCTACTTATAAGCTCCTCTATATAGCCTACTTTTGGATGGGACAAAAACATGAATACACAAGAATAGATCATTTATGTATAAGTTGAATATTTTTTGAATATCCACCTGGACAGGATATTATGTTAGCCTTGAGGAAGGTAAACCAAAGTTGAGTAATATAAAGACTGAATAAACGGGAAGAGGCAATAATATGGAAACACATAAAAGGTAGGTAATTATACAAAAGCCATATGCTCTGTACAGATAGAGTAGGTTTATTAAACTTGAAGGCAGGAGAAATTTCTTTTACTACAGGGGATCAAAGACCAAGATGAGAACTAGCTTTTTAAGAATGAGCTGAATTAAGACAGAAACAACTCTGTGTACTACTCTGGGTACTGACCAGTAGAGCATGCACCCAAAGGAAATTGTTGAATGGAATAAGAAGGTGGATTGTACACTACGTGTTTGAGTCAAGGCTGAGATAGGCTTCTTATTCTCTACTCTAAATCTTAACACTAATTCCCACAGAGATCCTACTGGGCCTGAAGTACAAACTCAAAGCCCCCATACCCAACTAGATGGGTGAATGAAGACCTCAAGATTGCCTTAAGCATCCATTTTGAGGCAGAAAATCAAGTGGAGTAATTACCTTAAGAGAAGAGGCAGTCAAGTTTGACAGAGTGCAGAGAGTGAAAAAAAAAAAATGTGGATTCTGTTCTTGCTTTTGTGATCATCAGCATGACCACAATAAAAATGGTTCTCTGGATGACAATTTCTAACAAAACTCACCACTGCCTTTTCCTTTATGAGCATCAGAAGACCTCTATTTTACCTTCAATACTCTCCAACATGGAGAATGGGGATTTGGGCTATAATATATAATGGATGAAATTAAAAACAAAGGGAAAAAAAGAGCAAATATTCACTCTCTCTCCTCATGCCTGCCAAAGCCAAACACTATGGCAGGTTCTTTCCATATTCCACATCACTGACTTTCACAATAACCCAATGATATAGGTATAAATGGCTCCATTTTATAGATAAACTGAGTCTTAAGGGCTAAAGTCTGCTAAAAACAATTTTTAAAAAAATTGCTTCAGAAGTAATGAATCATTCATCATTGCATGGTTCACTATTCTCACAACAAAGAATCCAAAAATTCAATGGCTCAAAACAACAGTCATTTCTTACTGCTTTAGCATCTGCAGGGCAGCAGGATGTGGCTGAGCATATCTGGATGGTTCTGTTTCAGGTCAAGGTTGATAAGCAACTCTGCTTCTAACTATACATCTGTGGGCTGGGGTGGATGGCTCTGCTCCATAGTTCCTCATGCTCCTTGGGCCAGTGCTTTAGATAATAAATGTCTTCTCATAATGATGAGTGTGGTCCAAGTCAGCAAGAACACACCCACAAAACTTTTAAGGTCCAAGATAAGATCTGTCTCACACACTGTAACTTTCACTTAAATCTATTGGACAAAGATGGTCACTTGGCTAAACTCAAAGCCAAGAAGAAGATAAATATACTCCATTCTTTTTCTTAAAAATCACATGGCAAAGTGTGTGAATGTAAGGAGAGATGAAGAATTGAGCTAGTAATGAAATCTTTATAATCATCATTATCATCATTATAAATCACTGTGTATATACTCAGTAGGTTTTTAAATTTATGGGTTCTATTTGAAACATAGTTTATTTTATATATCCCAATGTTTATAATAGAATGAAAATAATAAAACTAATCCTTAGTGCCTGACCTAGATTTCGTTTTCTCATCTGTAAAACAAAAGGTTTGAACTAGGCAATCTCTATTGTCCCTTCTAACTTCAGGTTTATATATTCTCCCTCAGACAGATTTATATATTCTCCCTCAGATATTGTTTTAAGTTTTTAACATATAAAACATGGTCAAATAAAATTTCTGCCTGAATGTATTTTCTCTAACAAATTACTGGAGAAATACCTAGAGAAATTTTCAATATTATAAGTTTCAAGAACTCCAAAGATATTTTAAATTTCATTTTTTATTAGAAAAACTGAATTATATTCTTCACAAACTAATCACAGCTAAGACTTTTGAGTCACCTGTGTCTAATACATATTTAATGTCTTCTTGTATAAAGGGAAACATAGGTAGAATATCATATAAAGTCTGACAGTTCAAAAGTTTTTATTTAACAAATGTGGGTAGACCTTTTGAGAAGTACTTGAAACAACAGAATAATGAGAAAATACATTTGGACAACCTCAATATGAGGCTTTTAAAATTGCTGTAAAAAGTTCCTTCCTTTTCCCACTGCCTTCTCCTTTACCACAAGGACTTCCACTTTTGGAGATTTTTATGACACGTGGAGACACACAAGCAATGAGAAGGAAGTCCAGGGCAAGAGTTGTGAGAGAAGTGATTGGCAGTATGCAACAGTGGAAGGGATGGTGAAAAATATGTATCTACCACCTACCCCTTGTCTTGTTCCTGCCTTGCAGTCCCTTCAGTGCTTTCTCCTGCTTTCTTCCACCTTCTCTTAATTTTTGATTTCTTTGTTGATAATATGGTATTTCACTTGTATTTTCATGAATGGATATTCTGCTCTCATGTGACCTTCTTATTTATTATCTAAGTTCTTTAGTTTTCTGGGTTTAGTGTATCCTTTAATATGTAACTCAAACTGGTTTATATCCATTACACATGTGAGGGATAGGGGAGGGCACCGAATAATTTCCATTAACTTTGGGAGTTCATGGGGTCTTGATTTTTTCCAGCCACCCTGGCTCTGAGTTCCTACTGCTGCTGAATTCTTGATCTTGGAGAGCACTCCAACTTTAGGGAAGGCTTTCTTTTTCCATACCATGTTGTGCTGCTGGGCACTCGTCACCCTCTATCCTTCTCTCCTCCCCTGAAGTTTCACACACACACAAGGCTGGTGGTTAAATAAATTTTGCTAAAAGGCTGGGAAGGTGGAAGAAAATTACTTTACATGTAATACTGGAAGTAATGTAACAGTAAGCACTAGATAGCCCTGTAATTAAAAGCACTTCAGTCGTGTTCTGTGACCAAGCCTTTCTCACAGAGAATGTTTCCTATTAAGACCTTGGTTATCTTAGGAAGCTCTTCTCTTCTCTACACCTTGGTTGCCTCTCAAAAGACAACAAAACAATTAAAAATGGCAGAAGAATAAGTGGATGCTATACATACACAATCCCAGGACCAAATTGTAATTACAACTAAAATACAAAAAACAAAACAAACAAACAAACAACCCCTCCCCCCAAACACACACACACACACACACACACACACACACACACACACACACATGCACGCACACACAATCCTGAATGATGACCTGAAGACTAGCTGGAGAGAATGCTAATAACCAAGTTTGGGAAGTGGAGACCACATAGAGACTAGTAGGAAGCTAGAAAGAGCTGACTGGGCTTACACAGATAGCAGCTGAAGTTCTGGAGGGATATATCAACTGTGGAGTGTAGCCACTCAGAACTTCAGGGTCTAAACCCCAAGTTGAGCTCCCCAGTAGAGAGCACCAGAACTGATAATGGTACCCACATGACAGTTGGCTGTGAAAAACAACAGGATTATTGTCTGCCAGGATTATTATTGAAAAACAACAGCTGGATATGTAGGCACTCTATTAATGATCCAATGCACAAAATTTCATTTTCAGCCACTCATCTTGGGCTCTGGAAGAGGAAGGACAGAGTGGACTAGAGCTGTGTGAGCAGAGGCCAGGTTTGGGGGCTTTGGCTTTGGAACTCAGAAGGCAGACACCCTGATTTTCTGTGCTGAGTCATTCCCTCATGCTGCAGAGGACATCTTTCTCAGGCCAACCCTTGTTATCAAAGTGGTTTTTGTCTGCAGAGAAGATAGTCACTCCACCTTGTTAGAAAACCCCTTGTCCACCCTGTGGAGTTTCTGAGGCTCATTATGAGACTGAGAATAACAATTAGCCTCCAGGCAGAAGCAAATGCCCCACCCTATTGGAAAACATCTCAATCTACTGTGAACAATTGCCTGAGGTTACTCAAGACTAAATCTAATCATTCTACAGACAAAGGCAGGTCTTTGGAGGCTTTGAGTCTTTGCCTTTCTAATTAACCAGAAATAGCATTTGACACTGTCCTGCCCTAGGGAATGGGAGGCATAACAGATCTACCTAATACATAATCACAAACCCAATAGGTAGCCAAAATGGGGAGACAAAAAATAATCCCCAAATGAAAGAACAAGATAATTCTCCAGAAGAAGAGCTGAATAAAATGGAGATAAAAAGTTTATCAGATATAGAGTTCAAAATAATGATGGTAAAGGTGCTCAACAGCTTGAGAAAATATGTAGTAACTATGAAGAATCACATAGCACTAATAAAGAATACAGTAGAAGAAATACACAGCAGATTAGGGGAAGTTGAGGATCAGGGAATTAGAAGATAGGATAGAAAAAAATCACTCAAAGAACCAAAAAGAAAAAACACACAATTAAATAACAGGAGGACAGCTTAAGGGAGCTGAGGGACAATATGAAATATAGCAATATTCATATAATAGGTGTGCCAGAAAGAGAAGAAAGTGAGCAAGGGATAGAGAAGATGTTTGAAGACATAATGGCAAAAACCTTCCCTAACCTACTGAAGGAAAAAGTCACACAAGTCCAGGAGGCACAGAGAACCCCAAGAAAGAAGAACCCAAACAGGCCCATGCCCAGACACATCATAACTAAAACACCAATAATTAAAGACAAAGAATCATAGTGGCAACAACCAAAGTGTTACCTACAAAAAAGCTCCCATAAGGCTGTCCACTAATTTCTCATCAGAAACTCTACAGGCCAGAAGGAAATGACATGATGTATTCAAGATAATGAAAAATAAGGATCTGAAACCAAGATTACTATAGCCAGCAAGGTTATCATTCAAAATAGATGGTGAAATAAAAAACTTCCCAGACAAAAAAAGGCTAAAGGAGTTTAATCACCAACAAAACAGCACTATAAGAAATGCTAAAGGGACTGCTGTAATGAAAATAGGAAATATATATTGAGAGAAACATAGGCATACAGAATTAAAATGACAATAAATAAGTACCTCTTAATAATAACCTTAAATATAAATGGATTAAATGTTCTAATCAAAAGACAGAAGGTAGCTGAATGGATACAAAAACATGATCCAGCTATATGCTGTATACAAAAGACCCACCTCAGAACAAAAGATTCACACACAATGAGAGTGAAGGGATGGCCAAAAATTTTCCATGCAAACAGAAACAAAAAATAAGCTGGGGTAGCAATACTCATATCTGACAAAATAGACTTCAAAATGAAGTCCTCATAAGAGACTATAAAGGTCACTACATAATACTAAAGGGATCAATCCAAAAAGAGAATATAACCATGGTAAACCTATAAGCACCCAATATAGGAGCACCTAAGTGTATACCTAAAAATAATTCTAGATGACTTTAAGGGAGAGATCGACAACAATACAGTCATAGTAGGGAATGTTAACAACCACTGACTTCACTGGAAACATCTTTCAGACAAAAAATTAACAAGAATACAATGACTTTAAATGACACACTGCATAAGAAAGATTTAATTGATATTTATATAATAATGCACACCAAAGCAGCAGAATATACATTCTTCTCAAGCACACATGGGTAATTCTCAAAGATAGACCACATGTTAGGACACAAAACAAGTCTCTATAAGTTAACAAAGACTGAAACCATATTAGGCATCTTCTCAGATCACAAAGGCATGAAATTAAAAATCAACTGCAGTAAAAACCCTCAAAAACATTCAAACACATGGAGGCTAAATGCATGTTATTAAGTAATGAATGGATTACTAATGAGATAAAAAAGAAATCATAAACTTCCTGGAAACAAATGGAAATGAACACATAAAAACCCAAAATCTCTGGGACACAGCAACAGGAGTCCTGAGAGGGAAGTTTGTAGCATTATAAGCCTACCTCACGAAAAAGTAAAAATAAACTACTTAACACTACAACATAAAGAATTAGAAAGAGAACAACAAGAAAAGTCCAGAGCAAATAGATAGAAGAAATAATACATATCAGAGCAGAAATAAATGACATAGAGACTAAAACACCAATACAAAAAAAAAAAAAAATCAATGGAACCGAGAGCTGGTTCTTTGAAAAGATAAACAAGATTGATGAAATGTTATCCAGACTTATCAAGAAAAAAGAGAGAGAGGACCCAAATACATAAAATCAAAAATGAAAGCTGTGAAGTAACAACTGATATCACAGAAATACCAAGGGTTATAAGAAAATACTATAAACAACTCTATGGCTACAAGCTGGACAATGTGGAGGAAATGGGCAAATTCCTAGAAAAATACAATCTCTCAAAACTGAATAAGGAAGAATCAGAAAACCTGAATAGGCCAATAAAAATTGATGATATGGAAGCAGTAATCAAAATAAAATCCCAGGAAACAAAAATCCTGGTCCAGATGATTTCACAGGAGAGTTTTACTAAACATTCAAAGAATTATCACCTATACTCCTCAAAGTATCAAAAAAAAATCCAAGAGGAATGAACACTTCCAACCCCTTTTTATGAAACCAGAATTATCCTAATTCCAAAGCCAGATAAAGACACTACAAAGAAAGAGGATTACAGGCCAATATCCCTGATGAACATAGATACTAAATTAATCAACAAAAATATTAGCAAATCAGATTCAGTAATATATTAAAAATATCATGCTCCATAACTTAGTGGGATTTATTCCAGAGATGCAAGGCTGGTAACTAACTATTTATTTGCAAATAAATATTTCCAAACTAAATATTTGCAAATCAATAAATGTGCTATATCATATAAATAAATTGAAAGACAAAAATCACATGATCATATCAATCGATGCAGAAAAAGCATTCAACTAAATTCAACACCCATTTCTGATTAAAAACTCTCAGTAAAGTGTGAATAGAGGGAGCATACCTCAACATGATAAAGGCCCTATTTGACAAATCTACAGCCAACATCATATTCAATGAGCAAACACTAAAACCATTTCTCCTAACGACAATAACAAGACAGAGGTGTTCGCTTTCACCACTTTTATTCAACATAGTACTGGAAGTCCTAGCCACAGCAATCAGACAAGAAAGAAAAATAAAAGGCATCCAAAGTGGAAAGAAGGAAGTAAAACTGTCATTATTTGTGGATGACATGATATTTTACATAGAAAAACCAAAGATCCCACCAAAAAACTAGGAGATTTAATAAATTAATTTGGCAGTGTAGCAGGATATAAGTAAACACCCAAAAATCAATGGCATTTCATACACCAATAATGAATTCTCAGAGAGAGAAACTAAACAAACTAAATAATGGAATTTAGCATTGCAACAAAAAAGTTAAGATACCTAGGAATAAACTTAATCAAAGAGGTAAATGACTTGTACTCAGAAAAACTACAGGACATTGAAAAAAGAGATAGAGGAAGATATAAACAAGTGGAAAATTATACTGTGTTCATGGATTGGTAGAATTAACATAAATAAAATGTCCATACTACCCAAGGCAACATACAGATTCAATGCAATCCCTATTAAAATACCAACAGCATCTTTTACAGATCTAGAACAAATACTCAAAAAATGTATACAAAACCAAAAATGACTCTGAATAGCCCCAGCAATCTTGAGAAAGAAAAACAACATTGCAGGAATCACAATGCCAGATATCAAGTTATACTACAAATCCACTGTAATCAAAACAGCCTGGTACTGATATATGAATAGGTTTATAGATCAATGGAACAGTATAGAGACCCCACAAATTGACCCAAGCCATCATGCTCAATTAATATTTGACAAAGAAGGCAAGAACATACAATGAAGTCAAGACAGTTTCTTCAATAAATGGTGCTGGGAAAATTGGATGGATACATGCAACAAAATGAAACTAGACCACCAACTTACACCATACACAGGAATAAAATAAAAATGGATAAAAGACTTAAATGTAAGCTGTGAAACCATAAAAATCCCAGAAAGAAACCATAGGCAGCAAAACCTCAGATATCTCTCTTAGCAATATGGATACCTCAAAATAAAAAGTTTCTGCACAACCAAGGAAAACATAACAAAATGAAAAGGGATCCCACTCTACAGGAAAACATATTTACCAATGAGACACCTGATAAAGGGTTAATATTCAAAATATACAAGAAACTTGTACAACTAAACAAAAGGAAGACAAACAATTCAATAACACACACACACACACACACACACACACACACCAACAAAACAAAACGAAACAAAACAAAACAAAACAAAACGAGCAAAGGACCTAAATATACACTTCTCTAAAGCACACATACAGATGGCCAAGAGACATGTGAAAAATGTTCAGTCACTGATCATCAGAAATGAAAATTAGAACAACAATGAGTTATTACCTCACACCTGTCAGAAATGGCTACCATCAACAAAACAACAAATGACAAGTGCTAATGAGGATGTGGAGAATAGGAATCCCTAGTATATTGTTGGTGGGAATGCAGATTGGTAAAACCATTATGGAAAACAGTATGGAGTTTTCTGAAAATATTAAGTATGGAACTACCATTTGATGCTGTAATCCCACTTCTAGGAATACATCCTAAAAAACCCAAAACACAAATCAGAATGAATATGTGCACCCCTATATTCATAGCAGTGCAATTTACAATAGCTAAGATCTAGAAACAACCCAAATGCCCATAAGTAGATGAGTGGCTTAAAAATCAGTGGTACATTTATACAATGGAATAATATGCAATGGTAAAAAGCAGAATCTCTTATTCTTTGAGACAACATGGAGGGACTTGGAGACAATTATGCTAAGTGAAATAAACCAGTCAGAGAAAGACAAGTATCACATGATGTCACTCATATGTGGAATCTAATGAAGAAAATAAATCCAGAGACATAGAAGCATAGAATAGACTGTGGAATCTCAAAGGGAAGGTAGGGTAGGGTGTGTGGGTAAGAAGTGATCAACCAAAGAACTTGTATGCATATATGCATAACCCATGGACACAGGCAATAAGATGGTGAAGGGCTAGGGTGCAGGTGGAGGTGGGATAGAAGACATCAATGGGGCAAGAAAGGGGACATGTAATACTTTCAACAATAAAGATTTTTTTTTAAAGACAACAAAATGCTCTTAGTCTAATATGTAGCACAACTGGCTATAGTGCACAGCCTATACCAAATTCCAAGTGACTTTATGTGTGCACAGACCATAAAGTACTTTAATAAACAGAGGTTTCTATTTAAGGACTGAATAATTCAGCAGTACAAAGCCTTAGGATGATAGTGTTTCCTTAATCTAGGTAATCTCAAATGCTTTGATAGAACTGTCTTCCTTTAATATGAACATTGCCAATGTACCCAACCACCCTTCATTTCCCCCACACCATCATTTACAGAAGGAGTAGCTATAGTGATTGTGTTCTTGTTGTTTTGAATAATATTTTTATTTCCAATATAGATAAATATGAAACCTCAACACAGAAATATAAGTGAAGAGCATTCCAAGTGGATAGAGTCACTATAGTCCAGACATTGAAGCAAGGGTGCTGGGAGAATGCACAAAGTAGTCTGATTTGTGCATACAAACATATGGCATGTAGATGAACTTCCCTTTGTAAGTGGTCCCCATCACTCACAAAACCAACAATCATCCAAACTAATGATGGTTTTTGAGCAGAAACTTTTTTATCTTTGCAATTTTGCTTTATGGAGATATTTCATGAAAGAGATGTGGTTGACCAGGGTGGCCAAGTGGGGAAAGAGAGACAGAAAAATCCATAAGAATACTATTTCAGGAGGGCCTTTGTATATATTACATATATAACAAATAGAGAATTGAAGTAGTTTATTTTAGTACTTGTTATTTTCTGGGCATCTATAAAGGATATGGAGCCTGTTTGATTTATTGCTTCAGTGAATCGAGGAATATTCTGTGGGTTGAAAAAAGTTACTGCTATTATTTTTGATGGTAACTCTCAAAACAAACAAACAAACAAAAAACACCTGATGAGGAATTTAGGAATTAGAAATATCTTGTCCACTAATACATGGCAATAAAAATACTTTTGTATTTTTGACAAAGTGCTAAATTTGACCTCAATAGAACTAAGGGACATATTTAAAAGGGTTGGGTGGTAGTTATACTGAGCCCTTCAAGGCAGCCACAGCCAAAATAAAGATCAGAATTACCTTTCCATTAGAACCATTCTGATAAATGCCACAACCCTAAGTGTTGTGAATGGTAAAATTGTCTTCCAGAGGAATGGATTTTACTCAATTCAGTATATCATCTCCTCCATCCAAAAGGTGTGACCGCTGTTTCTGACTTCTGTTTTGATACTTCTGAGCATTTGGAAGTGCAGTGGAGGTGAGTGGGTACTAAGGGAAACTATATCCAATACAGTATCTGGAGCTTCAGTCCATATTCTTTAGTCTACTTCATTTCTCTCAAGAGACCAACTGCTAAGATGCATCAACTTTAGTAATTTCATATAATTAGAAAGATATCTGAATTATGGATGTCTTGTGCCCTATTCTGCTTCTGCATTAGAGAGCATTGGGCCTGGTCAACACACTGAAACCTGGAAAGGAAGAGAGAGGCATATTTACTAGGTCTGAGAAAAGATACACTTAACTATGTACTTGCCCTGTGATAGGACTTTACTTACGTTAACAAAGTAATACACATAAATATCCACTGTGTCAACGAGGAAGCAAATTCAGAGAGGTTGGATAATTTACCAAAAATTACACAGTAAGTGGTGGAGTCATTTATTAAAATCCTTTTCATCTCTAAAGTTGCATTTTTCCTGTGGAATATGCTTCTCATTAGTTAAAGGACAATCCACTGTGATTTATCTGAAGTAACTGTGTATAGCCCAGAAGAAACAGAGCCAAATTGATAGGCCCAGCACCCAATAGCTCCCTTTTCTTCCAGAGCTCATCTTGGCAAAATTATTGCTGGAGGTTGGATTCTGGAATGATAAAGCAGTCACCAAGAGGGAGGTTATTTGTTTATTTTTAATGAATTGGTACAATTGCTCATATTGAGTGCTAGGTAAACAACCTGCCAGAGAGACACTGCTAGGAAGGTCAAATAAAAACAAGGTCATAGTGCCTTTAAATTTGTGTGGTGTAATTTTGTTTGGCAGCCCAGGGAGGATACTGTTTTCCTATTGATTTGTTATGATGACTGCTGTGCAATTGTTTGCCCAACTCTCTGACTTTGCATGTTCACTGTTCTCTAGGTTCAGAAATTACCACTCTGCTGCATTTAAAGTGAGGAGAATAACTCCTGGGAAAATACCACATTAATATAACTAAACATATTCTATTAGCAGAACTGGAATGTTGAGGTGGTCACTTGCAACAGAAAGATGAACAAATTGATGCAGTGAGCAGAGCAGCCATCCAGACCTTACACTGAACAAGACTGTGCTTTCCTCCCAGTTATCTCCTTTTGTTCACAGGCCCCACTCCACATTGCCTAGATGATAGACTCAGTCCTGGTTTCACAATGGCCAGGTCTCCGCTCTCAGGGCAGAGATATGTGTCAATCATTGTACCTCAACAATGGAGATGAAGTACTTTCCCCCTAAATTACTTAGGAAAATTGCTTCAATTTCCTATTTCATTTTTGGCCTTTAGCTGAGAGAGTCTAACCCAACTAAACCATTACTGAGTGACTCCTGCAGGGCTATTTTTAAAATGCCATTGGGTAGTCATTAAAGCCTTGTTTAGCTGCTGAAATATTATTGCTTTCAACTTCCTTAGTTTCTTCCCTCTGAAAAGTCCAAGCTACTTGTTAAATTTCAAAAGTATTCCATATTTACAATGGAGAGACTGATGAAAAAATTAGGTTCCACATATTTACAAACTTGAATATGCTCAGTTCAGCTGTATTTTTCACATGAGGTTTTCTTTGGAGAGGGTCCTTGATCTCCTTAAATAAGAGAATTCTAAGGACAAAAAGCTAAGCTTTCAGGCAAGATCCTATTGAACACATTGAAATTAATCCAATTGTTACATATGAAAATTTCTAAATATTTGACACAGTGATTATACTGTACATTGATGGTCTACTATGTGCCACATGCTTTATTTATGTTATTTCACTGAATTCTCAAAGGATTCTTATGGTCAGGAATTTTCCTCACTTTTTTATACGTGCCTAAGTGTAGACCACAATTTCTATTGGAGCAGAGATGGTGTCCAATTTATTCATTCTTGTATTCCCAGGAGCAAGCAGAGGCTCTGCTTGTATAGATACTTCATAAATATTTGGTGAATTACCTTGAACCTCAGTGTATGTTTATTAATTGTGAACTGAATTACTTGAGGAAACTGAAGATGGGAAAAATTAAGTGACATACCCAAAGGTCTCAGAGTCATTAAATGGTGGGTTAAAACTCAAATCAGCTTGTTCCCTAATTTAGGAACTATCTATTAAGACTAGAAATTTCCAGAACCCTTCTCATGGATCATTTCTCTAGCACCTCTGTGAGTAGCTACCATTACTGATGGGTTACCAAACCTGTGTTTGTTTTCTGGAAAACACTGCCTTCCAAATAACAAATGAGGTTCTTCCTGGTACCGAGGCAGAAACCTTTCCTGTGTCAGGCAGAAATGGCCATTTAGGGGTGGATATTCAAGGGAATATGACTGAGAGATTTATTTCTGACAGAAATGATGCTGGAAAAGGGTATTTATCTTCCGTGGTTGAGGGATAGGTGATTGTCATGTTCTCTCTTTGGCGAACAAAATAATATGACAGCCATAAGTACTATGAAAGCTAATCAGGCCCTTTCTGGGATTAGCTAAAGTCTTCTCCTGTGAAAAAAACACAGTGTCTTTAAGTCCAAGTGAAACCGGAGCTGAGCTATGAATCTGTTCAGGGATTTGACCAAAAGATAAGAACAGACAAGCAAGAGAGAAAGCCAACCAATGATGAAAGGCTATGGGGATTTTAGTGCATGGCAAAGTTTGTTATAGGACACAAATTCTTGAAACAAGCAGATTCCAGGGCAAGAGAATAATAAAGAAGGGAAGGAATATGAAAGATTTGGTAGTACCTACACATCTAAATGTTAGTTTCTAAGATAATTTATTTAATTTTTTTTAGATCAACCAAACATATTTAATACAAAAACCTTTTAATATACAAACTGTAATCAACAGCATCCATGTAGCACCGAAGGGATGGGGAACATGGCAGAGGAAGGTGGTTTTCAGGGGCCCTACTGTTTCCTGTGCCTGCAATCACTCTGTAGCCTGTGAGAGCAGAAGGTCTTAGCAGAAGGCAAAGACAGCCAGAGGCCCTGATGCCAAAACAGACAAAGCCTGGTTGGCTGCTCCAACAGTGGCAGCCTCCAGGGAAATCCAAATCCAGTTAGGAGGTAACAAGGAGGTGGTTGTGACTGAGAGGAGAATCAACCACTATTCCTCAGCATCCAGCTGATCACACTTTTGTGAACAGTTTTCCAGGGGCTGCTAGATTGAAAAGACCTAAAAATTGTTCTGGGAAAAGGACAGAAATTGTGTCTGACTCTACTTTCTAACTCAGATTCCTTGACTCCAGAAAGCAGGGTGGATCTACTCAAATGTTTGGGAAGGGAAATGGCAGAGCCTTTGGTCCAACAGGGCTGGAACCACTGACCAAGAAAGCCTCAAGGAAAACCAGGGGGGTCTGTGGGAAGAGCTCTGGGTCAATGGTACTTACATGGGAGCCTGGTGACACAATGGCTTATGTGTGGAAGATAGAAAGGACACAAGTTAGAGAGAATTAAGAACTAAAGCACCTGTTTTTTATAGGCCAGGGCAGTAAAGGTGAGAGAATCTTTCTGGGCTGAGGTTGGGAGAGACCTGAGGCCCATTATTTCCTCAGGGATCAATTTGATAGGCCTGAATATAGTTGATGGTCCCAAAGCCTTCCAGGTGGCCCCCAGAGGACTCTCTGAGAGGCCTAACTGCCCCCTCCAGATGTGTTGGGAGACTGGCCATAGTCCTAGCTAGGCCCAGGTAGGGCCTGGAGTCCCCCAGTTAAGACCTCAGTTAGATGCAGTCCATGGAGTTCTCTGGGAGGAGGCCAGGGACGCAGCCAGGGAGCCCCAAGCCCTTGACAGGGGTACAGTTGATGGGGAGGCTGCAGCTTAGGGCAGGGTCTTGGTTCTCTATGGCCTCCAGCCTGTCCGTGTTGTTGTCCTAGTTGATGTGGAAATGGGTCACTCAGGGATTCGAGGCCAAGATGTTCCGTTGGAGCTGAGAGAAGTCTGGCTTTGGGGGTGGGTTCTCCCGCAACTCTGGGTCAGGGCACTCATTGTTGACGTAGTAGCCCACATGGATGAACTCCTGCCCATGGTACGTGCAGGTGATGAGGACCATGGTCACACCAATGGCGTCGCTCTCAGGGATGAGGGATGGGTTGGGAGCATTGGCCTGAAAGACTAACATGTGTCTCCCTGCTGGGATAGGGCCGACCAGCACTGAGTCTAGGATTTGATCAAACTCCTCACTCTCAGCTGAGCCAACATAAATTATCTTCCACTCTAGGTCGTCCACCAGAGCCTCATTGCACTCGAAGCTGATCTCAAACCGGAAAGGGCTGTGGAAAGGGCTCGGATTCTCCAGCACCGCCACGTTCAGCACCGATACCTTGGCCATTGCCTCACCGGCCGGGATTGAAGCCAAGGCTGGGTCTGAGCCCACGCCTGGATCCTGTAGGATCAGCGGGAACAGCGTTGCCCACAGAGCCTCCAGCCGTCTCTGTCGTAGACTCAGTTTCTAAGATAATTTAGATCTTTCTATGATTTCCAACCTTAGGCCCTAAATTATCCAAGTCAATATATTCTGTAAATGTTTAACTCTACTAGTGAATTCCCTTTTATTTAAAACTAGAGGCCTGATGCTTGAAATTCGTGCACAGAGGGGTGTCCCTCAGCTCGGCCTGCACCCTCTCCAATCCAGGACCCCTTGGGGGATGTCCGACTGCCAGCAGTTGGGCATCCCACTCTCAATCCAAGACCACTGGCTCCTAACCTCTCACCTGCCTGCCTAATGCCCCCAACTGCCCTCCCGTGCCAGCCTGATCTCACCCCTAACTGACCTCCCCTGCTGGCCTGATCACCCCTAATTGCCTCTGCCTCAACCCCCACCACCATGGCTTTGTCCGGAAGGAAGTTGGATGTCTGGAAGATGGCAGGTCCACCAGGTCTAATTAGCATATTACCCTTTTATTAGTATAGATGTACAATTGAAAGAGAAATAGAGGTCATTGATTAGCCCTTTTTTATATTTTATTTTTATTTTTTATTTTCTTTATTGAATAAGCTATTACATATGTGTCCTTATCTCCCCCTTTGTCCCCCCACCCACCTTCTCATGCCCTCACCCCCTGGTGTCTGTGTCCATTGGTTATGCTTAAATGCATGCATACAAGTCCTTTGGTTGATCTTTTCCCCTTCCCCTCACCCTCTCCTACCTTTCCTCTGAGGTTTGACGGTCTGATCGATGCTTCTCTGTCTCTGGATCTGTTTTTGTTTATCAGTTTATGTTGTTCATTATATTCCACAAATGAGTGAGATCATGTGATATTTATCTTTCTCTGTCTGACTTTTTTCGCTTAGCATAATGCTCTCCAATTCCATTCATGCTGTTGCAAATGGTAGGAGTTCCTTCCTTTTTACAGCAGCATAGTATTCCATTGTGTAGATGTACCACAGTTTTCTAATCCACTCATGTACTGATGGGCACTTAGGCTGTTTCCAAATCTTAGCTATGGTAAATTGTGCCACTACGAACATAGGGGTGCATATGTCCTTTCTGATTGGTGTTTCTGGTTTCTTGGGATATATTCCTAGAAGTGGGATCACTGGGTCAAATGGGAGTTCCATTTTTAGTTTTTTGAGGAAACTCCATACAGTTCTCCACAGTGGCTGCACCAGTCTGCATTTCCACCAGCGGTGCATGAGGGTTCCTTTTTCTCCTCATCCTCGCCAGCATTTGTCATTTGTTGATTAAGCCTTTTTACTCGAACATTTGATCTCTGATAACTGAACTAACATCAAAAGCCTCATCCTTGTTTTTATTTTTATTGAATCTTCCCCTTACTCACTTGCTTTCTGAGCCACTTTACAAGGTCCTTTTGGTGAGGGCTGTTTCTTGGGGTTCTTTGTTTGCCTCTAAGCACTAACTTCCTGTCTGACCTTGGGCATGTCTTAGCTTCTCTGTGCCTCAATTTCCCTGTTTCTAAAATAAAAATAATACTAATACCTTCCTCACTGTTTATCTGTATGTGGAAGGTCATGATCCTCACAACACATAAAGCATACTGAGCAGGGAATGGCACAATAAATGTGCTGGATCCACACAACTGGGGCCTAACCTTGCTATATTCTACTGCTGTAACAAAGGAGAGTGAAACAAAGAGATCCTTTTTGAAAACTTTACTTGTGTATATGTGCTTAGGTAATTGAGAAGCATTCATGTCCTTATCATGTAATTGTGCACTTTTTGTCTGCTTACTCATTTTCTTCAAATTGCTTTATGAATGGCAATTCTCCCTAAAGAAATAGGGCCCTGATGTCAGGATCTCTGTGAGGAATTTGTTTTGTATTCTTTAATGTCACTCAACAATATTTATAACACTTGGCAGTTTTTCAAAGCTCTTTCAAAGACATCTCAGTCACTCTATAAGGCAATTCCGTATGGTACATGTTGTAATTCTACCTTTACAGGTGAAAGAACTGGGGCTCAAGGAGGTGATTTATTTAGCATCCCTGGATGAGAGTGAGGGGTAAGAGGCAGATCTCTGTTAAGAACCTAAACTTCCTTTCCCCCACCCCTTTTTATAGCTGCACTAGAGGCCTGGTGCATGAAATTTGTGCGGAGGGGGGGGGGGGCGGTTCCTTTAGCCCAGCCTGCACCCTCTCCATTCCAGGACCCCTCGGGGGATATCCAACTGCTTGTTTAGGCCTGGTCCTGGGGATTGGGCCTCAACCGGCAGTCAGATATCCCTCTCACAATCCAGGACCGCTGGCTCCTAACTGCTCACCTGCCTGTCTGCCTGATCGCCCCTAACTGCCCCCCTCTGCTTGCCTGGTTTCCCCTCACTGCCCCCCCTGCCATTCTAGTTGAGCCAACTGTGCGCCCTCTTGGCCTGGGCGCCCTTCACTGCCCCCCCCCCCCTGCCTGCCTGGTCACCCCTCACAGTCTGCTGCTCAGTCGTTTGGTCATCCCTCACTAACCCCCTGCCGGCCTGGTTGCACCACACAGCCTGCTTGTTTAGTCGTTTGGTTGTCCCTCACTAATCCCCCCACCAGCCTAATCGCCCCACTCAGCCTGTTCAGTTGTCTGTTTGGTTGTTTCAGGTGTGATGGCCCCTGGCTCTTTATATATATAGATAGTATTCCATTGTATAGATGTACCACAGTTTTTTAATCCATTCATCTGCTGATGGACACTTAGGCTATTTCCAAATCTGAGTTATTGTAAATTGCACTGCTAACCGATTGCAACAGCATGGATGGAAGTAGAGAGCATTATGCTAAGCCCAGTAAGCCAGTCAGAGAAAGATAAGTATCACGTGATCTCACTCATATGTGGAATCTGATGAACAACATAAACTAATGAACAAAAATAGACCCAGAGACATGGAGACATTGAACAGACTGTCAAACCTCAGAGAGAATACAGGGGAGGGGGGGAGATCATGTGTGTATGTGCATAACCCATGGACACAGACAGTAGGGTGGTGAGGGCTTGGGGGGAAGAGGGGTTGGAGACAGCAATAGGGGGAAAAACAATAAGGATTTATTTTTTAAAAAAGAGTTGTTAGGAAACAATTACCAATAATTTTGAACTTAGTGAATTGTTTGAACTGGATGAATTATTAGATGAATTAATTAATGGAAAAATTGATTTTCAGAGATGCAGCCAACTTCTGGTAGCACATGAAAAGTGTTCAATAAATATTTGTAAAAAAACCTACAACTTTTCTTTCCAGCATCTGTGTTCTCCCCACCTTACCAAGCTGCCTCCTGTACTGGTAAGTATCTACTGATCCATGGCTACTGTTCATGGTTCCAATCAATCTAGAAAGTGCAAGGGGGCTGACCTGCTCCAGATCAGTTTCCTTAGCAAGGCAGGAGTCTAGACACACAGTCTGACTGATTGGGAACGCCCTGTACCCCCATTTCCTGTGTCCTGTTTCCCTGAAGCTTTGGCTGAACCCACTGCTCACCTTCCACGGGTGCTGCACATGGTCACTTGGATGGCACAATCAAGGCCAAGGACTCAGAGCACTTTTCAGAATTATTGCAATAAGAGCAGTGCCATCTATGTGCTATGGTTGCCCTTTGAAGGCAGAGGTCATCTGTCCTCTTCCCCTCTTACAGATTGGAGCAACCTTCCATAGCAGTATGATATTGGCCTCACACCTACATTGGGCCTTTGCCTGGTTTCTGAATTCCCACCAAGGCACACTTAGAACAGCTGAGGGGAGGGTCACTGTGGTCCTGTGCTCTCAAATCACTCCACATTAATACTCTTTATAGATACTGTTATTGTTAGAAGAAAACCATTTGGAGACCTGTGTGATTATGGCAAGTGGCCAGCTGGAGGCATTGAAGAAAACATCTTTTTATATTTTCTTTTATTGAGTTTGAAGAATTTGAAGTTTAATGCAGAGTTTTGTATTGTATTTCAATACAGAAAAACTTGAAAGATAATCTCTCTTAAAGCTATGGATCTTGGTAACACTTTGATTAAATAATTGTTAGCTATCTACATTTCCCTACACTCACCATAGACCTTTCTTGAACCTTGGTAATTCCACCATTGATTTCATTGTTTTATCAATGAAGGTGGAAGGGAAAATGAAATACAATTTAATGAGTGTTTTACTCATCATCCAATATGCAAAAAGAGAAACGTAGAACACACACACACAAATAAATCTCACACTGTCAAGCTTTGTAGGCATGAGGTTTTTGTTGTTGTTTTAAATCTAAAATCACTGGTTATAGAACTAGTAAATTAGTTTTCTGATTAAAATGTAATCAACTTTCAACAATTTCTTCTTTATATTCATAAGACATTCTGGTATGCTGTATGCATAAGACATAGTGTTGCTTCTCCTGTTCTTACAATGAAAAGACATTTAATAATATAGTGTTATATCATTTTTATTGTGTTTATGATTATGTGTCCTTTACTCTAGAAACTCGGTTGCACACTCCTAGACAACAGAGATCATGTGTTCAGTGTTTTCTAGAGTCTCCATGCATAGAATGTAGCAGCATGTATCTCACATGTGGGAGGAGGCAAGAGAAAGGCAGAGAGTTTCTAAGTGCAGAAATGCTCTAAGACACAAAATTTGTAGCTCATATTCAAACACAGCTATTTGACCCTTTAAGCGGTTCTCAACCTGTGGGTCGCGAACAATGAAAATATATCCTGCATAGCAGATATTTACATTACAATTCATAACAGTAGCAAAATTACAGTTATGAAGTAGTAACGGAAATAATTTTATGGTTGGGGGTCACCACAACATGAGGAACTGTATTAAAGGGTCGCGGCATTAGGAAGGTTGAAAACCACTGCTTAACCAATTAGATAAGTACTACATAAGGTTTCTGAAATGGAAAATGGAAAGAAATACTGTATACATATATTGACTTCAGAGAGGAAGGGAGAGAGGGAGAGAAGCATGATAGATGAGAGAATCATTGTTTGGTTGCTTCCTACAAATCCCACAACCTGGGCCTATGCCCTGACCGGGAAACGAATAGTGACCTCCTGGTTCATAGGTCGATTTCTTAAAGTGCTATTCAACATACCTCCAGAATAGAAGCTGAGTAGGCCATAGAATCTGCTGAAGCCTTGTTTCGTTGTTGCTTTTTTTTTTTTTTTTTAATTAATGATTATGGATGGAAAAGCAACACTTTAGACTCCAGAAAAAAAAAAAAAGCAAAATGGCTCTAAAATGAATATAGAGCCATGTGAAGCTCAGAGGACCAATGATATCCCTGTGTATGTATGTCAGTATGTGCCTATATGTATGTAGATGCCCAAAGCTCTACATTCCTTCCCTTACTTTTCTTACTACATTTTTTGCAACAGCCCTCTTTGATGGCCTTCCCCAAAGGCCCAGGGAAACAATATTTGCATATTAATTATGTATAACAAAAGCAAAAACTCAATCTCAACGAGTATGTTTAGTAATTTTCTTTGTTATGGAGGATGTGGAATTGATATAAACTAACAGTACATTTGCTAGTATTTTCTAACAATGTCTACATTTTTCTGCTTTCTAACTTATGCTTTAACCTAGTGAATTATAATTTTTATCTGAGGCCAAAAATAATTATTCACTGCCATGTCTAGGTTTCTATGGTTAGTTATGAGACCTAGAGTCAATTCAAGATTTTTACTTTTGACACTGTACATAAAAATCTGATTAGCAAGTACTTTTCACTGATCTTGTTCTCTTTCAGAATCACCTCCGCTTTCTTGCATTTTAAATTATTCTCTAGAGGATGAAAAATGGGAGCCTAATAAGCATACTGTCATGCATCTTGTCCCAGGGCCAGACTGGAAATACAACTAAATTTGAGAACAATTACCCAGAATGACCAACTGAGGTCCAGATGAGGAGGTGACTTATATCAAGGAAGCACAGAAAAAACCTGGAAACCAGTAGGAAGGGTGAGGTCATGAGAGGAGTGGACCCAGCTCCCAGGGGCTGCAGGGGGAGCCCAGAGGAGGGAGGGAGACCTGTGCTACAGGAGAGTCTGTTCCCTCAGAAAACAGAGGCCCAGAGCCCAGACTGGGCTCCAAAGCCCTGAGCACCAGAGACACAACCCATGGCTGTGCACGTAACATCCAACTGTGAAAGGGAAAGGCAGTGTGGTTGCTGGCTGCTGGGGAGTCTAGAGCTGAGACTCCAGCTGCGAAAGGTGGCACAGCAGCTGCCCTTGTTTCATTGTTGCTTTTTTTTTTTGCTCTAAATCTAGACCAGTGGTCGGCAAACTCATTAGTCAACAGAGCCAAATATCAACAGTACAATGATTGAAATTTCTTTTGAGAGCCAAATTTTTTAAACTTAAACTATTTAGGTAGGTACATTGTTATTAACTTAATTAGGGTACTCCTAAGCTGGACTTTGCTAAAAACGTCCTCAGTCTGATTGAGGTATGTTCGCTGAGGTCGACCCCTTCCAACTCTCCCATCCACACTCATCTTGTATACTTGTTTCATCTATCTCCTTTTGTTCATCCTCTCTATATGTCCAAACCATCTCAACATACCTTTCCAATCCTAGACACTACATCTTCTTTCACTCCACAACATTCCCTAAAATTAACTTAATAAACTTTACTTAAAGTTTTAAGTCTTAAACTATAGGTACATTGAATAAAACTTGATATCATACTTAATAAGAATATTATTTATTGATAAAATTAAATTCCTTACATTTTACCTTACAATATCCATAAAATTAAATCATGACAATGACTGACAAACACTTCCTTGATGGCCTTGCATCTCCTTGGAAAGTTTGGGTAAGTCAGGTTTGTATGTTGTTGTTTTTAATTTTAGGCATGATTCCAGGTTCTCATCAATAAGACGACTTCTCAATTTACTCTTGATAAGGTTTATGCTTGAAAATGATTGTTCGCATAAATATGTAGACCCGAATAAGGAAAGAACAGCAAACACTAGTTTTTTCAGTTGATTATATGAGTCAGGAATACTATTCCAGGTGTTAAAATCAACTTCTCCAGGTCTTTCAAAGCAGACCACTTGTGCTGTGAACTAAGTTCACATTTGTTTTTCTCCAATATTTCTATATCAGCACAAAGACGTTCAAATTTCGAGCTCCACAGTTCTTTGTTTTTTAAATCCAGCAATTGCATTTCAAAGTTGCCAATGTCAATATTAAAGGGAGAAAAATTTAATTCTGTTACAGTAGCATTGAGAGGTTTTTTAACAAAGGGTAACATCGCTTTGCTGTTTCTGAATTCCTGAAACCTGTTGAGAAAAGCTTCCCTCATATTTAAAAGTGTTGTTTTGAAATAGCAAATGTCAATATCAGAATTATTTTCTTGGCGATGTTTCAACAGGCTTAGAAAGTGAATCAAAATTTCTATTTCAAAATCTTGAACAAAAAGAGATAATTTGTTTTCGAATGAAATAACTTCTTCTAACATCGAAAAAACTATGATTAAGCTGATTTAGATGAGACGTAATGTCTACCATGAAATAAAATTTTTGGATCCACTGATCATTCGTTAGTTCTGGATAGTGAACACCCTTCTCAAGGAGAAATGCTTTAATTTCTGTTAATAAGGAAGCAAAACGTTTCAAAACTTTTCCTCTTGATAACCAACGTACCTTGTTATGCAGCAGAAGGTCTGCTACTCACTCTCCATTTCAACTAAAAATTCTTTAAATTGGTGATAATTAAGAGCTTTAGCTATAATGGAGTTGATAATCTTAATCACCAATTCCATAACTTTGCAAATTTCTTCTGGAAATGTCTGCACACAAAGCGCTTCTTGATGAATGATGCAAGGCTAAGTAAGTATCTCGTGATTAATTGATTAATTTTTTCTTTCAAAATAGCAACAAACCCGTTTCTTACACCGGTCATACTTTTCTACCTGTCTGTTGAAATTGAGACAGTTTTATTGAGCGGAATATGATGTTTTTCAATGCACTCAGTTACAGCATTTGCTATATCCTCTCCACATGTTTGACCTTTGAGTGGCAATAATCCTAAAAGCTCTTCTTTAGGACCTGTAGATGAAATAAATCGTACAAAAAGTGAAACTTGTGCTGTATCATTTATGTCACAAGACTCGTCAACTGCTACTGATAAAGCTGAAACAAATTTAAGATCTTCAACTTGCTGGTTGGTTATATTCGAAGACATTTTGACTGTTCTATCTTTCACTGTTTTAGCAGACAATGGTAACCCTTTAATTTTTTTTAGAATATCTGATTTGTTCTTAAAATCCCAAAATAGCTCTTCGGATGCATTTATAAAACAACTTTTTCTGTATTCACCGTCTGTATATGGTTTTCCTCTCTTAGCAATCTCTTGACTAACCACAAAACTTGCAATATTAACATTGTTGGAAGATTGCATCAGTAATTAAATACAGAACTTGATTTTTCTTGACTCTTCTGAAGTTCCTCAACTGCTTTTGCATGACTGACAAGATATTTAGTACTAAATGACACGCGTTTAGTTGTAAAGTGTCTCTCCAAATTTGATTTCTTGTTATGCACCATTTTTTCCTGACAAATAAGACAGGTCGGAAGGCCATTTAAGTTTGGAATAAACGTGAAAGTCTCGGTCCATTCAACTTTAAATTCATGGTTTTCGTCTTCTGTTTTTCTTTGCTTCTTCTTTGTAGCCATGTCAAACAGGGCACCTAAAAAATGTTTCATTTTATAATAATAAAGCTACCAACACAAAATAATTATAATTCTTAAATTGATGACAAAAATACCTGTAAGATTTGCAGCTGGTTGGAAAAATACAGGTAACTTTATGCTTCGAGTAGGTATTTTTGTCACCGCGCACGATTTGTGGACGCGACTAGCACTAACCACTGCACAATAAGACTGCTGACTGACTGGCTCACTCAACTCGTGCATGAATCACGCGTGGCTCCCCCGCACTGTGTATCCCGCGGCCCGCCTGCACTGCATCTCCTGTCGCTAGACTGACCGACACCCCCCACTTCTTCTAAGTCAGGGGTGGGCAAACTTTTTGACTCGAGGGCCACAATGGGTTCTTAAACTGGACCGGAAGGCCGGAACAAAAGCATGGATGGAGTGTTTGTGTGAACTAATATAAATTCAAAGTAAACATCATTACATAAAAGGGTACGGTCTTTTTATTTTTTTATTTTTATTCATTTCAAACGGGCCGGACCTGGCCTGAGGGCCGTAGTTTGCCCACGGCTGTTCTAAGGCCACTTCTTCAAAATAGACTCGCCCAGGCCGAAAACCGACTTCTGCGCATGGGCCACAAAGTTTCAATCGCACTGTACATGCGTGCCCGAACGTGGTATTTTGTGGAAGAGCCACACTCAAGGGGCCAAAGAGCCACATGTGGCTCATGAGCCATGGTTTGCCGACCACTGACCTAGACCATAGGAGTTTTCATTTACAATTACTCACCCTATGCGTTGGTGCAGGGAGGGAGGTTCGGACTAGAGGTGCCTGAGGAGAAGCTGGGGAGGGAAGCAGAGAAGAGAGGCTTGGAAAAGCAGTAGCCAGGAGTCCTGCATTGGGTCATTTATATGTGGCCAAAGGAAAATGGCCATTTTTCCTGAGAAGAGCTAGCTGCTTTCAACAGCCAGAGGGCAGACAAAGAAAAAAAAAAAACCTGCCTTAGGTGATACAGCCTGCATTTTCAGCTTTACAGAGTAAGCAAAGGGAGAGGCCAAACTTAGGGGTCTGAACAGTCTCTAGGAGCCCTCAGCGACTGGATTGGAGGAGAGACCATCTGTCCCACTATTCTGGGAAGCAGACTGATAAAAACTCCAGGGTCCCAGCTGACCCCAATTGTATCCATACAAGAATCTCAGTTCAGGTAAGGGCAGAGTATATTTTGGGTCACCAGCAGAAGAGTAGCTCTGGGACAGGAAAAGACACCATCATATTCCCTGAAAGTGAAACAGCACTTCCCCTACCTAAAGCCCTGCCAGAAACAGACTTTTGAGTGATTAAGATTGACAGCTGGCCAACAGGCAAAGGCAGGCAGAAGTAAAGCCCAGGAAACCCAGGAACTTTGCTGAACCAGCCCTGGGCCCCATGCAACTAACAAACCTCCTTTAGAAGGCAGATCGATCCCCTCCTGCTTGCAGCCCAGGTCTGTGGAGACAGACACAGCAGTGGATCAGTGGGTCACCTGGAGCTTCAAGCAGGACAAAAGGCAGTGCTAGACACTGGTTAGCACCTAAGTGCTTAACAGGAAGCTCAGAGTTAGCAGACAGAAGAGTGGGGTCCTAAGTGAGCTCCCAAGGGGTCTTAAACTCATCTGAAACAAATGCCACTTCACTTTTTTTCTCTCTCATCTTTTTTGCTCCCACTTTTCTTCTCTTTTATCCTTTTTAGATTTTATCTTTCCTTTCTTTCTTTCCCATTTTAAATGTTTATTCTTTGTCTGTCTGCTTTATTGATTAGTTATTATTCTACTCTCTATTATTTCATTCATATATCTAATTATCCTCTTCCCTTCTCCTACTAATTTTCTTTTTCTCTTTTCTTTTTTTCACTACCCATTTCTTCACTCTCTCTTTTCTTTTTGTCCTGACTTCTTATCCTTTTTCTCTACTTTAATTTAGGTCTATCTGCTTTCTCTTCTATTTTTCTTTTCAAATTTTTTTCTTGTCTTTTAATCTTTTCTCCCTTCTTTATTCTAAACTGTTTTCTTTCACCTATTCCGCTAATTCTTTATTATTATTTTCTTTATTTAAGCTCTGCATCTACATATTCTGCACCCCACTTTTTTAATGTTTTTAGTTAGTGCTTTTTAAAATTTGTTTATTTGCATTGTCTCCCTATATTTTGTCTTTCTTCTTTCTTCCTTTCTTCCTTTCTTTCTATCATTCTTCCTCTTTTTTTTTTTCTAATTCTTGCTTCTCTGGTGGTGGGTTTTGTTGGTGCTATAGAGTATTGTGTACATTCTTGTTTTGTTTGTCTTGTGTCATGTTTTGTCTTGTATTTTGTCCTGTTCAGCACCTACACACCAGCTTACATGACAAGGTCAGGGGTTACCCACATAGTCAGACAACCTGGAAGGAGACTCAATTCACAAATGGGACAAAAACATTCAAGACCCAATTACAACAGGAGAACCCAAATAACTCAAGTAGGGGACTTTCTTAGAACACCCAGCTCAGGAGATTTGAAAGACTACACCACTGGGTCCCACAAAACACCTACTACATAAGAAAACTCCCCCAAAAATCTGGGTGGCATAGCAGTTTTAGCTAATGGGTAGAAACAAATACAAAGGGATAGTAAAAATGTGGACACAAAGAACAATCCCCAAAGGAAAGAAAAGGAGAAATCACCAAAAAGAAACTAAATAAAATGAAGGCAAATAATTTGTCAGATAAAGTATTTAAAGTAATGATATAAGGATGCTAAAACATCTGACTGGAATTGCAAGCAACTGAAAGAGAATTATAAGCAGCGGAATGAGAAATACACCAACATGGATAAGAATAAAGAGGAAATGAAGAATGACATAGCTGTGATAAAGAACACCCTGGAACATTTCAACAGTAGACTATAAGAAGCTGAGGACAGAATTAATGAGTTAAAAGACAGGTAGAATAAAAACACACAATCAGGGTATCAATTAGAAAAAAATGAAAAGCAGGAGGAGAGTTTAAGGGAGATTTGGGACAATATGAAATGAAACAACAGCCACATTATAGAAGTGCCAGAAGGAGAAGAAGCTTAGAAAGGAATAGAAAACCTGTTTGAAGAAATAATGACAGAAAACTACTCTGACTTGGGGAAGAAAAAAGTCACACATGTCCAAAAAGCACACAGAGTCCAAAACCAGATGAACCCCAAAAGACCCACACCAAGACACGTTATAATTAAAATGGCAAACAATAAAGACACAGAAAAAAATCTTAAAGACTGCAAGAGAGAAAGTTACCTATAAGGGATCTCCCATTAGACCAGTAGCTTATTTCTGAATAGAAACACATCAGACAAGAAGGGAGTGGCATGAATTATACAAAGTAAAAGCAAGGGACTGAATCCAAGAGTACTCTATTTAGCAAGTCTATCATTCAAAATTGAAGGTAAAATCAGGAGCTTCATGACATGAAAAAGATAAAGGAGTTTATTACTACCAAACCAGTGATGCAAGCAATGCTAGAGGGAATGTTGTAAAAAGAATAAATAGAAAAAGAGGAGGGAACACAAGCATAAAGAATAAAAATGGCAACAAACAAGTACCTATCAATAATAACCTTAAATTCAAATGGATTAAATGTTCTAATCAAAAGGCATAGGGTAGCTGAATAGATAAGAAAACATGACCCATAAATGTACTGTCTACAAGAGACCCACCTCAGAACAAAGGACTCACACAGACTGAAAGTGAAGGGATGAAACAATTATTTTTTAGGCAATTGGAAATGAAAAAAAAGTTGGGGTAGCAATACTTCTATCTGACAAAATAAAGTTCTAAGTCAAGGCAATACCAAGCAATAATGAAGGCCACTTCATAATACTGAAAGGATTGATATAATTCTGGAAAACATATATGCATCCAATTCAGGAGCATCCAAATATATGAAAAAACAAAACAAAAAAACCCCAAACAACTCTGGAAAATATCAAGGGAGAGATAGACAATAATATAATTATAGTATTGGGGAACTTGATACCCCACTGACATCACTGGATAAATCTTCTAGACAAAAAAACAACAAGGAAACAGCAATCCTTAACCACACTCTAGAACAGATCAAACGATTTGACATCTCCAGAACATTTCACCCTAAAGCTACAGAATATACATTCTTCTCAAGTACTCATGGGGCATTTTCAAAGATAGACCACATTTTAGGACACAGGTTAAGTCTCTACAAATTCAAGAAAATCAAAATCATATCAAGCATCTTCTCAGATCCTAATGGCATTAAATTAGAAATAAACTACAATAAAAACACTCAAAAACAATCAAACACATGGAGGCTAAATAGCATGCTATTAAACAATGAATGGGTTAACAAAGAGATTAAAGAAGAAATATAAAACATCCTGGAAACAAATGAAAATTCACATCAACTGGTAGTTGGACATCCCCCAAGGGGTCCAGGTTAGAGAGGGTGCAGGTTAGGCTGAGGGAACCCCCACCCCATGCACGAATTTAGTGCACCAGGCCACTAGTAATAATAATAATAATAATAATAATAATAATAATAATAATAATAAAAAACAGCAAACCAAAGTCCTATTCTGAATGGCTTAACTGGGGAGTTTTCCCAAATATGCAAGGAAGAAATAACACTTATTCTCCTCAAAATATTTAAAAAAATTTAACAGGAAGGAACACTCCCAAGTTCTTCCTAAGAGGCCAGCTTTACCCTAATCCCAAAACCAGGTAAAGACATGACAAAGAAAGAGAATTACAGGCCAAATCCTGTAATGGATGAACATAGATGCTAAAATTTTCAAAAAAAATTTAGCAAATTGGACCCGGCAATATATTTAAAAATTCATACATCATAACCACGTGGGATTTATTCCATGGATGCAAGGCTGATACAATATCAGAAAATCAATAAGTGTGATACAGCACATAAACAGATTGCAAGACAAAAATCATATGGTCATATCAATTGATGCAGAAAATGCTTTTGACAAAATCCAACACTTATTTTTTTGATAAAAACTCTCAGCAAAGTGGGAATAGAGGGAGCATATCTCAACATGATAAAGGCCGTATATGACAAACATACACAAACATCATACTCAGTGGGCAAACACTAAAACCATTTCCCCTAAGAACAGGAACAAAACAGGCATGTCCCTGTTCACCATTCTTATTCAACACTAGGAGCCCAGTGCACGAATTCTTGCACTTTGAAAGGAACTGTGGGCTTTGAGGCTGCAGTAGGTACAGGGGTGGGTCTCAGCACATCCTCTGCACCCCCACCCAGACCCTCTTGCCGAGGCCCCTGTTTCCTGTATGCTGGCATCTCTGCTCCTGCTGCCGCCACTCCCACACACTGACAGCACCGGCCCCGCTTGTACCCACTGATAGTGCAGAGCAATTGGGTTCGGTGCCAGCAGTGAGTGCGAGTGGCAGCTGCTGCCCCAATGGCCCCTCAGGAGCAGGGGGAGGTGGAGAAGCCCTCAGGGACAATCAGGCCAGCAGCCACTATTCACACCATTGATGGCACCAAGTGATTGGGACCAGTGCCTGGCACTGGCAGAGGATGCGAGTAGAGGCTCCGGTGCCAGCTGCCAGCGGGGCTGGCACTGGCAGTGGGTGCAAGCACCGGGCAAGACCACAGCACACAGGAGCAAAGAATTTTCAGTAACCACCAGAGGCTCACCCTAATGACAGTGACTGGTGTCCTGCCTTGGTCTGGTGCCCCTGCTCACCTGTTCCACCGTCCTGCCATGACCAGCGCCCACTATGTTCCGCACATGGCCCCTGGTGGTCAGCTCACGTCATAGCGGCTGGTTGTTTGGTGTTCGGTTGTTTCAGTTGTTCTGCCATTTGGTCTATTTGCATGTTAGCCTTTTATTATATAGGATAGTCCTGGAAGTCCTAGCCACAGTGATCTCACAAGAGGAAGAAACAAAAGGCATCCAAATTGGAACAGAGGAAGTAAAACTCTCATTATTCCCAGATGACATGATATTGTACATAGAAAACCCTAAAGACTCCACCAAAACACTACTAGATTTAATAAATGAAATTGGCAATGTAGCACTAAACAAAATCAACAACCAAAAATCAATGGCTTTTTTTATACACCAGTAATGAATTCTCAGAAAGATAAACTAAACAAACAAAAAAATTAAGATATTTAGGGATAAACTTAACCAAGAGTGTAAAAGACCTGTACTTGGAAAATTACAGGATGTTGAAAAAAGTGGTAGAGGAAGATGTAAACAAGTGGAAGAATATACTGTCTTCGTGGATTGGTAGTATCAACATTATTAAAATATCCATACTCCCAAAGAAATCTATAGATTCAATGCAATCAGTATTAAAATAGCAATGGCATATTTTATAGATCTAGAACAAATACTCCAAAAATGTATATGGAACCAAAAAGATCCCAAAGATCCACAGCAATTTTGAGAAAAAATAAAAAAAAACAATGTTGCAAGCATCACAATACCAGGTATCAAGTTATGCTACAAAGCCACTGTAATAAAAACAGCCTGGTACTGGCACAAGAATAAGCATATAGACCAATGGAACAGAATAGAGAACCCAGAAATTGACCCAAGCCATTATGCTCAATTAATATTAGACAAAGGAGGCAAGAACATACAATAGAGTCAAGACAGTCTCTTCAATAAATGGTACTGGGAAAATTGAACAGATACATGCAAAAAATAAAAAATAAAACTATACCACCAACTTACACCATACACAAGAATAAACTCCAAATATATAAGACACTTAAATGTAAGACATGAAACTATAAAAATCTTAGAGGAAATCATAGGCAGCAAAATCTCAGAAATCTCTCATAGCAATATGTTTGTGGATACATCTTCTAAGACAATGGAAACTAAGGTGAAAATAATCAAATGGGACTACATCAAAATAAAAAGCTTCTTCAGAGCAACAGAAACCATCAACAAAATTACAAAAGAGTGCACTGTATGGGGGAACATATTTGCCAATGACACATCTGATAAAGGGTTAATATCCAAAATATATAAGGAATTCATACAACTTAACAAAACGAAGACAAACAGTCTAATAAAAAACAATAGGCAAAGAACTTAAAAAGACACTTTTCCTAAGCAGACATACAGGAACACAAGATGCATATGAAAAAATGATCATTAGAGAGATACAAATTAAAAGTCAATGAGGTATCACTTCATACCTGTCAGAATGGCTACCATCAGCAAATCAACAAATGACAAGTGCTAGCGAGGATGTGGAGAAAAGGGAACACTAGTACACTGTGGATGTGAATGCAGACTGGTGCAGCCATTATGGAAAACAGTATGGAATTATCTGAAAAAATTACATATGGAGCTGCTATTTCACCCAGTGGTCCCACTTCTAGGAATATTTCCTAAGAAACCAAAAACGCCAGTCAGAAAGAATGTATGCACCCCTACATTCATAGCAGAGCAATGTATAATAGCTACTAGTAAGATCTGGAAATAGCCCAAGTGCCCATCAGTAGGTACATGGATATAAAAGCTGTGGTACATTTACACCATTGAATACTATGCAGCAGTAAAAAAGAAGGTCTCTTACCTTTTGAGACAGTATGGAAGGACCTGGAGAATATTATACTAAGTGAAATAAGGGAGTCAGAAAAAGACAAGTATCGCATGATCCCACTCATGAGAACTCTAATGAACAAAATATACTCATGACCAAGTGGATCCAGAGACATGGAAACTTGGCACGGACTAAGGAATTGCAGAGGGAAGATGTGGGAGGGTGGGAGGGGGAGTTGGTGGGAAGTGATCAATCAAAGAACTTGCATGCATATATGATGCAGGCAATATGGTGGTGAAGGCTCAGGCTGGGGGACATGGGCAGGCTAGATGTCAATGGGGGGAAAAGGGGACATATGTAATATTTTCAACAGTAATGAGTTAATTTAAAAAATATTAAAAATGAAACTACCATTTGATCCAGTGATCCCACTTCTACCAATATATCCTAAAAAACAGGAAACACTAATCAGAAAGAATGTATGCACCCCTATGGTCATAGCAGCTCAATTTACAATAAGTAAAATTTGGAAATAAGCTAAGTGCTTAACAGCAGATGAGTGGATAAAAACAAATGAACAAACAAACAAAAAACTGGTACATTTACACAATGGAATACTATGCAGCTGCAAAAAAGAAAGAACTCTTACCATTTGAGACAGTATGGATGGATCTGCAGAGCATTATGCTAAGGGAAATTAGGCAGTCAGAGAAACATAATTATCACATGATCTCAGTCATATGTGGATTATAGTGAACAACATAACAAAAATAGATCCAGAGACACAGAAGCATCTAACAGACAGTTGAACCTCAGCAGAAAGGCAGGGAAGGGTGGGTGGGTGGGAAGAAATCAACCAAAGAACTTGCATGCATACATGCATAACCCATGGACAGAGACAACAGGGAAGAGAAGGCCTGGGGTGTGGAGCGGTGGCTGGCTGGAGGAGGTCAGTGGGGGAAAAAGGAGTATATATGTAATACTTTGAACAATAAAGACCAAAAAAAGAAAAATCCTATATAATAAAAGCCTAATATGCTAAGTGTCCGGTCATCTGGCTGGCCATTCAACCAATCAAAGCATAATATGCTAATGATATGCTAAGGCTGCTCAACTGCTTGCTATGATGTGCATGGACAACCAGGGAGCAGATGCTCTGACCAGTAGGTTAGCTTGCTTCTGGGGTCTGGCCAATCAGCACTGAGCGAGATGGGCCAGACACACCCTGGAGCCCTTCTGTGATCCCTCCCTGACTGGCCAACACCTCATGTCCCTTCCCGGTCCTGATTGTGCACCAGTGGGGTCCCTTGGCCTAGTCTGTGCCATCTCCCAATCTGGGCTGAGGGACACCCCCCCTCCCCCAAGTACAGTAATTTCATGCACTGGGCCTCTAGTAAATAAATAAATAAATAAATGAATAAATAATGCTCAACTTTTTAAAGGAGACTGCTTTTTTCCCCTGTTAAAGTAGTCAACTAACATGTTTCATTTCTCATTTCTTAATTTATTATCATTATTATTTTTTTATTGTCTATAGTTTTAAATATGTTTTCTTTTTCCCCAATTGACCCCACCCCATCCCAGCCATTCCCCCCTGGGCAAGCCCCCACCGCCCTAGAGTCTGTGTCCATTACTTATGCTAATATGCATGCATATAAGTCCTTTGGTTGCTCTCTAACCCCGCCCCCACCACATTTGTCTCTGGATCTATTCTTGTTATTTGAATTATGTTGATCATTATATTCCACATATGAGTGAAATCATATGATATTTATCTTTCTCCAACTGGCTTATTTCGCTTAGCATGATGCTCTCCAGTTACATCCAAGCTGTTGCAAATGGTAAGAACTCCTTCTTTTATACTGAAGCGTAGTATTCCATTGTGTAGATATACCACAGTTTTTTAATCCACTCATCTGCTGATGGGAACTTAGGCTGTTTCCACAACTTAGCTATTGTAAATTGTGTTGCTGTGAGCATAGGGACGCATATATTCTTTCTGATTGATGTTTCTGGTTTCTTGGGATATAGTCCTAGAAGTGGGATTACTGGGTCAAATGGGAGCTCCGTTTTTAACTTTTTGAGGAAATTCCATACTGTCTTCCACAGTGACTGTACCAGACTGAATTCCCACCAGCAGTGCAGGAGGGTTCCTTTTTCTCCACATCCTCACCAGCACTTGCCATTTGTTGATTTGTTGATGATAGCCATTCGGACAGGTGTGAGACGGTATCTAATTGATGTTTTGATTTGCATCTCTCAGATGATTAGTGACCTTGAGCATGTTTTCATATGTCTCTGGGCCTTTTGTATGTACTCTTTCAAAAAGTATATATCTAGATCTTTTGCCCATTTTTGACTGGATTGTTTATCTTCCTTTTGTTAAGTTGTATGAGTTCTCTGTAAATTTTTGAGATTAAACCCTTATTGGAGATATCATTGGCAAATATGATCTCCCATGAAGTGGGCTTTCTTGTTGTTTCGTTGATAGTTCTTTTGCTGTGCAGAAGCTTTTTCATTTTTATTTTTTAATTATTATTTTGTTATCTCATTTTTTCACTTTTTCTTTTGTTTCTTGCTTTATTTTCTATTTCTTGCATCACTCTATTTTATTTTACTTTTATTTGCTATTTTATACCATTTTTGAAATCAATTTTTCTAAAATTTATTATTATTATTTTCTTCTCATTCTCTTTCCTCTTATCCACCCAATCCCCTTTCTACTTTCTTTATACTGAACTGAGGTCCTCCCCATATTCATCCAATTCTTAACCTTATTTTCTGTATATAAGCTCAGCCTCTACAGATTCTGCCCCCACCCTCTTTGCTGGGGTTTGGTGTTTGTATTTTTTTTTTTTGGTTTATCTATTAGTTCTGTGGTATATATATATATATATATATATATATATATATATATATATATATATATATTCTCCTTTTTCTTCCTTTTTCTTTTCTCTCTTATATTTTTCTCTCTCTTCAATATCATTTATGCTCTCTTTTCTATCCCCTAATTCTCTTTTCTCAGACAATCACTTATAGTGGGGTTATTGGTGTTGTGAGTACATTCGTGCTTTGTTCCCTTTGTGTTGTGTCTTGTAGAGGTGAATTTTATACTGTCTGGCCAGGTGCTAGAGAGCGAGCCTCATAACCAGACATCTGGGGAAGAAACTCCATCCATGAATGGGTCAATAACACCCCAGACCCAACTACAGTAGCAGGAAGAAGGTGGCAGTGAGGGAGAGAGAGTGTGAGTGAGTAAGGGAGAAAAAGAGGAGTGTGTGGTCATGTGTGGTGTGTGTGTGTGTGTGTGTGTGTGTGTGTGTGTGTGTATGTGAGTAAGGCACAATTAGATCCGGAAGGACCTTCGGGAGCATACTAACTGGGCTAACCTAAGTAGGCAGCCTCTGATACCATTGTAAACAGTACGAGGAGGCCATCTTGTCCTCAGAGGCCTAGCCTTTTTTAAGGGGAAATCTGCTGTAACTGGGAGCCCAGCCTCACCTCCACCCAGGGTGCCCTCAGATAAACCTGGGACTCTACAGCCACCCCTGCCAGGGACTGTGGTTCTACGGTCAACTAGTCTCCAGCCACACTGAGCGCAGGCTCCTGTGACTTCGGAAGCATGGTCCCCTCTGACCGGCCCAACACTTTAGCCCAGGGCACTGCAACCATGTGAGAAGCAGCCCCGAGAGCAGCCTGCCACAGGCCTAAGAGCAACAGCCTGACGTGGCCAGCCCCTGTCCAAGGAGCAGGAGCTGTGGGAGTGGGCCACACCCCCGTCAGAGGAGCAGCAACCATGCGAACAGCCCGCCCCATTGGAGGAGCAGCAGGCGCACGAGCAGCCTGCCCATGATTGAGAAGCAGCAGCCCCACACAGCCCCCCCTCGTCCGAGGAGCAGCAGCTGTGCGAGCAACCTGTCCCCGTCTGAGGAGAAGCAGCTATGTGAGCAGCCCACCCCCATACAAGGAACAGCAGCACCATGAGCAGCTCACCACCAATAAAAGAGCAGCAACCACCTGAGCAGCCTTCCCTGGTCCAAGGAGCAGCAGCCGCATGTGCAGCTCACTCCTGCCTGAGGAGCAGCAGCCGTGCAATCAGCACATCCCCCATCCAAGGAGCAGCAGCCAAGCAAGCAGCACGCACTGGTCTGAGGAGCAGCAGCCCATGCAACCTGTACCTGTCCAACGAGCAGCAGTTGCACGAGCAGCCAACACCCATATGAGGAGCAGTAGCTCTATAAGCAACTTGCCCCTGTCCAAAGAGTGGCAGCCTGAGGAGCAGCCCTCCCCATCTGAGGAAAAGCAGCAGTGTGCAGCCTGCCCCGATCTAAGGAGCAGCAGCCACGTGAGCAATCCGCCCACGTCCGAGGAGCAAAAGCCACATTTACAGCCTGTGCCCATCCAAGTAGCAGCAGCCGCACTCAGCCAGCCCCCATCTGAGGAGCAGTAGCGTTGTGATCAGCCCACACCTGTCCAAGGAACAGCAGCTGTGCGAGCAGCCTTCCCCACCAGCCAGAGGAGACATCACTCCTACCAGAGGAGCTGCTGCCAAATGAGGAGCAGCCACTTCCAAGAACACCCAAAGAGCAACCGCAGCCCGAGAAGCCACTGCCACCCAAGGAGCAGCCCCTACATGACTCGACATCTAGATCAGTCAGTGAGACCCAAAATGAGTAGAAAAAGAACCCCCAAAAGAAACAAAAGGAGGAATAACCAGAAAGTTGCTAAGTAAAACAGAGGCATGCAATATGTCAGAAAAAGAATTCAGAATAAGGGTCATATAGTTCATAAACCGGATGGAGGAAAAAATCAACTTATGTAAGAATCAAGAAGACATGGATGAAAAAATTGATAACCTATGTAAGAATCAAGAAGAAATGAAGAGTGATATAGCTTTAATAAAAAAACATCATGAAAAGTTTCAACAGTAGACTTGGAGAAGCGGAGGACCGTATTAGTGAATTAGAAGACAGGAAAGCAAAACACACCCCAACTGAACTGCAATTGGAGAAAAAGATTAAAAGAGAGGAGGAAAGCCTAAGAGAGCTATGGGACATCATGAAATGAAGCAACATACAAATAATAGGGGTGCCAGAACAACAGGAAGAATAACAGGATTAAAAAACCTATTTGAAGAAATAATGTCAGAAAACTTCCCTGATGTGGGGAAGAAAAAAGTCACACAAGCAAAGAGAGTCCCAAACAAGATGAACCCGAAAAGACCCACACCAAGACACATCATAATTACCATGGCAAATGTTCAGGACAAAGAGAGAATCTTAAAGGCAGCAAGAGAGAGACAGAAAGTTACATACCAGGGATCTCTCATTAGATTATCAAATGATTTCTCAACAGGAACACATCTGGCCAGAAAAGAATAAAAGGATATTTACAAAGTGATGCAAAGCAAGGGACTGACTCCAAGAATACTCTATCCAGCAAGGCTATCATTCAAAACTGAAGGGGAAATAAGAAGCTTCACAGAAAAAAAAAAGAGACTGAGGGAGTTTATCACCACCAAGACAGCAATGCAAGAAATCCTAAAGGGACTGTTGTAAAAAGAAGAAATAAAAAGGTAAGAAAGAACACAGGCACAAAAAAGAAAAATAGCTACAAACAAGTACCTTTCAATAATAACTTTAAACATAAATGGACTAAATGCTCCAATCAAAAGACATTGAGTGGCTGAATGGATAAAAAAAACAAACATTACCCATATATATGCTGTCTGCAAGAGACCCACCTCAGAATAAGGGACTCACACAGACTGAAAGTGAAGGGATGGAAAGATATCTTACAGGAAAATGGATATGAAAAAAAATCTTGGGTAGCAATACTTATTTCTGACAAAATAGATCTTAAAGTGAAGGCCAAAACAAAAGATAAGAAAGGCCACTTCATAACACTAAAGGGATTGATACAACAAGAGGATATAACCCTGATAAACATATATGCACCCAATGTGGGAGCACCCACATACATAAAAAAAACTCCTGGAAGATATCAAGGGAGATATCAACAACAATACAATCATAGTAGGGGACTTTAATACACAACTGACATCACTGGATAAATCCTCTAGACAAAAAATCAGCAAAGAAACAGCAATCCTAATTGACTCACTAGATCCAATAGACTTAATTGACATCTTCAGAACATTTCACCTTAAAGCCATGAAATATACGTACTTCTCAAGTGCACATGGACATTTTCTAAAATAGACCACATATTGGGTTACAAGCAAAGTCTCCCCAAATTCAAGAAGATTGAAATCATATCAAGCATTTTCTCAGACCACAATAACAATATTAGAAATGAACTACAATAAAAACAATCCAAAAAATTCAAAAACTTGGAAGCTGAAAAGCATGCTATTAAACAATGATTGGGTTATCAAAGAGATCAAAGAAGAAATTAAAAACATCCTGGAAACTAATGACAAAAAAGACACAACAATCCAAAATCTATGGGACACAATGAAAGCAGTCCTGAGAGGGAAGTTTATAGTTGTACAGGCCTACCTCAAAAAACAAGAAAAAATGGTAATAAATCATCTAACTCTACAACTCAAAGAATTAGAAAGAGAGCAACAAGAAAAGCCCAGAGTGAGCAGAAGGAAGGAGATAATAAAGAGCCAAGCAGAAATGTTTGACATAGAGACCAAAACAAACAAACAAACAAAAAACAATAACAAAAACACAACCCCCCCCCCAAAAAAAAACAAACACAACAATGCAGAAGATCAATGAAACCAACCACTGGTTCTTTGAAAGGATAAAGAAGATTGATGAACCTCTAGCCAGGCTCACCAAGTAGCAAAGAGAGAAGACCCAAATCAACAAAATCTGAAATGAAAGAGGCAAAATAACAACAGACCCCACAGAAACAAAAAGGATTGTTAAAAAAATACTATGGACAACTCTAGTCTAACAAACTAGAGTACCTGGAGGAAATGGGCTTATTCCTAGAAAAGTACAACCTTCCAAACTCAATCAGGAAAATTCTAAAAATCTCAATAGGCCAATAACTATGGAAGAAATTGAAATAGTCATCGAAAAGCTCCCAGCAAACAAAAGCCAGGGGCCAGATGGCTTCATAAGGGAGTTTTATCAAACATTATCAAAAAAGAAATAAAACCTATCCTTCTCAGACTATTCCAAAAAATTCAAGAGGAAGGAACACTTCCAAGCTCATTGTAGGAAGCCAGCATCACCCTAATAACAGAACCAGATGAAGACAACACAATGAAAGAGAATTACAGGCCAATATCCCTCATGAACATACATGTCAAAATCCTCAACAAAATCCTAGCAAATCAGATCCAGCAGTACATCAGAAAGATCATTCACCATGACCAAGTAGGATTGATCCAGGGGATGCAAGGATGGTACAATATCCGCAAATCAATAAACGTGATACATCACATAAACAAATTGAGTGATAAAAATCACATAGTCATATCAATTGATGTAGAAAAAGCATTTGATAAAATCCAACACCCTTTCTTGATAAAAAATCTCAGCAAGGTGGGAATAGAAGGATCATACCTCAACATAATAAAAGTCATATATGACAAACCCACAGCCAAGATCATACTCAATGGGCAAAAACTAAAAAAATTTCCCCTAAGAACAGGAACAAGACAGGGATGCCCACTCTCACCACTCCTGTTCAACATAGTACTGGAAGTACTAGCCATTGAGATCAGACAAGAAGAAGAAATAAAAGGCATCCAAATTTCAAAAAAAAGAAGTAAAACTGTCCTTATTTGCAGATGACATGATAATGTACATAGAAAACCCTAAAGACTCCATCAAAAAATTATTAGACTTAATAAATGAATTTGGCAATGTAGCAGGATACAAAATTAACACTGAGAAATCTATGGCATTTATATACACCAATAATGAACTTACAGAAAGAGTCTGAAAAAGTAATCTCATTTACCATCGCACCAAAATAATTAAGATACCTAGGAAAAAACTTGACTAAGTAGATAAAAGACCTATACACAGAAAACTACAGGACACTGAAAAAGTAGGGAGAGGAAGACATAAACAGATGGAAGAACATACCGTGTTCATGGATTGGTAGAAGTAACATCATCAAAATGTCCATACTATCCAAAGCGATCTATAGATTCAATGCACTCCTCATTAAAATACCAATGGCATATTTCACAGACCTAGAACAAACTTTCCAAAAATTTATCTAAAATAAAAAAAGACCCTGAATAGCTGCAGCAATCCTGAGAAAAAAGAACAAGGTAGCTGGGATCTCAATACCAGATATCAAGCTGTATTACAAAGCCACTGTTCTCAAAGCTGCCTGGTACTGGCACAAGAACAGACACATAGATCAATGGAATAGAATAGAGAACCCAGAAATCAACCCAAACCACTATGCTCAATTAATATTCGTCAAAGGAGGCATGAACATACAATAGAGTCAAGACAGCCTCTTCAATAAATAGTGTTGGGAAAATTGGACAGACACATGCAAAAAAACAAAAAAATGAAACTAGACCACCAACTTACACTATACAAAAAATAAACTCAAAATGGATAAAGGGTTTAAACATTAGATGGGAAAACATAAAAATTCTAGAGGAATCCATAGGCAGCACAATCTCAGATATATGTCGAAGCAATTTCTTCACTGATACTGCTCCTAGGGCAATGGAAACTAAAGAGAAAATTAACAAATGGGACTACATCAAAATAAAAAGGTTCTGCATAGCAAAGGAAACCATCAATAAAACAACAAGAAAGCCCACTGCATGGGAGAACACATTTGCCAATGTTATCACTGATAAGGGTTTAATCTCCAACGTTTACAGGGAACTCATACAACTTAACAAAAGGAAGATAAACAACCTAACCAAAAAAATGGGCAATGGACCTACGTAGATACTTTTCAAAAGAAGACAAAAGAGAGGCCAAGAGACATATGAAAACATGCGCAAAGTTACTAATTATCCAAGAGATGCAAATCAAAACGACAATGTGGTACCATCTCACACCTGTCAGAATGGCTATCATCAACAAATCAACAAATGACAAGTGCTGGCACGGATGAGGAGAAAAAGGAAACCTCATGCACTGCTGTTGGGAATGCAGACTGGTGCAGTCACTGTGGAGAACATTATGGAGTTTCCTCAAAAAACTAAAAATGGAACTCCCATTTGACCCAGTGACCCACTTCTATGACTATATCCCAAGAAACTAGAAACACCAATTTGAAAGGATATATGCACCCCTATGTTCGTAGTGGCACAATTCACCATAGCTAAGATTTGGAAACAGCCTAAGTGTCCATCAGCAGATGAGTGGATTAAAAAACTGTGCTACATCTACACAATGGAATACTACGCTGTGTTATAAAAAGAGTTCTTACCATTTGCAACAGCATGGATGGAGCTGGAGAGCATTATGCTAAGTGAAATAAGTTAGTCAGAGAAAGATAAATATCACATGATCTCACTCATTTGTGGAATCTAATGAACAACATAAACTGATAAACAAAAACAGATCCAGAGACAGAGAAGCATCGATCAGACCGTCAAACTTCAGAGGGAAAGTAGGGGAGGGTGGGGGTAAGGAGGAGAGGTCAACCAAACAACTTATATGCAAGCATATAGGCCTAACCAATGGACACAGACAACAGGGGGTAAGGGCCTGAGTGTGGGAGATTTGGGGTAATGTGGGGATAAGGACACATATGTAATAACTTAATCAATAAAGAAATTAAAAAAATATATCTGGCAGATCTGTTTGTAGTGTGCTCACATTTCTGCCTGCCTCAATGGGCTGGACCAGAGTAGAAGCTGCTTCCTATAATGGTTCATGGTTTCTCTGCCAAAGTGCTACCATTGTTTATCATATGCACAGGCACTTACATAGGTTGTTTTATTTTTGTATGATAGTTTTCTGGTCTGTGTACAATTTTGAGTTTGTAACCCTGCGTTTAATTTTTAAACTGCCACTCTGTGTTTGTATTTCTAAATGTGTATAATTTAGAAATTAATTAGTATCCATCGGTGTATCTGAAGGGGATTTTAAACTATTATTTATGCATTTTGCGTAGTTTAGCAGCAGAAAACAAAGTCTAAGTCATTCTAATTTATAAATATGCATGCACAAATTCAAAATAAAACATTAAGTGTATTAAGAGATGAAGAAATGTTTAATCAAGCACTGTAATATGCATTAACATGAAAAATATTGTAATCTCTATAATAAACCCTTAGCAACCTTTAAGGCAGAATGACTGGAATGACCAGTCATTATGATGTGCACTGACTACCTGGGGGCAGACACTCAATGCAGGAGCTGCTCCCAGGTGGTCAGTGTGCTCCCACAGGGGGAGTGCCGCTAAGCCAGAAGCTGGGCTCATGGCTAGAGTGCACAGCTGCCATGACGGGAGCCTCTCCCGACTCTGCGGCAGCACTACCGAGTGGCGGCAGTAGGCGCAGCAGGCCAGGATGAGCACAAGTGGCACATTGCCTGGCCCCAATTCGGGCTCCTCCCTGGTCGCCTGCCACTTGGTGCACTGCTACATTCCCTGAGGGGTCCCGGACTGTGAGAGGGCATAGGGTGGGTTCAGAGAACCTCCTCCAGTGCACAAATTTCATGCACCGGGCCTCTAGTTCATTATATTAACAGATTAAAAGAGTCAAAATTAAACAATTGTCTGAATAGACTCTAAAGGGAACTTTGATGCACTTATGATTTTAAAAGAAGAAATCAATGAAATTTCTTTAATTCCATAAAAAATCTACCAGAAATTTTGAACTGATAATGAATGCAATTAATAGTGAAATGTTAGGTATGTTCCTATTAGGTTCAAAATTAACACGAGGAACCTGTTGCCATTATCAGTATTCAATATTGTATGGGAAGTTCTATCTAATGAAATGAAATGAGGAAAAGAATGAACATACCTAAATATTGGCAAGTGTTAGAAAAAAGTAATTGAATAGGATGTGAAATCTACCTAGAAAAGAATAAAATTAATTACCAATATCATAAAACTATTTTAGCAAAATGGCCAGATGTACCAATGGACAATGAGTTCATCAATCATGCTTATGTATTATTTCATGAAACTTTGATAAAAACTCTTGAACAACAAGATTCAGAGAGCTTCTGGATAAAATACATCGATGTGCTGGAAGAGTGACATGTCTGAGCAGAGTATGGTTGCTCTGTGTGCCCACTCCTCCCATACCTTGCCCTATGCATTTTTTTTCCATTTGGCTGTTCCTGAGTTGTACACTTTATAATAAAAATATAATTGGGTATATAGTGTTATCCTGAGTTCTATGAGTCAGTCTAGCAAATTATCATACCTGGGGGGAGAGGTTGCGAGGACCCCCAAAATCATAGTCAGCCAGGCAGAAGTATAGGTGGCCTGGGGAACCCATTTGCAGCTGGTATCTGAAGTGGCACCACTCTTGAGGGATTGAGCCCTTAATCTGTGGGATGTGTGCTACCTGCAGGTAGTTAGTGTCAGAATTTATATGAATTATAGGACACCCAGTTGGTGTTAAACAACTAGAGAATTGGTTTTAGAAAGACATGAAATCATAGTTATCAAAAAATAGTCAGTAAAATGTCTTCTAGAGGAAAAATGCTAAATTGGCATGTGTGAAAATTTGACAAAAATTATTATTGTCATGCAAAAATGTAAAATATAGTAGTTTCACAGCTACCATTAAAAGAGAAACATCAGTGTGTCACAATAAAATATCATGTGTTTATGTTTTCAGTCTTTATTCAGTCTTCATCAAGTGTCATTGTTGTGCACAAAACACAGCACTATTCTGATTTTTGAGAGATGTGGTAGCAGAAACTTATTTATTTCATGAAATAAACTCTGTTCCACAAGATATATGACTGACATATACTTTAAAAAAAGTCAGGACTTGTTAGCATAAGATGGCTGAAGAGAAAAAAAATAGAGAGAGGAAAGAGAATCATTAGAAATAGATAATTAATTATTAGTTAAAATATAATAATAATCTTTAAATATTGTCTGGAATAAACAAAAATATATATATGTGTGTATTCATCGCTTCATACACACACATATAGCAAAGAATTGCTTTGGAAAGACTCACAGGAGTCTGGTAATGGCAGCTTGTGTGGGAAACGGTGGAAGGAGGAATCAGGTAGAAGAGAGGTTTTTCCCCTTTTGTGTATTCTTATGTACTATTTGATTTTTCCTCTTTACCATGTGCAGGTGTTACATTAAAATAAAATAAAATAGACAAAAGGGAAAGCCTTATTTTTATTATTCACATTTTATAGATGATGAAACTGAAGCTATAAGTAGTTTAGCACTTACTTATAAAACCCAGTTAGAAAGATCTTATTCTAAACCCTGCAATACTTAACTTCAGCCATCTAATCATAAATCACTCATATTAAACATCCTGTACCAAGGAAAGCACCTATTTTGAAGTTCTTTGGTCTTCCTATGACATTAGGATAGTGGGGGATTCATGAGACTCTCCTCTTCTCAGCAAGATGAAGAGGAAATGCAAAAACATTATCACGTGTCCATAGAATATTTGCTCTTCTTGATAAATAATCTGGTTTTTGTCCTGAAAAGAAAGATCTGCTAGTTTTCACACAGTCATCTTTCACAAGTATGTCACTTTTAAGGAAGTTTTACTTGCCTTTTTTTTATGAACAAGTGACAGGTGTACACTCTACACTTGAATTTGTCTTTCCTCTTTCCATCGAATGGAATAGAGTGCCAGGTGCAAGACTAAAAGTATTTGTGTTTGACATTCCTATTTTTATGATAAAGAAAAGGTAAAAACAAAACAAAGGTAGCAATATTAATTATGCTAGGCAACAGGGGAACAAAAAAAGTATAGGTGGCACATTTCAATCCCTAGGTTATTTCATGACAGGAATCTCTCTCTCTCTCTCTCTCTCTCTCTCTCTCTCTCTCTCTCTATCTATATATATATATATATATATATATATATATATATATATATATATATATATATATATATAACCCTAATATGCAAATAGATTGAATGGTGGAACAACCGAACAACCGGTCACTATAATGTGTGCTGACCACCAGGGTATGCGTAGAACATGGCGGGCATTGGCTGTGGCAGGATGGTGGAGCAGGTGAGCGGGGCACCAGATCAAGGCGGGGCACTGGCTGCTGTCATTGGGGTGAGCCTCTGGTGGTTACTGAAAATTCTTTGCTCCCGCATGCTGTGGTCCTGCCCAGTGCTTGTACCCGCAGCAGGCACTGGAGCCACTGCTTGCACCCGCTGCTGATCCTGATCTACCAGTGCCATCAGTGGGTGCGAGTGGCAGCTGCCTGCCCCAATCACCCTTGAGGGCTTCTCCACTTCCCCCCACGCCTGAGGGGCGATTGGGGCAGCAGCTGCCTCTCACACCCACTGCTGGTGCTGGCCCCAATCATTCCGCACTGGCAATGGGTGCAAGTAGGTTGGTGCCATCAGCACGTGGGGCCGAGGTGGAAGGAACCGGGTGAGGATGGGCCAAGACCTGCCCTGTGCCCAATGCAGCCTCACTGCCCACAGTTCCTCTCAAGGTGCACGAATTCATGTACTGGACCCCTAGCAAACCTATAAAAGGATTGATTTGCAAGGGGAACACTGACACAGCTTTCAGAGAAACAGTACAAATGGCTCTACAAAGATTACAACTATATGAAGTGTTTTTTTCTCATAAGATTAAAAAGATTCAATTTTAAAAATGAAAGCTTTTCTTTCCTTATTTGTAGCAATCAAGGCTTGAAATTCAGAAACTAATAGCCTGCCACTATCAAAAGAAATTAAAGATGATGATAACAACAAAATCTCTACCATAAGTGATCTACTTACATAACTAGAAATGCACAAAGTAAGCAGTAGTCTGGCTCAAGCCATCCACCATTTCAACATCTCATGTTTTCCCCAGTTGTCTGCGTTGACACTATACTGTTTTGTATCCATAACCGTTCACTGCTCCCTGAACCCACCCCAGGGTCCCCTTTCAACAATGCCCCTATGCCTTCCAAGATGTAATTCACCATAAGCCTGTGGTGAATTATTTTTCAGGAAAAAATAGAATCTGCTCTTTTAAGGACTTTGTAACAAGTGTCTCACAAACTGACCAATTTTACATCTTACACCCCAAAAGTTTTTTTCTTATTCAATAAATAACCTTTCTCATTTATTCTTTGTCATCAGTGCAGAGTATATTGAGCACCCACTGCCTGGATCCATTCTGAGGAGTCTGCAGAATCAGCCCAAACCACTTCGTTCTAAAGAAGCAACCAATGACACTTGGACAAATAAAATTCACACATTGCTGTTTATTATTTTATAATATTACTAGAGGCCCAGTGCATGAAATTTGTGCACTGGGGGGGTTGTCCCTCAGCCCAGCCTGTGCCCTCTCACAATCTGGAACTGCTGGCTCCCAACTGCTCACCTACCTGCCTGCCTGATCACCCCCTAACCACTCCCCATCCAGCCTGATCAATGCCTAATGGCTCCCCTGCTGGCCCTATCACCACCAACTGCCCTCCCCTGCTGGCCCGATTGACCCAACTGCCCTTCCCTGCCAGCTCAATCACCCCCACTGCCCTCTCCTGACAGCCCAATTGCCCCCAACTGTCCTCCCCTGCTGGCCTGGTTGCCCCCAACTGCCCTCCCCTGCAGGCCTGGTCCCCCCAACTGCCCTCCCCTGCTGTCCCAATTGCCCCCAACTGCCCCCAACTGCCCTCCCCTGCTGGCCATCTTGTGGCCACATGGGGGCAGCCATTTGTTACCACATGGGGCAGTCATCTTGTGCAAGGGTGTGATGGCCAATTTGCATATTACCTCTTTATTATATAGGATTAGCTTCTTGTAAGTATTTGGAGGTCCTTTCCTACTTTGGAAAAGCAAAGTGGAAGAGAAGAAATATGCTGTGAAATGTCAAAGAAAAGAAGGCTTAATTCTAAAATGGAGAAGCACAGAAACTGGGATAAAAAGGTATGAAGAGGGCACCGAAGAACAATTTTTTCATGACTGAATTTCTATGAAAACCTTTTTGTGACAAAAAGAAATAAACAAAAAATGTTCAGGCTTCTAAATCTGCTCCTATAATCCCCATCACCCCCATGCAGCTCAGGCTTGGAAGAGAGCAGACCTGCCAATGGGCAGCTGCTGAGCCCCAAAGGAGGGTGGCCTGAATTTGATAGGGCAGTAAGGGGACAATGAAGAGGTGGACTAACAGATATTTATAAGAAGAATGGCTAGGAGTTTCCAATGATCATATGAGAAGAGAATCTGGAAAGGAGACAGAGTCAAAGATAATGTCTCAATTTCTGATTTGGGCAAAGACATGTTGGATTGGCAGCACAATTCCCTACAATACTGAGGTAAAGAATTCAGAGGCAGGAGTGAACAAGTTGAAGAAAAAGAGATTCTGTTAGTTTAGAAAATAATATATTTGTGGTATGCAAGTATAAAATGATCAGGCTTTCAAATGTAAAGGTCACATTGTGTTTAGTAAAGAGGGGAGAAGCAATTACTTTCCCACCCTCTCCTGCTTAGGGCGTCTCCTTGAAAATACAAGGTCTTGCCCTAGCTGGGAGGTTCAGTTAATTGAGCATTAGCTCATACACCAAAAGGTTACAACTTCGATTTCTAGTCAGGGCACATACCTAGGTTGTGGGTTCTTTCCCTGGTTAGGCAGCATACAGGAGGAAACTAATCAATGTTTCTCTCTCTCTCTCTCTCTCTCTCTCCCCTTCTCTCTCTAAAATCAATTAAAACATACCCTCAGGTGAGAAAAAGAGAGAGGGAGAGAGAGAGAGAGAGAGAGAGAGAGAGAGAGAGAGAGAGAGAGAGAGAGAGAGAAAGAAAGGAAGGAAGGAAGGAAGGAAGGAAGGAAGGAAGGAAGGAAGGAAGGAAGGAAGGAAGGAAGGAAAAAAGGAGAGAGGGAAAGAGGGAAGAAGGGAGGGAGAGAAGAAGGAAGGAAGGAAGGGAGGAAGGAAGGAAGGAAGGAAGGAAGGAAGGAAGGAAGGAAGGAAGGAAAAGGAGAGAGGGAAAGAGGAGAAGGAGGGAGAAGAGGGAAGGAAGGAAGGGAGGAAGGAAGGAAGGAAGGAAGGAAGGAAGGAAGGAAGGAAGGAAGGAAGGAAGGCAAAGAAAGAGAAAATACAGGGATCCTAAATAAATATCTGACCTTGGATTTCACAAGGCAAGGTCATGAGTCTTCTGACCCTTGGAATTGTAAACACAACCTCCAAGATGAACTTGGAAGTCCCTCTGAAGTAAAGATGTGTCCTCTCATCTCTAATGCAGATAGATTTCTTTTTTAATCCTCATCTGAGGATATTTTTTCCATTGATTTTCAGAGAGAGTGGAAAGGAGGTTGGAGGGGGTGGGGTGAGAGAGAAACATGGATGTGAGAGAGACACATTGATTGGTTGCCTCCTGCATGTGCCCCAACTGGGGCCAGGGATCGAACCTGCAACCCAGATATGTGCCCTTGACTGGAATGGAACCCGTGACACTTCTTCAGTAGACAGGCTATCACTCTAACCACTGAGTAATGACAGTTAGGGTGGGTGGATTTTTAAAAGTTTTAATTGTTTTTTTCTTCTACTTTTATAAATAAATTTATGTGAAAGTCTGTCCAGACACTGTAGGCATGTTCCTGCTCTCTTTACATGCATGTAAATCTGATAAAATTCATTTTTAAATTATTTTCTCTCTTCTCTATTGTACAGAGAGCTCTTTTTTTGGTAGGATTATTTCATTTCCCCAGCAGGTAGTTATGGAATATGTAAGTGGAGATATTCAGAAAGCATTTGAATATATGGAGTTGATATTATTGGCTTGTAAAATATCAGAAATTATCCCTAGAGTGGCAGAAAAAGGATAGTGGGATTAGGTTCTTCAAGAACAGGAACAGGCCACAGTGAGAAGCTCACAGAGGAGATGCAGAGGAGAAGGAAGTAAGAAGACCATGGACTTCTTGTTCATTGTGCTTCTCTGTACCTGGACATACTATGGTGTTTGTTGACTGAATAAGTGAATATTGTCAGTTATTCCCCTGGCCTAAAGTGAGAGAAGAAACTCTGATTTGAAGTAGAAGAACATTTCACTGAAACTTAGCTTGGCTTTTGTTTCATATCTCAAGCTGCCATTTTCAGCAATTAGCACAGACCTTCTCTCTCTCACTTGTCTGTCAGAGAGACATAGAGAAGATGACCCCAGTAGGATAAGAACTCTAATATCTGCTAACAAGCTCTCTCCTAATCCACATATACTGACTGGGTGGACTGCTCTCTGCCTGCATTATTTTATCCCTTGGTGAAATTTGTATTCTTCCTACCCACTGCATATTTTCTCAGTTTCTCCTTGAAAAGCATTCTTACAGTTTTGTCTTTTTAAATTTTAAGTCAGTTATTTCATAAAATATATGTGAAATGTATGTATTTATATATATATGAAAAGTAAAACCAATATCCATAGACCCATCACTCAGTTTAAGAAATAGAATATCTCCAAACCACAGAGGCTGTTGAAGCTTTTTGTGGGTCCCTTTCCTTTAGTAGTCTCCTCCCCTTGTCAGAGAGAATTAATATTAGGAGCTGTGTGTTTAAAATTCCTTGACTTCATTATAGCTTTATTACATGTACAATATAACAAATATAGGCTGTGGTAAAAATAGGTTTATAATTCTTCATATAGAAAATAATACAATAATTAATAAATAAAACCACAATAATAAACCCTGTTTTTTCATGTACTCACAACTGCAAACCTACTTTTGCCACATCCTCTACATGATTGATTACATTTTATATTATTGAAAATTTATAAAATGGTGTGATTTTGTGTGTGCCTTTAATTTTTACTCAATATTATATTTTTGAGATTCATGATTTCTTTATAGGTGCCTAAAATATATTCATTTTCACTGCTGTATACTATTCTAGTGTATCACATACTCATCAATTCCCTGCCCAATTATAAGTACTGCGCGCTAACCGATTGCACAACTGGAGCTCCTCCCTGCCCAGTGAGATTTGGGTTGTGCCCACTTAACTCAGTATGAACAAGGCTGCCATCAACATCCTGGAATGTGATTCTTGGCGCACAAATTGTCCAGAATTGTGATATAGTTAGGAGTAGAATTGCTGACTTCAGGGTTCTCAGGCTTTGGATAGCTTCACATTTACAAGATAAGGCCGAACTAATTTCCCAACTTGTTGCAAAAATTTACGCTTTCATCAGTAACATATGAAGGCTTCCATTGCTCCATGTTTTCACCAATATATGGCTGATATATCAGCTTGGCTGATATTTAAATCTTTTCACATTTATTTATTATTTGGATTTAATAATAGTTTAAAATTCAAGAGGATCAAATAAGTGTTGAGTGAAAAATCTCATCTTCAATTCCTCTCTCCAGAGGCAGAGTGTTACCAATTTCCACTTTATTTTTTGAGATATAGTCTATGCATATCCAAGGAAGTATGTGTGAGCATCCATATTCATGTATATATTTGTGTTTTTGCATGTATATGTGTATATGTGTGTGTATATATATATTATATAGTCTTGGAATTCACCCAACTTAGTAAGTATTAATAAGAATACACTGATAGACTTGCTAATGTTTTCTTTAGAATTTTCACATATATACTCATAAGTGAGATTGTATTTAAATTTCCTTTCTCATACTGTTCTTGCCAAATTTGGAGATCAAGGTTACTATAGTCTCATACAATTATTTGGGAGGTGTTCACTTTTTATAATTTCCCTAAAGTATGTATAAGATATTGGAATAATCAGTTCTTTAAAAGTGAATAAAACACACCTGTGTGGATCTGGTGTCTTCCTTGTGAGAAGATATTAAATTGATTTAATTTATTCAATTAAATTTATTATTAAATTCTTGAGACTTTCTAATTCTTTCTGTATCAGAGTTGGTAAATTATTTCATACTAAGCTTATTATAGTAAGACAAAATACAAAATTTAATGACACAAAGTTATTATAGCACTAGAGGCCCAGTGCACAAAAATTTGTGCACTCAGGGGGGCTCCCTCAGCCCGGCCTGTGCACTCTCGCAGTCTGGGACCCCTCCGGGGATGTCCACCTGCTGGCCAAATCCCCCGGGGAGAGGGCCTACGATGGCAGTCAGACATCCCATGGCAGCCCGGGAGCCCTCGGGGGATGTCCACTTGCCAACGAGGAGCAGGCCTAAGCTGCAGTCGGACATCCTTAGTGCTGCTGAGGAGGTGGGAGAGGCTCCCGCCACCACCACTATGCTGGCAGCCATCAGCCTGGCTTGTGGCTGAGCAGAGCTCCTCCCATGTGAGAGCGCCCTGACCACCAGACGGCAGCTCCTGCATTGAGCATCTGCCCCCTGGTGGTCAGTGTGTGTCATAGTGACCAGTCATACTGCTGTTAGGGTCAATTTGCATATTACCCTTTTATTATATAGGATAGAGGCCTGGTGCACAGATGGGGGCTGGCTGGTTTGCCCTGAGGGTGTCCTGGATCAGGGTGGGGGTCCTGCTGGGGTGCCTGGCCAGCCTGGGTGAGGGGCTGAGAGCCATTTTCAGACTGGCCACACCCCCTTCAGGGTGGGGATCCCACGGGGGTGCCTGGCCAGCCTGGGTGAGTGGCTGATGGCTGTTTGCAGGCTGGCAAAGCCCCCCAGTGGGGACCCTCATCCTATGGGGGTGTGGCCGGCCTGGGTGAGGGGCTGATGGCGATTTTCAGGCTGGCCATGCCCCCCAGGGAATCAAGCTCCCAGCCTCTCCTTTTTTTGTTTTGTTTTGTTTTTTCCTTTTCTTAAGCTTTATTGATGTATAGTTGACAAAATTATAATATAGTTAAACTGTATAATGTGATGATTTGATGTACATACACATTATGAAAGGATTTATTGAGGCCTCTTTTATTTTTTTTATTTTTATTTTTTATTTTTTTTAATTGCTAAAAGTATTACAAAGGGTATTACATATGTGTCCTTTTTTCCCCCCCGCCATTAACAATCCCCTGGCCGCTCCTACCCTCCAGTGTCTTATGTCCATTGGTTATGTTTATATGCATGCATACAAGTCCTTCAGTTGATCTCTTATCCCCATCCCTCCTGCCCCCCATCCCTCCCCGGCCTTCCCGCTGCAGTTTGACAATCTGTTTGAGGCAGCTCTTCCTCTGTATCTATTGTTCAAAAATTTATAATGTTCTCTATTATCCATGAATGAGTGAGATCATGTGGTATTTTTCCTTCATTGACTAACTTATTTCACTTAGCATAATGCTCTCCAGCTTCATCCATGCAGTTGCAAATGGTAAGAGTTCCTTCTTTTTTACAGCAGCATAGTATTCCATTGTGTAGATGTACCACAGTTTTCTAATCCATTCATCTACTGATGGGCACTTAGGCTGTTTAAAGATCTTAGCTATGGTGATTTGTGCTGCTATGAACATAGGGGTGCATATATCCTTTCTGATTGGTGTTTCTGATTTCTTGGGATATATTCCTAGAAGTGGGATCACAGGGTCAAATGGGAGTTCCATCTGTAGTTTTTTGAGGAAACTCCATACTGTCTTCCATAGTGGCTGCACCAGTCTGCATTCCCACCAGCAGTGCATGAGTCTTCCTTTTTCTCCACATCCTCTCCAGCACTTGTCGTTTGTGGATTTGTTGATGATAGCCAGTCTGACAGGTGTGAGGTGGTACCTCATTGTTGTTTTGATTTGCATCTCTCGGATGATTAGCGACTTTGAGCATGTTTTCATATGTCTCTTGTCTTTTTGAATGTCCTCTTTTGAGAGGTGTCTATTTAGATCCTTTGCCCCTTTTTTGATTGGATTGTTTATCTTCCTTGTGTTAAGTTGTATGAGTTCCCTATAAATTTTGGAGATTAGGCCCCTATCAGATATGACATTGGCAAATATGTTTTCCCACACAGTGGGTTTTCTTTTTGTTTTGTTGTTGGTTTCTTTTGCTGTGCAGAAGCTTTTTATTTTGATGTAGTCCCATTTGTTCATTTTCTCTTTAGTTTCAAGTGCCCTAGGAGCTGTATCAGTGAAGAAATTGCTTCGGCATATGTCTGAGATTTTGTTGCCTTTGGATTCTTCTAGAATTTTTATGGTTTCCTGTCGTACATTTAAGTCCTTTATCCCTTTTGAGTTTATTCTTGTGTATGGTGTACGTTGGTAGTCTAGTTTCATTTTCTTGCATATATCTGTACAATTTTCCCAACACCATTTATTGAAGAGACTATCTTGACTCCATTGTATGTTCTTGCCTCCTTTGTCAAATATTAATTGAGCATATTGGTTGGGGCCAATTTCTGGGCTCTCTATTTTATTCCATTGATCTATATGTCTGTTCTTGTGCCAGTACCAGGCAGTTTTGAGAACAGTGGCTTTGTAATACAGCTTGATATCTGGTATTGAGATCCCACGTACTTTGTTCTTTCTCAGGATTGCTGCAGCTATTCGGGGTCTTTTTTTATTCCAGATGAATTTTTGGAGAGTTCGTTCTAGATCTGTGAAGTATGCCATTGGTATTTTAATGGGAAGTGCGTTGAATTTATAGATTGCTTTGGGTAGTATGGACATTTTAATGATGCTGATTCTACCAATCCATGAACACGGTATGTTCTTTCATCTGTTTATGTCTTCCTCTTTCTCTTTTTCAACGTCCTGTAGTTTTCTGAGTAGAGGTCTTTTAACCTCTTTAGTTACGCTTATTCCTAGGTAGCTTAATTTTTTTGGTGTGATGGTAAATGGGATTGTTTTTATAATCTCCCTCTCTTTTTTAAAAAATATATTTTATTGATTTTTTACAAAGAGGAAAGGAGAGAGATAGAGAGTTAGAAACATCGATGAGAGAGAAACATCGATCAGATGCCTCCTTCACATCTCCTACTGGGGATATGCCCGCAACCCAGGTACATGCCCTTGACCGGAATCAAACCTGGGACCTTTCAGTCTGCAGGCCGACGCTCTATCCACTGAGCCAAACCGGTTTCGGCTATAATCTCTCTTTCTGACAGTTCACTATTGGTGTATAGAAATGCCTCATATTTCTTGGGGTTAATTTTGTATCCTGCTACATTGCCAAATTCATGTATTAAGTCTAGTAGTTTTTTGATGGAGTCTCTAGGGTTTTGTATGTATAATATCATGTCGTCTGAAAATAAGGACAGTTTTACTTACTTTTTTCCAATTTGGATTCCTTTTATTTCTTCTTCTTGTCTAATTGCAATGGCTAATACTTCCAGGACTATGTTGAACAGGAGTGGTGGGAGTGGGCATCCCTGTCTTGTTCCTCTTCTTAGGGGAAATGTTGTTAGTTTTCGTCCATTGAGTATGATGTTGGTTGTGGGTTTGTCATATATAGCTTTTATTATGTAGAGGTATGATCCTTCTATTCCCACCTTGCTGAGAGTTTTTATCAAAAATGGGTTTTGGATTTTGTCAAATGCTTTTTCTGTTTCAATTGATATGACCATGTGGTTTTTTACTTTTAATTTGTTTATGTGATGTATCACGTTTATTGATTTGCGGATATTGTACCATCCTTGCATCCCTGGGATAAATCCTACTTGGTCATGGGGTATGATCTTTCTGATGTACTGCTGGATCCGATTTGCTAAGATTTTGTTGAGGATTTTGGCATCTATGTTCATGAGTGATATTGGTCTGTAATTCTCTTTCGTTGTGTAGTCTTTACCTGCTTTTGGTATTAGGGTGATGCCAGCTTCATAGAATGAGCTTGGAAGTGTTCCTTCCTCTTGAATTTTTTGTAGTAGTCTGAGGAGGATAGGTTTTAGTTCTTCCTTGAATGTTTGGTAAAACTCCCCAGTGAAGCCGTCTGGTCCTGGGCTTTTGTTTGCTGGAAGCTTTTTGATGACAGCTTCAATTTCTTCCATAGTTATTGCTTATTGAGATTTTTAGATTCTTCCTGATTGAGTTTTGGAATGTTGTATTTTTCTAGGGATATGTCCATTTCCTCCAAGTTGTCTAGTTTGTTGGAGTAGAGTTGTCCATAGTATTTTTTAACAATCATTTGTATTTCTCTGGGGTCTGTTTTTATTTCACCGCTATCATTTCTGATTTTGTTTATGTGGGTCCTCTCTCTTTTTCTTGGTGAGCCTGGCTAGAGGTTTGTCAATCTTGTTTATCCTTTCAAAGAACCAGGTCTTTGTTTCATTGATTTTCTGTATTGTTTTTTTTGGACTCTATGTCATTTATTTCTGCTCTAATCTTTATTATCTCCTTCCTTTTGCTCACTCTGGGGTTTTCTTGTTGCTCGCTTTCTAATTCCTTGAGTTGTAGAGTTAGATGATTTACTATCATTTTTCTTGTTTGTTGAAATAGGCCTGTAGAGCTATAAACTTCCCTTTCAGGACTGCTTTTGTTGTGTCCCATAGGTTTTTGATTGTTGTGTTTTCATTGTCATTAGTTTCCAGGATGTTTTTCATTTCTTCTTTGATCTCATTGGTAACCCAATCAATATTTAATAACATGCTATTCAGCTTCCAGATGTTTGAGTATTTTGGGTTGTTTTTATTGTAGTTTATTTCAATATTATGCCCTTGTGGTCTGAGAACATGCTTGGCATGATTGTCATCTTCTTGAATTTGGGGAGACTTCGCTTGTGACCCAATATGTGGTGTATTTTTGAATATGTCCCATGAGCACCTGAGTGGAATGTATATTCCGTGGCTTTGGGGTGAAGTGTTCTGAAGATGTCAATTAAGTACATCTGATCTAGTGAGTCATTTAGGATTGCTCTTTCTTTGCTGATTTTTTGTTGAGAGGATTTATCCAGTGATGTCAGTGGTGTATTAAAGTCCCCTACTATGATTGTATTGTTGTTGATCTCTCCTTTGATATCTTCCAGGAGTTTTTTTTTTTTTTATCTATTTGGGTGCTCCTGCATTGGGTACATATATGTTTACCAGGGTTATATCTTCTTGTTGTATTGATCCCTTTAATATTATGAAATGGCCTTCCTTATCTCTTGTTATGGCCTTCACTTTGAGGTCTATTTTGTCCGATATAAGTATTGCTACCCCAGCTTTTTTTTTCATTTCCAGTTGCCTGAAAGATATTTTTCCATACCTTCACTTTCAGTCTGTGTGAGTCCCTTCTAATGAGTTTGGTCTCTTGTAGACAGAAAATGTATGGGTCATGATTTTTTATCCATTCAGCCACTCGATGTCTTTTGGTTGGAGCATTTAGTCCGTTTACGTTTAAAGTTAGTATTGAAAGGTACTTGTTTGTAGCCATTTCTTTTTTTGTGTGGCTGTTTTCTTTCTGAGCTTTTTATTTCTTCTTTTTACACCAGTCCGTTCTGCATTTCTTGCATTGTTGTCTTGGTGTTGATAAACTCCTTTATCCTTTTTTTGTCTGTGAATCTTCTTATTTCCCCTTCAATTTTGAATGATAGCCTGGCTGAATAGAGTATTCTTGATTCAGTCCTTTGCTTTGCATCACTTGTAAATTCTCTGTATTCTTTTCTGGCCTGATGTGTTTCTGTGGAGAAATCAATTGATAATTTAATGGGAGATTCCTTGTATGTAACTTTCTGTCTCTCTCTTGCAGCCTGTAAGATTCTCTCTTTGTCCTGAACATTTGCCATGGTAATTGTGATGTGTCTTGGTGTGGGTCTTTTCAGGTTCACCTTGTTTGGGTCTCTCTGTGCTTGTGTGGCTTTTTTTCTTCCCCACCTCAGGGAAGTTTTCTGATATTATTTCTTTGAATCGGTTTTATAATCCTTGTTTCTCTTTCTGCTGTTCTGGCACCGCTATTGTTCATATGTTGTTTCATTTTATGTGTCCCAACGCTCCCTTAGGCTCTCCTCCTATCTTTTAATTTTTTTCTCCAATTGCAGTTCAGTTTGGGTGTGTTTTACTTCCTTGTCTTCTAATTCACTAATTTGGTCCTCGGCTTCTCCTAGTCTACTGTTGATACTTTCAATGGTGTTTTTTCTTGCAGCTATATCGCTCTTCAGTTCTTCTTGGTTATTACATTAGTTATTGATTTTTTCATCTGTTTCTTTTTGCTTCTTGCATAAGTTTTTGATTTTTTCCTCCATCCGGTTTATTCACTCTAGGACCCTCATTCTGAATTCTTTTTCTGTCATGTTGCATGCCTCTGTATCACTTAGTTGCTTTTCTGGTAATGCCTTCTTTTCTTTCCTTTGGGGGTTTCTTTGTCTATCCATGTTTGATCTCACCAACATACCTAGATGTTGAGTCATTCAGTGGCTGCTCCCTGGGTGGCAGTGGCTCCTCGGGTGGTGGTTGCTCCTCCGTTGGTTGTGGTAACAGCTGCTCCTCAGTTGGCAGCAGCTCCTCTGGTTGGTGCTGTTCACAGCTGTGGTGGCTCTTCTGGCTGGTGGGGGGAGGCTTCACGTACAGCTGCTGTTCCTCAGACAGAGGGTGTGGTGATTAGGAGGCTGCTGTTGCTTGGATCTGCTGCGCTGAGTTAAAGGCACAAAATACAACACAACAAGGCACAATGCACCAGGCACTGAACACAAATGTATTCATGATATTAATAACCCCAAATAAAGGTGACCACCCAAGTTAAGAGAATTAGGGAATAAGGAAGGAAGAAGAGAAAAAGATAAAAGAGAAGAAAAAAGGAGTGCAAAAATGAAATTGGGAAAAAGGAGGAGAAAAAAGTGAAAAGAGAGAATGAAGTAGAAGATTGGAAGAGACTATTTATATGAGGAGAAAACTCCGATAGAACCACCACTAATCCCAACAAATTCCAGCAACAGATCCCTGGAGATGAATGCAAACTTCAAACAACCAACAATATCAGGTGAGGCAAGGGAAAACAGAAGCACAAGAATAACTGCGGGGGGGTGGGGGAGAAAAAAAACCCAGCAGAAAAATAAAAAGCAAAAGTAAAACAACCTCATAACCAATCCTAAAAAAAACAACCCAATATACTCAACAATCAAGCAAACAGAAACAAAACAATAGAAAGATAAAAGAAAAAAAATTTTGGATAGTGAAGAAAGATAAGGGAGAGGTGTATAAGGATTTAGAGCAGTGGATTGGAAATAAGATATATAACTAAGGTGAAATTTTGACAGGGGGTAAAAAGAAGGAATAGGGAAAATCTAAAGCAGGAATAGGGTAAGAGAAACTGGACAACAAAAGGAGAAAAGTGAGGAAGAGGGTTTTAGCATAGAGGTAAAATTGAGGTAGATAAAAATGATGCTAAAGGAACAATGAAAATACAATGTAGAACACTAATCCCAAAATAAAATAAAGAGAAAGTAAAAAGACACTTTAATAAATGATAAAATGGTAGCAGTAATAATACTGGTTAAAAATAAAAATGTATTAATTAAAAGGGTAAAATCAGGTGATGGAAAAAGAAAAAAAATTGGTTTCTTAGTTAAAAGGTGAAAAAAGAATAAAAAAAATAAATAAAAATGTGCAGTAGTGAAGGTCTTTTGGTTCTTCTACTCTTCAGTCTGGCTCGCCTTAGTACTGCCAGATATTCAGGAGAATGTTGAATTTCCCTGCAATACACTCTTCCTCCGTGTTGTAAACCACAGTCCTGATTTTAAAGCAGGCCGTATTTGTGTCACAGACTGCCTTAATTTGTATTTACCTAAGAGTCAGTTTGTGGCTCAGCCTCTGGGTGGCAGTGTTTCTGGATTGGCCTCCGAGGCTATACGGCCTCTCTATCCAGTAGCTTGGGTTTATTTTCTCTATTGCACTTAAAATTGGTTTGTGGAAGTTCCCTGCCCAGAGCTGGTTCTTTAATCGTTACCCTGCTCTGTGTTGTTGCTGGGACTGAAAGTCCCTCTATAGGCCAGACCCTGTTAACTCCCAGGGACTAATCAGATTATTTTAATCCTTCATCTCATTTAGGGCGGAATCTAGGTGTGGCTGTGCTCCTTGCCTGGGGGCTATGGGGAGGAATCCTAATCTCTGGAGAGAATGGCTGCCCTAGTCCTGGGCTCAGGGGTGACTCAGTACTCAATTTGCTGCCACCTCTCCTGGACCCCCTTCTCTCCTCAGCCTCTCCCCACATTCCACTCGTCCGCACTTTCTCCCTCTCTTCAGCACTGGTGAGTGTCTGTATCCGAAATGTCCTATGAACAGGGTTCAGTGAAAACAAATAAACAAATGCCGGCCCGCGGAATTGGGGAAGGCTGGGTCTCTGTAAGCTCCTCTCTTACTGGCACTGCATGGTCTGGTCAGCTCTTCAGGCTGCCCCTTTTAGGCTCATTCCTCCGTAATTACAGAACCCAGAACTCAAATCCCCCGTTGCCAACAGTCCCGTGGATCTCCTTTCCCCAGTCAGGGGCTGTGCCTGTCCCAAGAGATGCGGCTGTCTGCCACGTGGTCTCCCTCTGCCCCTCTGGGCTCAGAGGTGTGGCAAACTTTCCTGCCCACATCCCTGTTTTTTTTTTTACCTTTCCAGGGGAGCTCTGCCCTTCCCGGCTGTAAACTGTTTCATCAGCTGTGTAATTTCGCCATTCAGGGTGGATGTTATTAGTTTCAGCTGCTTACTCCATTTGCCCCGGGACAAGACCTGGGACGCGTCTGCCTATACCGCCGCCATCTTGAATCTCCCAATTCTGCTCTAATTTTTAAAAACCTTTATTGTTGAAAGTATTGCATATGTCCCCTGTTTTCACCCATTGACATCTTCTAGCCTACCCCCATGCTCCACTTCAGGACTTTACCGCCCTATTTGTATGAGTCCATGGGTTATCCATATATGCATACAGGTTCTTTGGTTAATCTATTCCCACCTACTCACCCACCTCCACCTTCCCTTTGAGATTCTACAGTCTGTTCTATGCTTTCATGTCTCTGGATCTATTTTGTTCAGTTTATTTTGTTAATTAGATTCCACATATGAGTGAAATCATGTGATACTTGTCTTTCTCTGGCTGGCTTATTTTGTTTAGCATAATACTCTCTAGTCCAGCCGTGGGCAAACTATGGCCAGCGGGGCGGATCCGGCTCGTTTGAAATTAATAAAACTAAAAAAAAAAGACTGCACCCTTTTATGTAATGATGTTTACTTTGAATTTATATTAGTTCACACAAACACTCCATCCATGCTTTTGTTCCGGCCCTCCGGTCCAGTTTAAGAACCCATCGTGGCCCTCAAGTCAAAAAGTTTGCCCACCCCTGCTCTAGTCCATCTAAGCTGCTGCAAATACTGAATTCTTTCTTTTTTACAGTTCCAGAGTATTCCATGATGTAAATATACCACAGTATTTTTTTTTATTCATAACTCTGATAATAGGCACTTGGGCTGTTTCCAAATCTTAGCTCTTTTAAATTGTGCTGTTATGAGCATAGGGGTGCATATATTCTTTCTGATTGGTGTTTCTGATTTCATAGGATATATTCCTAGAAGTGGGATCACGGGGTCAAATGGGAGTTCCATATTTTTGAGGAACCTCCATACTGTTTTCCACAGTCTCTGCACCAGTCTGCATTCCCACCAGCAGTGTACTAGGGATCCCTTTTCTCCACATCCTTGCCAACGCTTGTTGTTTATTGATTTGTTGATGATACCCATTCTGACAGGTGTGAGGTGATACCTCATTGTTGTTTTGATTTGCATCTTTCAGATGATTAGTGACTTTGAGCATGTTTTCATATGTCTCCTGGCCTTCTGTATGTCTACTTTGGAAAGTGTCTATTTAGGTCCTTTGTGGATTTTTTATTTTATTTATTTATTTATAAATATATTTTATTGATTTTTTTCAGAGAAGAAGGGAGAGGGATAGAGAGGTAGAAACATTAATGAGAAAGAAGCATCAATCAGCTGCCTCCTGCACACCTCCTACTAGGGATGTGCTAGCAACCAAGGTACATGCTCTTGACCAGAATCGAACCTGGGACCTTTCAGTCCACAGGCCAGTGCTCTATCCACTGAGCCAAATCGGTTAGGCCCCTTTGTGGATTTTTTAATTGGATTATTTGTCTTTCTTTTGTTAAGATGTATAAGTTACCAATATGTTTTGGAGATTATCACCTTATTGGATGTATCACTGGAAAATATGTTCTCTCAGGCCGTGAGATCTCTTTGCATTTTGTTGATGGTTTCTTTGGCTGTGCAGAAACTTTTTATTTTGATGTAGTCCCATTTGTTTATTTTCTCCTTAGTTTCTATTGTCCTAGGATATGTATCAGTAAATATATTGCTACAAGAGATGTCTGAGATTTTGCTTCCTATGGTTTCTTCTATGATTTTTATAGTTTCACTACTGATATTTAAGTGTTTTATTCATTTTGAGTTTATTCTTGTGTATGGTGTAAGATGGTGGCCTAGTTTCATTTTTTTGCATGTATCTGTGCAGTTTTCCCAGCACCATTTATTGAAGAGACTGTCTTGATTCCATTGTATGTTCTTGCCTCCTTTGTCAAATATTCATTGAGCATAATGACTTGGGTTGATTTACGAGTCCTCTGTTCTGTTCCATTGGTCTATATGTCTGTTCTTGTGCCAGTACCAGGATGTTTTAAGAACAGTGGCTTTGAAATATAACTTGATATCTGGTATTGTGATCCCTCCAACTTTGCTCTTCTATCTCAGGATTGCTGAAACTATTCAGGGTCTTTTTTATTCCATATAAATTTTTGAAGAGTTTGTTCTAGGTCTGTGTAATATGCCGTTAGTATTTTAGTAGGGATTGCATTGAATCTATAGATAGCTTTGGGTAGTATGGACATTTTAATGATATTGATTATTCCAATCCATGAACATAATATAGTATTCCACTTGTTTATATCTTCCTCTATCTCTTTTATCAATGTCCCATAATTTTTCGAGTATAGGTCTTTCATCTCTTTAGTTAAGTTTATTTCTATGTATCTTTATTTTTTTTGCAATGGTAAATGTGAGTGGTTTTTATTTTCTCTTCCTGTGAGTTCATTATTGATGTATAAAAATGCCATCGTTTTCTGGGTGTTAATTTTGTGTCCTGCTGAATACATTTATTAACCCTAGTAGTTTTTTGATGTAGACTTTAGGGTTTTCTATGTACAATATGTCATCTGTAAATAATGACAGTTTTACTTTTCCAATTTGGATGCCATTTATTTCTTCTTCTTGTCCAATAAGGTATGGCTAGCACTTTTAGTACTATGTAGAAAAGGCATGGTGAAAGTGGGCATCGCTGCCATGTTGTTATTCTTATTTTTGTTATTTCATCTCTGTTCTTTCATATTCCTTTTTTTCTCCTTGTATTTTCTATTTTTATTTCCTATTATTATTGCTCTCTTTTCTCTTTCCTAATTATATCTTCTTTTGTGGTTGCTTTTTTTGTTGCTGTCATCTTGTATGTTTTTGTTTGGTTCCTTGTTTTGTTTTGTTGTATTTTCTTCTGTTCTGTTAGCATCTCCACAACAGTTCTCACAATGTGTGTGGGAGTGAACCTCACTGTCAGGAAGCCTGAGAGGAGATTCCACTCATGAATGGTACAAAAAATTTTAAGACTTAATTACAACAGAAGAAACCAGATAACTCAAACAAAGGGCATTCCTAGAGCACCATACTCAGGATATCTAAGATACTGCACCACTGTATCCTACAAACATCTACTGCATAAGACCACCCTGTGAAGACTGGGGTACATAGCAGTTTGATCTCATATATAGAAACAAATACAAAGAAACAGCAAAAATGGGGAGGCAAACCTCAAATGAAATAACAAAAAAAGAAAAAAAAAAAAGGAAAAATCACCAGATCACCAGGAAAGGAACTAAATGAAATAGAAGCAAGGAATTTGTCAGATAAAGAATTCAAAGTAATGGTTGTAAGTGTGCTTAAACAACTTAGTGAGAGCTACAAGCTGCTTAATGAGGACTTTATAGAACTCACTAGGAACTACACCAGCCTAAAAAAAGAGGCAGAGTCCATGAATAAGTATCAAGCAGAAATGAAGAATGACATAGCTGAAATAGCAAATAACCTGGAAGGAATCAACAGTGGACTACAAGAAGCTGAGGACCAAATCAGCGAATTAGAAGACAAGCTACAAAATAATAACACACCCATTCAGAGCAGCAATTAGAAAAAAAGAGTTAAAAAGCTGGAGGAGAGTTTAAGGGAGCTTTGGGACAACATGAAACATAACATCCACATAATAAGGATTTCAGAAGACAAATTGAAGCAAGGAAGAAATAACCTGTTTGAAGAAATAATGACAGAAAAGTTTTCTCACCTGGTAAAGGAAAATGTCACTCAATTTCAGGAAATACAAAGAGTCCCAATCAAGCTGACACCCAAAAAACCCATATCTTGACACATCACAATAAATATGGCAACTGTTAAAGACAAAGAAAGATCTTTTTTTTTAAAATATATTTTATTGATTTTTTACAGAGAGGAAGGGAGAGAGATAGAGAGTTAGAAACATCGATGAAAGAGAAACATCGATCAGCTGCCTCCTGCACATCTCCTACTGGGGATGTGCCCACAACCCAGGTACATGCCCTTGACCGGAATCGAACCTGGGACCTTTCTGTCCGCAGGCCGACGCTCTATCCACTGAGCCAAACCGGTTTTGGCAGATCTTTTTTTTTTTTAAGTAACAAAACTTTATTTTTATTAAAGGCAAATTTTTTAGATATTTGCAATGAAAACAGCCAGCAGGTCTCAAGAAAAAGGTTCTACACGTCATAATGGGAAGAAGTACAGCAACACTGTTTTAACACCTTTCATAACAGACATTCAATACCTTTATTGTGGAGGAAAAGATGAGCACAATGTAACTTTTGCAAAAGCACTCCTCTGAAAAGGCCAGTTTTGTCCTTGGAGGTCAACCTTCCAAGGCGTTCCCATTACACAGTCAGGAAGCAGAGCAAGCCCTCAAGAAAAAAGCAAAAATGGCAAATCTTCTCCAACCACAATTACTTTTAATTTACAAAACAGGGTTCTCTACAAGGCAGGCCGTTTCAGAAGGCAGCATGTACCAGGGGCGTGCTCTGCTGTCCGGGACTGCAATCAGAGGGAAACGGGCCTGCTATTTTCCCAGAATTGAAGAAGTACCATCATTAAGACAGGGGGGAGAAGGACTTGTACCCACCCTTTGGGGACAGGGAAGGGGAGAGTGCGGTGTCACAGCTGGAGAACCTGGAGACACTGCTGGAGGAGCCCGAGATGCACTCTAGCAGGAGCATGATCCCTCTTCCCCGAACACTGCTGTTTGGGCCTGAAATCTTCACCCCAAAAGGGTAGTCACCAGTGGGTGTGTTTGATCTTGGTCCCTGATTAGAATAGTTGAAATGAGAGAATCCTGAGCTCTCAAACCTTAGCTTCTGGTACCGCCCTGAATCCAATATGACCATTTTGGGTGTTAAAGAAATATCTTAAGGGCTGTAAGAAAGAGACAGAAATTTACCTACAAAGCAGCTCCCATTAGACTGTCATCTGTCTTCCTAATCGAAACACTTCAGGCCAGAAGGGACTGAAATAAAGTGTGCAAAAATAATGAAAACCATGGGACTGAATCCAAAACTACTCTTTCTTTCCAGCAGAGTTATTATTCAAAATTAAAGGTGAAATAGAGAGCTTCATAGACCAAAAAGCCTAAAAGAGTTTATTACCATCAAACCAGGACTGCAAGAAATGCAAAAAAGGGACTGTTGTAAGAAGAAGAAATAAAGAGAGAGAGAGGAACTGAGACATAAAGAATAAATGGCAACAAATAAGTACCTATCAAGAATAACGTTAAATGTTAATGACTTAAATGAGCCAATCAAAAGACATAGGGTAGCTGAACGGATAATAAAACAGGACCCATATGTATGCTTTCTACAAGAGACCCACCTCAGAAAAAAATTCTTACACGAGATGAAAGTGAAGGGACAGAAAAATTTTTCCAAGCAAATGGAAATTTAATAAAACCTGGGCTAGCAATAATCATATCTGACAATATAGACTTCAAAGTGAAGGCCATACAAGATGCAATGAAGACACTTCATAATACTAAAGTAACAATACAACAAGAGGCTATAACCTTGGTAAACATATATGCACACAATACAGGGGCCTGATGCATGAAATTCATGCAAGAGTAGGCCTTCGCAGCCATGGGCGGCTGCCTGGATCCCTCCCTCACAGCCATGGTGGCTGCAGCCTTGGCTTAGTCCAGAAGGATGTCTGGTCTAATTAGCATATTACACTTTATTTTATATATATAATTAATTTCTGGAAGACTTTAATGGAGAGATGGACAACAATACAATCTTAGTAGAGGATCTTAGCACCTCACTGCTATCTTTATATAGATCTTCTAGATAAAATATCTACAAGATAAGATTGACCCTAAATGACACACTAGATCAAATGAAATTACTTGATATTTTCAGAAAATTTCACCCCAAAGCTACAGAATATACATTCTTCTCAAGTGCACATGCATCATTCTCAAAGATACTCTTCATGTTAAGACACAAACTAAGTCTCTACAAATTCAAAAAGATTGAAATCATATCAAGCATCTTCTCAGATCATAAAACATGAAACTAGAAATCAACTACAATAAACACACTCCAAAACTTACAAACACATGGATGTTAAATAGCATGTTATTAAACAATAAATGGCTTACCATTGATATCAAGGAAGAAAATAAAAAAAAAATCCTGGAAACAAATCAAAATGAAAACAAACAATCCAAAATCTATGGGCACCTTGAAAGAAGTCCTGAGAGGGAAGTTCATTGCACTGCAGGCCTATCTAAAGAAACAAGAAAACATTCTACTAAGCTACTTACCTCTACAACTTAAAGCAAATGATCAGAATGGAAATAAATTACAGAGACTAAAAAAAAAATACAAAAGATAAATGAAACCAAGATCTGGTTCTTTGCAAAGATAAACAAGATTGATGAACTTTTAGCCAGACTCATCGAGAAATAGAGAGAGATGACTGAATAAACAAAATCAGAAATGAAACTGGCAAAGTAACAACTCATCCCACAGAAATACAAAAAAAATAATAAAAATATTATGAACATCTATATTTCTGCAAGCTGGAAAGCCTGGACGAAATGGGCAAATTTCAAGAAAAATACAATTTTTCAAAACTGAATCAGGAAAAAGCAGCAATGGGCTGCTAACAACTGATGCAAATAAAACAGTAATCAACAAACTCCCAGCACACAAAATCCCTGTTCAAAATGGTTTCATAGGGGAGTTTTACCAAACATTCAAAGAAGAACTAACACCTATACTCCTCAAATTATTCAAAAAAATCCAAGAGGAAGGAGCACTTCCAAGCTCTTTTTATGAGGCCAGAATTATCTTAAATTCAAAACCAGACAAAGACACTACAAAGAAGTAGAATTATAGGCCATTATCCCTGATGAATAGAGATGCTCAAATTCTCAACAAAATATTTGAAAATTGTATCCAGCAACATATAAAAAGATCATACACCATGACCAAGTGGGACCAATTCTAGGAAGCAAGGCTAGTACAATATTTGCAAGTCAATAAATGTGTTACACCACATAAACAATTTGAAAGACAGAAGCCATATGATCATATCAATCCTATCTAATAATAGACAAACATGGTAATTAACTGTAACTTCGCTACCCTTCCCATTGGCTAATCAGGGAAATATGCAAATTAACTGCCAACCAAGATGGCGGCCAGCAGCCAGGCAGCTGAAGCAAACAGGAGGCTTGCTTGCTCCAGTGATAGAGGGAGCCAATGTTCCTAGCCTGCTGCTGCCGGCCTCTGAGCTGCACTCTAAGAAACAATGTTGCAATTATAGAAGCTAAACAAGCTCCAGATAACCTGCTTTCAGCCAGCTTCAGCCTCAGAGCTTAGAGCAGCAGTGATGGCAACAATGTTTCAATTATAGAAGCTAAATAAAGCCCAGATACCTGCTTTCAGTAGCCGAGGTCTCAGAGCTGGAGCTGAGCCTCAGAGCTAAAGCCGACTCTTAGCTCCAGTGACAGCCATAGAAGGTAAATAAATCCCAGAATTTAAAAAAAAAGAAAAAAAAGGAGAGGTTGGGAGCTTCAGTCACCCGCCAGCCTGAAAACGGCCCTCTGCCCCACACCCAGACTGGCCAGGCACCCCAGTGGGGACCCCCACCCTGAAAGGGGTGTGACCAGCTGCAAACAGCCATCATCCCCTCATCCAGGCTGACCAGGCACCCAAGTGGGACCCCCACCTTGATCGGGACACCCTTCAGGGCAAACCAGCCACCCCCACCTGTGCACCAGGCCTCTATCCTATATAGTAACAGGGTAATATGCAAACTGACCCTAACAGCAGAAAGACTGAGAATGACTGGTCACTATGACACACTGACCACCAGGGGGCAGATGCTCAATGCAGAAGATGCCCTCTGGTGGTTAGGGCGCTCTCACATGGGAGGAGCTCTGCTCAGCCACAAGCCAGGCTGATGGCTGCCAATACAGTGGTGGTGGTGGGAGTCTCTCCTGCCTCCTCAGCAGCGCTAAGGATGTCTGACTGCAGTTTAGGCCTGCTTCCTGCTGGCAAGTGGACATCCCTCGAGGGCTGCCGGGCTGCCAGAGGGATGTCTGAGTGCCAGCTTAGGCCCAATCCCCCGGGGAGCGGGCCTAAGCCAGCAGGTGGTCATCCCCCGAGAGGTCCCAGACTGTGAGAAGGCACAGGCTGGGCTGAGGGGCCCCCCCTTCCCCCCCAAGTGCACAAATTTTTGTGCACCGGACCTCTAGTAGATGTATAAAAAGCATTCAACAAAATCCAACACACATTTTTGATAAAAAGTATCAGCAAAGTGGGAAGAGAGGGATCATTCCTCAACATAATACTAGGTGTGCCGGTTAGTAATGGTGGATTTTGTAATCAAAGAAAACACGACAATTTCAAGAAAACATCAAAAGTGCTTTATTCAAATAGGAAATTGTTTGCTGAGCAATGTTTAATATTTCTGCAAGTTGTTTTTGAGTTTGACATGCATCTTCATCCAATAATGCTTGTAATTGTTGGTCTTCAAACTTTTTTGGTTGACCTGGACATTCTTTGTCTTTCACATCAAAATCATCACTTTTAAAGGGTTTAAACCAGTGTTCACAAGTAGTATCTTGAGATGGAGCATGCTCACCATATGCTTCCCAAAGTATACAATAACATTTTCTTCAAAATAAAGTAAAGAATTAAAACTTCCCTCAAATGCTCTTTTTTTGGCATGAAATTTGACATTTTTAAGCTTAAAAATATCTATGATGTTAACACCTTCAGCAAATTTGACATATGAAGTTTTGAGGCTTGCTGTTAATACAACAAAATAGCATACATATCAAATCATTCATATATATATATATATATATATATATATATATATATATATATATCTCAACATATGTGTAACTCCAGCTATTGAAAAAATCCGCATTATTAACTGGTACAAGTAGTAAATGCCATAGATGACAAACCTACGGTCAACATCATACTCAATGGGCAAAAACTAAAACCATTTCTCCTAAGAACAGGAAGAAGATAAGATTGTCCACTTTCACCACTTTTACTCAGCATAATACTGAAGTCCTAGCCACAGTGATCAGACAAGAAAAAAAATTCATCCCAATTGGAAAGGAGGATGTAAAACTGTTATTATTTGCAGATGACATGATATCGTAGGTAGAAAAGTACTCCACCAAAAGTACTAGATTTAATAAAGGATCCAGCAAGGTAGCAGGATACAAAATTAACACCCAGAAATTAATGGAATTTTTATACACCAAAAATAAACTCCCAGAAAGAGAAACAAACAAAAATCCCATTTACCATTGCAACAAAAATTAAGAGGCTTACGAATAACCTTAACTAAAGAGGTAAAAAAATCTGCACTCAGAAAACTACAGAACGTTGAAAAAAGAGATAGAGGAGGATATAAACAAGTGAAAGACTATACCGTGTTCATGGATTAGTCAAATTAATATTAAAATGTCTATACTACCCAAAGAAATCTATGGATTCAATGCAATACTTATTAAAATACCAATGGCTTATTTCACAGATCTAGAACAAATACTTAAAAAATTTATATGGAACCAAAAAACAAAACAAAACAAAACCATGAATAGCTGCAGCAATCTTGAGAAACAAGAACAAAATTGGAGGGATCACAATATTGGATATTAAGCTGTACTATAAAACCATTGTAATGAAAACTGACTGGTACTGGCACAAGAACAGACATATAGATCAATGGAACATAACAGAGAACTAGAAATTAACCCAGACTTTATGCTCAATTAATATTTGACAAGGGAGGAAACAGCATACAATGGAGTCAAGAGAGTCTCTTTCAATAAATGGTGTTGGGATAATTGGACAGGTACATGCAAAACACTGAAACCATACCACCAACTTATACCATACACAAGAATAAAATCAGAATAGGCAAAAGACTTAAATGTAAGTCAGGAAACCATAAAAATCCTAGAAGAAAACTTGGACCACAAATTATCAGACACTCACATAGCAGAATTTTCACTGCTACAACACCAAGGGGAAGAGAAACAAAGGAAAAAATAAACAAATGGGACTATATCATAATAAAAGGCCTCTGCACAGCAAAGGAAATCAGCATCAAAATTAAATGGGCACCCACTTCATGGGACAACATATTTGCCAAAGACACATCTGATTAAGGTGTTAATTTCCTTTATAAAATATATAAAGTACTCATACAACTCAGCAAATGGATGGCAAGCAAATCAATTTAAAAATGGGCAAGGGACCTAAATATACACTTCTCCAAAGAAGACATACAGATTGCCAAGAGACATGAAAAAAATGTTCAACTTCACTAATTATCAGAGAGATTTAAATTAAAATGACAATGAGGTACCACCTGCCAGAATTTCTATAAAAAAATCAATAAACAACAAGTGCTGGCGAGGATGTAGAGAAAAAGGACCCCTACTACACTGCTGATGGGAATGCAGACTGGTATAGCAATTATGAAAATAATGTGGAGTTTCCTCAAAAAATTAAAAATGTAACTGCCATTTGACCCAGTGATCCCACTGCTAGAAATATTTTAAAAAGCCAGAAACACCAATCAGAAAAAATATATGCACATCTATGCTCATAACAGTGTTATTTATAATAGCTAAGATCTGGCAACAGTCCAATTGTACATCAGTCCATTAATGGATTAAAAAACTGTGGTACACATACATGATGGAATACTATGCAGTTATATAAAAGGGATTTCTTACCCTTTGAGGCAGCATGGAGTGCCCTGGAGAGTATTATTCTAAGTATAATAAGCCAGTCAGAAAAAGACAAGTATCATATGGTATCACTTACATGTGGAATCTAATGAACAAAATAAACTGACGGACAAAAATGATCCAGGGACATGACATATTTCAGAGGGATGTGGCAGGGGTTGAAAGATTAACCAATGAACTTGTATGCATATTTGCGGTGTCCCTGAATAGACAATAGTGTTGGGAAGACCTGGGAAGAGGGTTGGAGCTGAGTGGACGAAATCAATGGCGGGAAAAGGAGACATCTGTAATGCTTATAATAAAGATAAATTAAAAATAATATAAAATAAAAATAAACCAATGTAAGTTTGTTTTGTTTTTAACTAATTAATTTTTATTTCACCCATCCTCTGCCATCCACCCTTTTGTCAACCATCAGCTGATTATTTTTATCCATGGGTATGTTTCTGTTTTGTTTCTTTTTATTGCAGAGTAATATTTCTGTATCTGTGCGTGTGTGTGTGTGTGTGTGTGTGTGTGTGTGTGTGTGTATCTTATCATCTTTATCCATTCATATATCAATGAATATTTAGGAAGCTTCCACATCTTGGCTATTACTAGTACTACTGCTATGAAGGTAGGGGTACATATGTCTTTTTGCATTAGTGTTTTGGATTTCTTCATATAAATACCCTGAAGTGGAATTTCTGGGTATGGTAATTCCAATTATATATTTTTAATTGATTTCAGAGAGCAAGGGAGAGGGAAAGGGAGATAGAAACATCAATGATGGGAGAGAATCATTGATCGGCTGCTCCTGTACTCACCCTACCGGGGATTGAGCCTGCAAGCTGGGCATGTGTCTTGACCAGGAATCAAACCGTGACCTCCTGGTTCATAGGTTGATGCTTAATCAGGAAGCCATGCTGTCAAGGTCAATTATAATTTTTTTTTAGGAATCTTCATACTGTTTTCCATAGTGACTGCACCAATCAAAAGTTCCCTATTCTCCACATCCTCACCAACAGTTAATATTTACTGATTTATGGATGATTGCCATTCTGACTAGTGTAAGGTATTCTCTCATTGTGGTTTTGATTTGCATTTCCTTGATGATTAGTGATGTTGAGCATCACTTCATGTGTCTGTTGGACATCTTTATGTTCTCTTTGGAGTAATACATATTCAGGTACTCTTCCCCCTTTTTAATTGGATTGTTTGTTATTTTTTATGATTCTAACTTGTATGGCTTTCTTGTATTTTTCTTGGAGATACAGCTAGCAATGATGTGTTCATTAGGTTTATGGTAGGCAAAATGATGTTACTCCTCTCTCCTTGAGTGTCCATGTCCTAATACTTGGAATGTGTGAGTTTTTTAGGATCTACAACAGAGGGAAATGAAAATTGCAGATGAAATTAAATGTACTGTACCGGGTTGAATAGTGACTTCCCCACCTCCACCCCACAAAATTCATGTTCACCTGGAACCTGTGAATGTGACCTTATTTGTAAATAGGATCTTTTTAGGTGTAATCATGTTTTAGATTTAATCATACTAGATTTGGGTGGGTCCTAAATCCAATCTGACTGATACATTTATAAGAAGAAGAAAATTTGGGCACAGAAACACTCTCAATGGAGGAGACTATGTGAAGATGGGAGCAGAGATCAGAGTGAAGCACCTACAAGCAAACAACACCAAGGATTTCCCTCAAACACTAGAAGCCAGGAAGAGGCAAGTGAGGATCCTCTCCTAGAGAACTATGGCCCTTCTGAAACTTCATTTTGGATTTCTAGTCTCCAATATGATAAGAGAATGCATTTGTTTTTTTAAACCATCCATATTGTAGTAATTTGTTCTGGAAGCCCTAGGAAACAAATGTAGTTTCTAATCAGTTCAAGGTAATGACAAGTTTTCTCACAAGTGGAAGAGGGATACAGAAGAAAGAATCAGAAGGATGGCAGTATAGAAGGACTTGACCCAATGTTACTGGCTTTGAAAACGGAGAAAGGGCCTGTGAGCCTGCAAATACATGCAACCTCTATTAAAAATGTAAATAAATGGATCATCTTCTAGAGCTCGTAGAGGGAACACTGCCCTGCTGTCACCTTGAGATCCTTAAGATCCCAATGAGACCCATTTCAGTCTTCTGACCTCTATAACTATAATATAATGGATGTGTTGGTTTAAGACACTAAGTTTATAGTAATTTGTTATAGTCACAATAGCTAACAAATACAATGTTAGTTGCTATTTTAACTCTAAGGAGATGATTGATATATAGGCCAGGCTGGTTTTCGGTGGGAAGAGACTTAGCAATATCAGTCCCTAGGAGTGGGACCAGGGAGAGATGTAGAGTGCACAAACTGGACACTAACTTTTGGTCAGAATCCAAGGAAGTGAGGAGAGATGGTGAGTCAAGCCTTGTCATGAGCTGAACTGTGTCTCCCCCAACTTTATATGTTGAAGTCCTAACTCTGAATACTTCAGAATGTGACTATACTTTGAGATGGGGTCTTTAAAGAGATAGTGATGATAAAATGAGGTTACAGGGGTGTACCCTAATTCAATATGACTGGTGTCAACATAAGCAGAGAAAATTATGACATGAACACAGAGAGAAAAGGCCACATTAAGACATGGGAAGAAGAAAGCCAACTACCAGCCAAGGAGAATGGCCTGTTGATATCTTGATCTTGGACACCTAAACTCCAAATTTGTGAGAAAACAAATTTATGTTGTTTAATCCACTTGGTCTGTGATACTTTGTTGATCCTAGTAAACTAATATATGCCCCAAATCCTTCATTTACCCCATTTTCTAGATTAGAACACTAAGACTCAGTGTAAGGATAATAAATGACTCAAGTCACATAGTGGCACTGTTAGGGCTAGAATCTGTAGTACTTGATGGTGATGTAAGTGACTAATGAACATTTGGGCTCTCCATACAGTTTTAGGCAAAGTTTTGTGATGTGGTACCTATTTTTTAACCCCTTCGCATCTACATTTAGAACTCAGTGTGTTTATGTTTTCATAACTTTATTCAGATCAATAAAGGCCAACTCATTAAAAAACTAAAATAATCAAGTAATCATGAAATTCAAACCTGTAAAAGAAAATATTTATCAGACACAGGCAGATATGATTTTCTTTAACATTGCATTTTTTACTAGGTTCCACTGAAAAAATATTTCCCACATATAGTGCTACTCTGTTTTTATTTTTAAATTTATCTTTATTGTTGAAAGCAAGCTACTTTATTTTCAAAAATTCCTTTTCTTAAGAGTGATGGGATGCAGGAGGAGGGGCCAATTAATGGTGAAACATGTCTACAATATAATAATTTAATGTAACTCAATGTAATTTCTTTGTGTTGTTAACTTAGTAGTTCAGGCCATCATTTACAAAAACAAACAAACAAAAACAAAACTGTACAGTGAACTTGACTCTAGTTGCAAGTAGAAATTAATAATAGATATTACTAAATACATTTTTCCATTGAAAATTTATGGAGACTGGGGTTTTTTTTTTCTTCTTAAATTATTCAAATCAAATACACTTAGCCTCAGATTTTCCAGGAAAAGAATATGGATCGCTTTCCATCTTGGGTGTAAGAGAGTAACCTAAGCAGACTGTAAATTATTTAAATTGGTCACTTTGCAAATATATTCTAAGTAGCTTTTTAGAATAAGCACAATCTGGGTGGAAAATTAAAAAAAAAAAAGAGAAATCTATGCTGTCTTCAATTACTTTTAAAGAATAGAATCAGACCCTGATCTTATTAAAATCACATCATAGGTCCTTAGTAATCTAGAGCAAGAAAATAAATTGAGTTTTATACCACCCAAAGTTCCAAGACTTTAACTATTATAGGCTCATGTATGGTGCCTTCTTTGTTCCTAAAATATTTTCTACATTATTTCCATTAGTCCTGATAACAGCTTTAGAGGTAGACATTGTCATTTCTCCTTTACAGATGAGGAAACTAATTTAGAGATTTAAATTACTCACTAACCTTATTTGTTTCTGGAGAGAAATTCATTCTGTGGACTATTTTTACACCAAAGCCCATACACTTTCCACTATATTATTCTGAATCTTATGTTATTATGAACAACTTATTTAACTTTTTTGAGTCTGGTTCGTCCAGCAAAGTGAAGCTAATAAGCACAGTAAGTTGCACACAGTAAATAACTTAGTAGTCAAATATTATTTATTATAATTATCATCCTTGATAGAGTGAAAATAAAAACTGTGATGGTAATTATAAACATAAAAAATCATGCTTAAGAACAACATATTGATGTTTATTTTGCAGTGAATGAGATATTGAAAATGTCATTCTATGTGCAAATTAATATAAATAGAGTATAAATGAGAGAAATACTATCATGTGTCTCTATCAGAGAGTGCATAAAACTTGTAATTATACACAAAGTTAGACAATGTAATAAAATGAATGCATCTAACACTGGAACAATAGAGGTTATTATTTTCAAAATCAATAGGGTAATTATCAAATGGAAAATGATTTTAAAATGATTCTGCTTCACTTTTGTAATATCAATATGAAACTTATTAAACACAGTATTTTTAGGTGGCATTAGAGTTTTTGAGAATGTGGCTCTCAGAGTGGAAGACTTTTCAAGACAGGCTTTAAAGAATTAGAATCCCAGATATGTGTTCAAAATGAACATTAATTACTTGATATTCAACTTGTACTACCATATGTTCATAATAAGTGATTTGGTGTTCTGGAATACAAAGGTACTGCATAAGTCTCATATTGTCTAACTTATCATAATGAGCCCAAAGCAATTTATTTTATTTTACTTATATAACCTCTGCTCCCATGGCCTCAACTTTGGTGTTTCAAAGGGAGGCAGAGTAGAATTATGGAGTTGCTGTTTTGGGGAGGTTGGTCCTCAGGCTGTGTATGACTCTCAGTCATGGAGAACTCTTGCCTTTGGAAGTCTTCTTGGATGATCTGGCCCCAAATTCTAATTATGATTGTTGTGAGTGATTCTCTAACTCAATTTACACCATCTAATCTTAATGTACGTATTCTTGACATTTGGGGTTTGGTGGCTATGTCATCTGTGTCAAAAAGGGAATTCTCAAATTGTCACGTGTATGCACTTGTGAGAACAATGGACTACAATATCTGAAATGTCAAAATCCTGAAAAATTTGTAAGTTAGTTTCCTTAGGATAGGTAAGTATTTTCTCCATATTCTCAACCTATATATGGACTTAGCCCTCAGTAGGAGATACTGCTACTTTCTCTGTCCAAATATCCAGAAGACCCCACTGTTTCCAAGGAAATGACAGATTGAAATATATGATTTTTATGTTTATTATAGTTTTGAATATTTATTAGTGTTAGATTCCTTGTTTGCAAAGTATGTGCAACAAAACAAGTAACAGGGTAAAAATTTGCACACTGTGGGGAATACAAAAAATGTAGGTTCTGTTTTCTAAACCCAATTTTATCTTTCTCTAGATCCCCCAATCTTGTTGCTAGCAGAAAACAAACAAAAAACCCACTAACCTTTCTCATTAATGATAAATGCATCTGATACAAAAATCTTTTCAGCTAACTCAGTCTCATTTTGAATAAATATTCAATCCATCAAATGTTTGAAAGAGGGCTGCTCCTCTTTTCTCAAGTTTTCCCTCCCCACTTCCCTTTCCAAGGTACTACCTAGCTAACAGGGGACACTTGTGTGCTTTGAAAGACTGACTATACCAGTGATGGCGAACCTATGACACACGTGTCAGAGGTGACACACGAACTCATTTTTTTTGGTTGATTTTTCTTTGTTAAATGGCATTTAAATATATAAAATAAATATCAAAAATATAAATCTTTGTTTTACTATGGTTCCAAATATCAAAAAATTTCTATATGTGACACGGCACCAGAGTTAAGTTAGGGTTTTTCAAAATGCTGACACGCCAAGCTCAAAAGGTTCGCCATCACTGGACTCTACAGACTGACAGTGAACAACATACATTAAAAACTTAACTCAGAAACCTGCTCAGGAAACAAATTTCTTGTCTACAATAAACAACTCCGGCAGTCAGTCTGCTGTAAGTCACACTTGCAGAAAACACCATTGCTATTTCTAGTGGCAATCCAAGAAGCTAAACATTCAGGAACTAATTAATAACTGACAGCTTCCTTAATTTTTGTCCCTGCTTCAAATTTAGAACCAGCTGGAGAAAGCAAAAAACACATCCCGAAAATGTAAGGTGCCCCACTTGTAGTTAGCCTGCGTACAGCACCCCCACGCCAGCAGCCTCTAATGAGGGCACACCTGAACCCTCCTTTTCTTCTACTCTTTGCCTGCTGTTAAATCTCTGCCAAAATGCAAGTGTCTATGACTGAGTCTCTTGGTATGGCAAAATCTTAAGAATTAGATTTTCTTTGTAAGTTAGATTTTCTTTTCTTAAGAATTATGCTTTTCTCATTTAGTTGGTATTTGTTTATTTCCATGGCTCCCCTATCATTAATGGAGAATAACCAATAGCATGTTGTTTTTTCTGCAGACACCTACTGACCTCCCGTTGAGACACCTTGGATGTTTCTGGGCTTTGCTCTTCCTCCTGGATGGCTTTGCTACTCTAACGTCTGGTGTATCTGGGGTCTATCTACATGGCATTGAAGGCTCTGTAGGTCTCAGTCCACTCTGCAGCAAAATTGGCCTCACCTTGGCTCTCTTGGTGTGCAAATATCTGGAATTTTAGTGGAACACACTATTATTGTTCCTGCCTAGTCTGTGTGCTCACAGTCTTTGCCACATAAGCTCTCTAATCCCTTGCCTCAGTGGCTTTTTAAATTTTTTCAGAACAATTTGGCTCTTAACGCCTAGCTACTTCCTCAATCCCGAGCATGTGTGACTATCACTTAACTAAGAACGACATAGGGGTGGTTTCCTGCCCTCTTTCTGCCAAACATGTCACACCACCACTTTTTTCTGCTCTGCCTGCAGTGTTAGCTTGAGGGCATCTTGCCAAGTGGTATCTAAACAGGAAATGAGCTAAAGGTCCCCTTGAATTTTGTTGCCCCTTTTGCCCCTTTGTACTTTCTGGGCTCTTTCCTCCTCCTCCTCCTCTTTCCTCTCTTGACTTTTTTTTTTTCGTTCCTTTTCTTTCCCCTCCATTGCTCTCATCCTGAGGATCATGTCTAGGGAAGTTGACATGCTACTTTCCTGAGACCCAAGTTACATTTCTCTCCTTTGTGGGTTGCAAACTTCTTTTTCCTTGCACAGTTTGTCTGATAAGATCCCCTGCCCCCCTGTGTAATAGCCTCATTTTCCCTATCTTCTTACCTCTAGGTGGTTTATTTACTTTTCTTCCTTGAGGGCAATAAGCCTTGTTACTAGTTTTAACAGTGGAAGAAGCACAGAGAAATAAACCACTATACAGGTAAGAAGTAATACACCTGGAAATACTTAACAATCTTATCCCATCACTTACCACTTCTGATTAATCCATAGTGTGATAATGAGGATTAACTGTAGTTAAGCATGAAGAAACTAGTGTCCTGATGCATGGATTCGTGCACATTGAAAGGAAATTAATTAGAAGAAATATTTTAATATTGCTATTCGTCCATTCTCTAATAGAAGTGTCAACCAAATTAATGATTGACAATGACAGTTCAAAACACACGCATGCGATTGGCGCCAGTGAGAGCTGTGTGTGTGTGTGTGTGTGTGTGTGTGTGTGTGTGTGTGTATTTATAAACTTTGCTTAATTAGACCTGCTTTCTGATTTAGCTAAATTTTTTCCAGCCCCAATGAAGTACCCCAACTTCTCTTTCAGGTAATTATCAGCAACACAGCAGTAAATATCAACACAAAGCAGATTATTATTGTAGATCATGCAGGGAGAACAAAGGGTAAAATATTTAATGGTAGCAGTGTTTGATTATAGTCTGTGTAGTGAGAAAACCTGAAGTCATTTTCAAATTCCACCATTTCTTACTTCTTTTCAGTTGGGTGAAGTTTCTAAATCTCTGTTTTCCAGTTAATGAAAAGAAAATAGGATTCTACCGAATCTTCTATCTACCTACTTCAGGACTTCTGTAAGGATTAAGTGAGATGAGGCGTGTGAAAACACTTCATAAACATTTGATTAAACGGTACGTGGCTATAAAGCAAGTTGGGTTCCTGTGCTGAAGAAACTCCAAGGAGGCTAGATTTTGCGCCATGGGGGCCTTGGCAGCATTGGCTGCGATTTGGTGGGGTGTTGCTCCTGGGTGGTGGTAGGACCTGTGTCCCACTTGGGGGAAGCCAAGTTTTGGTTTGGTGCCAGGTCCCTGGTGCTGTTTATTTTTCAAAGGCCAGTGTGCATCATGGCAGCTCCTGCATTGAGCATCTGCCCCCTGGTGGTCAGTGTGCATCATAGCTACCAGTTGGAGGGAAGGACGGACACTTAGCCTTTTATATATATACTAGAGGCCCGGTGCATGAAATTCGTGCACTGCGGGGTGGGGGTTCCCTCAGCCCAGCCTGCCCCTCTCACAGTCCGGGAGCCCTCAGTGGATGTCCTACTGATGGCCACAGTCTGGCAGCAGAGGCTCAGAGCAGGCATCCCGTGTGTGTGTGTGTGTGTGTGTGTGTGTGTGTGTGTGTGTGTCCCCACTGGGGGTCTGCCCCCAGCCACATTGGAGGCTCAGAGAAGGCACTGTGTGTGTGTGTGTGAGTGTGTGTGTGAGTGTGTGTGTTTGTGTGTGTGTGTGTGTGTGTGTGTGTCTACTGGGGGCCTGCCTCCAGCCACACCATGGAGGCTTGGAGCAGGAGCCCCTCTGTGTTGATCTCTCAGGCTCCTGGCCTCCACTGCATGTTGTACTCTCCTTGAGCTTTGGCCAAGATGGGGATGCTGCTTGCAAGCTGGGCTTTCCTGCTCCAGGATTGCCATGGCGACAGGGGAGCAGGCCCAGCTGGGGGCTGCCCACAGGCTGGGCTTTCCCTCTTCCAGGTCTCCATGGCAACCGGGGAGCAGGCCCAGCTTGGAGCTGCCCGCAGGCTGGGCTTTCCTGCTCCCTGGTCAGGCACAGCTGGGGGCTGCCTAGAGGCCACACTTTTCTACTTACCGATGGCCGGATCACCACAGCGACCCAGGGCCCAGCTGCACTTTCCTGCTCTCCAATAGTCATAGGGTCCCGCTGGGGGCAGGGCTTAGCAGTGTGGGGCTTAGGTGGCACGAGGGTCCTGGCTTGGGGCTCAGGTGGCACATAGGGGTCCTGACTGGGGGCTGTACATGGGGCCCAGATGGCAGCTCGCGCTGTCCTGCCCTGCCTGTAGTATAGGATAGAGGCCTGGTACACGGGTGGGGGCCGGCTGGTTTGCCCTGAAGGGTGTCCCGGATCAGGGTAGGGGGCCTGCTTCGGTGCCTGGCCAGCCTGGATGACGAGCTGATGGCTGTTTTTAGGCTGCCCACACCCCCTTTAGGGTGAGGGTCCCTACTGGGGTGCCTGGCCAGCCTGGATGAGGGGCTGAGGGCCATTTTCAGGCTGGTGGGTGACTGAAGCTCCCAGCCTCTCCTTTTTTTTTTTTTTTTTTTTTATTCTGGGATTTATTTACTTTCTATGGCTGTCACTGGAGCTGAGAGCCAGCTTTAGCTCTGAGGCTGGCTCCAGCTTGAGGCCTCAGCTGCTGAAAGCAGATATCTGGGCTTTGTTTAGCTTCTATAATTGAAACTCTGTTGCCATCACTGCTGCTCTAAGCTCTGAGCCCGCTGACGGCTGAAAGCAGCTATCTGGAGCTTATTTAGCTTCTATAATTGCAACTTTGTTGCAACTGGAGCTCAGAGCTGGGCTGCTGCAGGCCAGGAACCTTGGCTTCCTCTGTCACTGGAGCAAGCAAGCCTCCTGTTTGCTTCAGCTTCCTGGCTGCCGGCAGCCATCTTGGTTGGCAGTTAATTTGCATATCGCCTGATTAGCCAATGGGAAGCGTTCGGGGGTATGGTCAATTTGCATGTTTCTCTTTTATCAGATAGGACTAGAGGCCTGATGCATGGGGAGGGGGGGTCCTCAGCCCGGCCTGCACCCTCTCACAATCTGTCAGTTGGACATCCCTCTTGCAATCTGGGACCACTGGCTCCTAACAGCTGGCCTGCCTGATCACCCCTAACCACTCTGCCTTCCTGCCTCATCACCCCTAACCACTTGCCTGCCTGCCTCATCACCCCTAACCTCTGCCTACTTGCCTGATTACCCCTAACCACTCATTTGCCTGCCTGATTGCCCCTAACCACTTGCCTGCCTGCCTGATCGCCCCTAACTGCCTTTGCCTTAGCCCCCGCCACCACGGCTTTGTCAGAAAAAACATCCGGAATGACCTCCGGAATGTCGTTCAGCTGTCCAGTCTAATTAGCATATAATGCTTTTATTATTATTGATATAGATACTTTGAGATTATAAATGGTAGGCAAACATGAAATGTTGTTATTAAAATAAGAACTTAGCCACTCAGTCTTGTCTTTAAAAGGGGTTTACCTCTTGTTTATTTAAAAAAGATTCCTTTTTGCCTTGGCCAGTGTGGCTCAGTACATTGGGCATCATCCCATACAATAAAAGATTGTCAGTTCAATTCCCAGTCAGGGCACATAACCAGGTTGTGGATTTGATCCCCAGTCAAGGCACATACAGGAGATAACTAATCAATGTTTCTCTCTCACATTGATGTTTTCCTCTTTCTCTCTCTCTCCCTCCCTCTCTCCAAAAAAAAAAAAAAAAAAGAAAATCAATAAAGACATATTTAAAAAAACATACAGAAAACAAAGAAAAAATGATTTCTGTTCTTTCTATTGGTTTTTAAAGAGAAAGAGTTTAATTTATACTTCAATTATTTCTCTCTATGCTAGTCAAAGGTGTGAGCTTATATCACTTTTCTTGAATTTATTAGTTTCTCATGGACATTTTGGTTTATACCAATAAAAACCAGGAATGTGAATTCTGAAGACTTCCATGTAATATTATTTCCTCATATGTAGAGACTGTGAGGAGAAGTCCACACAATATCTTCATAATTAACTAGTTAATAATAAAGGAAAGAAAGAAAAGGGAAGTTAGACACTGTAAGCATGACCACTTGGGAATCTTCACCAGGAAACTATAGCTTCACACAGCATTTGTCCTCCAAGAAGATTAACACCCTTCCCTTTCCTTCCCCCATCTGCTACTGGGGGGGGGGGGGGGGCGAGGGAGGGGAAGAAGGAGAAAAGCACATGTGCAGTAGAAGTCAGGGTGGTGCAGGGAAGGTGTGTATCTGTCCGTCTAGCCTGGGGAACAATGGACTGGCTAGAGGATGAACCTCATCAGGAGCATGCAAAATCTTGAGAAATGAATTGGTTAGTTTGAAGAAGCTCCTGGTTAAAATATCCAGAGTTCCATTGTTCTTATTCTCTCGTTCTGTCACCAGTATTGCCAGTGTGTTCATGTGTTGTCTCTTTATAGCCATGTGGCCTTAGCAGCTGCATGGCCATGGCCTTGCGGATTCCACACACAGGAAACTGGACTGTACTTTAATATGGAGAAGAAATTATGGGCAGTTGCCTTTATTCTGGCCCTGCTGAAGGCAAGATTGGACTTCTTCCATGGCAAGATGGTCAGAAATGGAACACTGGAATCGCAGGGCTTTATTTCCACACCAATAAATGTTAATCATTCTCCCATATGGGTCTCAGGAAATTCTTTTCTTCTTGACTCACAAGAACTCTACTTCCACTAATAATACACAGAGTAGACAGAGAAAAGCCCATATCACTCTGGAACTGAGGTTAGACACTGAGGATGCTGCCTCTTCTCTCCCATAAATAGATAGGGGACAAAGAATATTCAAACATGCTTAAAGAGGAACCAAGAGAGCTCAAAACAGATTTCCTGCTAATATGTGAGGACAATCTGTTCTGATGTGGAATAAAAACTAGAATTGGTATTCACATAATACTGTATAATTTACAAAGCTTTTTTTCTTACTAGTTATGTGTCATTGAGCAAGTAAAAATATGAGAGAAATAGTATCATTTCCATTTTACAGATGAAGTCTGACTCATACTGATTTGGTTGTATTTTTTAAAAAATATGTTTTTATTGATTTTCAGAGAGAGGTAGGGAGAGGCAGAGAGAGATAGAAACATCAATGGCAAGAGAGAATTACTGATTAGCTGCCTCCTGCACACCCCTAATAGGGATCAAGGCCACAACCCGAGCATGTGTTCTGACCGGGAATCAAATCGTGATCTCCTGGGTCATGGGTCAACACTCAACCACTGAGCCACACTGGCTGTGCATGATTTGGTTGTATTTTGACTATTATTCTAGTTCAATATGTTATTTATTTATTTATTTATTTTATTTTTTATTTTTTAATTTTTTATTTTTTTTTTGACAGATTTGAAACCACCGTTTATTTGTAATAAATAATTACACCATCTAAAAAAAAACCCAAAAAAACAAACCTGGCTTCTGCGTGTTCTGGGTCCCTCCCTGCCTCGCTGCTGGGGATGCGATCAGTTCCCCTGCAGGCAGGCACCGCTTCTGTGTTCTGGGCCCCTTCTTGCCTGGAGGTGTCACCGATCACCACTGGTGTGGGGGGCAGGGAAGAGGCAGTCACTGGTGGCCTCTTCTCTGCCCCGCCTGGCTTCTCTGATCACCAGCTGGGGGGCGGGCCTTTGCCCAAGTTCTTGGATCCAGGGAGGAGGGCAGGGCAAAGTGCCTTTACCCCACCACCTGGCTCTTGCCTTATGCCTGGGTTTCTGATCACCATCCTGATCACCGTCCTTCCCCTTTCACCTCCCATCATTGAGCCTACGTATGCAAATTAGCCACCCAATATGTTATTTATTTAGCCAGTTTCCTTACATTTAAGTATGTGCATCTAGAGAGGTACCAGCTCTGCTCAACCTGAAATACAGAAGGTTAGGAGAATTTCTTATTCTACATTAAAACCCTTCAACGTAGGGCAGCTGCAGAGTTGAATCATGTTTCTATCACTCTTCACTGCCAAAGCTCACAACAAATGGAAACTATAGTCAACATACATTGTTGTAATATACCCCGAGAGTAAATACTCAGGACACAAGACCAAATTAATGAGTCATTTAATAAGCCGGTGACTGAGAGGGAGTGATGGCTCCAAATCTCCCAGTCCTGAAATGGTGGCAACATCATGCTTAAATAGGCAAATATTACAAAGGTATCGATTACATCTTTGGGTTTGGAATGAGGAGCCTGGTTTGCACAAAGCAGTTACAGAAGCAAAATTGAGCAAGTTAGTTAACTATAAAGATTAATTATAGTTTTGGGTCTCCAGATCACTGAATCAACGGAAACACATTTCCTGGAGCCACTGAGGCAATTTAGAATAATTGTGCTGTCCTGGTTTCCAGGTACAGAAGAATGTGCTTTCTAAAACCAGTAAGATCACAATCAATGGGTTATTCAAACCACCAGCAATGGAGTATTCAATCAATTGGGATAGCATACATAAGTTCAGAAAATCAAAGTAACTTTTCTATTGTTAAAGCAAATAAGTACAGAAGCCAAACACCAGGGTTAAAGTTAAACTACAGTTTCTACCTGAGATGATTGCTACCATACTTCAACATTACTGATAAAATCTATAAATATGCAATTTGGAAACAGTGTTCTTATGACAATATTGTGTTTGCCAGAACAGTAATTATGGTGGTGCAAATGTGTTAATGGTTGATTAGAGGAATCACACCTGTTTCTAAGTCAGTTGCTGTTACTCATTATCTTTGCCCAATTTTATTGCTCAGAATATGTTCTTTGCACATAAATTAATCACCACCATTTTAATCACTTATTATTTACTGAGTGCATATAATAAGCAGAGGGTGGTTTTTGTCAGTTTTTGAATAAGAGGAAAAAGTTGACCAAGGGAATGTAGCCTAGGAAGATTTTCCAAGCACTAGGGATGGTGTGGGAAAAGGAGAGGCATAGAGATGTATTTTACTAAGCAAATGAATAAAAAAAGGAAAGCTTCTTGCATAACTGGGAGAAAAAAAGAAAGGAACTAGAGAGTAGTATGAATAAAGTATTATTAAATAGAAAAAGGGAAACAGGAAGGCAGAATATGAGAGAGGCGATACTGTGAGATTATTCATTTATTCACTCATTAAACAAGAACTGAAGACCTGTTATGAAGCCAGGAAGTCTGAGATGTTGCTATCCTTTCATGGGGAACCTGAGGTTCAGAAAGCTGAGTGAGTTCCCACAGACAGTAAATAGTTGATCTTGACTTTGAACTAGTCTTCTGATCCTGAAGTCTGTGTTCTTTCTGCCATGTTGATGCTATTATAACACACAAGATGACTCTTGTGTTTTTTTTAATCACTTTGTTTACATTTACTGAATTGGAAATATGTTTAAAAAGTAGATACTTGGAGTTCCATGTGCTGAAGAGATTGAAAACCTTGCTAAACTTAGCTGAAAGGAAATCATGAGTGAGAATAACTTTTCAGTAGTCATTTCAAAACATATATGCCTCAAAAATCGTCATATTGTACACTACACATATAAACAATTATATTTTTCATGTATTCCTTAGTAAAGGTGGAAATAAAGGAGAAAGTAGAATAATTTTTGGCATTGAGTGGTGGAACTGTTGGAAAGAAGGCTGGGATGTCCAGTGCTTCTTAGAATGATTAAACAAGAAAACTAGGAATGCTCCAGAAACAGGATTACTATTGGGCTATTTTCTTCTCCTTTAATTTATTTATAGATATGCAAGATTTTTGAAGTAAATGCTTATTGGCTTCATATTTTGATTTAATTATTATTCTATCTTCAACCTTAAAGTATTAGGGTGCTTTTTAGAGCACTAAACTAACAGTATTTTTATGAGCTAAACTCTTGCAAAAATATGTCAGAATAGAGTAAAGTCATTTCTTAAATTGATAAAAAAGAAATGTTCTTTCAAAGAAATTTTCAATATTAAAGCCGTCAAACTGAAAAATTAACAAAACACTTCAAATAGCATAACATTGGAGATTTAGCAGCACCAGTTTGATCTTCAGAGCATATTAACCAAAGATATTTGGTGATTTTTAATTCAACAATTTAGTATAATCTATAATCTGTGAATGATCTTGAGTTACGATTGAAGCAGAAATAAACTTTCTATATGAATGTCCTTAGTAATTTTAAGAATAATTTAGAAAGGGCCGGTAACAAAATAAAATGGAAAGAGTTGTTTATATAAATAAATCAGCTTCCAATTTGTCCCATGTCTGAATAATCATTTTTATAAATAAACTAGAGGCCCGGTGCACAAAAATTTGTGCACTCGGGGGGAAGGGGGTCCCTCAGCCCGGCCTGTGCCCTCTCGCAGTCTGGGAACCCTCGGGAGATAATGACCTGCCCGCTTAGGCCTGCTCCCGGGTGGCAGAAGGCAGGCCCAATCCCTAGGTGCAGCCCCTGGTCAGGCTCAGAGCAGGGCTGATTGGGGAGTTGGGACGCCGCCCCTATCATGCACAGAGCAGGGCATATCGGGAGGTTGCGATGCCACCCCCAGTCATGCTCAGGGTAGGGCTGATTGGGGGGTTGGGGCACCGCCCCCTGTCACACTCAAGGCAGGGTCGATGGGGAGGTTGTGGTGCCACACCCTGTCATTCACAGAGCAGGGCCCATCAGGGGGATGGGGAGCTCCCCCATGTCACTCACAGAGTAGGGCTGATAGCGGAGTTGGGGCACCGCCCCCTGTCACACACAGAGCAGGGCGGATGAGGGGGTTGGTGCGCTGCCACTGTCACACTCAGGGCAGGGCTGATGGGGAGGTTATGGCTCTACCCCGTCACACACAGAGCAGGGACCGTGGGGGGTTGGGGGTTGGGGCGCCGCACCCTGTCACACATAGAGCAGGGCCGATCAGGGGGTTGGGGCGCCGCACCCTGTCACACACAGAGCCGCAGGGCAATCAGGGGGTTGGGGAGCTCCCTCCTATCAGGCACAGAGCAGGGCTGATAAGGGGGTTGGGGCGCCTTCCCCTGTCATGAACAGAGCAGGGCGGATAGGATAGGGAGGTTGTGGCCCTGCCCCCTGTCACACACAGAGCCGAAGGGAGATCAGGGGGTTTGGGCACTGCCCCCTGTCACGCTGATCCCGGTGCCGGGAGGCCTCTCGGCTCCACTGATCCCGGTGCTGGGAGGCATATTACCCTTTTACTATATAGGATAAAGGCCTGGTGCACGTGTGGGGGCCTGCTGGTTTGCCCTGAAGGGTGTCCTGGATCAGGGTGGGGGTCCCCACTGGGGTGCCTGACCAGTCTGGGTGAGGGGCTGAGGGCTGTTTTCAGGCTGGCGGGTGACGGAAGCTCCCAACTGCTCCTTTTTTTCTTTTTTCTTTTTTTATTCTGGGCCAGCTTTAGCTCTGAGGCTCCAGCTCTTAGGCCTCCGCTCCTGAAAGCAGGTATCTGGTTTGTTTCGGTTCTGTAATCGAAACAATGTATAACTCCAGCTCTGAGATCCTGGCTTGCTGAAAGCAGGTTTCTGGGGTTTTGTTTAGCTTGTATATTCGTTACAATGTTTCTTAAACTGCAGGCTCAGAGGCCGGCAAGGCAGGCGGGGAACGTTGGAGTCCTCTGTCACTGAAGCAAGCAAGCCTCATGTTAGTTTCAAGCTGCCTGGCTGCCGGCCGCCATCTTGGCTGGCAGTTAATTTGCATATCTTGCTGATTAGCCAATGGGAAGGGTAGCGGTCGTACGCCAATTACCATGTTTCTCTTTTATTAGATAGGATAGAAGGTGTCTTTCCATTTCTCCTTATCTGTTTGTCATTTGTTATTGTCTATATCTCTATTATGGGTAGACACACAGTTCAACTTCTTTGAATCAAAGCTTGCTTTATAAGAATTGCTCCTTTGCATATATGGGAACTTAGGAATTAATTATTAGTTATGATTATGAGTATCATAAAATATATAATATTTTATATTTATAATATAAAATTTATATATTTCCACAATAATTATCCAAATTCTTTGTTTGGTTGTCAGTGTCACTGTAACATTAGGATGAACTAACCTGATGTTACAGAGGTCCTCTTCTCCAAAATTTCTTTCAACGCATTGCATACTTATTATCTTCTATACACTTAGCTTTGCATATCTTGAGGTTGAAAATCCACACAATATTATTAGCAATTACTTAGAGGATATTTAGTCTCATTTATGGGGAGTATCCATATAAATGGACACAAAGAGGTAATGATTCAAACCTGCACATATTCAAATACCAAGCTGTGTGATCCAGACAACAAGTGCCAAGGAGATGGGGGGCGGAAGCACTGGGGGGACAGTGCAGATTGAATTCAAGTAATCTATGAAAACTACCTGGAAAAAGTATGCCTTGAGGAATGCTGAGCAATGAGCCTAGGACATAATAATGGCTTAATAAATAGTAGTTGAATGAGTGAATGAATGAATAGAGTACAAATACAGAGGAATGGTGAGAAGCGCATAAGCAGTCCATGCAAGGAGGGCTTCCTTCAGACTTTTGAAACTCACCAGGTGTCAGTATGTGGATTTCTATTCCTTTGGACCTTTATTTTCCTAAATGACTACTCTGTCTATTCTTACATTATTTCTAACAAATTCACAAAGTTTCTACCTCCTTCTCAAAAGATTTCCCATATGTATAGTGGTTTACCTTTTAGCAACTTCCATATGTACTTCTTTCTCTTCAGAGGGACTACGCTTATAAACACTATGATTATCCCAGCTTTATGGAGAAGGAAATTGGAACTCAGAGATGTAAGAACACCAACTAGGATGTATATGCAGTGACTATGACGATATCTCCAAACCTATTATTTTTTAGTTGAAAAGTCACTGGAAAAAAAGTATGTGCAATGAAATTTGGGAATAACTGCATACTCTTTCTCACCTTTGTATATTTATAAAACACACTTGTGCACTGGCGGGGGGGGGGGTGTCCCTCAGCCTGGCCTGTGCCCTCTCGCATTCTGGGACCCCTCGGGAGATAACGACCTGCTGGCTTATGCCTGCTCCCGGGTGGCAGAGGGCAGGCCCAATCCCTAGGTGCAGCCCCTGGTCAGGCTCAGAGCAGGGCTGATTGGGGAACTGGGGCGCCACCCCCTGTCATGCACAGAGCAGGGCGGATCAGGAGGCTGTGATGCCACCCCCAGTCACGCTCAGGGTAGGGCCGATTGGGGGGTTGGGGCGCCGCCCCCTGTCACACTCAAGGCAGGGTCGATGGGGAGGTTGCGGCGCCACCCTCTGTCATGCACAGAGCAGGGCCCATCAGGGGGGCTGGGGCTCCTTACCCTGTCACACACAGAGGAGGGCTGATCAGGGGTTTGGGGAGCTCCCCCCTGTCATGCACAGAGTAGGACTGATAGGGGAGTTGGGGCACCGCCCCCTGTCACCCACAGAGCTGGGCCGATCATGGGATTGGGGCACCGCCCCCTGTCACACACAGAGCAGGGCTGATCAGGGGTTTGGGGCACTTTCCCCTGCACACTCAGGGCAGGGCCGATGGGGAGGTTATGGCTCCACCCCATCACACACAGAGCAGGGCCAATGAGGGTGTTGGGGAACTCCCCCCTATCAGGCACAGAGCAGGGCCGATCGGGGGTTGGGGTGCCTTCCCCTGTCATGACCAGAGCAAGGCAGATAGGGAGGTTGTGGTCCCGCCCCCTGTCACACACAGAGCAGCAGGGTGATCAGGGGGTTTGGGCACTGCTCCCTGTCACGCTGCTCCAGGGGCCAGGAGGCCTCACGGCTCTGCTGATCCCAGGTTTGGGAGGCCTTGCGGCTCTGCTGATCCTGGTGCTGGGAGGCATATTACCCTTTTATTATATATGATAGAGGCCTGGTGCATGGGTGGGGGCTGGCTGGTTTGCCCTGAAGGGTGTCCTGGATCAATGTAGGGGTCCCGCTTGGGTGCCTGGCCAACCTGGATGAGGGGATGATGGCTGTTTGCAGCTGGTCACACACCCTTCAGGGTGGCGGTCCCCACGGGGGTGCCTGGCCAGTCTGGGTGAGGAGCTGAGGGCCATTTTCAGGCTGGTGGGTGACTGAAGCTCCCAACCTCTCCTTTTTTTCTTTTTTTTTTTTATTCTGGGACTTATTTACCTTCTATGGCTGTCACTGGAACTGGAGCCAGCTTTAGCTCTGAGGCTCGGCTCCCGCTCTGAGACCTCGGCTGCTGAAAGCAGGTATCTGGTTTGTTTGGCTTCTATAATTGAAACACTGTTGCAACTCCAGCTCCGCTGGCTGGCTGAAAGCATGGGGTTTGTTTAGCTTCTATAATTGCAACATAGTCGCTTAGAGTGCAGCTCAGAGCCCAGCAGCGGCAGGCGGGGAACCTTGGCTTCCTCCTTCACTGGAGCAAGCAAGCCTCAAGCATCCTCTTCGCTTCAGCTGCCTGGCTGCCGGCCACCATCTTGGTTGGCAGTTAATTTGCATATCACCCTGATTAGCCAATGGGAAGTGTGTCAGAGCTACAGTTAATTACCATGTTTGTCTATTATTAGATAGGATTATTATATGACTAGAGGCCTGATGCATGAAATTCCTGCAAGAGTAGGCCTTCGCAGCCATGATGGGTGCCTCAATCCCTCCCTCGCAGCTGTGGCAGCTGCCTCCATCCTGCGGCTGCAGCCCTGGCTTCGTAGGGAAGTTCGTCTGGAAGGACGTCTGGCCTGCTGTTCAGTCGATTTGCATATTACACTTTTATTATTATAGGTAGTCTCTGAGAAGCTCTGTCATTAAGAAGACTATAAAAGTTGGTTTAATGCAGCATTTCCAATAATTTATGAACCATAAATCTTTTAACCCCATCACCAGTTATCAGTGTTTCCTGGAACATCTGAGCATATATTTCAACTTTCTTCACCCTGAACATAGCTCTAGAATAGTATCAAATCTTGGCCTCCACCCTCCTCTCCTATCATTTTTAAAAATTATAACATCATCTTAAACATGTTCCTCTCATATACCAATTTATCTGACTCATTTTCCAGGGTACTATGGGTTGAATTGTGTCCTCCTCGAAATTTATATGTTAAAGTTCTAAGCCCTAGCACCTCAGAATATGATCTTGTTTGAAAACATGGTCATAGTATATGCAATTAGTTATGTTAAGAGGAGGTTATAGCAAAATAAGGTGGGCCCCTAATACCTTTTATGACTGTTGGCCTTATATCAAAAGGGAAATTTGGACACAAATGTGAACACAGACAGAATACCATGTGAAGATGAAGGCAGAGATTGGGTTGATGCATCTACAAGCCAAGATTGTCTGTACCCACCAGTAACTAGGACAGAGGTCTGGAACAGATTCTCCCTCACAGCCCTCAAAAAGACCCCTGCCCATACCCATTCTCAGACTTCTGGCCTCCAGAACAGTGAGACAAACAAATTCTGCCTTTACGCCATCCAGTTGGATGTATTTTGTGACAGCTGCCTGAGGATACTATACATAGGGCATACCCCCCATTCCCCCAGAATGTTCTTTTCTTTTCTGTTATTCCTCCACTTGTAACTGCTGAATTCCTCAGGACTCAGCACCGGTGTTACCTCCTCAGTGATGCTTTCCTTGACTTGCCCAGCAAAACTAATTGCCCCCTACCCTTTACTCCCACAGCACTTTATTTCCCCAATGGTTGGTAAACACCTTGGAAATAGTTTATTCTTCTTTGTATGTACAGCATTTAACAGAATGACAGTCATGGTCACCCTTAGTAAGGAGCTCAATAAAATGTATGTTTGAATGAACAGCTGAATGACAAAAGGATCCCTGGTGTTTTGTTCCTGACTTATTTTGTGTCATAAAGTGGTGAAGTGGTGGTCATGATGGCTCTCTGAGATAGCCCAAATAGCTTCTACAGAGTAAGTCCAAATGAAGGATAAATTAGCCATTAGCATCTTTTGACAACCCTTTGCTAGAGGTTCTAATGAGATTAGCACCTTTGGAGCACATTATGATGTGGTCCTACTCCAGATGCAATTAGATCAGAGCTCCCAGCATCCATTATCAATTTCATATTGATGCCTGGGGAGATGGAACTGCATATTGCAGGACAAATGCTTCATAGTTTTAGTTGGAACTTCCAGAATTCATAATATCTACAATGGTTCTAATGTGAGACGTAGGATTTTTTAATTAGTGCCTTGACTATGGATTTATTTCCTTTCTTCCAAAATAGAAAAAAAAATTGATTTCATAGTTATATTGAAAGGGAAATTATCAACCTGATTTTTATGTGATAACTGTGAATTGAGAGTAATAATTGTAATTATATCACAAATAGATTTAACAAGTATATTATTATGTTACTCTGCATCCATGCATATTTTGTCTTTGAGAAGTGTATTTTGCCAAAATTATATAGTAAATTTACAATACAAAGCACCCATTTTGATTTTGTTTCAAGGAACTAGATTTTACAACTAGGGCAACTGCCTATCTGGAATATGCTCAGGACAGTCTTAAAAGTCCTACATCCCACGACCCACAGTTATGGGCAGTCCTGACCAGTTGGTAACTCTATTTGCACTCCTCCTTTCTTTACTTCTTGTTGACTGCCTACTTACTTTCAATCCTGTCAGTGTTCCCCCAGCTTTTTTCTTTATCCCAACAGTGTTGCTCATTCTGAGCAGTGGTAGAATTCAGTTTGCCACTCACAGAACCAGCCCCAGAAAGCTGGCATCCTTTTCCTCAGAGGTCTGGGCCAGCCAAAGGGACCCTTCTTCCAGGGTCAGAGACCCAGCATCAGCTGATTTCTGCCTCCTTCTCAGAGCTTCCTTGCCCAGGACCTCTTCCCAGGCCTGAGTGATAGTGAGTTCAGCTTCTCCTTTTGCTCCTCCAGCTCAGGGCAGGTTGCTTCCTGCAGTTGCTCATTATTTGATAGCCATTCTTTCTGTGTTTTCAGTTGTTTAGTTAACAGCTCTTTATATTAAGTTATTTCTGTTGAAAAAACCAGCCTGTTTCTGTCTCCTCACAGAACCCCAACAATACATTGTGTGTATCTGATTGCACTGATCCATGTTTTCCTCTAGACTATATTTTCATTTTATCCTAAATCCATTTGCTTTGGTTTTCAGGTAATATGCAGGGTTTCCACAGTTCTGGCCATATCACATATCATTTTAATTCATTTCTCTGAAATTCTTGTCAGCACAGCTGTGGTAGGTTCCTGGATAAGTTTCAAGTTAATGTTTAACACATTCTATGGAGAAGTCCAGCTGGTTTCCTGGAGCTAGGAGATTTTCCTGAATCCCAGCTGCAGGTGGACCCAAACTACCCTATTTAAGAGATTTCTTTTGAAGACCATTTGATTGGCCAGGATAATGGGGGTCCAAAATTTCCCCTTGGGGTCACTTAATAATGTTGGGCTTTTATTATTACTATTATTATCATTATTTTTACTCAGATATAGCAGAGTTCTCTTAAAGTAGGAGTGTTTAAACACCTACATTCATTTGTATATGTGCTCACTGCCCGGCATTAGAAAATGATTTTAATAAAAATTATTTTCTGGACTAGGCTCTCTTACACAAGGAGGAAAACACTAGGCAAGATGTTTATGAACACTAAAAACACCAGTGATGTTAGACACATTTCAGAGGCATGGCACTTCAGTCTTGCTCCATTAATGAAGTGCAAGGCAGATTCACCCCCAGCATGATAACAGGCTCAGGCTGTGTTCAACAACTGTTCCATGAAACATGCTAAGCACTGCTACCAAACCAAAGTTTATGTGCCCAATGTTTTGAAAGACCAAAACTCAAAATATAAGAGGTAATAAATGGTTTATTGATGGAGAAAGCACCAATCAAGAAGATGGGAGACCTAATGATATTTCAAATCCTTCCTGCTCTCTGAACCAGATTAAGGGTTTTAGGTGGATCAGGTATGTGGAAGTACTGATAGGGTACATTTTAACTGGGGAGCCTTGGAACTTGGCCATTTATGATAAAGGAGCACCAATACCAGATCTTCTTGGACAACGGGCCCTTGGATTCTGAAAGGAATCAGTGTTCAACTTCTGATTATGTCTTGGTCCTCTGTTTGGGGGGCAGAGGGAGAAGAGTGAGTCTTTGGTTCAGGTAGAGCTGGAGGTCAAAGTTCTCTCCTCTGCACAAGCTTCAGCTGCATGACTTGCAGTTTTGTTCTGTTATCTCTGAAAAGCACCTTGGTATCTCATTAAACAGGATTGGATACTTTTGAGCTGGCTCTGTGGTTATAAAACCAGACAATGAATGGGTCCGGGCTGCTTGTCACTAATTGAGCCAACTAAGCAGGAATAGTGTTGATTCATCTAGGAGCATTTATCCCAATAATTCAGCAATATGGGAGAGAAGAATGTCATCCATAGAATCTGCTCTAACTCCCCCCCTTCCCATAAGCAGTTCTCTGATAAGAAGAATGAACTTCATTCAAGATTAACTTCCAGATCCCAGAGGGTATAACTTCCAGCCCGATCAGAATGTGCTTTCTTTAATCGGAATTGAACAATTATGGTTAACAGAGTATAATTAATGTTTCTTATAACTATAGGTAATCCCCACTATTTTGTTTCTGCCCCTAACAGTTATAGCATGGTAACAACTTTCTTATCTAACTTCATATGAAACAGGCACTTTTAAGTTTTTTATATGAAATATTGTTGTATATTTCAACTTGATATATATTATTCTTATTTTATACAAGGCAAATAAAGCTAAGAGAGGACTTAACTTTGAATATACAAAACTAGATCCAGTGTAATTGTCATGTACTGAGGCCTTGTTCCTGCCTCTGATTTCTAAGCAGCACATGTGGCACCAAGAGAATGGTTCTGATATTAAGGTTTACTAAATAAATCTAATCTAATAAAAGAGAAACACACAAATTAATAACTTTGCTATGCCCCAAGCCACGCCCTCCAGACAATCAGAGCGACTATATGCAAATTAACCCAACCAAGATGGTGGCCTGCAGCCACGGAGCTGGAGCAAGCAGGAGGCTTGGTTGCCCTGGCGATGGAGGAAGCCAAGCTTCCTGCCTGCCTGGCCAGCTGTGGCCTCCACTAAAGGCAACAAAGTTTCAATTACAGAAGATAAATAAATCCCAGATACCTGCTTCCAGCCAGCCTCCACTGGGAGCTTGGATGGCTGGGAGCCATGGCAAACCTGCAAACAGCCATCAGCCCCTCACCCAGGCTGGCCAGCCACCCCAGGGGTGACCCCCACCCTGAAGGGGCTGGGGCCAGCCTGCAAACAGCCATCAGCCCTTCACCCAGGCTGGCCATACCCTCATGGGGTGAGGGTCCCCGCTGGGGGGCTTGGCCAGCCTGCAAACAGCCAACAGCCACTCACCCAGGCTGGCTAGGCACCCCAGCAGAACCCCCCTCCCTGAAGGGGGTGTGGCCAGCCTGAAAACAGCCCTCAGCCCCTCACCCAGGCTGTCTAGGCACCCCAGTGGGACCCCCACCCTGATCCACGACACCCTTCAGGGCAAACCAGCTGGCCCCCACCCATGCACCAGGCCTCTATCCTATATAATAAAAGGGTAATATGCAAATTGACCCTAACAGCAGAACCACTGGGAATGACTGGTCACTATGACCCACACTGACCACCAGGGGGCAGATGCTCAATGCAGGAGCTGCCCCCTGGTGGTCAGTGCACTCTCAAAGGGGGAGCTCTGCTCAGCCACAAGCCAGGCTGATGGCTGCCCGTACAGCGGTGGTGGTGGGAGCCTCTCCCACCTCCTCAGCAGTGCTAAGGATGTCCGACTGCAGCTTAGGCCTGCTCCCCGCTGGCAAGTGGACATCCCCTGAGGGCTCCTGGGCTGCCAGAGGGATGTCTGACTGCCAGCTTAAGCCCAGTCCCCTAGGGAGCAGGCCTAAGCCAGCAGGTGGACATCCCCCAGACTGTGAGAGGGCACAGTCCGGGCTGAGGGACCCTCCCCCCCCACCCAGAGTGCACAAATTTGTGTGCACCGGCCTCTAGTATATTATAAATAAGATTTTGTAGAAATCACAACATTTATGGAGTAAAGTTTTCATATAAATATAAGATATATAAATTTTATGAGATACATATATATCATATAAAATAAGAATTATATGTGTATGTGTGGGGAGGGTGTGTGTGTAAATTTTCAGCACAATAGTGTCCCTGGAGTTGGCTGTATGACTTTGACAAGACAGTTCATTCTCTCCCTGTGAGTCTTCTCATTTGTAAAATGGGGATAATAGTATCTACCTCACTGGGTTCTTGTGCTGATTAACTGAATTAATTTTTATAAAGTTGCTGGCACAGTGCTACATATCATGTATATTCAATAAATTCTAGTTCTCTCTCCTTTTAAACTATTAGGGCATAAAACAAAATAAGATAATGTATGTGAGTGTGTGCCATTAGCTGTAAATATCTATACAAATTTGACATATTTGTATTACAAAGCTGTATTATTAGTGGAGCCAGCAAAGCAAGATGTTAATTACTTTGAGAACAAGATACAACTTCCAATTATTCAGGATCATGAGAAAAAGGTTGAAATAGGTAATCCAAAACCAAGACTGTAATAAGCAAATTAGACTACATCCTATGAACATACTATTTATCTATTCCAACTCTGATAACTACCTATTTTAATACAGTTGTTTCCAGAGAGAAGACAATAGAAAACAGTCAGCAGAGAGATAAAGAAGTCTTCTTAAACTAAAACTCTTTATCTGTGCCCAGAGCTAACTTCCACTTCCTTAGACTGCAGGGTCTGGAGTGTAATCCACTGTAACTGTTCTCTGGTGGCTTCCCTTTGTAAGGGTTTTCAACTAACTCACAGTCAGCTGGCCAGCTCCCTCCAAATGTTTCAATAGAACATGATGTGCTGCCTGTTTGTTCTCAGTTTCAATCTCTCCCTGTGCCCTCTTCTGCTCTATATCACAAGAAACAACTTTTCCCAGGGTCCCAACAACTGCCTTTCAGGTAGTATTGGCCAATGGTAGACATTGAAGTCTGGAAGGCAGCAGGAAGGGAAAAATAAAGTATGTCATCTTAGGACTTGGCAGCAGCTACCTCTCCTTCATGACTTTAACTCCTGCCAGTACTAACTCTCTCTTAGATCTCAACTACAACCCGTTCACCCATTTCTGTTCCTGTAAATAACCTGCTCCTGGACTCTTGGAACAGCACCTTGTCCTGCTGTCACTCCAGTCTTAGGGGCCATATTGGTTTCTTGATACTGCTATTCCAAATTTTATCACAGGCCCCTGTCTTCTTCTCAATTATTCATCATTTTTGTAACCAGTTTCTTGTATTCAATTTACTTTGTTAAAGGACCTGAAGAGGTTTTGTGTTCTGAAGAAATCCTGTGAAATGTATTTGATTTTGGTGGGAAATGGACTAGTAGGAGTCAGCATCCTATTCCCAAACCAGCCCCTTCTTCACTTTACCCTCCACTGTTCTCCTCTCAGATCTAAGAGACATCATGTCCCTTCCAGCTGGATAGATGTAGAACAAATATGTCCTCTCATTAAAAAAACTCATGAACAGGTGGCCATGCTACATAAGCAGCAGAAGGCTGAATATTAACAGCAGAATTTAGTGAAGTAACCACATTAAACTTAAAATAGAATGGATCTGCTATGTATAAATGATATGCATTGTCTGCCCTGAGGACTGGTGGAGTATGACTAGTTAGAAATGGCTGCTGGCTGACACTATTTCTGTTAGTTTCACAAAACCTAGCCATTATTTCCCAGGATTTTTTGTTTTAATTTCTAGCCTTTGAAAATAGCATCAATGTTTATATTCTTTTCATAATTCACTGTTTGTTTTAATTTTCATTATAGATATACACTCACTGAGTAGACTATTCTAATGCTCACATGCCACCTTGCATTTGGTTCCTTCTCCCCCACCCATAAACACAAGGTGATGAGCCTTTGGGGTTAGAGAAGCAGTCACTGCAGGAGTGGTGCCAATGTTTCTGCAAGGCTTAGGGAAAGCCACATACAGGGCACTTAATGACACAGGCATTATCTCATTTAATCTTTACAACAGCCTGAAAATCAAATAATAATTAACATTTCTATTTTAAACTCTCTCATAAGGTTAAGTAAGTTGCCCAAAATCATAACACCCTGTAAGTGGTAGGACTAGAATAATAATCCAAATTTGTCTTACCCCAATAAAAGATGTTCTTAATTTTGATAGAAAAACCAATATCAATATGGGCAAAAGGTGATAACTTTAGATAAAGAATGATTTCCAGATAAAACAAAACAATTCTTTCCCTTCTATTATGTCTGCTCAATATCAACCTCAGGTCTTGCTAACTCCAGTGACCCAACAGTTAAGGGGCCACTTGGTACCTGAAATCAGATCTCTAACATAAGTACTTTCACCAATGAAGTAGAGGTTGCATAACAATGTGCTTTGAGATGGAAGGCAATTCTTCATAAGGAGTATCCAACTGTCAGTGGTGTAGACAACTGTATTTCTGACTTTTTGTCCCCTTGTTCTTTTCAGAAACATTATACCAGGGAGAGCAGGTGTTTCCAGAAGACCCACACTGTTCAGCTAGTCTCAGAATCCATTATTGAAGTCTGACTCTTCTCTCCTTATCCAGAGCATGCTTGCTAGTTCTAAAGAGAAGGTGGAGGGAGATGAATCCTTTCACTTACTAGTTTCTGGGTGAACATGATTCAGGGAATGTTAGTGACTTTCTCTAAATACCCTTTACAAGAGACAGCAGGAACAAAAGCCTGATTTCTAGTCCTTAAGGGTTCCAGTCATGCTTGCCTAAATGTAGATTCAAAGTACCACCTCCCCCCAATTCCTGCAAAGTTATCATCTAGTACAGTGGTTCTCAATCTTCCTAATGCCGTGACCCTTTAATACAGTTCTTCATGTTGTGATGACCCCCAACCATAAAATTATTTTCGTTGCTACTTCATAACTGTAATTTTGCTACTGTTATGAATCATAATGTAAATATCTGATACACAGGATGTATTTTCATTGTTACAAATTGAACATAATTAAAGCATAGTCATTAATCAGAAAAACAATATGTAATTATATATGTGTTTTCCGATGGTCTTAGGCGACCCCTGTGAAAGGGTTGTTCGACCCCCAGAGGGGTCGCGACCCACAAGTTGAGAACCGCTGCTCTAGTACCTGGATTTCAACACTATTTTCCATAAAGAGTTTTCTCCAAGCTAAAATAATTGTCCAATTGATATGTTTATCTTACCCATTTTTTTCTAATTGTTTCTACAACATTCTAACTTGTGTCTTTGGTGAAAATCCTGTTCTCTAGGGTCATAATTGTTTTTCCTCTCTAGTCTAATGAGAAAATGTGATTAAAAAGGCAAAATTATACTTTTAAAAAATATATATATTATTGATTTTAGAGAGGAAGGGAGAGGGAGAGAGAGATAGAAACATAATGATGAGAGAGAATCATTGATCGGCTGCCTCCTGCACTCCTCAGTGTCTCAGGCATGTACACTGGACTAGTAATCGAACTGTGACCACTTGGTTCATAGGTCAATGCTCAACTACTGAGCCATGCTGGCTGAGCGGCAAAATTATATTCTTCAGTGTAAGTTAGCAAGGTAATTCTCCTAAAAATGCATTTTTAAACTGCTGAATATATTTTTTGGCATCCAGTTAAATTCTAGTTTTTAATCTTCAAACCTTAAATTTGTACAATTCCTAGTGAAAGATCATTCCCAAGGTTAGATGGGAAATCCTCCCTGAAAGCCAGGAGAGAATTGCAAACCATTTTGTGTCTTGGAGAGAAAGAAGAAAGTAATTAGTGAAGCTCCTTCTTTTCATTTATCCTCCCTTCATTTTTAAGTCTGTCTTATTTCTTTTCCATATTTATTCCTTCCCCTTTCTGTCTGATCACATTCTGTAACAACATTATTATTAAAAATATTTTAAAAATTATTAATGAAACAGAGCACCAAATTTGCCATCAGTGGTTATTAGATTATACATCTTCAAATACGATTTTTACAATATAAATGTAAGATTTGTGGATAAAAAGGTCCATATGCTAACCTGACTAATTCAGGGAAGGCCTGCATGGCAGTTGGCAAATTCAAAGACCTAAAATAACCACAAAGGATGGTCTGAAAATTAAATCTTTAACAACAAGCAGTTTATAGTGGGTAGTCATGTCCTAGGCCAGTATTTTCCCTGACAAAGATCAACTTTGATCTTTACTGAGCCTATTATCTTTTTGCATCTAAAATAACATACCTGTGAAATGTCTGGGTAACTTGTAATTTCTCTTTTTCCCGACCTCTCAGGGCACAACAAATGGCAACAGGGCATTTTCACATTGTTATTGTTATCAAGTTAATCATCAACTGTTAACTATGTTAACTATCCTGTATCCATCTATGTAAAAGAAGCATATGTCCATCATTTCACTTTTTATCCAATCCCAGAGGTTTCCCCTCTTTGCTTTCTTCTACCTCCCTAATCTATCACCAATGGATTTCATGTAACCCCCTTAAGTCTTTTCCTTTTGAAAAATTTTAGGGGTGAAAAAGACAGGTTTAGGGAATTTTTAAAATTAAGAAGGTCCATGGAAAAAACACAGGGCTACAGAGCTGCAAAAAGGTACATTTCCATAAGACAAGGGAGCAGGAGGCCAGCAGAAGTTACATTCCCATAAGACAAGAAAGATGGGAGAGGCAGCACTTACCTTTCCATAAGACAAGGGAACTGGGACTAGCCAAAGGTCTATATTTACAAAATAAATAAGGAGGGCCTCACATGTCCCACGTGAGGTTTGACCTTTGAGCTCAGGAGTTGCTATAGTGACCAAATCAAATGGAAATAGTGGCCAATCAGAGGAGATATTGAGGCACAAAAACTGTAACCTTTATAAACCTGGGAAAAAGGAACTCAGTGGGACACTTTCTCCTCCCCCACTGTGAGATTTTTTCCCCCTCCCCATGTGGGAGTCTGTACTTGTTCTTCAATAAATTTCCACCTTTGCTATACCATCTTCTGTCCATGGTTTCATTCTTTGACTCTGACAGACAAAGAATTTGGGGAAGTCATCTTGCCCAGGGGAACTGCTTGTGTTCCAGTCCAAAAATCCCATATCACTTTGATGGTAATTTATAAAAAATAAGGTATGAACTCGCCATTCTTTGGAGCATTATCCCAATCAATTGGGATTCTGCTTCCGGGCAATTGTCGACGGTTTGGGTCAAATAAACTCACTAAATTCTTTATATGTTTGAATGATATTTTTTGTTAGCAGATTGCATGAATCAAAAGTAGTTTTTGTTAGGATGAATTTAAAAAATTAAATTATCAACATAGGTCGAACTTTAAGAGTTTCTTTTTTTAAATTAAATCTTTATTGTTCAGATTATTACATTTGTTCCTCTTTTTCCCCCCATAACTCCCCTCTTCCCAGCTCCCGCCCCACCCTCCGCCCTCACTCCCCACCCACTGTCCTCATCCATAGGTGCACGATATTTGTCCAGTCTCTTCCCGCATCTCCCACACCCCTTTCCCCCCCAAGAATAGTCAGTCCATTCCCTTTCTATGTCCCTGATTCTATTATGATCACCAGATTATTTATTCACTTGATTCTTAGATTCACTTGTTGATAGATGCATGTTTGTTGTTCATAATTTGTATCTTTACCTTTTTCTTCTTCTTCCTCTTCTTAAAGGATACCTTTCAGCATTTCATATAATACTGGTTTGGTGGTGATGAACTCCTTTAGCTTTTCCTTATCTGTGAAGCTCTTTATCTGACCTTCAGTTCTGAATGATAGCTTTGCTGGATAAAGTAATCTTGGTTGTAGATTCTTGGCATTCATCACTTTGAATATTTCTTGCCATTCCCTTCTGGCCTGCAAAGTTTCTGTTGAGAAATCAGCTGACAGTCGTATGGGTATTCCCTTGTAGGTAACTGAGTTTCTTTCTCTTGCTGCTTTTAAGATTCTCTCTTTGTCTTTTGCTCTTGGCATTTTAATTATGATGTGTCTTGGTGTGGTCCTCTTTGGGTTCCTTTTGTTTGGGGTTCTCTGCACTTCCTGGACCTGTAAGTCTATTTCTTTCACCAGGTGGGGGAAGTTTTCTGTCATTATTTCTTCAAATAGGTTTTCAATATCTTGCTCTCTCTCATCTTCTGGCACCCCTATAATTCTGATGTTGGTACGCTTGAAGCTGTCCCAGAGGCTCCTTACACTATCTTCGTATTTTTGGATTCTTTTTTCATTTTGCTTTTCTGGTTGGGTGTTTTTTGCTTCTTTGCATTTCAAATCTTTGCCTTGATTCTTGTGCTCCTCTGGTCTGCTGTTGGGAGTCTGTATAGTATTCGTTATTTCAGTCCGTATATGCTTAATTTCTAGTTGGTTCTTTATCATAACATCGAGGGTCTCATTAGATTTCTTGAGGATCTCACTACATTTATCGACGGCTTCTAGACAGTTTTTAAGAGACCTTAAAAGTGTGGTTCTGAACTCAATATCCTCCATTGACAGTTTTGTCCTGTTTCTTTGTCTCCACATTTTTTATGCTTTCTTGGTGCACCCCCTAGTGGTCTTTGTGCGCAGTCTTGTTGTAGTTAAGCCTTGATTGTTGTTGGCAATACCGGGGGTGATTTGACCTCCAGGCTAACTGGCTATGAGAGTCCGCTGTATCTGCAATGGGAGAGCTTCTGTGCTGGATCTCTAGGGCGGTGCTAATCTAGCCTTTGCCTGAGGCTATCCGGCAAATGGCTCTGTGTAAGGCTTGGGCGGGGCGGGTCCCCGGGGATCTACAGGGCGGGCCAGAGCGAGCAGTTATGGCTGCTCTCAGTTCCGTCCCTAGAGGCGACCGCTGCAAACCTCGGAGAGAAAGCTGCCTTCGAGTTCCGACTGAAGCCAGACAGTCTTGCTTCTCCCGTTTGAGTCTGGGTCCCTAGAGACTCACCCAGATCTGGAGCTCAGAGTCTGAAACTCCCTTCCGATTGAAAACAACAACCGCGCCCTCTGCCTCCAGCCCGCTCCGCGTGCACTCCGCACCTTAGTATTTCACTTCAGCACTGTGCCTCCTCTGAGTCTGGGTATGATATTCTCTTTCCTCCTAGTTGTAGAATTTCCACTCAGCCAGCCTTCCTGTGGTTCTGGATGATGTCCGTTCCATCTTTTAGTTGTTTTTTGAAGTGGTTGTTCGAGGCAGCAATCTCCGGCGTTAACCTATGCCGCCATCTTGGTTTCTCCAGACCTCTCTGTGAAACGGTTTTTAATGGGAGAGACAGAGGAGTAACAGTAGCAAAGTAGCAGCAGCCACAGTGTGGCCACGGACCTTGTGCATTTGGAACCAGGGATCTGAAAAATGCAGAGGGGCCAGCAAGGGAAGAGAACTGCAGGAAAGCCACATGGGATGAGGGGGCAACCCCGGGGACAGCGACTCACAGGAGACACCCAGCCATGATCCTGATGCCACTCCGGCCTCCTGGCCCAACTGGCCCACTGCCCCCCATTCCTGCCCACCTGCCTGAGGTGGCTGGAAGCCACCACCAACCCCCGCGAGGGGACACGATACATGAAGGTCCTGAGAACAGCTGTTCTCCTAAACTGCATGCAGGTCGCCCACTTCCATGGTCTCAGTTAAGACTTATTTGTAAATGACAGATGCCCACTTCCAACCAGCTTTGGAGAAAATGGAGTTATGGGGTCTTTACTACCCGATGTCTCCAGAGCTTCTTGATTAAGCAGGAGGTTTACCCACACCCGGACTGCCTGCCTCGGCGAGGCTTCCCAAGGCCATCCGCTCTTCAAGCTGGTGCCTCCCCACCCTCCCAGGCCCATCGAGAGGCCCTTGGCCATCACCTGGGCCAGGTAACTGTTGCCAGGGAGTCCTTCGTGCCCATGGCCTCTGGGCCTCCCCTATTTAGGTAGAGGGTGGGAAGGGCTCAGTAAGAGATACAGGTGGGCTGGGCCGCACTGCAAAATGTTTATGCCTTGGTGTGGTTTCTGCTGTTCTTACTTCCGTTCGTTCTTTAAATTTCAAAGTGCTAGGTTGAAGAGCCGCACTCCCGTGTTAAGGTGGAACCACGGGAGCAGACCACCTGCCCTCAAGGCCTGTCTAGGGCTCGGTGAGGCAGCTGCCTGCTCCTAGATACGCAGGTGAGGCCCGTCATGGCGCCTGGTGAAGAGTTTAAATAACTACTTATTTACCCTCAAGAAAGCTTGGTAAAATACAACTGAGTTTAAGTCAAAGGATTCCTTATCTTCATCAAAGGTATCTGTGTTTCAAAATCTGTTGTGTCTAATGAAAAACTGAGTCTCCATAAGGTAGCATTCCCACATGTTTTCCTTAGTGAAACATTCTTTTCTGTTTTTATTTGGCTAATAAATGGACATTTCATGGCAGGGGAAAATGAGAAAAGGTCCATAACAGCTAGCTGCTCTCCAAGTTGTTAGTGTCTTACTTCTGCAGATTAATAATCATCTACTTGAAATATGGAAATGGGAGTCAGCCCACAAGGGATGGCCACTAACATCTTTTACAGGCTTTGCATGTAGAATGAGTCCTCTATCTAGTTTACTTCATGTGATATCTTCTACTAGCAGAACCAATAAACCAATGGCGCTTGCTACAAGGTCTAGGACAAGCCTGTGAGAACTAGAACTAATTTAGATATGGACAGAAAGCCTGGCCTTTACTCCCCTCTTTTTCCACATTTTACAAACCTAAGATGCTCTTCTCAGGTTGTATCTTCTCTGGTTTTTAACTTTTCTAGCTTCTCTCATCAATTCAAATGTGTTTGATTATGAACCACACCTTAAGGCCCTTCTAGGGAATCTGTGAAGTAAATTGGGTCTATGGATTAACAGTAATAAGTGAGTTATTCCTTGCAAATAAGACAGTTTTATTTTAATTTGATTCATCTAAACAAGTATTTACTGGTACTTAACATATACCAGGAACTGTATTAAGTTTGATTATATAGTAATAATCAAGAAGATATGACCTTTGACCTCACAGATCAGAAGTCAAGTGTGCAAATGAAATATGAAATACAGGCAGTAGGATAAGAGCTTTGATAAGGACATTGGTAAGAGTATATGACTAGTAGGCCTTGATTTCTGGAGTCAAGAGGGCTTCCAGATAATATTTTCTGACACCTGAAGAGTGGGCAGTTAGTCAAGCATATGAGTGGCCTAAGAGGGAAGAGTGGTTTTGACAATGCTTGGGAGGAGCTAAGAGAATTTGATTTTGCTGCAAAGAGGAAAGGGCAGAGTGGTAAAAGCAGAGGCAAATGGGGATCTTTTTATGTGTATTAATAAAAAGAATGTTTTTTATGGTACATGTAGGACTAGTTATGACCAGTGGGAGACAAATTTTGGAAGAAATGAATATTTTGTGGTCCCTCCATCCCCTGTATGTAAGTGATTCCTTGCTCTACCTACCCAATGAGTATGATCTAACAGTGGTTCCAAACACACCATTCACATGTGAACAGCCAGAGAAGGCTTCCCAGATAACAGGAAAATTCCTAAGACATGTGAAATCCTGCTTCTTCTGCTGGTGCTCTAGACTCACTATAATCTGTCCCATCTACAACTCCTTGAGGAAACAGTCTCACTCACAGGCATCACTCGCTTCTCTCCAATGTTCTGAAAGGAGCAATCTGGCCCACAGTTCACAGCTGAATGGTTCATAGCTGTGCAGCTGATGGAAGGGAAGCCACCCACAGGTTGATTTGTGTAGCATAGCTCAAAAAATTAACTGTACAGTGAAATCCTTACTTTCTGTAAGCTAAATTGGGAAATGGGAAGGCTGGGCTAGTGGAATTAAAGATAAGAATATGCTATACGTTTTAGTTTAGTTCACGTTAACGTTCAAGTTAACGTTCGGTGGCAATTGTCACAAGGATCCAATAAATTAATGTATGTGAAATATTAGAACAGTGCTGGCATACAGAATATGCTCAATAAAGATTAGCCATTGCTAATTTTGCATCTTGATACTAAAAACATGGCCAGAAAAAGCCTTTTGGTAGAGAGGCATGTGAAGCAAGCAGATGCATAGATAGAAACTGAAATGCCATGAGGGAGAGGCCAAACCAATTTAGTTTCAATTTCAAATCACATGCATCCTTTATTTTGTTGCCCTGTTTCTCTAAGTAACTAGGGAGAAATTTGTTCTTTACAGCTAAATAAACCCAACTAAGAAACTCCCTAAGTCACAGAATAAATTGGGCAAAATGAGGTACTGTTCTTCAACTGACCTGCAGTGTTTGGGCATAACATGTCATGTCAAAATTATGAGCTGCTGCCTTAGCCAGTTTAGCCTGCAGACTGAAGGGTCCCGGGTTTGATTCCAGTCCAGGACACATTCCTGAGTTGTGGCCTCGATCCCCAGTAGGGGGCATGCAGGAAGAAGCTGATCAATGGTTCTCTTTCATCATTGATGTTTCTATCTCTCTCTCCCTCTCCTTTCCTCTCTGTAATCAATAAAAATATATTTAAAAAAATTATGAGCTGTTGTTAAATCTTAAAGCTCTACTGCATGCTTTTCACCCCAGTGTATGTTAATATATAGATTAATTTAATAACTTCAGTGCTTTTCTCACTATAAAATTAGTTAATACAATTTATCCTATGAATTTTCGCAGATTCTGCTTTGTAAAATGTTGGGATATTAAACTCATTGAAAAATTTCTCCCACAGGGCAGCTCTGATCCAAGCCCTTTTGGCAGCCCAGCTTCATGAGAGGCAAATGAAATTTTTGATGGTGTTTGGTTGTAGCCAAGTTAACAATAGGTTAAATCCTTTGAAATGTTCCATTAAAGAAGAATAAAGTAAGCAGGAAAATAAAAGTGATCTAACACTGTGAAATGCTTTGTTATGAATGGAAATAAAAATACAATTTTAGTAAAAGAAGGATTATGTTCTCTGATGAGAGTCTAAATGAGGTCCTGAAATAGGACAAACAAACTCATTTGGCACAGAATGGTAAGAGCACAAGATGGGAACCAGCTAACTAGGGAAATATGCAATTGAGACTTATGTTTCAGTCAGTGTTGTCTGCCCCTGAGTCCAAATCATGAATCATGCTTTAGAATAATGCAATTAATCTTTTGTATCTGAATTCTGTCTTCTCAGGTTTATTTTCAGTCAAGTCTCCATGCTGTAGTTAAACTTACATTATTTTATGAGGATGTTCCTGTTCTCCATTGTTTGGTGGTTATTATCTTAATTGCACTTACCCGTTGAAAAGTTCAGGGTGGGTTTGTTATCATTGTTCTTCAGTTATGCTAAGCCATTATACTTTTTTGGGAAAGTTTGTGTGTGAACTTTTTAAAGATTCACATAGGAAGAGAGACTAAAGCCACAATCTACCAGTTATCCATTGTATTACTTCAACTTCAACATTTGGCAACATCAATCTATCCCCCCAAATTATTAATTTACTTTTTTGTGTTTGCATGAGTATTATAAGCAAGGCCTAGACATCTCATTCCACTCACAGATGTTTTTCTATGTACAAAAGGCATCAAATATTATACAATTTTTATTATTAAATAAAGCAGAAAGGGGCACTTGAAAAATATTGGCTTCTAATACTAAATTCCAAGTATCCAAATTTTATCTCTCCTCAAGGTCTAGTTCAAGCTTACTAGAATCCTTCTTCAAGCTTACTAGGATCCTTGCATCCATCTGACCCACACATTTGGGGATTCATATTTTGCTATCCTGTAGCATGTCCTGAATTTATTTGATATAACATTAAATTTTGTACTTCTATTTAATTTATCAAGAATGTTTGTTGTTCTCAGATAAATCTGTATGCACTCAACTGATCAACAAATAATGAAGTAAATGCATCAACTTTTGAAAAAAAAGTATGTTGTTTTTCAACCTGGAAGAAGGAAGTAATGTGGGATCAAAAAAGGAAACCACTCAAATTTAGACTCAGAAAGTCTTTGATTTGCTGATATACTTGTTTGCTGATATAATGTTTACAAATTTAAAAAACAGAACTTGTAATATAGAGTATTTTTCACAGTATCTGGAGAGACATTATGATATGGAGTCAAAGGTAAAAGGCACAGACAGGTTGTGCCCTGAGACTCAGGTATGAATCTTATTCTAGCCACAAAAGAATGGGGGTTTTGAAACTTGCTAGGACAATTTAAAAGAATATCAGAGTTGTAACTCAGCATATGGGGATGAACATTCTGATTTATCTGTAATCTTTTCCTCAAAATATGAAAGAATATACTGGGCAATTTATCAGGAAACATAGACATCCTCACTAAGGTCCTGTTCATTCTCCTTCAAACCTGCTAGCAGTTTCTAAAGTTCTGTCTTCAAACTGATTGTCAAACTGCAGCAGGAAGGTCAGGGAGGGTTGGGGGGCAGGAGGGAGTGGGGTAAGAGATCAACCGAAGGACTTGTATGCATGCACATAAGTATAACCAATGGACATAAGACACTGGGGGGGTAGGGGAGGCCAGGGGAATGTCAAGGGTGGGGAAAAAAAAGGACACATATGTAATACCCTTTGTAATACTTTAAGCAATAAAACAATAAAAAAATAAAAAAATAAAAAAATAAAGTTCTGTCTTACTGGACTCTCCTAGTTCTGGCAAAAACATCTTAGAAAAACTAGTTAACCAGACCAAACATTCAAACCATATCTCAAGTCAATGTGTGCAGTCTAGTGATTACGTGACCACCCCAAAGAGCCATGCGAAGTAACTGGAGATTGCTGTTTCTAACACAAGTCCACACCTAAGGAAAATGTGAGCAGGTTTAATTGTCAGCAAATCTTGGGCAGTCTGATCCTCCATGAACTTTATCTTCTTCCAGGAACCTAGTACTCTGTGATATTTCTCCAAGTGTTGCTGGGAGGGGTTGCAAGGATTTTCCTGGGGGATGGAAGGCCAACATCTCTAGACTAGTAACAAGTTACTATGTAGTGTTATTAGTGGACATTAGTTGAGGTTGGCAAAATGTCTTTTCCTCCTCTGGTCCCTTGCCTGCCAATACTCAGTGATTCTATATAGTTTTCAGAGCTGCATTTAACTCCCCACTTTTCCCTCCTCCTCAGTTTCTCCCTGTTAACAGGCTCATCCTCCAAATCTGGATTGAAAAATGGAAAGACATGACCCTGGATCTCCTTCCCCTCCAAAGCAAGGACACTTGACCATGTCTAATGGCATTTTTGAAAACGTATTGAGAGCCACTGCGCATTTGTTCACTATAGACTGTAGACAAAATACTCAGAGATCAGAAAAGTGTGGGGCTTGTCAGAAATGAGAAACCCAAATTCCATCATGGATGCTAACTTGAAAACTGTGGCCAACATGTTAATGACAGCTCCTCCTGGGAATGTTTCTCCTTGAAGAAGGTCAGCTTGATCTGTACCATGTCTGGCATTAATTTTGGGGCTTGGGTAAGCATTCAGAGAAAGAAGGTGAGCCCCAGAAAGCAAAATGAGTAAATTTTCCATGCAGACAAAGGTGGAAGTAGGTGGGGATTAATCAGTAGTTGTGGGAGTGGGCTATTTCCTGACATGACTCACTACACTGAGGGTTGGGCGGTGGTAATATGTGCAGACACTGTGCTCATATGGGTTTGAGTTCTGTTCAACATCTGGACTTGGTAGCTGGGGGTTTCCTGAGAAAGCCTTCATTTCTTTAAATGGCATTACAGAGATAACACAGAAAAATACATACTTCTAAGGTTGTTCACAGACTCACACACAAACTAGCAATGAATTTATTTTCCAACAATGCACATTTAATTCTTGTTCTGGCCCCAGAACTGTGCTGCACACCAGACACATTTGGAATGACTGGGAGAAGGACAAGGGGGAAAATAAGAATGCAGGAATGCAAAACAGAAAAAAAAATATGAAGGTTAGAAATAGCAATTGAAACTAAATTATAGAACAATAATTCTGACTAATCAACTGTAGGCTAGCTGAAGAGAAGTTTTATAAGCAAGGATTTACAGAGGAAGCCACATCAAAACTGGGCCAGGTGAAGTGCATGCATGTACCATCAGGAAAGGGATGAACACTCCTCAAGTTGCAGGAAAGATTCACACAGATTTTGAAAAAGGATTCAATATAACTGAAGTAATGAAATATGAAGATTTTAAAGAGGAAGTTTCTAAGAATGTGGTCAAGGCTGCTGGAAAGTGCAGACAACAAGGCAGAAATTATATTGTTGGGCATGGAGGTATTATCTTCTTGAAATTTGATATGCCTTAGCAACCGAAGAACAAATAAATTTTAGTTATCACTCAGATAAATGTACAATTTCCAAAGGCATATGATTTTTTAAAATTAAAATTTCTGAAAACTGATGGGTCTAACAAGATTAGGAGGATGGGGATCTTATACAAACATAATTATTTTTAGTTGTTTAAAATTAAAATACTATTTACCTTAAAAAATGAAGAATATTCTAAAAGAAAATACAAGGTAATGACATAATTACACAGTAATGGCTCACATACATGTTTAGTGCTTACTATGTGACAGACCCTGAAAATAACAAAATCAATACTCCCAGTCCCTCCTTTTCCAGAGATAGTGGGCCTGGTGAGGAGAGGATACAAGGGGCAGACTTCACATAGAGAAGCTCTTCTGCTCCTCACTGCAACCTAGGACAGTGGGGAGAGCAGAGACACCCAAATTGGAACCCACTGTGTAACACCACAAGAGAACACCTACCAGAGCCTTTCTACTCCACCAGAATGCCCAGAATCTAAAGAAGCCCTAAAATAGTGTAGTGGTCCTCATCTAATCTTATTTATTGAATGAGTTTAAAAATAATTTTAATATTGTTTTCCAGTAAAGAGATGCTGCCAAACTGTAAGGAAGTTTCTTCCCTTAAAGAGTGAAATATTCTCCCCAAATATCTATCTGTACATATTAATAACTTCACGGTACTTTACTATAGGCAATGAAAAGGAAAATATCAACCTAGCTAGTGTAAAATGTATTATGAGCTCTGAACTAGTGGATACTAAATTTTAATGAACTTTTATTAATTTTTTAACGCCACTGACTCTTCATGAACAGGGCATGAGCACATTGTGTATTTTTAAAAGGTAAGAAAATTCTGAAGAACTAATTTTCCATTTAACCTTAAGTCCAATAGACTTGTGTCCTTAAAAAATAAATACACAATTCCACCATCAAAAGTTTAAAGTAACCTGATCACCTTATAACAAATCTTTCTGGGGAAAAAGTTTTGTTTTGTTTTGTTTTGTTTGTTTTCTGTTTTTGTTTTGTTTTGTGTTTTTCCCTCCCTAGGGCCATTTTTTTGACATTACCTTTTCTAATAATAGACAAACATGGTAACTAACCGTAGCTCTGACATGCTTCCCATTGGCTAATCAGGGCGATATGCAAATTAACTGCTAACCAAGATGGAGGCCAGCAGCCAGGCAGCTGAAGTGAACAGGAGGCTTGCTTGCTCCAGTGAAAGAGGAAGCCAAGGTCCCCTGCCTGCCACTGCCGGCCTCTGAGCTTGCACTCTAAGAAACAATGTTGCAATTATAGAAGCTAAACCATCCCCAGAAACCTGCTTTCGGCCAGCTGGGCTTCAGCCAGCAGGACCGCAACAGTGTTTCAATTATAGAACAAACCCAGATCCCTGCTTTCAGCAGCTGAGGTCTCAGAGCTGCAGCCGGGCCTCAGAGCTAAAGCCGGCTCTCAGTTCTAGTGACAGCCATAGAAGGTAAATAAATCCCAGAATAAAAAAGAAAAAAAGAAATAAAGGAGAAGTTGGGAGCTTCAGTTGCCCGCCAGCCAGAAAATGGCCTTCAGCCCCTCACCCAGACTGGCCAGGCACCCCAGTGGGGACCGCCACCCTGAAGGGTGTGTGATCAGCTGCAAACAGCCATCATCCCCTCACCCAAACTAGCCAGGCATCCCAGTGGGGACCCCCACCCTGAAGCAACAAGATGGCGGCTAATTTGCATACTGAAGGCAGCGGCAGTTGGCAAGGCTGTCTGCAGTCTGGGACCAGGATCTGTGACCTGGCGGGCGGGGGCAGCGCTTGAGGCTGTCCGCGGTCTGGGGCCTGAATCCATGACCTGGCAGGTGGGGGGCAGCACTTGAGACTGTCCGCAAGACCAATACATGGATCCGTGACCCTGGTGGGCGGGAGGAAGTGCTTGAGGCTGTCCGCGGTCCCGGGACCCAGATCCGTGACCCTACCTGGCAGGGCAGCAGCTCGCACAGGGACAGATCAGCCAGGGTTGGGCAGGTCAGGACACCTGGCTTCTGCCCAGCCCCAGTCACTCTGGGCAGGTGAGCAGTGCAGAGAGCCTCTGGACAGGGGAGGCAGGCCAGCGGAGGGCGGCCTGTACTACCCACATGGAGGTGGTGACAGCTGTGAGCGTGCCAAGGGGAGACTGCAGGCTGAGCTGAAGTAGCGCCTGCAGGCCATCAGCGCCCAGGAGTGGCTGTGCAAGATCAGCCTCAAGGCTCAGAAGATGCAGCATCGCAGGGACAGCCACCGTGGCGGGCCAGGCTGACGTCTTCCTGGTCGCACCATGGGGGTTTGCGGATTTGCAAAGCCAGAGGCCTCTGGTGTGCATATCCACCCCTGGCGTGCGAACATCCCCCAGCACACTGGTACCCTCCTGCACCTGCAACAGTTGCAAACCAAGGCGTGCACATGTCCCCCCCACCTCTCCACCACACTTCCCTCAACCCAGAATGCCTAATAGCCCCACAGGATGTGCACACATTCCCTCTGATGTGCTAATGTCCTTTGGAGAGTGTCTGGGTGTTCTGGGTGCTGAGGGTGGGCGCCTGTGAGATGACAGTGAGAGGGCGGAGTGGTGATGCCCTGTTCCCACAGAGGCCAGTGCAGCTATGAGATCACCTCTGGGGGGTTAATGCAGGTGCTGAGGCGGGAGCATGTGCAGACAGACAGACCTGGTGGGTGCGGGCAGCCCTCGCTGAGGTGCCTTCAGTCAGCGTTCAAGATCAAGAACCCAGAGGTGGAGAGGAATTCTGTCCTCTCAGTGAAACAGTGGCATAGTCGGGGTGACTGTAGAGGAGGAATGTGCACTTTGGGTGCCAGCACCCATGAGCAAAGGTTGCCCTGACTGAGCCTCGCTTGCTTGGGGCCTAGCGCACTCCTGCCAGGCAGTGGGTGACAGGACGTGCTTTTCTGAATTAATGAGAGAAAACGTTGATTCTCCTGCTGCCCACGAAGGTGGAAAGTGAAGTGGGGAGACATGTGGGGAGTGAGCGAGGTTCCCTGTCTTGGGGTTCCAAATCTCCTGTTGGTTTCTTTCACCACTGACTAGAGATATACAGGGTGCCCCCCCAAAATGTATACACACTTTGAATACCTACTAATTCCAATGGTTTTAAGCATAAGAAAGAAACAACAATGGAGCTGTTATCTGTTAAAAGTGTGGGCACAAACAGGTAGTTGGACATTCTCTGAGGGGTCTCAGATTGGAGAGGGTGAAGGCCAGACTGAGGGGCCCTTTTCCCTCACCCCCACCCCAGTGCACGAATTTCGTGCACCGGGCTACTAGTAGTTGTATAAATGTGTATCTGAGCTACTAACTTCTTATATTCATTCCTTTGTTTTTCTTCAGAATCACACCTTATTGTATAAGCTTATTATATGTGCAAAGAATGTTCTCACATCTTTTATAGGCCTGGGAGGCAGCAGAAATAGAACCTTGAATTGGATTGTTCTCCCTCCCTCTCTTCCTTTATTCCTCTCTTCCACTCTTCTTCTCCGACAAATTGCTTGCCTCCATTTCTTTTACTTCCTTTTCTGGCGATTCATCCTTTTCTTTCATATGGGGGCTGTTTCTTTGTCTTCCCATTTTTGGTCATCTCAGGGTGTCTGGTTATATGGTTCACTCTCTACCACATTGACCAAAAGGCATAAGATACAACTTGACAAGATACAACACAGAGGGAACAAAACATGAATGTATTCATGACACCGATAACCCCAAATAAAGGTGACCACCAGAGAAAAGAGAATTAGGGAAAAGAAAAGAGCACAAAAATGATATTGAGAAAAGGAAAAAAAAGCAGAGAGAAAAGAAAAAGAAGAAAAAAAGAGGGGAAAAATATACACATATGGGGAGAAAACTCCATGAAACCAACAAATAAACCAAAAAATGCAAGCAACAAACACCCCCCAAAAAGAGGGGGAACTGAATCTGAAGAGACAAAGAGCCAAAAGGTGATGTAAAGGAATTGAATGAATGGGTGAATGGCCCTGATTCAGTATAGAGGAGGTAGAAAGAGAATGAGTGGATAAGAAGAAAAGTAAAAAACAAAATAACCAATAAAAAATTATTGTAATTAAAAAATAATTTGAAAATATATAGAGAAGAAAAAAATTTCCCTTTCTTTAGTCTGTCTATCTATATATTCATCTATTTTTGGAAAAGGAGAATAGAGAGCATATATGCCTGAGTTTGGTGAGTGAAACCAATTAAGCTGTTAGTAGCTTCTCCAGGAGGGATGGGACTGTCCCAGAGCCGGCTTCCTGATTGCTTCTCCCTGTTTGCTCCCCAGCTTCTACAAAACCACCTTTCCCTGCACTGCAGTCTTGGTGAGTTTTTGTAATCGAAAGATCCTATGCACTGGGTTTAGCGAGTAAAAGCAAGGAAAATATAAAGACAGCAACCATGCTGCTGCGTGTCTCTCTCCCCGCAGTACTGCACAGCCAGTGCAGAACTTTAGGCTGCCCTTCTGGGTGCAGCCTCCCACAGTTGTGGAGTTAGATCTAGAGTACCCTGCTGCCAGCAGCCCTGTGGTCCCCCTTCCACAGTTGATTGTTATGTGTATCCCCACAGGATGTATACTTGGTGCAGCACATTTTTCTTCTGACCTTCTAGTCCCTGTGGTCACAAGTCTCTCTCTCCAACCCAGATCACTGATCTTACCATTATCCCAGTGTCCCCCATCCTTTCCATTCATGGATTGTCTCACTAGTTGTGTTTAATTCACCAATTCTGGGTGGATGTTATTTGATTCAGCTTTTTCTTCTATAGGCTCCATGAGAAAGCACAGGACACGTCTACCTATTTGGCCGACATTTTGTCTCCCTCCTCACCCCACTCTCAACAAACTTTTTAGGAGCCTGTGGCCAGGGAGGCTGGAATCTCGATGTTCATGGGTTTGCAGCTGAGTCAGCAGGTCCCCGGCCAGTGTGGCTGTAGGGTCCTTATGGTGTCCAAGTTCTCCCTGGGTGGAGGTGAGGGTAGACTCCCAGTCACATTCACTTTCCCCTTCAAGATGATGTGGTCTCTGTGGCAGAGCCAGCCATCCCAGAAAAGATTGCAGTGGTAGTAGAGGCCGGCTGGCTAAGGGAGCCTGGTCCGCCAGCCCCCAACAGTCCTGTGGAATATAACTGTCCCTCACTCACACATACACACATGCCCCACACTTCCATGCACTCCCCTTTCACTCCCTCACTCACTCACACTCTCCGCCTCACTGCCATCCCCTTAGATAAGTTTTTGCTGAAGTGTGGAAGATGATGTGTGAGAGAATCCTTGATTCTTGAATTTATGATGTCTGTTGTAGGTTGGGTTCCTGAGAAGCAGTCTCTAAAATTAGATTTGCAGGCAGAAAGTTTTTTGGGGATTGTCCATAGAATCCACCCCAGTGCTGAGGGAGAAGTTGCCTCTGCCATCATAACAAAGGTCTCAGGTTATCCCACAAGGAGCCCTCAGAGCTAGGATGGCCTTTCAGAGTTGTATCAACTTGGGTCAATGGTGTCATGCCTTATCCCCATATCATTCAGTCATTGGATACAGAAGGGGGTGTGATCTTGGTCAGCTGGGGTCAATCTTCAAGAAGGAGAGCTCTGCTGCAAACTATCAGTCATCAACACTCTCATCATTTGGGGAAATGAGTGTTTCAATTCCACCACCATCCCTAGTCTTCCCAGTCTTTAGGTCAGCAGTGGGCAACCTTTTTTGTGAGTGTGTGCCAAAACCAGCAAAATCTCTTACTCAAAATTCTTCTGCGTGCCAACCCTAATTTTTTGAGAACATGTTACGCCTACTTGCTATCTCTTAAGGTGTACATATGTGAAGAACCTTGAAGAAATAATAAAATACATTTGAGCGACAAAAACACAGTATATAATGATGAAAAATACATTTACTTTTTAATGTATACATGTACACTGATAGTCTGACAGAAAATGTTATGACTCCGTTTGATATTATCAGTGGGACTTTTGCTGCTGCATCACTGATGACAGAGATTTTACATCAGGTTTATATTTTGTTACCTTCAGAGATATGCACGAGCTACTACTTTCACTCATCAGGCTACTCCTATTATGAAACTTAACAAAATTCCTCAATGAGAACAAAGGTTCACAAGCGTATGTGGATGAAAACATGGAGAGTAACGCTGTTGCAAAGTTTTTTAAACAGAAAAAATTTTCTGGAATGGCATTCCAAGTCCTCAATAGTTCATTTTAGACACTTCTCTCTGGTACTGCTGTTTCTAATCGCTTTTTTTCAATGTTTTCCAAGTCAACTGTAAGGTCAATAAATTTCTGCTTCCAAATAAAAGTCGATATTAAGAAAAAAATTGTAAATGGAAGATTATAAGAGAGGGTTTCCCATGCCAGCAGAAGTTACTGGTGTGCCATGTTTGGCACGTGTGCCAGGGGTTGCCCACCCCTGCTCTAGGCGGTGGTTCTCAACCTTGGCTGCATATTAGAATCACCTGGGAATCTTTTTAAAATCCTGATTTCTGGGCCTCGTCCTCTGGAAATTCTGTTTCTTTGTTACTAATGTTGTGGCCCCACCCCATAACAAAGAAACAGAATTTCCGGAGGATGAAGCCTAGAAATCAGGATTTTAAAAAGATTCCCGGGTGATTCTAATGTGCAGCAAAAGTTGAGAACCACTGCTCTAGGGGGAAAAAATGGCACCACCAATTACCCCATAATCATATCAAAGCCTAGGGATGTTCTTGGCTTCTCTCTTTCCTTTTATACTTCACATACACTCCATCAGTAAACCCTGCCAGCTCCTCCTTTAAGACGTTAATCTACTTGCAGTTAGAATACAATCATCTTTGTCCAGGCTCCCTCATCCTCTACTGGGACTATTACAATAGATTCTTGAATGGTTTTCCTGCTACCATTCTTGCTTATTTACAATCAATAGTGATCTCTTTTGCCACAGATAAACCGCTATTATGGTGAAATGAAGAATTTATTTACTTATTTATTTTTTGAGTGTTTTAGAAAAGCTTTTATTTTTTTTTTTTACTTTTTAAATTTTTTTTATTAATTAAGTCTTTATTGTTCAGATTATTACAGTTGTTCCTCTTTTTTCCCCCCCATAACTCCCCTACACCCAGTTCCCACCCCACCCTCATTCCCCCCCCCTCATCCATAGGTGCACGATTTTTGTCCTGTCTCTTCCCGCATCCCCCACACCCCTTTCCCCCTGAAGAATAGTCAGTCCACTCCCTTTCTATGCCCCTGATTCTACTATATTCACCAGTTCATTCTGTTCATCAGATTATTCACTTGATTTTCAGATTCACTTGCTGATAGATGTGTATTTGTTGTTCATAATTTGTATCTTTACCTTTTTCTTCTTCTTCCTCTTCTTAAAGGATACCTTTCAGCATTTTATATAATATTGGTTTGGTGGTGATGAACTCCTTTAGCTTTTTCTTTTCTTTTCTTTTCTTTTTTTTTTGTCTACATTTTACCATTTTATTTTATTTATTTTTTAAAATATATTTTATTGATTTTTTACAGAGTGGAAGGGAGAGGGATAGAGAGTTAGAAACATCGATGAGAGAGAAACATCAATCAGCTGCCTCTTGCACACCCACTACTGGGGATGTGCCCTTTACCGGAATCAAACCTGGGACCCTTCAGTCCACAGGCTGATGCTCTATCCACTGAGCCAAACCAGTTAGGGCTACACTCAACCATTTTAATATATCGACTGAATACTTTAAGTTTCATTTGTGTATACTGGGCTTTTTTGGGTGTATGGTGGTTGGGATGCCTCTGGTATATTAATTTGTTAATCTCAGTTTATAATAATACTTATTAAAACCTAAAATCAGCAACAGTTCATGATTCAACAATAAGAACTGTGGTCATCCTCTCTTGAGCACTCACACATGCTACATTTATTTTTTATTTCTTCTTTTTTTATTTTTTATTTTTATTTTTATTTTTAAAATATATTTTATTGATTTTTTACAGAGAGGAAGGGAGAGAGATAGAGAGTTAGAAACATCGATGAGAGAGAAACATGGATCAGCTGCATCCTGCACATCTCCTACTGGGGATATGCCCGCAACCCAGGTACATGCCTTTGACCGGAATCGAACCTGGGACCTTTCAGTCTGCAGGCTGACGCTCTATCCACTGAGCCAAACCGGTTTTGGTTATTTTTTATTTCTTTTTTTCTTTTTTTTTTTATTATTAGTTAAGGTATTACAAATGTGTCCTCATCCCCCCCATTAACCCCCAACCTCCCCCCCACACACAAACTCATGCTCCCATCCCCCCGTTGTCCATGTCCATTGGTTTGGCTTATATACATATATACAAGTCCTTCGGTTGATCTCTTCCCCTTACCCCCGCCCTCCCCTACTTTCCTTCTGGGGATTGATAGCCTGATTGCTGTTTCTCAGTCTTTGGGTCTGTCCCTTTTCATCAGTCTATGTTGTTCTCTATAATCCACAAATGAGTGAGATCATGTGGTATTTATCTTTCTCTGACTGGCTTATTTCACTTAGCATAATGCTCTCCAGTTCCATCCATGCTGTTGCAAAAGGCAAGAGTTCCTTTTTTTTTACCGCAGCATAGTATTCCATTGTGTATATGTACCACAGTTTTCTAATCCACTCATCTGCTGATGGGCACTTAGGCTGTTTCCAAATCTTAGCTATGGTGAATTGTGCTGCTATGAACATAGGGGTGCATATATCCTTTCTGATTGGCGTTTCTGGTTTCTTGGGATATATTCCTAGTAGTGGGATCACTGGGTCAAATGGGAGTTCCATTTTTAGTCTTCTGAGGTAGCTCCATACTGTTCTCCACAGTGGCTGCACCAGTCTGCATTCCCACCAGCAGTGCAGAAGGGTTCCTTTTTCTCCACATCCTCTCCAACACTTGTTGTTTGTTGATTTGTTGATGATAGCCATTCTGACAGGTGTGAGATGATAACGCATTGTCGTTTTGATTTGCATCTCTCGTATAATTAGTGACTTTGTGCAGGTTTTCATATGTCTTTCGGCCTTCTGTATGTCCTCTTTCGAAAAGTGTCTATCTAGGTCCGTTGCCCATTTTTTTATTGGATTGTTTATCTTCCTTTTGTTAAGTTTCATGAGATCCCTGTAAATGTTGGAAATTAAACCCTTATCGGTGGTATCATTGGCAAATATGTTCTCCCATGTAGTGGGTCTTCTTGTTGTTTTGTTGATGGTTTCCTTTGCTGTGCAAAAGCTTTTTATTTTGATGTAGTCCCATTTGTTTATTTTCTCTTTAGTTTCCATTGCCCTAGGAGCATTATCAGAGAAGAAATTTCTTCGGCATATGTTTGCGATTTCGCTGCCTGTGGATTCCTCTAGTATTTTTATGGTTTCCCGTCTTACGTTTAAGTCTTTTATCCATTTTGAGTTTATTTTTGTGTATGGTGTGAGTTGGTGATCTAGTTTCATCCTTTTGCATGTATCTGTCCAATTTTCCCAACACCATTTATTGAAAAGACTGTCTTGACTCCATTGTATGCTCTTGCCTCCTTTGTCGAATATTAATTGGGCATAGTGGTTTGGGTTGATTTCTGGGGTCTCTATTCTATTCCATTGATCTATATGTCTGTTCTTGTGCCAGTACCAAGCTGTTTTAAGAACAGTGGCTTTGTAATACAGTTTGATATCTGGTATTGAGATCCCACCCACTTTGTTCTTTCTCAGGATTGCTGCAGCTATTCGGGGTCTTTTTTTATTCCAGATGAATTTTTGGAACGTTCGTTCTAGATCTGTGAAATATGCTGTTGGTAATTTAATGGGGATTGCATTGAATCTATAAATTGCTTTGGGTAGTATGGACATTTTGATGATGTTGATTCTACCAATCCATGAACACGGTATATTCTTCCATCTGTTTATGTCTTCCTCTATCTCTTTTTTCAGTGTCCTGTAGTTTTCAGCATATAAGTCTTTTACCTCCTTAGTTGTTTATTCCTAGGTATTTTAATTTTTTTGGTGCAATGGTACATGGGATTGCTTCTGTAGTTTCACTTTCTGTAAGTTCACTATTGGTGTAAAGAAATGCCATGGACTTCTTAGCATTAATTTTGTATCCTGCTACATTGCCGAATTCATTTATTAAGTCTAATAATTTTTTGATGGAGTCTTTAGGGTTCTGTATGTACAGTATCATGTCATCTGCAAATAAGGACAGTTTTACTTCTTCTTTTCCAATCTGGATACCTTTTATTTCTTCTTCGTGTCTGATCGCAATGGCTAGTACTTCCAGTACTATGTTGAACAGGAGTGGTGAGAGGGGGCATCCCTGTCTTGTTCCTGTTTTTAGGGGGAATGGTTTTAGTTTTTGCCCATTGATTATGATGTTGGCTGTGGGTTTGTCATATATGGCTTTTATTATGTTGAGGTATGATCCCTCAATTCCTATCTTGCTGAGAGTTTTTATCAAGAAAGGGTGTTGGATTTTGTCAAATGCTTTTTCCGCATCAATTGATATGACTATGTGGTTTTTCTCTCTCAATTTGTTTATGTGATGTATCACATTTATTGATTTGCGGATATTGTACCATCCTTGCATCCCTGGGATAAATCCTACTTGGTCATGGTGTATGATCTTTTTGATGTACTGCTGGATCCGATTTGCTAGGATTTTGTTGAGGATTTTGGCATCTATGTTCATGAGGGATATTGGCCTATAATTCTCTTTCATTGTATTGTCTTTATCTGGTTTTGGGATTAGGGTGATGTTGGCTTCATAGAATGAGCTGGGAAGTGCTCCTTCCTCTTGGATCTTTTGACATAGTCTGAGGAGGATAGGTTTTAGGTCTTCCTTGAATGTTTGGTAAAACTCCCCTGTGAAGCCATCTGGCCCCGGGCTTTTGTTTGCTGGAAGCTTTTTGATTACTGCTTCGATTTCCTCCATAGTTATTGGCCTTTTGAGATTTTTAGATTCTTCCTGGTTAAGTTTTGGAAGGTTGTATTTATCTAGGAATATGTCCATTTCCTCCAGGTTGTCTAGTGTGTTGGAGTAGAGTTGTTCATAGTATTTTCTAACAATCCTTTGTATTTCTATGGGTTCTGTTGTTATTTCTCCTCTTTCATTTCTGATTTTGTTTATTTGGGTCCTCTCTCTTTGTTTCTTGGTGAGCCTGGCTAGAGGTGTATCAATCTTGTTTATCCTTTCAAAGAACCAGCTCTTGGTTTTGTTGATCTTTTGTATTGTTTTTTTGGTCTCTATGTCGTTTATCTCCGCTGTGATCTTTGTTATTTCCTTCCTTCTGCTTACAGTGGGCTTTTTTTGTTGCTCTCTTTCTAATTCTTCGAGTTGTAGAGTTAGGTCATTTATTCTCATTGTTTCTTGTTTCTTGCAGTAGGCTTGTAGAGCTATGAACTTCCCTCTCAAGACTGCTTTTGCTGTGTCCCATAGGTTTTGGATTGTTGTGTTTTCATTGTCATTTGTTGCCATGATGTTTTTTATTTCTTCTTTGATCTCACTGGTGACCCAGTCGTTGTTTAATAGCATGCTATTTAGTCTCCATGTGTTTGCTTTTTTTGGATTGTTTTTGTTGTAGTTGATTTCCAGTTTTATGCCTTTGTGGTCTGAGAAGATACTTGATATGATTTCAATTTTCTTGAATTTGAAGAGACTTTGTCTGTGACCCAATATATGGTCTATCTTTGAAGATGACAAATGTGCACCCGAGGAGAATGTATATTCTGTGACTTTGGGGTGAAATGTTCTGAAGATGTCAATTAATTCCATCTGATCTAGTGAGTCATTTAGGATTGATGTTTCTTTGCTGAGTTTCTGTTTAGAGGATTTGTCCAGTGGAGATAATGGGGTGTTAAGATCCCCTACTATGATTGTATTGCTGTCAATTTCTCCCTTGATCTTCTCCAGAAGATTTCTTACGTATTTGGGTGCTCCTATATTGGGTGCATATATATTTACCAGAGTTATTTCTTCTTGTTGGACTGCTCCCTTTAGTATTATGAAGTGGCCTTCTTGATCTCTTTTTATGTCCTTCACTTTGAGATCTAATTTGTCAGATATAAGTATTGCTACCCCGGCTTTTTTTCACTTCCATTGGCCTGAAAAACCTTTTTCCATCCCTTCACCATCAGTCTGTGTGCGTCTTTTTTTCTGAGGTGGGTTTCCTGTAGACAGCAGATATATGGGTTATGTTTTCTTATCCACTCATTTACCCTATGCCTTTTGACTGGGGAATTTAATCCATTTACATTTAAAGTTATTATTGATAGAAACTTGTTAGTCGCCATTTTTGTTCTTTACCGCTGCATTCCTTCTTTGTTTCCTGTTTTTTCTATTTACAGCAGACCCTTTAGCATTTCTTGCATTGCTGGTTTGGTTGTAATAAACTCCCGTAGACCGTTTTTGTCTGTGAAGCTCCTGATTTGACCCTCAATTTTGATTGATAGCCTCGCTGGGAATAGTATTCTTGGATTCAGACCCTTCCTTTGCATGACTTTGTATATTTCATTCCATTCCCTTCTTGCCTGATGTGTTTCTGTTGAGAAATCGGTCGCTAGTCTGATGGGGGATCCTTTGTAGGTAACTTTCTGTCTCTCTCTGGCTGCTTTTAAGATTCTTGCTTTGTCGTTGGTGTTTGCCAATTTAATTATTATGTGCCTTGGTGTCAGTCTTTTCGGGTTCATTTTGTTTGGGACTCTGTGAGCTTCTTGGATTTGTGTGAGTTTTTTCCTCCCTATATCAGGGAAATTTTCTGTTACTATTTTTTCAAACAGGTTTTCTATTCCTTGCTCAGTTTCCTCTCCTTCTGGCACCCCTATTATTCTGATGTTGTTTCGTTTAGCATTGTCCCATAGTTCTCTTAGGCTCTCCTCCTGCTTTTTAATTTTTTTTTCTAGAAGCTGTTCTGTTTGGGTATTTTTTTCTACCTTGTCTTCTAGCTCGCTGATGTGGTCCTCTGCTTCTTCTAGTCTACTGTTGATGCTTTCTATTGAGTTCTTTATGGCAGTGATGTCGTTTTTCATTTCTTCTTGGTTTCTCTTCATTTCCTCTTGGTTCTTCATTTCCTCTTGGTTCCTACACATATTGTTGAATTGGTCTTCCATTCTTTTCATCCACCTTATGGCCATTACTCTGAATTCTTTCTCTGACAGGTTGCTTGCCTCCATTGCCTCCATTTCGTTTACTTCCTTTTCTGATGATGCCTGTTTTTCTTTCATATTTGGGTTGGTTCTTTGTTTCACCATGATTTCTCTTCTCAAGGTGTTTGGTTATGTAGTTCTCTCTCTGCTGCGCTGATTCAAAGGCACAAAATACAACACAACAAGGCACAACGTACAAGGCAACAAACTAAATGCATTCACGATATTAATAACCCCAAATAAAGGTGACCCCGCGAGCGAAGAGAATTAGGGGATAAAGAAGAAAAAGGAGAAAAAGATTAAAGAGAAAAATAAAAAACAAAAAGGAGTGCCGAAATGAGATTGGGAAAAGGGAGAGAAGAAAAAAACAAAAAGACAAAAAAAAAAAAAGTAAGAGAATGAAATAGAGGTGGGGAAGAGGCTATTTGTATGGAGAGAGCGAAGGATTGGAAATTAGATATATAAGTAGGGTGAAATTTAGACAGTGGGTAGAAAGAAGGAATAGGTAAAATCCAAAGCAGGAATAGGGTAAGAGAAACAGGACAACAAAAGGGGAAAAGTGAGGAAGAGAGTTTTGGCTTAAGGGTAAATGTGAGCTAGAGAGAAATGATGCTAAAGGAACGATGTAAATAGTGTGTATAACACTAATCCCAAAATAAAATAAAGAAAAATTAAAAAAATAATAATAAAAAATAAAATGACACTTGCAAAAATGGTAAAAGGATAGCAATAATACTGGTTAAAAAAATGTAGTAATTAAAAAGGTAAAATCAAGTGATGAAAAAAATAAAAAATAAAATAAAATAATAAAATAGGTTCTTAATGAAATGGTGAAAAAAGAATTAAAAAAAATATATATATATCTAAAAATATTCAGAAGTGAAGGTGCTTCAGATCTTCCACTCTTCTTTATGGCACGCCTCTGTCCTGCCAGGCATTCAGGGGAGTGTTGAACTTCCCTGCGATACACTGTCCCTCCGTGCAGTAAACCACAGACCTGATTTTAAGGCAGCTTGTATTTGTTTACCAGACTGCCTTTATTTGTGATCGCAGAAGAGACAGTTCGTGGCTCTGCCTCTGGGTGGCAGTGTGTCTGGATTGACCTCCGAGGCTATAGGTCCTCTCTATCAGTAGGGTTTTGTTTTGTTTTTGTTTTTTTCCTCTATGGTATTTGGAACTGATTCGGGAAGGACCACTGTCCGTTTATACCGCCGCCATTTTTCGTATCCCTTTAGCTTTTTCTTATCTGTGAAGCTCTTTATCTGACCTTCAATTCTGAATGATAGCTTTGCTGGATAAAATAATCTTGGTTGTAGATTCTTGGCATTCATCACTTTGAATATTTCTTGCCACGCCCTTCTGGCCTGCAAAGTTTCTGTTGAGAAATCAGATGACAGTCGTATAGGTACTCCCTTGTAGGTAACTGACTTTATTTCTCTTGTTGCTTTTAAGATTCTCTTTTTGTCTTTTGCTCTTGGCATTTTAATTATGATGTGTCTTGGTGTGGTATTCTTTGGATTCCTTTTGTTTGGGGTTCTCTGTGCTCCTGGACTTGTAAGTCTATTTCTTTCAACCAGTAAGGGAAGTTTTCTGTCATTATTTCTTCAAATAAGTTTTCAATATCTTGCTCTCTCTCTCTTCTGGCACCCCTATAATTCGGATATTGGTATGCTTGAAGCTGTCCCAGAGGCTCCTTACACTATCTTCGTATTTTTGGATTCTTTTTTTCATTTTGCTTTTCTGGTTGGGTGTTTTTTGCTTCTTCGCATTTCAAATCTTTGCCTTGATTCTTGTGCTCCTCTGGTCTGCTGTTGGGAGTCTGTATAATATTCTTTATTTCAGTCAGTGTATGTTTAATTTCTAGTTGGTCCTTTATCACCACCTAGAGGGTCTCATTAGATTTCTTGTAGGTCTCATTAAGTTTATTGGCAGTTTCTAGAAAATTCTTGAAAAACCTTAAAAATGTGGTTTTGAACTCTATATCCAGTAGTTTGCTTTCCTCCATTTCTGTCATTTGTGTCCTTTTTCTTTGTCTCTGCATTTTTTATGCTTCTCTGTGTTGATAACGTGGTTTTCTGTGCTAAGTGTCTTCTAGGGCCCAGTGTTTCAGCCTCCCCAATTACCTGAGGAGGGTACTCTTGGTGCACCCCCTTGTGGTCTTTGTGCACAGTCTTGTTGTAGTTAAGTGTTGATTGTTGTAGGTATCACTGGGAGGAATTGACCTCCAGGTCAATTGGCTGTGAAAATCAGCTATGTCTGCAGTGGGAGAACTTCTGTGCTGGAGACACCACTCCGGGGCAAGACTTGCTTCAATGGGGCTTTGATGCTCACTGAGTCTGCCCCTTGAGTGTGTCCTTTATGGTTCCACGGAGCTGCAAACTGGATGGTCCCACTCTGACCTCTGACCTCTGGGTACACTGGCTCCTGGATCACTAGGGAGGTGCTAATTTAGCCTCTGCCTTAGGCTATCCAGCAAAAGCCTCCCTGCAGGGCTTGGGCAGGGAGGGTCTCACGGGATCAACAGGGCAGGGCTAGCAGTTATGGCTGCTCACAGAGGCTCCACTTCTCAGTGTTTCCTCAACCGCTGCAAGCCCCTCCGAGAGAAAGCTGCCCTCAAGTTCCGACCGATGCCAGGCAGTCGTGCTTCTCCCGTATGCGTCTGGGTCCCCAGAGACTCACCTGGAACTGGAGCTCAGAGCCTGAGACTCCCTCCCGATTGAAAACGACAACCGCGCCCTCAGCTGCCAGCCCGCTCCATGTGCGCCTCTGTACCTTAGTATTTTACTTCCGCACTGCGCCTCCTCTGAGTCTCGGTATGCTTTTCTCTTTCCTTCTAGTTGTAGAATTTCCACTCAGCCAGTCTTTCTGTGGTTCTGGATGATGTTCGTTCCGTCTTTTAGTTGTATTTCTGAAGTGGTTGTTTGAGGCAGCAAACTCCGGTGTTTACCTATGCTGCCATCTTGGTTTCTCCTTGAAGAATTTATTGAGTCCTGGGAAATTTAAGGAAAAAAGAAGAAAAGAAAAAAAAGGATATTAACACATTGTTTGCGGGTAGTTTTTATCGCACACTAACAGGTGGCGCAGGACATTTTTGCTAATTTTTTGCGCAAATGGCAACGTTCAGTAAAATTACAATAACTTTAGTTTACATATTTATACGTTACCCGCATTCTTGTGCTAGTCTAAAAAAAAAGTATTAATATGTGTCCCGTGCTCTACTACCAGTCAACGTAAAATGTATAAGTAAAACGTATAAATACGTTTCCCGCATACAATGTGTTAAGAAATATTTTAAAGGGTAAAATGCATAAATGTTAATACATGTCAAAAATGTAAGTTAATTTATTAATGAGAGAACCAGTAAGAAGTTACAACCAGTTCAAAGGTGAATTAAAGTAACACATATATATTAGCAATTGGTAATACTGGAGTGAATTTATGAAGAGTTGTGAAATTGATTTATTGGGAAGGAGGAGGGAGAAAATCAATTGTATTTCCACCAGACAAAATTTATTTGTATCTCTAGAGACAAGAATCATGTCCACTGCTATCTGTTAAATAGAACTCACAGAGATATTTAATACTTCACAGGCAATGAAAGTTGCAGAGATCTCATAAAATCTGCTAATCTGGAATGATGTGCTTAGGCAACATCTAGATTTTTATCAAAGATACCCAGTAATCTTTCTGGTTCATTTAAATTCTTTCATGTTTGTTTTCTTTCATGGGGTAGAAAAGATGAGGAGGGAGAGAGAAAGAGTGAGTTTCTTGGACAGTTTTGGTTTATGCCTATTTTCCTGGAGAAATTATTAATAGCAAGTCTTTTAGTCTCAAAAATGTCTTGGCTTGGAAAGTAAGATACGTACTTACCCTGTCTGGGATTTACTGTGATTTCATTATTTTTCACATAAAACCACTTAAAATAGGAGATAGAGCAATGCTGTGAAGGATTAACAACAATTCAAATAGCACTTTAAATCTAAGTGATTGACTCTATGGCAGCAAGTTAACAGTGTGAGTTTTCAAATGGGCAGAGTGTGGAGTAGTCATAGCTTCTGCCTAGGCTGTCTCCTGAACAGCAGCTCTGATCCATCTCTTTGGACAGATTTAGTCGGTCTCTGAATCCATTGTTTATAGAATCTTCTCATGGTGGATGGCTAATCAAAGGCTTGCATAGCTTCACTTTCCAAAACATTGGGGATTTTGTGTTTTCTGGTAACATGCAAAAGTTCACAATAATAGTTCTGAGTATGTCTGGTTAAAGGACTTAGGGAAGAAAATGAGTGAAATGGCAGAGTATATTATGGCTGTTTCTATACATATATAAGTCTAAGCGACTGTTCAACTGGTAGCTATGACTTGCAATGACCAACAGGGAGCAGGCACTCCGACCAGTAGGTTAGTTTGCTGCTGGGGCCCTGTCAGCCCGGAATCTGGTTGACCTGCACCAGATTCCCTTTCAATGTGCATGAATCCATGCACCAGGCCACTAGTATTCTATATTCACCATTTCTCAAATTATAGAAACTGAATGAATATATAAATGAATTTGCTTTAGATTATGTCAGGTTTTAAAATACTCTGAGCTTCTTTTTTGTTTCTGCAGAATCTGACAGTTTTAAGAATCTCTTTTTCTTCTTTTTCCTCTGTTTTACACTTTGGAGAGATTTTAAACTTCTGTCACCTCTGTCTTCTTTGTGGCATCATGTTGGGAAGTAGGCAGCTTAATCACAGAATTTCCAAGAAAGCTCACAATATAGAAAGTGCTTTTCTAAAATGTCTTAGAAGATTTGCATATATATATATAAATTTCTTCTTCAAACTAGGATGTCACATTGTGAAATATAAAAAGAACTAATTTCCAAAAGGATTAAAGTTAATCTTAGAACCAACTATTTATGAACTTTCTACAAATGGAACCACATTTTAATTCATCCTATGAACAATACTATGAACAAATGCAAACACGGCTACTAAAAATTTGTCAATTACAATCTCTAATCAAAGATTGTTTTATTCTAGGAGCAAGTGATGAATTTGTACAAGCTGTTGGCTCCTCATTTGGAAGCACTCCTTGAAATGTAAGGTCAGAGTGGCAGTCCTACTATAGGAGTGAACTTGAGTAATGGTCTCAAGTATCAAGTATTTTGACTGAGCCTCTGATTTGTATGTGGTGAGAATCCTCCTAAGAAATATTTTGGAATCATTGACATTTGCAAAACAAGTCGTTTTTTATAGATGGCAGGTCCCCAAACTATGTTCTTAAATACAAAAGCAAAACAAGCAGTGCTGCACCAACTCAGACCTTTCTCCAAGGAGACATGCCACAAGCATTTCGCAAAAGATTTCTCTGAATAGCAACAATTATAACTAACATTTGTCTTGCCCTTTATGGTTTGCAAAGTGCTTCCAACCAAAGATGACATTTCAGAAGCTCTCAGCATGGATCTTCACAATACCACCTTGGGGGTGTAGAAGATGTCTCAGCAGCAAGTGTCAGGAGATGACAATTCCAGCTGCCATGTCCCTAACTTTTGCTTCAGTGAAACCTTAGGGATGAGATTCTCCTGGAAAAAAGTATAAAGTTGTTATAGTACTTCAGAGTACCTTCCTTTCAGTTTCTGTTTTACATAAATATTCATTGAGTTATATAGTATATTATGACCAGTTTCAAAAGTGAGTGCTAATTAAACTTGAAAATGTTTTTTAAAATCACAACGTAGCTATGAATCTACATTATATCAGTACTAAGACTCTTCATACTTTCAAGCAAACAGACTTATGTAAATCTCTTTTTTTTCTGAAAACAAGGTTAATTCATTTATATATTCAGTGAATATTTAAGTACCTATCTTGTCAATGCCTCCCGTTTTTTAAGTATACAAAAATGAGTAAAGTCTTCACCTTCTGAAAGCTTACATTTCATGAGAGAATATAAGATATGCACAGAAATTATAATGTGAAATGTCAATCTGAAAAGATAAAGAATTAAAATCTACTCCTGAATAAGGAGAATTAGAGCAAACCTTATAAAGTAGGATTTGAACTGGGCTTTGATGAAGGAGTAGGCTTTGTAAAGGTTTTCCAAGGGACAGAAACAGAATGCAAAATGGGAAAATATGGGGTGTGTTTGAGAAGTGGTAACTGATCCACTATGGGGGAACACAAATGATGATAAAAAAAAAACCCCTCTGAAGGGGCAGCATTCTTGTGTGGCTCTGTCAAATATTTTTTTGTGAACAGTCTAAGAAAAACAATAATCTCGGATAAAATTGAAATGTAAGCCTATACTGCATATTAACAGGGAATCATAGTCACATGTATACATAAGTATTTTTTTCTGAGAGACAATTTTATTTCTTTAAACACAAATGACAAATGTCCTGAAATTATTTAATTTTATTTTTTCCATTACCATTTATTCCCTCTATGCCCTTTTCCATCTCCACCCACCCCTACTCCCCCCGAAAATTACCACACTGTTGTACATGTCCATAAGTTCTCTTTCTTTTATTCTTTTTTTCTCAATCCCTCTGATATCCCTCCCCACTCACCACCCCCCTCCACCCCCTGACCAGAACTGTATCTATTTTGCTTGGTAGTTCATTTTGTTCATTAGATTCCACATAAGAGTGAAATCATATGGTACTTGTCTTTCTCTGACTGGCTATTTCAGTCAGATAAATAATACTCTCCAGGTCCACCCATGCTGTCTCAAAGGGTAAACTTTTCTTAGTAGTATTCCATTGTGTAGAAGAACCATAGCTTTTAATCTACTTATCTACTGATGGACATTTGAGCTAGTTCCAAATCTTGGCTATTGTAAATAACACTGCAATGAATACAGGGGTGTGTATATTCTTTCAAATTAGTGTTTCAGGTTTCTTTGGATAAATTCCCAGAAGCGGATTTTTTGGGTATAAGGCAGTTAAATTTTTAATTTTTTGAGGTAACTTCATACTGCTTTCCACAGTGGCTGCATCAATCTGTACTTATATCAACTGTACACAAGGGTTGCTTTTTCTCCACATCCTCACCAACATTTGTTGTTTGTTGATTTATTGAAGATAACCATTCTGACAGCTGTGAGATATCCCATTATATTTTTATTTTGCATCTTTCTGATGATTAGTGATATTGAACATCTTTTGGTATATCTATTGGCCATCTGTATGTCCTCTTTTGAGAAGTGTCTATTCAGGTATTTTGTATATTTTTAAACTGGATTGTTTGCTTTTTTTGGTCTTGAGTTTTAGAAGTTCTTTATGAATTTTGGATATGAACCCCTGTCAGATGTATCATTGGCAGATAGGTTCTCCCATTCAGTGGGTTGTGTTTTCATTTTGTTGATGGTTTCCTTTGTTGTGCAAAAACCCTTTAGTTTGATGTAGTCCCACTTGTTTATTTTTTTCTTTTGTTTCCATTCATGAAGAGATTTATCAGAACAAAATATTGCTACAATAAATGCCTGAGATTTTACTGTCCATGTTTTCTTCTAAAATTTTTGTGGTTGGAGTCTAACATTTAAGTCTTTAATCCATTTTGAGTTTATTCTTATGTATGGTGTAAAAAGGTGTTCTAGTTTCATATTTTTACATGTTATCTATCCATTTTTCCCAACACCATTTATTAAATAGACTATTTTTAGTACAGTGTCTGTTTTTGCCACCTTTGACAAATATTAATTGAATATAAATGTCTGGATTTATTTTGGGCTCTCTATTCTGATCTATATATCTGTTTTTATGCCAGTACCAGGCTGTTTTGATTACTATGGCTTTGTAGTATAGTTTGATATCAGGTAGAGTGATTCCTCCAATTTTCTTCTTCTTTGGGCTTCTCTATATACATTACTATGTTATCTGTAAATAATGACAGTTTTACTTCTTCCTTTCTAATTAGGATGCCTTTTATTTCTTCTTGTCTGATTGCTGTGGCCAGAACTTCCAGTACTATGTTGAATAAGAGTGGTGAAAGCATGAAACCCTGTCTTGTGCCCAATCTTAAGGGGGAATGATTGTAGTTTTTGCCCATTGAGCATGATGTTGGCCATAGATTGATCATGTATAGCCTTTTTTTATGTTGAGATATGTTCCCTCTATTTACACTTTGCTGATAGTTTTTAATCATAAATAAGTGCTGGATTTTATCAAATGCTTTTCTGAATCTATTGATATGATCTTATGGTTTTTATTTTTCAATTTGTTTATGTGATGTATCATGTTTATTGTTTTTTGGATATTGCACCAACCTAGCATCCCTGGAATAAATTCCACTTGATCTTGGTTTATGATATTTTAATGTATTTCTGAATTCATTTTACTAATATATTGTTGAGGATGTGAGCATCATCTATGTTCATCATGGATCTTGGCCTATAATTTTCTTTATTTTTTGTATCTTTATCTGGTATTGGAGTTAGGATAATACTGAAATTGTAAAATGAGCTATGGAGACTTCCTGGCCTCTTGCATCTTTGGAATAGTTTCAGAAAGATAGATGTTATTTCTTCTTTGAATGTTTGGTAAAATTCACCTGTAAAGCCATATAATCCAGGCCTTTTAAAAAAATTATTATTACTGCTTCAATTTAACTAGCTATAACCTGTCTATTTAGATTCTCTTATTCTTCCTGATTTAATTTTGGAAGGTTGTATATTTCTAGCAATTTATCCATTTCTTCCAGGTTGTCCACTTTGTTGGCATATAGTTATTTGTAATATTTTCTTACAAACCTTTGTATTTCTCCTCTTTCATTCTTATTTTATTTATTTGGGTCCTCTCTTTTTTTCTTGATAAATCTGGTTAAAGGTTTGTTAATTTTGTTTATCTTTTCAACTAATGAACTCTTTGTTTCATGGATCTTTTGTATTTTTTTAAGACTCCACTTCATACATTTCTGCTCTGATCTTTATTATTTCCTTCCTTCTACTCACTCTGGACTTTGTTGCTCATTTCAAGTTCCTTTAAGCGTAAAGTTAGATTGTTTATTTGAGCTTTTTATTGTTTCTTGAGCTAGGCATGTAATGCTATGAATTTTCCTCTTAGGACTACTTTCACTGTGTCCCAAATAGTTTGGGTTGTTGTGTCCTCATTTTCATTTTTTTCCAAGTATTTTTTGATTTCCTCTTTGATCTCATTGCTAATCCATTCATTGTTTAGTAACATATTATTTAGCCTGCTCTCTATCTAGGAGTTTGTCTCTACTTTGCTTGTTAGTTCATTTTATTCATTATATTCCACATAGGAATAAAATCAATGGTGCTTGTCTTTCTCTGAGTCGCTTATTTCAGGTTTATCTGTGGTTGTCACAAATGGTAAAATTTACTTCTTTTTTACTGCCTAGTAGAATTACCTTATATAAATGTACCACAGCTTTTCTATCCACTCATCTATTGATGGAAACTTGGGCTGCCTCCAAATCTTGGCTGTTGTAAACAATGCTACAATGAACATAAAAGGGCATATATTATTTTGAATTAGAGTTTTGGGTTTCTTTGGGTAAATTCCCAGAAGTGAAATAACTGGGTGATAAGGAAGTTCCAATTTTCATTGTTTGAGGTAACTCCATACTGCTTTTACAGTGATTGCACCAATCTGCATTCTCACAACAATGCACAAAGGTTCCCTTTTCTCCACATCCTTGCCAACACTTGTTATTTATTGATTTATTGATGATAGTCATTCTGACAGGTGTGAGGTAATATCTCATTGCATTTTTAATTTGTATCTCTCTGATGATTAGTGATGCTGAGTATCTTTTCATATGTTAATTGGCCATCTGTATGTCCTCTTTGGACAAGTGTATATTCAGGTCCTTTGACCAATTTTTCATTGTTTGTTTTTTTTGTGTTGATTTTTATGAGTTCTTTATAAATGTTGGATATTAACCCCTTATTTGATGTATTAATGGCTAATATGCTCTCCCATTCAATGAGCTACCTTTTCATTTTGTTGATAGTTTCCTTTGCCATGCAAAAGCATTTCAGTATGATGTAGTTTCATTTGTTTGTGTTTTCATTTGTTTCCCTTGCAGGAGATATAGCAGAAAAATATTGCTATGAGAAATGTGCAAGATTTTACTGCCCATGTTTTCTTATATGATTTCTATGGTTTCAAGTCTAACATTCAATTTTTAATTCATTTTGAGTGTTTTCTTGTGTATTGCATAAGAAGGTGGTTTATTTTCATTCTCATGCATGTATCTGTCCAATATTCCCCATACCTTTTATTGAATAGACTATCTTTAACCCATTGTATGTTTTTGCCTCCTTTGTCAAATATTAATTTACCATAAAACCAGGGTTTTATTTCTGGTCTCTCTATTCTGTTTCTTGATCTATGCCTGTTCTTGTGCCAATACCATGTTCTTTTGATTACTATGACCTTGTAGTAGTATAGTTTGATATCAGATAGCAAGATTCCTCCAATTTTGTTCTTTCTCAAGATTGCTGTTGCCATTTAGGGTCTTTTGTGTTTCCATCTAAATTTTGTTTTACTTCTGTGATACAAAGCATTAGCATCTTGATAAGCATTGCATTGAATTTGTAGTGGCTTTGGGTAGTGTGGACATTTTAATTGTGTTAATTCTTCCTATCCATGAACATGATATATGCTCTTATTTACTTGTATCTTCTTCAACTTCTTTCTTCAATATCTTAAGTTTTCCAAGTACAGGTATTTTACATTTGTGATTAAATTTATTCTAATGTATTGTATTATTTTTGAAGCAGTACTGCTGGATCACGTTTGTTTTTAAGTTTCCCTGTTAGTAGTTAGCTATTCCTGTCTCAAAATACAACTGATTTCTGAATATTTATTTTGTATCCTGCTACTTTACTGAATTCATTTATCAAGTCTAGTAGTTTTTTGGTGGAATCTTTAGGGTTCTCTACATAGAGTATAATGACATCTGCAAATAATGACAATTTTACTTCTTTCTTACCAATTAGGATGCTTTTATTTATTTTTCTTGGCTGATTGCTATGTCTGGGGCTTTCAGTACTATGTGGAAAAAGAGTGGTGAAAGCAGTTATCCTTTTCCCACTCCAATGCTAATGGAAATGCTTGTAGTTTTTGCCAATTGAGTATAATGTTGGCTGTGGGTGTGTCATATATGGCCTTTATTATGAGGTATGTTCCCTCTATTCCCATTTTCCTGAGTTTTTATAAAACTAATAGTACCCGGCCACGTGTTGCTGTGGCTCAGTCTGGTTAAATGGAAAAGAAAGAAAAGAGAAAGCACACGTTTCTAATATGTTTAATTTCACAATGCTTGTGGGTATACAATATTTTTGTTATTCCATTGTCTGTGCAGATATAGAGATTGTCCATGTGAGAAACAATCTGTGTCTAGATCCAAACCGCACAATTCTAAAGATTGGCCCTGAGCTTTGTTGATGGTGATTGCAAACGCCAATCGAATTGGGAATTGCAATCTCTTAAATTGAAATGGCATATCCCTTGGAATCATAGAAATGCGAGGAATGAGGACATCTTCACCTTTGAAAGGACCTGTCAAGATTGTTGCTTCTACGATGTTGCTCATTAATTTTTTTACTGCAAGCCGCGTGCCGTTGCAAAGCTTTGGCTGGTTGATATTTTGCAACATGATAATTGGCACGCCGATTTTCAATTGCAGTATGTGCGGTGGCATCCCTGACAGATCGAGTGAATTCAAAAATTCTGTTGGATAATTAACCGCTTCATCTGCTTCCACAACAGTGTCGATGGACTTGTATGTGACTGCCTCGCTTTGAATGTTAGACTGAATAATATTGTTAAGTTCGTAGACATCTTTGTTCTTGGCCGCAAGAATAGCTCATTCACTCAGCCGATCATGATTCTTATAATTGGTTTGAATATTGGGAAATACTTTTTCAACCAATTCTTCTTTTGACGTCAATAAATTGCAGAAGTTATGAGGCAATAAAATTCGTCCTGAGGTCAGATCAACCGGCATCTTTCCGTTCCCAATTCCCAGCAATTGATGTGAAAACATCTCAGCTGATCGATCATTTTGCAGCTGGACACACATATTTGTAGTTAATTTTATCTGCAATTTATAATTGTAAACAGAAACATTGAAATGGAATCATAAAATATTTAGTATAGCGTGTGTTGCTTTTACGTCCAACAGATGGCGCTGTTTTTCAAAAAAGCATGTTTTTACCTGTCACAGGTGTGACATCTATATAATAGTCTATAGGTATATAAAAACATGTGCGTATTTGAATGCAACGTTGTTTCAAAATTCCAAAGCAATCGGTGAAGAACTTTTGGAGATTTAAGATTTTGAACAAACGAACATTTACATTTTTATTTATATAGATGAGTGCTGAATTTTATCAATTGCTTTTTCTGCATCCATTTGCATGATAATGTGTTTCGTATCCTTAATTTTTGTTTATGTGGTGTATCAGGTTTATTGATTTGTGGACATTGTACCAGACTTTACAGTAAATCCTACTTGATCGTCCTGTATGATCTTTTTTCAGTACTGCTGGATCAAGTTTGCTAATATTATTTAGAGTGTTTGAGTCTCTATGTTCATCAGGGATATTGACCTATAGCTTTCTTTGTAGTGTCTTTACCTGGTATTGAATTTAGGATAATCCTGGCCATGTAAAATGGCCTTGTAAATGAGTCTTCCCTCCTTTTGAACTTTTGTGGAATAGGTTGAGAAGTGTAGGTGTTACTTCTTTGAATGCTTGGTAAAATTCAACTGTGAAGCCATCTAGTACAGGATTTCAGTTTGCTTGGAGTTTTTAAATTATCACTTCAATTTTATTACCTATAATCTTACCTATTCAGATTCTCTGATTCTTCCTAATTCAGCTTTGGAAAATTGTATAATTCTACAAATTTATCCATTTCATTCTGATTGTCCATTTTGTTGGCATATAATTGATCATAATATTTTCTTACAATCCTTTGTATTTCTCTTGTGTCAATTGTTACTTCTATTTCATTTATGATTATATTTATTTGGATCCTCTCTCTTTTTTTCTTGATGATTCTGGTTAAAGATTTCTCCATCTTGTTTATCTTTTCAAAGAACCAGCTCTTGGGTTCATTGATCTTTTTTTTTATTGTTTTTCTTTTTATACTCTATTTCATTTATCTCTGGTTTGATCTTCATTCTTTCCTTTTTTCTATGTACTTTGTGTTTTGGTTGTTGTTCTTTTTCAAGTTACTTTAAGTGTAAACTTAGACTATTTATTTGAGCTTTTCCTTGTTTCTTAAGGTAGGCCTGTAATTCTATAAATTTCCCTCCTAGGACTGCTTTTGATGTGTCCCATGATTGTGGGTGACTGTGTTCTCATTGTCTTTTGTTTCAAAATATATTTTGACATTTTTCTTGATCTCATTGTTAGCCCATTCATTGTTTAGTGCCATGTTATTTAGCCTCTATGTATTTTTATGTTTTTCAGGTTTTTCTTCCCCCCATAGGATTGATTTCTAGTTTCATACCATTATGGTCAGAGAAGATGTGTGATATGATTTCAATCTTGTTAAATTGATTGAGACTTATTTTGTGTCCTAACATGAGGTCTGTCCAAGAAAATGTTCCGTATCACTGGAACAGCATGCATATTATGCTGATTGAGAAAAAAATGCTCTGAAAACGTCAATTAAATCTATCTGATGTAGTTTGTAACTTAAGTAAGTTTGTAACTGTTTTCTCATTGATTTTATGTCTGGTAGATCTATCCATTGATGTCAATGGGTGCTAAAATCCCCTACTATGTCTGTATTATTATCAATCTCTAGCTTTTTGTCCATCAAGATTTGCTTTACACATTTAGGTGCTCCTATGTTGGTTGCATATAGGTTTATAAGAGTTATATACTCTTGTTGGATTGCTTTCTTTATCATTATGTGGTATCTTTTTTGTCTCTTTAATATATGCTTGCTTTTAAGATCAGTTTTGTCAGATATAAGTATTTCTACCCCATTTTTTTTTTTGCTTTCCATTTGAATAAAATATTTTTTTCCATCCCCTCACTTACTGTCTGTGAGTATCTCTTGTTTGCAGTGGTTCTCTTGTAGATAACATGTATATATATGATTCTTCTTTTCTTATTCATTAAGCTATTCTATGTCTTTTGATTGAAGCCATTTACATTTAAAGTGATTATTGATAGGTACATATGTATTGTAATCTTATTTATTTATTATTTTTTATTTTTAAAATGTATCTTTATTTGTGAAAATATTACAGATATCTCCCCTTTTATTCCCCCATTGACTCCCTTCATCCTGAATCCACCACTCTGAGGTCTTCACCACTCTATTGTCTGTGTCCATGGGCTATGCATATATGCATATAAGTTCCCTGGTTAATCACTCCCCACCCCCTGCCCAACCCCCACCTTCCCTCTGAAATTCTCAGTCTGTTCCATGCTTCAATTTCTCTGGATCTATTTTGTTCAACAGCTTATTTTTTTCATTAGATTCCACATATGACTGAGATCATGTTAAACTTATCTTTCTCTGACTGACTTATTTCGATTAGCATAATAATCTCCAGGTCCATCCATGCTGTTGCAAATTGTAAAATTTTTTTCTTTTTTACAGCATAGTATTCCATTGTGAAAATATGCCATACCTTTTTTAATACACTTATCTGCTGATGGGCACTTGGGCTGTTTCCAAATATTAGCTATTATAAATTGGGCTACTATGGACATAGGGGTACACATATTCTTTCTGATTAGTGTTTTGGGTTTCTTAGGGTATATTTGAACACTGGGTCAAATGAGAGTTCCATTTTTAATTTTTTGAGGAAACTCCATACTGTTTTCCACAGAGACTGCACCAGTCTGTGCAGGAAGCCACCACTTGCCAATACTATCATGAGAGTGCACCAAGGACTGCTGAAGGCCAATGGACCTTGAGTGTTAGCAGAGCTGACGCTAAGCACTGATTGTTTATGTTGAGATAGTGCTGGCTCAAAACAATTTCCTGACATGATAGCCTCCAAATAAATGTTTACTGGACTCACTGATCTTTACTGATCCTTATTGACCTTAAAGATGATCTGTCTGCTACCTGTTTGCCGTGCTTTACTGAGGGCAAGATATGTATCAAAAAGTGAATAAAAAGCAGATGGGACCCAGTTCGGTATGTCTCTTCAAGAAAGAGGCTTCACCTGGCCCCCAATGCCTTCTAAATTCATATTTCTTGTATAGTATTTACATTTGTGTGTCGGCCGGCCCGTCTTTCAGATCCTGAACCCCACCGCGAAGGTTGCAGAAATTCTGCATTCCCACCAGAAGTGTACAAGGGTTCCCTTTTCTTGACATCCTCACAAACACTTGTCATTATTTTGTTGATGATAGCCATTCTGAGAGGTGTGAAGTGGTAACTCATTGTCGTTTTGATTTGCATCTCTCAGATGATTAGTGGCTTTGAGCATTTTTTCATATCCCTTTTGGCCTTCTGTATGTCCACTTAGGAGAACTATCTATTTAGGTCCTTTGCCCATTTTTTAATTTGATTTTTTGCATTCCTTTGTTAACTTGCATGAGTTTATCATATATTTCTGAAATTAACCCCTTATATCAGATGTATCATTGGAAAAAATGTTCTCCCATGCAGTGGGCTCTCTTTTCATTTTGTTATGGTTTCTTTTGCTATGTAGAAAATTTTAATTTTGATGTAGTCCTATTTGTTTATTTTTTAGTGTTTTTACTGTAGCTGATTTCTACTTGCATGCCATTATGATCTAAGATGCTACTTGATATGATTTCAATCTTGAACTTGTAGAGAGTTAGTTTGTGTCATAACACGTGGTTTATCTTTGAAAATGTCCAGTATGCACTTGTGAAGAATGTATATTTTGTAGTTTGGGGGTGAAATTATCTGAAAATGTCCATTAATTTAATAAGATCTAGTGTGTCACTTAGGATTGCTGTTTCCTTGTTGATTTTTTGTCCAGGAGATCTATCTGGTGATATCAGTGGAGTGTTAAAGTATTCTACAATGATTGTATCGCTGTTGATCTCTACCTTAAAGTCCTCCAGAAGTTTTTTGTTTGTTTTATTTGGGTGAATATATTTTTACCAGACTTACATCCTCTTGTTGTTGATTCTTTTGGTATTATGCAGTGACCTTTACTGTATCTTGTTATGGCCTTCACTTTGGAATCTATTTGTCATATATGAGTATTGCTACCCCAATTTTTTTGTTTTTGTTTTTCCTGGAAATTTTTTTCCTCCCCTTCACTTTCATTCTGTGGGAGTCATTTGATCTGAGGTGGGTCTCTTGTAAAATATATATATACTAGAGGCCTGGTGCACAAAAATTTGTGCACTCAGGTTAAAGGGGAGGGTCCCTCAGCCTGGCCTGTGCCCACTCGCAGTCTGGGACCCCTCGGGAGATAACGACCTGCTGGCTTAGGCCTGTTCCCAGGTGGCAGGGGGCAGACCCAATCCCTAGGTGCAGCCCCTGGTCAGGCTCAGAGCAGGGCTGATTGGGGAACTGGGGCGCCACCCCCTGTCACGCACAGAGCAGGGGCTGATCAGGGGGTTGGGGCGCTGCCCTCTGTCACTCACAGAGGAGGGCCCATCAGGGGGGTTGGGGCGCTGCCCCCTGTCACTCACAGAGCAGGGCCCAAAGAGCAGGTCGATCAGGGGGTTGGGGAGCTCCCCCCTGTCACATACAGAGCAGGTTCAATCAGGGGGGGTGGGGAGCTCCCCCTGTCACTCACAGAGTAGGGCCGATAGGGGAGTTGGGGTGCCGCACCCTGTCACACTCAGGGCTGGGCCAATGGGGAGGTTATGGCTCTATCACACACAGGGCAGGGCTGATCAGGGGGTTGGGGCGCCTTCCCCTGTCACGAACAGAGCAGGGCGGATAGGGAAGTTGTGGCCCCTCCCCCTGTCACACACAGAGCTGCAGGGCGATCAGGGAGTTTGGGCGCTGCCCCCTGTCACGGTGATCCCAGTGCCTGGAGGCCTCACGGCTCCACTGATCCTGGTGCTGGGAGGCATATTACCCTTTTACTATATAGGATAGAGGCCTGGTGCACGGGTGGGGGCTGGCTGGTTTGCCCTGAAGGGTGTCCTGGATCAGGGTGGGGGTCCCCACTGGGGTGCCTGGCCAGCCTGGGTGAGGGAATGATGGCTGTTTGCAGCTTTTCACACACCCTTCAGGGTGGGGGTCCCCATTGGGGTGCCTGGCCAGTCTGGGTGAGGGGCTGAGGGCTGTTTTCAGGCTGGCCGGTGACTGAAGCTCCTAACTGCTCCTTTTTTTTCTTTTTTCTTTTTTTATTCTGGGCCAGCTTTAGCTCTGGCTCCATCTCTGAGGCCTCTGCTGCTGAAGGCAGGTATCTGGTTTGTTTGGGTTCTTTAATTGAAACACTGTATCAACTCCAGCTCTGAGATCCCGGCGGGCTGAAAGCAGGTTTCTGGGGTTTTGTTTAGCTTCTATATTTGTAACAATGTTTCAAACTGCAAGCTCAGAGGCCGGCAAGGCAGGCGGGGAATGTTGGTTTCCTCCATCACTGAAGCAAGCAAGCCTCATGTTCGCTTCAAGCTGCCTGGCTGCCGGCCGCCATCTTGGCTGGCAGTTAATTTGCATATCACCCTGATTAGCCAATGGGAAGGGTAGTGGAGGTATGGCTAATTACCATGTTTCTCTTTTATTAGATAGGAGATATATATATATATATATATATATATATATATATATATATATGATTTTTTCTTATCCATTCAGCTACTCTATGTCTCTTTATTGGAGCATTGAAGCCATTTGTATTTAAGGTTTTATTTACTGCCATTCTTATACTTTATGCTTGTGCTTTTCCCTTTCTCTCTGTTTCTTCTTGTTGCAACAGTCCCTTCAGCATTTCTTAAGGGCTTATTCAGTGGTAATAAACTCATTTAGCCTTTTTTTTTTCTTCAAAGCTCTTTATTCCACCTTTCATTTTGAATGATAGCCTTGCTGGATATAGTAATCTTGGGTTCAGTCCCTTGATTTTCATTAATTTGTTTATTTCATGCCATGCCCTTTTGGCCTGAAGTGTTTCTATTGAGAAGTCAGCCAACAGTCTAATGAAAGCTCCTTTATAGGTAACTTTCTGTTTCTCTCATGCAGTCTTTAAGATTCTTTCTTTGTCTTTAATGTTTGCCATTTTAATTAATACTAGAGGCCCGATGCACAAAATTCATGCAAGAGCAGGCCTTTCTTCCCCTGGCTGCTGGCACTGGCTTCCCTGTGGCACCTGGGACCTGGGCTTCCCTCCAGCTGCCAGGAGGCTTCCCTCACATCCCCGGTTTTGTCCAGAAGGTTGTCTGGTCTAATTAGGATATTACTCTTTTATTATTATAGATGTGTGTTGATGTGAGTATTTTGCAATTCATTTTGATTGGGACTCTCTGTGTTTCCTGAATTGAGTGACTTTTTCCTCCACTGTGTTAAGTAAATTTTCTGCCATTATTTCTTCAAACAAGTTCTTTATTCCTTTCTCAGATTCTGCCCCTTCTGGTACACCTATAATGTGAATATTGCTAAGTTTCATGTTGCCCTAAAGCTCCCTTACACTCTACTCCTGATTTTTATTTTTATTTTTTCCATTTGCTGCTCTGAAAGGGTTTTTTTTCTACTTTGTCTTCTAAATTGCATATTCAGTCCTCACCTTCTTTTAGTCTACTGTTGAAACTGCTCTTTATTTCAGCTGTTTTTCCTCATTTCCAATTGATTCTTATTTATTGTTTCAAGCTCTCTTTTCTTGTTGGTGTAACTCTCTTTAACTCCCTTATAATTCTCATTAAGTTCCTTGTAAATTGCATTAAGTTGCTTATTGTTCTCACTGAATTGTTTGAGTACTCTTATTAGCATTACTATGAATTCTTTATCGGACAAATTGCTTACCTCTATTTCGTTGATTCATTTTCTGGCAATTCCTCCTTTTCTTTCATTTGGGGAGTTGTTTCTTTGTCTCCCCATTTTTTCTGTCCATTTGGTTTTGTTTCTATGTATTAGATCAAACTGCTATACCTCCCAGACTTTGTGGGGTGGTCTTATGTAGCAGGTGTTTTGTGGGACCCAGTAGTGCAGTCACCTAAATATCCTGAGCTTGGTGTTCTAGAAAAGCCTCTTAGTTGAATTATTTGTGTTCTAGTGTTATAGTTGAGTCTTAAATGTTATTATACTGTTCAATGATGGAGTTTCCTCTCAGGCTGACTGGCTATGTGGCTCACCCCTGAACATGTCATGTGAGGTGTTGTGGAGGTGCTGACCAAACAGAACAAAATACAACATAACAAAACACAAAACAAATTTAACAGAATAAAAACATACAAAAGATCCTTTCAGTACCAACAAAAGCAACCATCAGAGGAGAAAGAATTAGGGGGAAAAAAAGGATGATAGAAAAAAAAGAAATAATTAAATAATACAAGGAGAAAACATAAACAAAAAATGGAAGAGAGGAATATGTAGGTGCAGAGCTGAAATAAATAAATACGAATAATGAATTTGGGTAATAGGGAAATGAAACTTGTTTAAAATAAAGGATGAAGAAAAGAAATGAAAATAAAAGAAAGAAAAAATTGAAAAGTAAAATAGAGGAGAAAGCAGGAGAAAAAGAAAGGAGAGGAAGAAAATAGAAAAAAACCTAAAAAATATGAGTAGGAAAAGGGAAGAGGACAATTAGATATATGAATGAAACTACAGAGACTAGAATAGTAACAATTTAATAAAGCATAGAGATAAAGCAGATATATTTAAAAAGGGAGAAAAAGAAAGAAAAAGGAAAAAATAAAAAAATAAAAGTATAAAGGGAAGAAAAAAGAGAAAAGAAAAAAATTGAAGTGCAGTTCATTTCAGCAGACTTGAGTGCCCCTGTGGGAAATTGTTTATTGCCTTCACTATCTGATAAGCATAGACAGAGAACTCCCCGAAACCCCCCGAAGGCTGGGTGCCTTTGAAGCCCTAGCAAAGGTCGGAGCTAGGTGCCACCACTGTTTGTCCAGACAGTGGTAGCTGAAACTACTCCCCCATTTATTATTATGTAAATCCTTGCTGATGGGCTAGTCTGCCTGTTAATGGCGGGTCACCTGCCTAAGGGCTACTCCAGATCAATAAAAGATTGGAGCAGCCTGAGCATGGGTGGAAGTCCCTCTCCTTGAGTTGGACTTGCCCTCCTGGACCTCCAATATTGCAAAATCATCTCGTGTCTTTTTCTCTCATTTGTTGTGCGGCTCCTCTTTCAGGTACCGAACCCTACTCCACGCGGGTCGTGGAAGGAAACACACTCAACATCTGGCGCCCAACGGGTAATCTGGAAGTGCAGGTCTCGCTGGAGTGAGAAAAGGAAGTTTTCACCGAAAAGGTGTGGGAAACTCACCGAAAAAAGGTGAGGGGAGTTCTACCGCACGCAATGCCCAGGATCAACTACAGAAGCCCGGGTCTGTAAGTACACTGGGAACGTTTTCTTAACCAGGCTAACAAACGGGGAAGGATTTGGCTTTAAAAAAGTAGATTCGGCTTTAAAAAAGGTATATTTGGCTTTTAAAAACTAAGAAACTGTATTATGTGCTTTTGACTTGCATGTTTAAAGTGTTAAAATTTTAGAAGGTAATCTTTTACAGTTTTTGCATGTTATTATAGAACATAACCTTTGCTTTTCTTGAAGAAGGTACATTAGATCTTAAAAGGTTGCCAAAAAAGTTAGTTAGAACTTGAAAAAAAGGTTAGTAGCAAGAAAAAACTCATCTCAAAAAACTTTTTCCATGGGGAACATAATAGCGCATTTGCCAAAGCCTTTTCCAGAGGCTGAGGAGGAATCTCCTCAACTGGTTCCCTCCGCTCCTCCTAGTGAGGAGTGGGAAGACACCTTAGAGGAATGGCCTTCACGGTCCTTTCCACCTCCGCATGCACGTCCTAATTCTGATATGCTTAATTCGCTGTCATTTGAATCACCTGTGCAAAAATCCATCCGAGAAGGATTGAGGGAAATACCGGCGGAAGAAAGGCTTGCTTTCCCTATCATAGAGGTACCTGATCCACAGCTACCGCATCAGGTAATCAGACAGTATGTAAAAATTGACTTTAAAATGATAAAGGCCTTATGTGAAAGTGTAGTCCAAAATGGTCCAACAGCTCCTTTTACAGGAGAAATTATGTATAGTATTTCTGAAGCTTTCCTAATCCCTCATGATTGGTATTCTCTAGCACGTGCAACTCTGGATGGAGGAGATTATTTACTATGGAAAGGAGAATTCTTGGAGAGATGCCAGGAGCAAGCCCAAATAAACCGCGGGCTGAATGCTCAAATAACTTATGAAATGCTAGCAGGACTGGGACAATACAATGATGTACGAACCCAGTTAGATTATGTGCAACTGGCATATGAGCAAATTAGAGCTTGTGGAAGGAAAGCGTGGTGGACTTTACCAGCAAAAGGGGACTCTGAGGGAGCTTTTAGTAAATGTTTACAGGGGCCTTTAGAATCATTTTCTGATTTTGTGGCTCGTCTCACTCGAGCAGTGAGACGACAGATTCAACATGAGGCAGCAGGAGACATTTTAATTCAACAATTAGCCTATGAAAATGCCAATGATGATTGTAAGAAATGCCTGATGCCTCTGAGAAAAGGTAGTACCATTACAGAAATGATTCGAGCATGTCAGAATGTGGGATCAGGCACTTTTCAAGTGAATTTACTCACTGCCGCCGCTACTGTAAATAAAAGGTGTCATAACTGTGGAAACATAGGACATTTTAGAAAAGAATGTAGACAACCAAGAAGGACACAAGGAGGCGCTCCAAGGAAAGGCGCTAACATTTCGCCTCGTGAGCCGATCAAAACAGATCCAACCTCTCTGTGTCCTAGATGCCAGAAGGGCTACCATTGGGCCGGCCATTGTAAATCGAGATTCCACAAAAATGGGCAGCCATTAAATCAAGACACAGGGTATGGCCAACTGCAGGGAAACGGCCAATGGGGCAACACCCATCCCCGTCAATAAAAGGGGAGATTTGCCCTGCAAAGCCCACAGTGGAATCTCTGATTTGGGCCACTCCAGGAAGTGCAAGACTAGATCTTAACAGTACTATAGCGGTCACTTTGACCCCTGATATGGCTCGGCAAGCTCTTTCTACAGGAATCTGGGGACCTGTGCCATCAGGAACTTTAGGATTAATTTTAGGGAGAAGTGGAAACACTCTGGAAGGATTGACTGTTTTGCCTGGAGTCATAGATTCAAATTATGAGGGAGAGATTAAAGTTATATTGGAATGCAATCATATTATGCAAATTACCCCAGGACAAAGAATTGCTCAAATACTACTTCTACCTTATGCTCAACAAGGCAAGGCTATAAATAGGAAAAGAGGAATGCAAGGACTTGAAAGCTCAGACATCTATTGGATACAGGAAATTAGCAAAACTCGTCCTATGATTAATTTGAGAATAGAAGGAAAAATGTTTAAAGGCCTAGTAGACACTGGGGCAGATGTCAGCGTTATCAGCAAAGAATTCTGGCCTCTTAGTTGGTCCATGGTAGAAGCTATGGACTCAATTAGAGGGGTGGGAGTTCCTGATAACACACAACGTAGTGCTGCAGTCTTAAGGTGGCAAGATGAGGAAGGACAGACAGGATGGTTTCAGCCCTACATTGTCTCTGGAATTACAGTCAATTTATGGGGTCGGGATGTCTTAGAAGGTTTACAAGCTTGTATTATTACTGGCAAAGGTCAGCAGCTTGTAACTCAGATGGGATATCAGACTGGTCAAGGTGTAAAAAACCCAGGAAGGCGAGGATATCAACCTTTTTAGGAGTGGTCACTGCTCAGTCTCCTCGCCCCCATGCTGATCCTATACAATGGAAAGATGATAAACCTGTATGGGTGGATCAGTGGCCATTAACCAAGGAGAAATTAGGTCATATTCATGGATTGATACAGGAACAAATAGAAGCTGGTCATATAGAGCCTTCCAATAGCCCTTGGAATACGCATATATTTATTATACCTAAGAAGGTGGCAGGGAAATGGCGATTGATACATGATCTTAGAGCAATTAATGCTACTATGCATACCATGGGAGCTTTGCAACCTGGACTCCCAGCGCCTTCACAAATCTCTTTAAATTGGTCTCTCATAGTAGTAGATCTTAAGGATTGTTTTTTCACCATTCCCTTGGCACCTCAAGATAAAGAAAGATTTGCCTTTTCAGTGCCATCTATTAATAATATAGAACCCATGGAAGATATCAGTGGAAAGTTTTGCCTCAAGGAATGGCCAATAGCCCTACCTTGTGCCAAAAATATGTGGCTCAAGCTGTTCAACCTTTAAGGGACAGATATTCCCGATGTTACATTATCCATTACATGGATGACTTGCTCTTAGCAAGTCCACGGGAAGAGCAGACTTTAGAAATATTTTTCCAATTAGAGAAGGAGCTCCCTTAATGGGGCTTAAAAATTGCTCCAAAAAGGTACAAAAACAAACACCTTTTAAATATCTGGGAACCATAATTGAAAACCAATGTATTAGGCCACAAAAGGTGGAACTAAGAAAAGATTGTCTTAAAACTTCAAATGATTTTCAGAAATTATTAGGGGACATTAACTGGCTAAGACCCTACCTAAAAATCTCTATGGGAGAAATGACAAATTTATTTGATATACTTAGGGGTGACTCTGACCTTTCCTCACCCAGAACACTAACAGATGATGCCAGAAAGGAGTTGCTAAGAATTGAACAGGTGATATCCTCAGCTCAAGTAGCACGGGTACAGCCTGAATTGCCTTTATTGGGACAGATTAACCATACTGCAAATAGTCCCACTGGAGTCATCTTCCAACATAAAGACTCTCCCGCTATTATTGAATGGGTCCATCTAGGCCATCAGTCCTCTAAAACTGCTATTACTTATATAGAACTGATGGCTCAATTAATATATCAGCTTAGGAAGCGTTGCAAGCAGCTTAGAGGGGAAGAACCTAAATGCATCTATCTTCCCCTCACTGGAAAGCAATTGGAAATGTTGTTTCAAACTGATGTAAGTTGGCAAATTGGGTTAAGTGGATATTCAGGGGAACTTAGTTGTCACCTATTAAAAGATAAACTTTTACAATTTTTAAATAAGACCTCCATCATTATACCAAAAAATACTAGGCAGGAACCAATTCCTGGAGCTTTAACTGTTTTTACTGATGGGTTATCAAATGGGAAAGCTGCCTATCATACTATAAATTCTGACCGAGTCATACTGACCAGTCATACTTCTGTGCAAAGAATTGAGTTAGAAGCTATTAAGGCTGCATTGCAGGATTTCCAACAGCCTGTTAACATAATTTCTGATTCCTCTTATGCTTCGGGCCTAGTAAGTAGAATTGAAACTGCCCGGTTGAAATGGCTTAGTGACCAAAGTTTATTCTTACTATTTAAGTAGGTTCAGCAGATTGTGCAGCAGAGAAAATACCCTTTTTATATCACTCACATCAGGGCTCACAGTGTATTACCTGGCCCATTAACTAAAGGAAATGCACATGCTGATCAATTGGTTGCTTTATTAAAAGAAGCTTCAGAGTCTCATCAGCTTTTACATCAGCCTGCTAAAATGTTGTCCAAACAATTCTCAATCTCTCGACAGAAAGCAAAACAGATTATCAAGGAATGTCCCAGTTGCATGTTACATCTACCTCAAGGGCCTAACACAGGAGTCAACCCTAGAGGTTTGCTAAGGGACCATATCTGGCAAATGGATGTAACACATTATATTCCTTTTGGACGTCTTGGGGCGTTACATGTCTCTGTAGATACTTTTTCAAAGGTCCTATGGGCCACTGTATCTACAGGAGAGACGGCAAAACAGGTTATTAATCATTGCCTAGCTGCTTTTGCCGTCATAGGAATTCCAAAGATTATTAAAACTGACAATGGACCTGCTTATACAAGCTGTCAATTCCAGGAATTTTGTAAAAAGTGGAAAATTCAGCACATTACGGGAATACCATATAATTCCCAAGGACAGGCCATTATTGAACGTCAACACCAAAGACTGAAATCTCAATTAGAAAAACAAAAAGGGGGGATGATGGAGAAATCACCTGTGGGTAGGCTGCATCAAGCCTTAATTACTCTAAATTTTTTCACTTGTGATGCTGATGGAAAGACACCTATGGAGCTACATTGGTGTCAGAATAAAACAAAAGAAAATGGTCTAGTTAAATGGAAGGATCCCGAATCTGGTTTATGGAAGGGACCTGACCCATTATTAACCTTTGGCAGAGGGTACGTTTGTATATTCCCAGAGAATTTTTCCAAACCCATATGGATTCCTGCTAGAAATATTAAACTGCATCAGGAATCTAGCCAGACTGAAGATCTTGCGCCTGGAGCCATAACATGTAGCTGTAAACAATCAACTACCTCAGCCACAGAGAGCAGCGACTCCAAGCAGTCCACTGAAGATGAGGAACAAGAGGAAGACAAACCAGACAACCAACAGCCCAGAGACCACCTGGGGCACGGTAAAGTGAAGTATGGTAACAATTAATTCAGGTACAAACTATAAGTTTCATATGTCTTAGAAGGCACATTTTTCCTTTACCTGGGAAGGACAGCATAGCTATTACAAAGTCATAAGGATCCAGTTAGCATGTCAACTCAGTGCTCTGGAGACCCAGAACTGTAATTTAGATAGCATACTGTCTCTCCTTCTGTAAATTTCTTTTTTTTTTGAAAACTAGGTTCCTCATTCCAAACCTTGAGTTTAAAATTAAGTTGTCATGACCTAGAGCAAAGAATATTCTTACATGGTATTATTCTACAAAGTTTTATTAATAATTTTTGATGCTTTACAACAGTATACTGTGCATTTATCCCAAACAAATTTACAAATGAATTTGAATGTTTTACATGAAGGGATTTATTCCTTTCCACTGTGTGGAGGGCCTCCTGGGGAAGGCACTTAAGCATTCTGTATCGACCTATCTTGACTTTTTTGCCAAGAGGAATCCAATTGCCTACAGCTGTTACCTGAGCTCTCTGTTCAAGCTGGGATCATGAAAAGCTGGTACCATGGATCTGTCTCTTGCCCAATGGCATAAGCTGGGCCCTCTCTGGAGAAGAAACCTGGGCTCCCTATGTTCAATGCCGGGGCCCCGCCAGCAGGCGAGGGGACCCAAAGGCAGTTGCTGGGCATGGAGGCCAGAGGGACATAGGCTATCAAGGAGACAGAACTGAACCTCACATCACCCTACTTGGCCCAGAGATGGCTGGTAGTCAAGGACGGGTAAGACCCCACAGGGTGGGGCGACCTAAGACAGGCACAGCTGGGGGCCAGTAGGAGAAAACTTGGGATGCAACAAAGGTGGGGCACAGATCCTCACCCCCCACCCAATGGTGCATGGGCTTGAACACTCGGCCCTTCTGAGGAAGGTCTCCTGTCCCCATGGCTGCTTCTTGCTTCCAGCCCAGATCAGGAACCAAATAGAAGAGATTTGGTCCAGCTGAAATCAGTACCCAGAAAAACAGAGGCTTGGCTAACAGACCCTATGTCTAAATCTAGCCTAACAGCAGGAATGCTCAGAGCCTTCACAAGGATGTAAAGTGATCCTTTTCATTAATATTTACAATGTAAATTAAGATTATTGTTAAAATATTAAATTTGACAGCAAAATAGTTTTCAAATTAATTAAATTCAAGTTTTCAAATTAATTAAATTTGGCTAATTTGAAATAAGTAATTATTCAAGAAGTATTTATTTTTTATTTTTTATTTTTTATTTTCTTAATATATTTTTTATTGATTAAGATATTACATATGTGTCCTTGTCCCCACATTACCCTCTACCCCCCCACCCCCCCGATCATGCCCTCACCCCCCCGCTGTCCATGTCCATTGATTAGGCCTATATGCTTGCATATAAGTCCTTTGGTTGATCTTTCCCCCCTACCCCCACCGTCCCCTACCTTCCCTCCAAGTCCCGACAGTCCAATCAATGCCTCTCCGTCTCTGGATCAGTCCTTGTTCATCAGTTTATGTTGTTCATTATATTCCACAAATGAGTGAGATCATGTGGTATTTATCCGCTCTCCAGTTCCATCCATGCTGTGGCAAATGGTAAGAGTTCCTTTTTCTTCTTCCTCTTCTTAAAGAATACCTTTCAGCATTTCATATAATGCTGGTTTGGTGGTGATGAACTCCTTTAGCTTTTTCTTATCTGTGAAGCTCTTTATCTGACCTTCTATTCTGAATGATAGCTTTGCTGGATAAAGTAATCTTGGTTGCAGGTTCTTGCTATTCATCACTTTGAATATTTCTTGCCACTCTCTTCTGGCCTGCATGGTTTCTGTTGAGAAATCAGCTGACAGTCGTATGGGTACTCCCTTGTAGGTAACTGACTGTCTTTCTCTTGCTGCTTTTAAGATTCTCTCTTTATCTTTTGCTCTTGGCATTTTAATTATGATGTGTCTTGGTGTGGTCCTCTTTGGATTCCTTTTGTTTGGGGTTCTCTGCGCTTCCTGGACTTGTAAGTCCATTTCTTTCACCAGGTAGGGGAAGTTTTCTGTCATTATTTCTTCAAAAAGGTTTTTAATATCTTGCCCTCTCTCTCCTTCTGGTACCCCTATAATTCTGATGTTGGTACGCTTGAAGTTGTCCCAGAGGTTCCTTATACTATCTTCATATTTTTGGAATCTCTTTTCTTTTTTCTTTTTCGGTTGGGTATTTTTTGTTTCTTTGTATTTCAAATCTTTGACTTGATTCTTGGGATCCTCTTGTCTGCTGCTGGATCTCTGTAAATTATTCTTTATTTCAGTCCGTGTATGCTTAATTTCTAGTTGGTCCTTTTTCATGTCCTCCATGGTCTCACTATACTTATTGAGGGATTCATTAAATTTATCGGCGGTTTCCATAAAATTCTTGAAAAACCTTATAAACGTGGCCTTGAACTCTATATCCAATCGTTTGCTTTCCTCCATTCTGCCCTTTGTGACCTGTTTCTTTGTCTCCGCATTTTGGCAGCTTCCCTGTGTTGATAGAGTGGCCCTGCGCGCCAGGTGTCCTGTAGGGCCCACTAGCTCAGCCTCCCCAGTTACCTGGGGTGGACACTCTTGGTGCACTCTTGGTGCCTTGGTTGTTGTAGGATCACTGGGAGGAATTGACCTCCAGGCCAATTGGCTGTGAGAATCAGCTGTGTCTAAAGTGGGAGAACTTCTGTGCTGAAGACACCCTTCTGGGGCAAGACTTGCTTCAGTGGGGCTTTGGTGCTCACTGAGTCTGCTCCCTGAGTGTGTCCCTTATGGATCTGAGGAGTTGCAGTCTGGATGGTCCCCCTCTGACCACTGGGTACAGTGGCTCCTGGATCTAAGGAGGTGCTAATTCAGCCTCTGCCTGAGGCCACACAGCAGGAGCCACAGAGAGGCTCAGCTGTGAATCAATGCAAGCCGCTGCGGGGCCTTGGACCTTCTCTTGGAAGTTCCGGGTCTGCCTGGCTCGGCTGCAGTTAGGTACATTCACATGCAAAAGCCTCTGCCGCAGCCTGGGTGGGGCGGGGTCTCAGGGAATCAAAGGGCAGATCAAGGAGCTATGGCTGATTCTCCACCCAGAGTCGCGGGTCTCAGTGACCCGCTAATTGCTGCAAGCACCTCTGAGGGAAAGCCGCCTTCAAGTTCGCCCACTGCCGGACAGACCAGCTTCTCCCTGTATGAGTCCTGGGTCTCCAGAGACTTCCCGGAACCGGAGTTCAGAGCAGTCGGGAGCTTGTGGTTCAAAAAGACAGCCGCATCCTCAGGTGCCACCCCCTTTACTAGCGCGCGCGAGCCGGCCGTACCTCTGCACTTGTACCTCTGCACTTCACCTCTGCAGCTCCTCTGGCTCTCAGCGTGCTTTTCTTTCCTTCTAGTTGTAGAATTTACACTCATCCAGCCTTCCTGTTGTTCTGGATGATGTTTGCTCTGTCCTTTGCGGTAATTTTCAATTGTTGTGTGAGGCGGCAATTTCCCAGTGTTTACCTATGCCGCCATCTTAGTTTCCCCTATTCAAGAAGTATTAACAAAAACTTTCATTTCATGGTAAACATGCTACGAACCTAAAGCATGTTCAGGTTCATTTTTTTTTTTTGCATGCAAAAAATTAATATTTAAAGCTATCTAGACTGCATTATAAAGTTTCCAAGAAGTCTCCTAATTAAATAAAAAAAAAGGGGGATAGTGGAATAATATAGTGGAAAAATGCCATGTAAGGAAATAGATCCTGTAACTAAATTACATTTAGAGAAAAAATTTTTTCGTTTATAATGCTAATAGTGAGACACCCGGGAAAAACACACATGATGCCAGGGTAAGCCGGGGAAAGATCATGTTAAAGAAAAGACCCCAAGTAAGGTTTTTTTTTTTTCCTTTAACCTTTGGTCGAGTATATGTTTGTATACTTTCAGAGAACAGCTACAAGACCATGTGGATTCCTGTAACAATGGATCACAGAAAGCCAGCCACAAAGACAGAAGAGACAGTTCAGAGATGGAGATGGTGGAAGATGCCTTGCTATGCTAGCAGCCAGCAGCTGTGCGTCGCTGCAGGGTGCCCAGGACCAGACCAGAAAGGACCGGACCTGCATTTTCCACCATCCAGAACCAACATTTCATTGCTGGCATGTACACATGAAACTTTGGACATTGAAACATGGACTCAGAACTTTTGGACATTGAAATTGGGACTTGATTATTTTTTAAAGAAAAAATAAGGGGGAGATGTGGGAAACTGTTTATTGCCTTCACTATCTGATAAGCATAGACAGAGAACTCCCCGAAACCCCCCGAAGGCTGGGTGCCTTTGAAGCCCTAGCAAAGGTCGGAGCTAGGCGCCACCTCTGTTTGTCCAGACAGTGGTAGCTAAAACTACTCCCCCGTTTATTATTATGTAAATCCTTGCTGATGGGCTAGTCTGCCTGTTAATGGCGGGCCACCTGCCTAAGGGCTACTCCAGATCAATAAAAGATTGGAGCAGCCTGAGCATGGGTGGAAGTCCCTCTCCTTTGTTGGACTTGCCCTCCTGGACCTCCAATATTGCAAAATTATCTCGTGTCTTTTTCTCTCATTTGTTGTGCGGCTCCTCTTTCAGGTACCGAACCCTACTCCACGCGGGTCGTGGAAGGAAACACACTCAACATGCCCCATAGGGGATACCTTTGGATCTTACTCTTCTGTTCTGTCTGCCAATTCTTGGTTTCCTGTGAGGTACTTAGATGCTAATCACTGTCAGGAACTGTCCTTCTTTAGATTCCAGCATCCTGCTTGAAGCTCCAAGTGATCCACTGATCCACCTTGTGTATCTATCTCCACAGAACTTAGCTGCAAGTAGGAGGCAGCAATCTGCCCTCTAAAGTTGGTTTGTTAGCAGCACAGGGCCCAGGGCTGGAGTCAGTAAACTTTCCCTGTTCCCCAGGCTCCTCTTCTTCCTGCTAGACAGCTGTCAATCTTAATCACTCAAAAGTCAGTTTCTGAAAGGGTTTTAGGGTGGGAGATGTTGTTTCGCTTTCAGAGAATGAGGTGGGTGTGTTTCCCTGTCCTAGAGCTACTCTTCCACAAGTGGCTCAAAATATTACTCTGCCCTTGGCTAGACAGAGATCCCTGTATGGAGACCCATGGGGTTGACTCAAAACCTGGATATTTTATCAACTCTCCCATGCAGGGAAAGTACCAGTCTGGTTCCCAGGATAGTGGAGTGGATGGCCCCTCCCCCATCCAGTCACTGATGCTTCTTTGACTGTTCAAACCTGTAGGCTTGGCCTCTGCTTTTGTTTCCTCTGAAAAGAGTATGGCGCCCTAACCAGTTTTGCTCAGTGGATAGAGCATCGGCCTGCGGACTGAAAGGTCCCAGGTTCGATTCGGGCCAAGGGCATGTACCTTGGATGCGGGCACATCCCCAGTCGGAGGTGTGCAGGAGGCAGCTGATAGATGTTTCTTTCTCATCAATGTTTCTGACTCTCCTTCCCTTTCCCTTCTTCTTTGTGAAAAATCAATAAAATATATTTTAAAAAATAATAAAAAATAAATGACAGCCCTGTTTAAAAAAAAAAAAAGAGTGTGGCATGTAGGGCTTCTTAGGGTGGGACAGGCTCTATCACATAGGGCAGGGTTTTTTTTCTTTTCCTGCTCTGTGGTTACTGAGAGCAGCTAGCTCCTCTCAAGAAAAATGGCCATTTCGGTTTGGGGGCCTATGACCAATTACTCCTGCTTCTGCTTTTCCACATCTTCCTGCAATGTTTCCCACCCCGGCCTCTCCTTAGGCACCTTGAGTTTGCATCTCCCTCTCTGTACCAAAGCCTCAGGTGAGTAGCTATAAATGAAAACTTCTGTGCTCTGGGTTTAAAACAAAACAAACAGGCTCCAGTCTACCAGCTCCAGGCTTCAATACAGCCAGCAACCCTGCCACCTTTCATGGCTGTATATTACGTTACCACTGGTCTAGACTCTGGTGCTCTGGGCTGTGGATTCCAGCCTGTTTTTCAGGTCTCTATCTTCTGAGGGAACAGACCCTCTCATAGCTGGAAGCTCCCTCTTCTCTCTCTCAGCCTGCCACCCTTGGAAACTGGGTCAGCTCCTCTCGTGACCTCATCTGCCTATTCAGCTACCATTTTTCTCAACTACCCCATTTTTTAAAAAACCATGTTTCTCCTTCTTTCTCCTCCTCCTCCTCCTCCACCTCCTTCTCCTCATCTTCCTCTCCTCCTCCTCCTCTTCTCCCTCTTCCTCCTCCACCTTCTTCCTTCTTCCTTCTTCCTTCTTCCTTCTTCCTTCTTCCTTCTTCCTTCTTCCTTCTTCCTCCTTCCTCCTTCCTCCTTCCTCCTTCCTCCTTCCTCCTTCCTCCTTCCCCTCCTTCCTTCCCTTCCCTTCCCTTCCCTTCCCTTCCCTTCCCTTCCCTTCCCTTCCCTTCCCTTCCCTTCCCTTCTTTCTTTCTTTTCTTTTCTTTTCTTTTCTTTCTTCTTCTTCTTCTTCTTCTTCTTCTTCTTCTTCTTCTTCTTCTTCTTCTTCTTCTTCTTCTTCTTCTTCTCCTTCTTCTTCTCTTCTTTAGCAGGTCCTTTACAATTTTGTGTGTTCAGGCTTCATAGTAAGATACTCCTTTAGTTTTTCTTGTCTGGGAAGTTCTTTATTCTTCAATTTTAAATTATAGCCTTGCTGGGTACAGTAGTCTTGATTGTAGGTTCTTGATTTTCATGCCTATCCCTTTCAGCCTGAACTATTTCTGTTGAGAAATAAACTGACAGTTTTATTGGAGCTCCCTTAAAGGTAACTAACTGTCTTTCTCTTTTTGCTTTTAAGATTCTCTCTTTGTCTTCAATTTTTCCCCTTTTAATTATGCTATATCTTGGTGTGGACTTCTTTGGGTTCATCTTCCTTGGGATCTCTGTGCATTCTGGACTTGTTTGTGTGGTTCCTTCATCAGGTTAGGGAATATTTTGGTCATTATTTCTTCAAATAGGTTCTTTATCCCTTGCTTGCTCCTCTCCTTCTGGTAGCATTATAATGCAGATGTTGTTACAGTGCATGGTGTCCCAAAGGTCTCTTAAAATATCTTCATCTTTTAAAATTTATTTTTCTTTTTGCTCCTCTGGGTGATTTTTTTTCCATTTTGTTTCCAAATGGCTGATTTGACCTGCTGCTTTATCAAAACTTCTGCTCATTTCTTCCAGTGTGTTCTTCATATCTGACTTTTTTATGGTTTCTATGTCCTTTTCCATGCTGTTAAGCATCCTTTTAACTATTACTTTTAACTCTGCTTGCCTCAATTTATTTTATTTCTACATTTTTAAAAAACACATATTTTTATTGATGTCAGAGAGGAAGGGATAGGAAGAGAGAGAGATAGAAACATCCATGATGAGAGAATCATTGATCGGCTGCCTTCTACAGGCCCCCTACTGGGGACCAAGCCTACAACCCAGGTATGTGCCTTTGACAGGAATTGAACTCGGGACCCTTCAGTCCACAGGCCAATGCTCTGCCACTGAGCCACACCTGTTAGGGCTGCTTGCCTCAATTTCATTTAGCTTTTTTTTCTGGATATTTTTTCCTTTTATCTCCTCATTTGACTGCCTCTTTATGTTTGTTTCTATGTATTAGATGAATCTGCTTTGTCTCCTAGTCTTTGTGGAGTGGCCTTATGTACTAGTAAGTATCCTGTAAGGTCCAGTGGTTCAGTCTCCTGAACCACCTGATCTGGGTGCTCTTGGAATGTCCTTGTGTGGGCTATTTGGGCCCTCCTGTTGTAATTGAGTCTTAACTTTTATTAGTCCATTTGTATGTGAGATTAGCCCTCAGGTTGGATGACTGAGAGCTCAGCCATAAACAGCATGTGAGCTTCTGTACAAGTGCTGACCCCATGAAGCATAATTCTCCTCACCAGGGTTTGGTGCCTGCTGAGATATCCCTTTGGATATGCTGCTTGAGAAGTTTCTTGGAACCTGTTCTGTTGTTGTCTGAGCGTGGCCTCTGGGTTTGTTAGTTTGGGGCCTCTTGGAAGAAACTCTGGTGCATATCCATATAAGATGCTGCCTGTGACTGGCCCTGTGCAACCTGTTTTGAGCTACCAATGACCTGCGTTTGTGACCGCCTCTGCTGGGCCTGGGTGCACACTGGAAAAATCAAGATGTGCACCAAGGCTAGGAACAGGTCAGCAAAAGTCCCAAGGCACCTTAACAAGAGCCTCCTCCACTTGCCTCCACCTTCCGGCTTCCTGTTAAGCTCAGCCACTAAAGTTCTTTAAGAGTTCTTTAAGAGTTCACCTGTGTCTCTAGCCTTCTCTCCTTGTCATACAGACACCCTACTTTCTCTTCACAGCCAGATGTTATGTAGGTGTCTCTTTCAGACTCTGGTGCTCTGGGCTAGTGAACCCACCGAGGGTTTAGACCCCATGTTTCTCAGTGAAAACTCCCCTATAGCTGGTATCCTTCTGAACTTCAGTCACAACCCCCACCCCCCAGGGTTGGACCACCTCTTTTTGCATCTCTACCATTCCTACCAGTCTCAATGTGACCTCTTCTTTAAACATTTGGTTATAAGACTTCTCTTCAGATAGTCTTCAGTTGTTGTTCAGGATGAGTGTTCTATAATTTAGCTGTAATTCCAGTTTGGTACTGGAAAGGGATGAGTATAGTTTCTTCCTACTCCACACCATTTTATGTTGTACTTCTCTCTTTTTAAAATTATTTATTGTTTAAAGTATTACATATATTATTACATATGTCTCCTTTTCCCCCCATTGAGCTCTCCCTGGCCACCCCCACCAACCAGCACATGCCCTCACCCCCCTAGTGTCTGTGTCCATTGGTTATGCTTATATGCATGCATACAAGTCCTTTGGTTGATCTCTCCCCCTGCTACCCCACCCTCCCATGCCTTCCCTCTGAGGTTTGACAGTCTGATCAATGCTTCTCTGTCTCTGGATTTGTTTTTTCTCATCAGTTTATGTTGCTCATTATATTCCACAAATGAATGAGATCATGTGCTATTTATCGTTCTCTGACTGGCTTATTTCATTTAGCATAATGCTCTCCAGATCTATCCAAGCTTTTGCGAATGCTAGAAGTTCCTTCCTTCTTACAGTAGGTTAGTATTCCATTGTATAGATGTACCACAGTTTTTTAATCCACTCATCTGCTGATGGGCACTTAGGCTGTTTCCAAATCTTAGATATGATAAATTGTGCCGTTATGAACATAGGAGTGCAAATATCCTTTCTTACTGGTGTTTCTAATTTCTTGGGGATATATTCCTAGAAGTAGGATCACTGGGTCAAATGGGAGTTCCATTTTTAGTTTTTTGAGGAAACTCTATATTGTTCTCCATAATGGCTACACCAGTCTGCATTCCCACCAGCAGTGTACAAGGGTTCCTTTTTCTCCACATTCTCACCACCAATTGTCATTTGTTGATTTGTTGATGATAGCTATTCTGACAGGTGTGAGATGGGGCCTCACTGTTGTTTTGATTTTCATTTCTTGGATGATTAGTGACCTTTACCTTCTTTTCATATGTCTTTCAGCCTTCTGTATGTCCACTTTTGAAAAGTGTTTAACTTCTTTGTCCATTTTTTGATTGGATTGTTTATCTTCTTTTTGTTAAGATGTATAAGTTCCCTATAAATTTTGAAGATTAGGCCCTCATCGGATATAACATTGGCAATATGTTCTCCCATGCAGTGGGCTTTCTTGATGTTTTGTTGATGGTTTTATTTATTCATTTATTTGTTTGTTTATTTATTTATTTATTTATTTTTGCTGTGCAGAAGCTTTTTATTTTGATTTATTCCCATTTGTTTATTTTCTTTTTAGTTTCCATTGCCCTAGGAGCTGTATCGGTAAGGATATTGCTACAACATATGTCTTCTATTTAGCTGCCTATGGCTTCTTTTAAGATTTTTATAGTTTTCTGTCTTATGTATAAGTCCTTTATTCATTTTGAGTTTATTTTTGTGTATGGTGTAAGTTTGTGGTCTAGTTTCATTTTTTTGCTTGTATCTCCCCAGGTTTCCCAACTCTATTTATTAAAGAGACTGTCTTGACTACATTGTATGAACTTGCTTCCTTTGTCAAATATTAATTGAACATAATGGCTTGGGTCAATTTCTGGGTTCTCTGTTATGTTCCATTGGTCTATATGTCTGTTCTTGTGTCAGTACCAGGTAGTTTTAAGAACAGTAGCTTTGCAATATAGCTTGATATCTGGTATTGTGATCCCACCAACTTTGTTCTTCTTTCTCAAAATTGCTTTGGCTATTTGGGGTCTTTTTTTTTAATTCCATATGAATTTTTGGAGAGTTTGTTCTAGGTCTGTGAACTATGCCTTTGGTATTTTAATGGGGATTACATTAAATCTATAAATTGCTTTGGGTAGTATGGACATTTTAATGATGTTGATTCTACTAATCCATGAACACGGTATGTTCTTCCATCTGTTGATGTCTTCCTCTATCTCTTTTTTCAATGTCCTGAAGTTTTCCCGAATATAGGTCTTTTACCTCCTTAGTTACGTTTATTCCTATTTTAATTATTTTGGTGCAATTGTAAATGGGATTTTTTGTTTATTTGTTTCCCTTTCTATGAGTTCCTTATTGGTGTTTAAAAAAGTCATTTATTTCTGGATGTTAATTTTGTATCCTGCTACATTGCCAAATTCATTTATTAAATCTAGTTGCTTTTTTGATGGAGACTTTAGGGTTTTCAATGTATAATATCATGTCATCTGTGAATAATGACAGTTTTACATCTTCTTTTCCAATTTGGATGTCTCTGTTTTCTTTCTTCTTTTCTGATTACTATGGCTAGCACTCCCAGTACTATGTAGAACAGGAATGGTGAAAGTGGGCATCCCTGTCTTGTTCCTGTTTTAGGGGAAATGGTTGTAGTTTTGCCCATGGAGTATGATGTTGGCTGTAGGTTTGTCTAATAAAGCTTTAATTATGTTGAGGTATGATCCCTCAATTCCCACTTTGCAGAAAGTTTTTATCAAAAAAGGGTGTTGGATTTTGTCAAATACCTTTTTTTCATAACTGATATGATTATGTGATTTTTACCTCTCAATTTGTTTATGTGCTTTATCACATTTATTGATTTGTGGATGTTTTACCATCCTGACATCCCTGAAATAAATCACACTTTTTCATGGTTTATGATCTTTCTACTGTAATGCTGGATCTGATTTGCTAGAATTTTGTTGAGGATTTTGGCATCTATGTTCATCGGAGATATTGGCCTGTAATTCTCTTACTTTGCATTGCCTTTATCTGGTTTTGGGATTAATGCTGGCTTCATAAAAAGAGCTTGGAAGTGTTCCTTCCTCTTGAATTTTTTGGAATAGTCAGAGGAGGATAGCTTTTATTTCTTCTTTGATTGTTTGGTAAAAATTTCTGTGAAGCTGGCCCAGGGCTATTGTTTGCTGGAAATTTTTTGATGACTGCTTCAATTTCTTCCATAGTTGTGGTCCTATTCAGATATTTTATTCTTATTGATTGAATATTGAAAGGTGCTTTTTTCCTAGGAATATGTCTACTTCATCTAGGTTGACCAGTTTGTTGCAATAGAGTTGTTCATAGTATTTTTTAAATCCTTTGTATTTCTGTGGGGTCTGTTATTATTTCGCGTATTTCATTTTTGATTTATTTGGGTCCTCTCTCTTTGCTTCATGGTTAGACTGGCTGGAAGTTCATCAGTCTTGTTTATCCTTTCAAAAAACCAGTTCTTGTTTTTTTTTTGTTTTTTTTTTTTTTGTTGTTGTTTTGTTTTGTCTCTATGGCATTTATTTCCACTCCGATCTTTGTTATTTCCTTCCTTCTGCTCATTCTAGGCTCTTCTTGTTGTTCTACTTCTAATTCTTTAAGTTTTAGATTATTTATTACCAGTTTTTCTTTTTGTCTTTTTGATGTAAGCCTGTAATGCTATGAACTTCCCTCTTAGGACTGCTTTTACTGTGTCCCATAGATTTTGGATTGTTATGTTTTCACTAGAGTCCCAGTGCAAGAAATTCATGCAAAGGGGCAGGGGGAAGTCTCCTCAGCCCAGCCTGAACCCTCTCTAATCCAGGACCCCTCTGGGGATGTCCGACTGCCGGTTTAGCCCGATCCCAGTGATCAGGCCTAAACCAGCAGTCGGACATCCCTCTCACAATCTGGGACTGCTGGCTCTTAACTGCTCACCTGCCTGCCTGCCTGATCGCCCCTAACTGCCTCTGCCTGCCAATCTGATCACCCCTAACTGCGCCCTCTGTTGGCCTGGTTGCCTCCAACTGTCCCCCCTGCTGCCCTGGTTGCCTCCAACTGCCCCCCGGCTGTCCTGGTTGCCCCTTACTGTCCCCCCTGCCAGCCTGGATGCCCCCAACTGCCCCCCCTCTGCCAGCCTGGTCGCCCCATGCAGCCTGCTGTTCAGTCATTTGGTTGTCCTTCACTAACCCCCCGCCAGCCTTGTCACCATACAGAACCTGCTGGTCAGTTGTTACTATTACTGTGATGGAGACCTGGGCAATTTGCATATTCCTCTATTACTAGTATCAATTGTCATTTGTTTCCAGGATGTTTTTTTTATTTGTTCTTTGATCTCTTTGGTAACCCAATCATTGTTTAATAGCATGCTATATAGCCTCCAAGTATTTGAATTTTTAAATTGTTTTTATTGTAGTTTATTTCTAATATTATGCCATTGTGATCTGAGAAGATGCTTGATATGATTTCAATCTTCTTGAATTTGAAGAGACTTTGCCTGTATCCCAATAAGTGGTTTATCTTTGAAAATGACCCATTTACACTTGAGAATAATGTATATTCTGTGTCTTTGGGGTGAAATGTTCTGAAGATGTAGCTTAAGTCTATCTAATCTAGTCAGTCATTTAGGATTGCTGTTTCTTTGCTTATTTTTTGTCAAGAGGTTTTTATCCTGTGATGTCAATGGGGTATTAAAGTAACCTACTATGATTTTATTGCTGTTGATATCTCCCTTGATATCTTCCAGAAGTTTTTTTATGTATTTGGTTGCTCCTGCATTGGACACGTATATGTTTACCATAGTTATATTCTCTTGTTGTATAGATCCTTTTAGTATTATGAAGTGGCCTTCCTTATCTCTTGTTATGGCCTTCAGTTTCACATCTATTTTGTCCACTATAAGTATTGCTATCCCAGCTTTTTTTTCCCCATTTGTCTGAAAAAATATGTTTCTATATCTTAACTTTCAGTCTGTGTGAGTCCCTTGTTCTGAGTCTCTTGTAGACAACATATATAATGGCATGTTTTCATATCCATTTAGCCACTCTGTGTCTTTTTATTGGGGAATTTAATCCATTTCCATTTAATGTTATTATTGATAGCTACTTATTTGTAGTCATTTTTGTTCTTTATGCCTGTGTTCCTTCTTCCCTTTCTATTTCTTCTTTTTACAACAGTCTCTTTAGCATTTCTTGCATTGCTGGCTTGGTAGCGATAAACTCCTTTTTTTTTTTTTTTTTTTTTTCCTGCAAAGCTCTTGATTACCCCTTTAATTTTGAATGATAGCCTTCCTGGGTATAGTTCTCTTGGATTCACTACCTTGCTTTGCATCACTTTGCGTACTTCATTCCATTCCCTTCTGGTCTGGTGTATTTCTGTTGAAAATTAATTTGATAACTTAATGGGAGTTTCTTTGTAGATAACTTTCTATTTCTCTCTTGTAGCCTTTAAGATCCTCTCTTTTTTGTTTAAGTTTGCTATTGTAATTATGAAGTGTCTTGATTTGGGTCTTTTTGGGTTCATCTTGTTTGGGACTCTCTGTGCTTGTGTGACTTTTCTTTCCCATATCAGGGAAGTTTTCTGTCATTATTTCTTCAAATAGGTTTTCTAATCCTTGTTCCTCTTTTTGTCCTTCTGGAGCCCCTATTATACATATGCTAGAGGCTCAGTGCACAAATTCTTGCACAGGTGTGGTCTGGCTGGCCTGGCCCCAATCCGGGCAAATCAAGGCTGGGCCTGTCAGGAGGAGGAGATGGCGGGAGGTTGGCCAGCTGACCCGTCCCACCCCAATCAGTCCCAATCAGGGCCAGGATGGCTGGGGGAAGGGATTATAGGGTGATTGGCCAGTGTGCCCTGCCCCTTATTGGGGTTGGATGGCCTATTGGGGGTGGGGATGGCCATGGGGAGGGGTTGGGGGCAGTGGGTTGGCCAGCCCCACCCCCAAATGGTGTGAGGGAGGTGCCATGGGTGGTTTGCCGGTGGCCCTACCCTGATTGGGGTGGGGGGAAATCTGGGGTCAGGCCAAGCAGAGGGAGGGGCTGCAAGAGGTTGGCTGCCAAGCCCTGTCCCCTATTGGGCGGGGGGTGCGATCAGGGTTGGGCCAGCTGGAGGGAGGGACTGCATGCCTATCATGGTGGAGTGGACTGGTCAGGGGTGGGGCTGGCTGGGGGGAAGGAAGGGGGTGTTTGGCCAGCTGACCCTGCTCTTGATCAGGGTGGGAGAGTCTGATCAGGGGCAGGCTGGTAGGGGGGAGGGGCCGCGAGGTTGGCTGGTTGGCCCCACCCCCTGATCTTGCCATTCGCCGGCCACAGTGGGCATCATAGCGACTGCTCATTATGGTCATTATGGCCATTATGGTTGCTGGCTTTCATTTCATGTTGTCCCAGAGCTCCCTTAGGCTCTACTCCTGGTTTCTAATTTTTTCTCCAATTGCTGTTCAGATTGGATGTGTTTCTCTGCTCTGTCTTCTAACTCAGTAATTCAGTCCTCCGCTTCTTCTATTCTCCTGTTGAAACCTTCCATCATATTTTTTATTTCTGCTTGATTTGTACTTAAGTTGTTGATTTTCTCATCCATCTAGTTTATGAACTGTTCTTTTTCTGATATATTGCATGCCTAAGTTTCATTTAGTTCCTTTTCTGGTGATTCCTCCTTTTCTTTTCTTTGGGAGTTGTTTCTTGTCTCCCCAATTTTGATATAACTCAGTGGTTCTCAACCTTCCTAATGCCACAACCCTTTAATACAGTTCCTCATGTTATGGTGACCCCCAACCATAAAATTATTTTCGTTGCTACTTCATAACTGTAATTTTGCTACTGTTATGAATTGTAATGTAAATATCTGATATGCAGGATGTATTTTCATTGTTACAAATTGAACATAATTAAAGCATGGTGATTACTCACAAAAACAATATGTAATTATATATGTGTTTTCCGATGGTCTTAGGTGACCCTTGTGAAAGGGTCGTTCGACCCCCAAAGGGGTCGCGACCCACAGGTTGAGAACCGCTGCTATAACTGGAGAGCCCAGGCACTGGGATGAGTGGTGTCTGTGGCCGTGATGACGAGTTGACAGGTGGGTCTCTCGCTCTGAGAGTTACAGAATACCCCTGGTGCTGGGACTCATCGTGGTGGGTTGATGGGAGCATTGTGCACCCTGAGCACCCAGGCGCTGGGATGCGCAAGGCCTGTGCCATGGCAGTGGGTTGGCAGGAGGGTTGTGCACTTTGGGACTCACAGAAGCCTGTGTTTGGGGGATTGGAGTCCCAGTGTCCATGGGTCTGCAGCTGCAGTAGCAGGTCTTTGGCAGGAATGGCTGTAGGGCCTCGGGTGGTGTCTGAGGCCAGTCTGGGTGGTGGTGAGGTTAAGCTCCTAGTCACAGCAGCTCTCCCCTTCAACATGGCATGGTTTCTCTGTCAGCATCAGCCACCCGGAAGTACTGGCAGCAGAAGCAGGGACTCCCCATCTGAGAGAGCCCAATCTTCCAGCCCCCAAAAGTCCTGAAGACTCTAACTCTCCCTCACTCACACACACCCACCACACACATACACACACTCCCCTTTCACCTCCTCACTTATTCACACTCTCTCCCTCACTACCATCCTGCCATCAGCCATCTTTTTCCTCTCCCGCAGACTTGCGGGAGCTTGACTCCCACCCGCAGTAAAGCTATATTACTTTTCAAAGAAGATTATACAATCTCTCTGGAAGATCAAATAATCAGAAATACAGTAAAACACTGACATTTGAGTAGAGACATTAAATCACTAAGATATAAGCTGGAAGTCCTCCAGCTAATATATTTCTCCTCCTTTATCCATGCACAAGCATCAATCATTAATCTTGCATTGGAGATCCCTCTTCAGTAACCCCTCAGCCTTGAAAACAGTTCTATCTAACCCTGATATAAGCCATCTGTGAAGCCAAGTTTTCTGCTGCTTTTCCTTTATGCTAATACTTATCACAGAGGCATACCCTGGCAATCATGAGTACTAACCTGTCGGCAAGCAAGGCCAATTTCATTACAAGTGCCCACTTCTAATTTATGCCCCTGAATCTCTGTGACATCACCCCTAAGAAACACATGCTCCCAGCTTGGATTCTGGTAACACTTTCTATTGCCAGGAATGGTTCCTTGGCACCTAAGGCAGATGCAATTTACAAAGCCTCTGTGTGCATTCATACTTGGACCATTTGCACACATGACCTATTCAAAAGAGTAATATTAATGCAGGCTATGGTCCCATACAGCACAATCACTTCATATTTTCATAGCCTCCAGATGTTTAATGAGGTTCCTCTTCTGCTCACTACTTCTGGTTATATTAATTCTGAGGAACTGTGGAAACTACCCTGACCAGAAAAGCAGCTCTGTCTGAGATGACTGAAAGACCCACTTGCTACACTGTAATTCTTTTCAAAGCATCTATTCGCCTGGAATTGTTATTGAGCAAGAATCATAAATTAAATTAAATTAAACAACATGTGAGAAATGTCTTACTTATCAGAAATATAGTCAAATAGAAATTCCTGAACCAGATTTTTAAGGAAATCAATTCCATGGCTGGTGGTTGATTAAACCCAACTTAAAGTTATTTCCCTGGTATCCAGCTGCCTGGTATAGTATTTACAGAGAATCACTGCAAGGTTGGCTATAAATGGGTAATGTTCCGAGTATTGTGAACATTTTTTGGAATTGTGTTTTAGCCTAATGAGTGTTTGAGTTCCAGGCTGCTTCTCCATGGCAGGTATTGGCTGATGGAGAAAGATAGAGCCACTAATTATGAATGGTTAGCTAAAATGCTTACAACGATGGTCCCACAATACTTCTTGATAGGAATATTGTGCAAAATATTTCATGAATGAGATAGCAAAGGCACCAACTAATCAAAATGAACACTGGCTCAGTCAGAATGTATACCAACTGTAAATAATTGGTACTTGTGTTATCATGCACTGCCTGGGTATTTACCCTGCTTGTGGGTAAGTATGCAAATACCAAAAGAAATATCATTAATGATCACCCATATATCCTACACACTTATGGTAGGCACTGGAAATTCATAATAGGCACCAAAACTGTAGTAAAGGTATAGGAGTACAGTAGTCTTTATTTATCAGTGGAGTATATGTTCCAAGATCCCCCCAGTGAATGCCCAAAACCACAGACAGTATTGAACCTTATATATACTATGTTTTTTCCTATACATACATATCATTTCACTTGAAGGAAGTGCTTAGTGTCTCTTTGGCATGCTGAAATTATCAGTGTCACTACTCTTGCATTTTGTATTTATTATTAAGTAAAATAATGGTGACTTGAATAGAAGCAGTGATATTCCTCGATCTGATAACTGAGACAGCAATTAAGTGACTAATGGGCTGAGAACACATACAGCATGGAGGTGCTAGACAAAGGAATGATTCATGGCCTGGGCTGGAAAGAGTGATATTTCATCATGCTACTCAGAATAGCACACAAATTAATATTTATGATTTGTTTATTTCAGTAATTTTCCATTTAACATTTTCAGACCAGAGTTGGTAACGGGTAACTGAAATGGTGGAATGCAAAACTGGATAAAGGGGCCTACTGTATAGTAGTAGTAATAGTTATCACTTATTGAAGCTTACTAGGAACTGGACTCATAATGATTATATTTACTCTTTCCAATGACTCTATACAGTAGGTAATATAATCCAGATTACATGGATGACATAATTGAAGCTTTGAAATATTAAATAACTTTTTCAAAACCACTCATTTGAAATCCACATCACTATGTCTCCAAAAGACTATATTCCCTCCATGTTATATTTTCTCATAAAAAGTACTGGTCTTAATTCTGCCATAGCAATCTGTTTAATCACTTCAGTCTCAATATCTTTATTGTAAAATTAGGATAATAGTGTCTTCTTTCATTATTGCATTTTTTTTTAAAAGAAGAAATGTGATAATATAAATGAAGGCAGTACATAATAATGTTTTCTAGGATAGGAGCTAATGCCATTATGTACTCATGTCAAATACAATACCTTGCACATACTAAGTCTGCAACAAATTTTAATTGAATGCTTAATGTTCTAAGCACATGTGATTTATTATTAGAACATGGTCTTTTCCCTTGAGAGATTTGAAACTTAGTTGGTGAGATAGGATATATATCTTAATATCAGAATAACATTCCAACGTAACATGTACTAAGTACCAAATAAATTTGTATGATCATCAACTATGAGCAAAGTTCTTTAAAGTAAGTGATCTGAGCATCAAAAAATACATATTTTAAAGGTGGAGCTTGATTTAGGTCTTAAGGGGCAGGTAACCCAAAGCTGTGAATATGTGAAAAATTAGGGGAGGGTATTTCAGAGAAGGGGAAAGGCATGACGGAGATATAGGAGTAGGAATGTTAAATGTGTTTGGCGATTAACAAATAAATCTCTTTGACTATATTAGAATAGTTATTTTCAATAGCAAAATGGCCAAAGGGAATTATGAAAACAGTATCACTCAAACAAATATGCTCATATTACCAAAATTGCTGTTTGCACAAATGTGAAAAAAATATTGAGTAATTTCTCTTATCCTTTTCTCAAAACAATATTCATTAATGTGAATACACTACTGAATTATATTTTTTAAATGGTTAAGATGGTAAAATAAAACAAAAAAAAACAATACTATTTAGGGAACTTTCCAATCTGAATTAAATGTCCCAAGCTCTATAATGATCTCAGTTACAACACTTATCATCCTGCACTTTAATTGGTTGTTGTTGTTTTTCCCCATCTCCTGCATTAACCTGCAATTTTTTTTTTCTTGTTGGTCTTTGTATAACCAGGATTTAGTGCCTGCCACATAATATACACTCAATATACTTTGAGTGAATTAAGGCCTTCATTAAACAAAGACTTGAAGTATTTAGCTCAAAATATTAAAACTTTCCCTAATATTATTGAGAAGGAAGCTGATGGTTATCCAACATTAATGATTATATATAACCCACATGTGCCAGGCGTGAAATGGTTAAATAACAAAGCGCAAGGTTGCTGCAGCCACTGGGACTTTTTTATCATACCTCACAGGAAGTGCAGAGCACAGTCAATAACTTCTATGCAGATAAAATCATTTAAAACCTGTAAATTCAATATGAAAATTGTTCCTTTCTAGGCCAAATGCCACAGAAACCTACATAATTTTCACCATGACTTCAACAAAAAATGCATACAGGATAAGGTAAACAGAGAAAGGGGAACAGACAGAAAGATTTCCCCAAGTACATTGAATATTTTCTGTTAAATTAATGTATGCAATAGCCAATTAGAAACAAAAAAGGAAATACATTCTAGGAACAGAAATAAAATTGATTACACTGCTCTCACAGGAGAGAGATAAAGAATTCCCTGCATCACATGGAAGGAAGAGAATATTTCAAGGTAGACTATTCACACTACAGCAGAAGATAAGACATTCAGAACCCCCCAGAGAATCCAAAGTGATTGGAATTGCCACCAGCCATATTTAGCCAAGTGTATCACTAATTTTTTAGGGAGGAGAATTAGGGTTCCTATTAGAAATTCACATCAGAATATGTATTAACATCCATAAACCTTCGCTTCCATTGTGTAGTAAGTCTATACAGTTCACTTACAGCATAAATTCAGTCAATTCTTACTAAATCCTCCTTCAATCTTTATTATATCCTGAATTAAAATAATGCATTCAGAGGTTGTCAGATTGGTTTGGGAGGTTGCTTCATATTCAAAACCAGTCTAATTGTCAGACTGGTTTTGGGAGGTTGCTTTTGATGGGCCACCTGCATCTTTGTCTAATCCTTAACTTTGCTTTGAAAGAGCCTATAAAGCACAGAGAAAGTCCCAGAGTTACACATTAGTCACTAAGCAAACTGGACAATATTTGAAAATTCTTTTGAGAAATTATTCTGAGATAAAGTGTATTTTGGCTGTATTAAAAATTATCTGAGACTGGTTCATTCTGAGGCTATTTTCTGAGGTACTTTCCTGCAACAGGGAAAACCTGCAGCAGGGATGGAGGCAGAGATCTGCTTCTTCTCCTTTGTACTAGTACTGTATATCTTGCGATTGAGATTTTGGTTTCATGCTTCCATTTCTACAACCCTAAAGAGGCTGCCACGATCAATAACAATGTGACTTAGCATGCAAGGGCACTGGGAGGTTGTGCAGTGCATACTATTCCTAAAAGTGATAAACAATTGTCCATTCAATTAAATTCATTCACTCAGTTTTTAATTCATTTGATGGTCTAAATTCCATCATAGTTGATGCTAAACAGACACCAATGGATAGCAGACATAATCTCTGCTCTTATCACACCGAGAGACCAGCAGTGAGAAAGAATCACAGTCAAACATTGTGGGGACACTGTTTAGAATGCACCCCCTGGTCAAAACTTCCCTGAGACTGGGAGCCCTTCACAGCCTCTGAGCCTAGGAATCCTAATCAGGCTAAGATACCATGAGTGGGTGCAAGGACACAGGGTACACTGTGCCCTTCCGTAGCAAATATGATTGATGTCACTGTTGGCACGAAGCCTTCTTTATCTAAAAGGTATAAAAGTAGGTTACTGACCAGCTAGTTGGCTGAAGTAGGCTGGACTCGGCTGAGGCTAGAGCAAGAAGTTTGTTAGAGTATGGAGAGAGAGCAGCGAGGTTGGAATGTGTAAGGAAGTCTGCTAGAGAGAGCATCTGGGCAGGAAAGACAGGAGAAGCTGCTGAGCCGAAGAGCTCAGGATACAGAGCTCTCTGTGGATACAGAGACTGATGCTGCTTTATGGGAAAAGATATATGTTCACCAGCCCGTGTCCGGCTGCCTGCCTATATGGAATTTGCTGTGAGGACTGTTCTTGTCTGATGGCTATATGGCCACTGGCTTCAGCAATAAAGACTCATTCTTATATACCCACAACCTTTCATGGCTTCTCTAAGACCCAGTGTCCTAGGAGGTTCAGCCCCAGGCAGAGGGTCTCAGACCCAACGCCTATTACTAGTGAGCAGATGATAAAGGAGGAACTTGGACTAAGTTCCCAACAGTTAGTACAGTGGGCAGGGTTCAAGGAATAACCAGCCCTGGCATAGTCAGGAAGAATTTAGAAGAACACATGAACTCAGAACAACTCAGAGCCAGTCAGATCAGCAGAACTGTGCAGTGCTCTTGCTGTGTGCTCTGACAAACATGGACTAAAAATAAATGCAGAAAGTGCTTTGATAGGGAAAAATGGGATACTATGGAACACATAGCAGAAAAAATAATGTATTTGAGCATTTGGGAGTGGGAAGTAGAGATCAGGGAACCTTTTTGTAGAAAGTGATTTTTTCTGAAGGAAATAAAAAAAGGTGTTGGTGTGATGTGGCAAGAAAAACCTGAAAAAAATGGAGGTGATTTTTATGAATTCCTGGGATCAATTTCAAGTCCTCAAAAAGCCACAGAGCCACACACTCATAATGATCATCAGACAAAAACTTGGCCAAGAGCTCTGTATATTAACATGCCTCCAATTTTCTTAAGGATGGATTGTAGAAACACCCAAAAGGCAGTGATGGAAAACAAATGAAATTCACAAACCTGACTCACTGATTCAACAAATATTTAATGAGGTCCTGCAATGTACCAGGCGCTTTTTTTAAAAATATATTTTATTGATTTTTTACAGAGAGGAAGGGAGAGGGATAGAGAGCCAAAAACATCAATGAGAGAGAAACATCAATCAGCCGCCTCCTGCACACTCCCCACTGGGGATGTGCCCACAACCAAGGTATATGTCGCTGACCAGAATCGAACCCGATCCCTTGAGTCCGCAGGCCGACGCTCTATCCACTGAGCTGCACCGGCCAGGGCTAGGCACTCTTTTAATCCTGACCATACATCAGAAAGCAACACTAAGTCCCTGCACTTTTATATTCTAGTAGGGAGAGTTAGAAAATGAAAACATTTTTCAAGTGTGATAATGGCTGTGTAGAATAATAAAACAGTAGAACACAGTGAAAGAAAAGAGAGTGATAGACACTAGGGTGATCAAAAAGGCTTTTCTAATAAGTTGACATTTTTAAAGGCCTTTCTGAACTAACTGACAAGTTAGTCATGTGGATGCTTAAAGGAAGAGCATTCCAAACTAAGGGAATGATATGTGCAAAGGCCCTGAGGCAAAATTGTGCTTGAATTATTTGATAAACAGCAAGGAGCACATTGTAACTGGGGCAGAGAGTGAGAGACTAGAGTGATGGAAACTAATTTCAGAGCAACCAATGAGGGAACCAAGGATAAGAACACACAGGTTAAGTATGCCAGAGATAGAATGATTTTAAGGGAATGAGCAGACTTCACTTAAGCTTAGATAACAGAATCACTGTGGTTGCTGTGGGCAAAAGTGGAAGCAGGGAGATTCATTAGAAGACAGATGCAGTCATCCATAGTCATATTATGATGGCCTATCATTCGGGGAGGTAATGAAAGATGACTGATTCTTGCAAATGTAGAGCCTTAAGATTTTCAGATTAATTGGAAATAAGCTGAGGAAAAGAGAAGAGTCAAGGATGACACCAAAGATTTAGGGGTAGCCATTTACTGAAATGGGGAATTATTGTGTCAGACAATGTGAACTAAAGTATTCTTAACACAGGTTATGTCTTCATTGGTTACAAGACCATTTAAGAATATCTACCAGGCTAGTATAAGCTTGGGCCATTAAGGAGTTTAGAGTAACTACAATGTTTAAACTTTTCATATAAGCCAGGGTTGTGGTTCTGGTTCGCCTGTGTAAGGACTTAGGGAGACACACATTTCAGAATTATCTAACAAAGTAGATACTGTTTATATTAACTGGCATACTGAGAAATAAAAGAAGGCTCAAAAAATGTGCATGATCTTCCTCATTGAGATGTGATGCTCTCTTTCACACAATAAATGTAATTATCTCTGCATTCTACTCTCCATTCCATTTCCTTTTCTCCCCTTTCTTTAAAGTCTCTGTTCTAAGATCTGACTAATAATCCTTCTTTTAAAAAGACCATGCCAGGTGGCCAACTTCTGTTATTCTGACAAGGACAGAAAAGGGTAAGGATAACTTAAATCATAGGGAAACATGGACTATAGAGGTGGCTTTTACATATTTTCAGACATAGCTGGATATGGCCTGGTGTAAGAGGATAGATAATATAAAAGCTTTAGTACTAAACGAGACCCATCTGGTGTAAAATGAACAGCCAGACTCAATAGTAAGCAATGTAAAATAAAACCATTCTAAATCCCAAGAGTGTGATTCAGTCCTTGTTATTGTTTTAACTTCATTTAAACCCAATGATTACAGTCCCATAAGGTATCTCCAGAACCTCTGTCATTTTTTGTGGGAAACTGTTTATTGCCTTCACTATCTGATAAGCATAGACAGAGAACTCCCCGAAACCCCCCAAAGGCTGGGTGCCTTTGAAGCCCTAGCAAAGGTCGGAGCTAGGCGCCACCTCTGTTTGTCCAGACAGTGGTAGCTGAAATTACTCCCCCATTTATTATTATGTAAATCCTTGCTGATGGGCTAGTCTGCTTGTTACCTGGGGGTCACCTGCCTAAGGGCTATGCTATGGGTGCATCCCAGATCAATAAAAGCTTGGTGAGGCCTGAGCACAGAGGAAGTCCTTCGGGACTTGGCCGCCTGGTCCCCCAATATTGCAAAATTATCTCGTGTCTTTTTCTCTCATTTGCTGTGCAGCTCCTCTTTCAGATACCGAACCCTACTCCACGCAGAACGTGGAGGGAGTCTCACTCAACAATTTTTAGTATACCATGATCAGTTCAGTGCTGATATTGATCTTCCAGACTAGAACACCAAGCTGTGAATGGATCCAGTCATTATGTGAAAACTCAGCTACGTGTAGAACAATAGCCTCTAAGTTCAAAGTCCTTCATACTCATAGTGAAATCTCACAAAGATATAAAGAAGGAAATATTTCTAAAATCCCATTTAAGTATTTAATACCAATTAAATACTCAGCATTCCTATAGTCTTGGTAATGGTTTTATTTATTCCTTAATTTGTGTCTGTCTATCTTCCCCACTAAAAAGTAACCATGAGGAAGCCAGGCACCATGCATATTACATTTATTATTGGCTCCCCAATACATGATAGGCACTCAATAAATATTTGCTGGCTATTAAATGAATGCATTGTTCACCCATAAACAGACATCTGGGCAAAATTGAAGACAACTTTGTAGTTGTAAGGGAGACCACAAAGATATTATTTGACTACTAGAGGCCTGGTGCATGAAATTCATGCACAGGTGGGGTCCCTAGGCCTGGCCAGTGACCAGGGCCGATCAGGTTTCCTGCCTCTCCGGCTCCCCAACTCCTCCTTCTCTCACCAACCACAGGCCACCATCACGCAGTTCTCTGCCTCTCCACCTCTTCCTTCCCTTGCAGCCCATGCGCTGCCACCATGTGGTTCCCCGCCTCCCCATCTCCCCAACTCCTTGTCCTTCCCTTGCCACCTGCGTCTGAGACCACCAACTCCCAGTTCCCTGTCCCAGTCTGGGGCCCAGCCCCAATTGGGCAATCAGGACCTGCTGGCCAGGGGGAAGGACTGGGAGGTTGGCTGGAAGGCCTGGATTGGGCAATCGGGACCTGCTGGCCAGGAAGAGGGGCCCACCGCCACTGCAGCGGGCAGGCGGTGGGCCAATTGGGGCCTGTCAGCCAAGGGGAGGGATGGGGAGAGGGACTCTCGAGGTTGGCCACCAGCCCCGAGGAGGGAGCCGGTCCTTGGCCCCCCTGGGAAAGGGCCCACATATGTCACTACCCACCTCCAGTTCCCCATCCCACCTTCGGGATCTGGCCCTGATCAGGTGATCAGGGCCTGCCAGCAGTGGGGAGGGACTGGGAGGTTGGCTGGCAGGCCCCATCAGTGATTGGGTCCTGTGGGCTGGGGCAGCTCCTGCATTGAGCGTCTGCCTCCTGGTGCATCTCATAGCAACCTGTCATTCTGGTCGTTCTGGTCATTCCATCATAACGATCGCTTAGGCTTTTATATATATATCTATATATCTATATAGATAGCATTACCCAGTAAGATTTACACTATGCTTACTCCCAAAAGGCCTTGAGTGCAACTAAAGAATAAAATATACTATGACTCCCATAACAGCTTTATTTTCAGGGTGTAAGTTAGTATATAAAAATGAACATTTTAAGAAATTATTTTACACTGTTAGTTAAGCACTGAGTTTTCAGGGAATACATGTAATTTGCATGTGTTATTCTGTAAGTCATCTTTCAGCCCATGCCCCTTAGAAATAAAGATGTTTATTTATATTGCAGGGCCTCATTTTTCAACATAAAACCCAGGTGACATGTTCATTAGAGTTTTAAAGTTTTTGTGGCAAAAATGCTGTGTTTATAAATTTTATTTAACTACTAGAGGCCTGGTACATGAAATTCGTGCACTGGGGGGTGGGGTTGTCCCTCAGCCCAGCCTGCACCCTCTTTAATCTGGGACCCCTCGGGGGATGTCCACCTCTAGTTCCCCATCCCAGCTCCGAGGTCTGGCCCTGATCAGGTGATCAGGGCCTGCCAGCAGTGGGGAGGGACTGGGAGGTTAGGCCCACAGGGATTGGGCCTAAACCGGCAGTTGGAAATCCCTTTCACAATCTGGGACTGCTGGCTCCCAACCACTTGCCTTCCTGCCTTCCTGATTGTCCCTAACCACTTCTGCCTGCCAGCCTGATCTCCCCCTAACCACTCCCCTGCCAGCTTGATTGATACCTAACTACTCCCCTGCCAGCCCAATTGCCCCCAACTGCCCTCCCCTGCTGGCCCGGTCACCCCCCAACTGCCCTCCTCTGCTTGCCTGATCGCTCAAAAGTGCCCTACCCTGCAGGCCATCTTGTGGCTGTGGGTGCCACCATCTTTGAGGGCATAGCAGTCAATTAGCATATTTCCTCCTTTTTGGCTATGGGCGCTGCCATCTTTGAGGGTGTGGCAGTCAGTTTGCATATTCCCTCCTATTGGCTGTGGGCGCCACCATCTTTGCAGCCTGCTGCTCAGTTGTTTGGTCGTCCCTCACTAACCCTCCTGCCGACCTGGTCGCCCCATGCAGCCTGTTCGGTCATCTCTTCGGTTGCGATGGTCGCGTAGGCTTTTTATATATATAGATATTTCTAGGATAAAATTGGTAGTAGTTGACACCATATTGTTTTACTTTTTCCTCTTTATTTTATTTCCATCACCATTTATCCATCCTATACTCTTATCCACACCCCCTCCCACCACAATCACCACACTATTGTTCATGTCTATGAGTTCTTTCTTTTTCTTTTATTTTGCTCAATCCCTCTACCCCCTAACAACGCCCCCCCCACCCCCCCACCCCCCAGAATTGTCTGCTGGTGTCTTTCTATGAGTGTGTCTCTATTTTGTTTGATAGAAATTGCATTGAACATATAGTTTGCTTTGGGTAGTATGGATATTTTAATGATATTAATTCTTCCTAACCATAAACATTGTATATGCTTTCAATTATTTGTATCTTCTTCAGTTTCTTTCTTTGGTGTCTTATAATTTTCCGAGTAAAGGTCTTTTGAATCCTTGGTTAAATTTATTCCTAGGTATTTTATTCTTTTTTAATCAATTGTAAATGGGATTGATTTTTTAGTTTCCCTTTTCAATAGTTAATTATTGCTATCTAAAAATACAGCAGATTTCTAGATATTTATTTTGTATCCTGCTACTTTACTGAATTCATTTATCAGTTCTAGTAGGTTTTTGGTGGAATCTTTAGGTTTCTCTATATGCAGTATAATGTCATCTGCTCCTAATGACAGTTTTACTTCCTCATTTCCATTTTGGATGCCATTGATTGTTTCTTCTTATCTGATTACTGTGGCTAGGCAGGGGTGGGCAAACTTTTTGACTCGAGGGCCACAATGGGTTCTTAAACTGGACCGGAGGGCCGGAACAAAAGCATGGATGGAGTGTTTGTGTGAACTAATATAAATTCAAAGTAAACATCATTACATAAAAGGGTATGGTCTTTTATTTTTTTAGTTTTATTCATTTCAAACCGGCCGGATCCGGTCCACGGGCAGTAGTTTGCCCACGGCTGGTAGGGCATCCAGTAATATGTTGAGTAAGAGTGGTACATCCCTGTCTGGTCTAGATACTAAGTGGAACACTGTACCTTTTGCCCATTGAATATGATGTTGGCTGTGTGTTTGTCATATATGGCCTTTATTACATTGAGGCATGTTCCTTCTATGCCTACTTTGCTGAGAGATTTTTATCATAAATGGGCGCTGAATTTTATCAAATACTTTTTTGCATCTATTGATTTGATCATATGGTTTTTATCCTTTATTTTGTTTTATGTGGCATATGAAGTTTATTGTTTTGTGGTAATTGTATCAACCTTGCATCCCAGAATAAATCCCACTTGATCATGGTGTATAATATTTTTAATGTATTGTTGGATTCAGTTTGCTAATATTTTGTTGAGTATTTTAACATCAATTTTCATCAGGGATATTAGCCCATATCTCTTTGCTATGTCTTTACCTAGTATTGGAATTAGGATAATGCTGTCCTGGTAACATGAAGTAGGGGGGTCTTCCCTCTTCTTGAATTTTTTGGAGTAGTTTGAAAAAGATAAGTGTTAGTTATTCTTTGAATGGTAACATTTTCCTGTAAAACCATACAATCCAGGGCTTTTGCTTGTTGGAAAATTTTAAAAAATCTTCAATTTCTCTAGTTGTAATCTGTTTATTCAGATTCTCTGATTCTTCCTGATTTAGGTTTGGAAGATTGTATGTTTCTAGAAATTTGTTTTCTTCACCCAGATTGTCCAATTTTTTGGCCTATAATTGTTTATAATATTTTCTTACAATGCTTTGCATTTATTTGGTGTTAGCTGTTACTTCTCTTTCATTTTCCTCTTTTTTTCTTGATGAGTCTGGTTAAAGATTTGTCAATCTTTGTTTATCTTTCAAAGAACTAGCTCTTAGTTTCATTGATATTTGTATTTTTTTTAGACTCTTTTATTTATTTCTTCTCTTTATTATTTCCTTCCTTCTACTCACTCTGGGCTTTGTTTGTTGTTCTATTTCAAGTTAATTTAAATATAAAGTTAAATTGTTTATTTGAGTCTTTCTTGTTTCTTGAGATAGCCTGTAATGTTATGAATTTCCCTCTTAAGACTGATTTCCTGTGTCCCACAGAGTTGGGGTTATTGTGTTCTCATTTTCATCTGTTTCAAGGTATCTTTAAATTTATTCCTTGATCTAACTGTTAACTCATTCATTGTTTAGTAACATGTTTTTTAGAGTCCATGTTTTTGTATGTTTTCCAGTGTTCTTGTGATTAATTTCAAATTTCATAACATTATGGACAGAGAAGATGTGTGATATGATTTCAATTTTCTTATGTTTATTGAGACTTGTTTTGTTTACTAACATGTGGTCTATCCTAGAAAATGTTCCATGGGCACTTGAAAAGTATGTATATTCTGCTTTATGGGTACATGTTCTGAAGATAACTATTAAATTCATTTGATCTAGTGAGTCATTTAAGGTCACTGTCTCCTTGTTGATTTTTTTTCCTGAAGATCTATCCATTGATGTCAGTGGGGTGTTTATATCTACTGCTAGTCAACCACTTTGGTGCTATCAGCAATCCACAGCCTGTGGCTTCCTGTACTAAGATTATGTGAAGGTGGAAAGGACCATGCTGTGCACCAATGTATGCTTTTACTAGCACCAGGGCCAAGCGCAGGTCAGCAAATGTCTAAAAGCACTGAGAGATCCTTCTCTGTCTGTAGCCTATCTATTAGGCTCAGTCTCTTATACAGCCTCAGGCTTATTGAACAGCAGGGTATAAGCTCCACATGGTGGGGCAAGAGGGTTTCCACTAGGTGGGTCTATTGCTTCCCCCAGGCTGATACTTCATGGACGGAATGCTCTGCCTGGGAATGATGGCTTCTGCAGTATAGAGAGTGATTCAGCCCAGGAATCCTGACACTTTCCCCAGACCCACCGAACCCACTCTCTCCTTGCGCAGCTCTAGTCTACTCTGCCGTCCCTCTGCTGTAGCCATAGCACACAGTGAGTGGCTACAAACAAAATTTTGTGTGGCCTGTGTTTCTGTCTGTCTCTCCTTGGAGCAGGGGTCCTCAAACTTTTTAAACAGGGGGCCAGTTCACTGTCCCTCAGACAGTTGGAGGGCCGGACTATAGTTTTAAAAAAAATCTATGAACAAATTCCTATGCACACTGCACATATCTTATTTTGAAGTAAAAAAACAAAACGGGAACAAATACAATATTTGTATTTGCATGTGGCCCATGGGCCGTAGTTTGAGGACCCCTGCGGAGGATAGAAATACTTCTGCTTTTCATAGTCATATGTTATGTGGACACCTTTCCTGGTTCTAGTGCTCTGGGCTGGGGAGCCTGGCTTGTGATTTAGATGCCACACTTCTCAGGGGGAAACCCCCACAGTGGTATATCCCTTTGGAACTTCAGCTGCTGCCTGTGAATACCTGGCTAACTCTCTCATGCCTGCGCACCTTCTACCAGTCTCAATGTGGCCTCCTCTGTAAGTTCTTGTTTATTAGACTTGTCTTCAGCTAGTCTTCAGTTCTCTGTTTCTTTTAGATTAATTGTCACCCTATTGCTTTATTGAATAGTTCCTAATAGGCATTGAAAAATATCAGATTAACATGTTGATTATAATGATATTTAACTTCTCATAGTCAATATTCAACACTCATTTTGTATTTTAAGGGCAGTGTTAATATTCCAGGAGAATAAATTACACTGTCAGGAAGTCTGGGATCATCTTATAAAATCTATTGACCTTTTATTCAGGTACCACTAAGTCATTCTTTTAAAATATATTTTTACTGATTTCAGAGAAGAAGGGAGAAAGAAAGAGGGATAGAAATATCAATGATGATGATAGAATCATTTGGCTGCCTCCTGCACACCCTCCACCAGGGATCGAGCCCACAATCTAGGCATGTGCCCTGACCAAGAATTGAACCGTGACCTCCTGGTTCATAGGCCATTGCTCAATACCTGAGCCACACCGGCTGGGTCATGTTTTGTTTGTTTGTTTTAAAATTTTTTTAAAAATTTCTTTATTGATTAAGTTATTACATATCTGTCCTGATCCCCACATTACCCCCCATCTCCCTCTCATGCCCTCACCCCTCTATTGTCTGTGCCCATTTATATTTAGTATAGTGCCTATAAATGAGCATTATGAAATAGAACTTCTAAGAGAATGATGATTAAATACAACACTCACAGTTGGATTTTTTTAGAGACTTGGTACTTCACAGTGTCCTTGGCAACAGTCCTTGTAGAGGCCCCCTGATTATAACATTCCTTCTAGCTGTATTGTTGTCCAAAACCCTGCCTCTTTACTCCATGTGTAGCTCGTAATTCAAATCAACCAGCAACTATAGAGGCGCTCCAGCCTTTTTCTGCTTCAGAGGTGGGCTCGCCTCCATTGTATCTATCTCTCCTCTTTGGAGCTGATTCACTTTAAAAAAAGTTCTTAGAGTGGGTATTTGTCTGGAGGGATCTACATACTCTCTGCAAACTAACCTCCATGCCTCTCCCATGTCCACTTGTTTAATTTTAAGAAACTTAGTGAAAAAAGTAATGGTCTATAACTTTACACCTGCTTTTTAAAAAGTCTGGTATCATTTTGTTAGAATTTTTCCTGTGCCATTAAGTGTCTTCTAAAACCTAGTTTAAGTAGCAGTATATTTTGTTCCTGGGATGTGCTATAATTAAACCTTTCTCCTATTGTTGGGTACTTATACTGTTCCCAAAATTTTGCAGGTTACATTGGCTTCATCCTTTCAACATAAAATCCTTGCTGTATATATATCTTGCTGTAATAAACTTTAAAAAAAAAATTTATGTTTCAAAGCTTTATTTTTTTAAAAAGATAATTTTTAAAAAGATAACTGATAGATACAAAGATATGAACTTTCCTGAGCTACTTGTTATATTCTGGGCTAATTACCTTCCTTACCACACACTTGCAACTATTGATTATTACCTTATAGAAATTTTTGTCAATTTAGTACATGAAAAATCCTATTTCATTTTAATGCTAATTGAGCAATATTTTCCACTTCACAAATGATAAGTTGCACACATTTAAAGAGGTTTGTAATCCTTTTAAGCCTATATATGATAACCAGGAGGTCATGTCTGAGCTGCTGACCTTTATGTGGTCTTCATGTCCCATTAAGTAGTCTGATATTTAAAGCCTCAGGTCACTTTCAGTCTTAATTCTACTTTATTATTCTCCAATGTTGCATAATGTTTCCATTAATTCAGCCAAGAGTGTCTCTCTTCACCTTTTCTTCACTGGTTGGTGTCCAGTTATAAGGATGACAGATTTCCAGAGAGGTTATATTAATTTTATTATCATCACAGTGATTATCTTTACTCAAATGAAAGTAGTAATAAAATTTTAGGCTTAGAGGAGAAAGAGTTTTTGTTCACTGAGGATATATATATAATTAATTTAAGTGAGAAGTGCTTTCACAGAAACTAAAGGTTAGAGATTCTCAGGTTTAGCAACAATTGTTTGCATTTTACATCATGTCAGAAAATAAATAGGTGGCAATAAAACATCAGATTTCTTTAATATTTGCTGAGGGGATTTCTGCTGCACTATTTAAAATTAAATTAGACATCAGTCACCTAATAGCTACTTTTTCATCATCATATTTGTTTAGGAAGAGAGATAGACCTTCAGTGTCCAGTCTCTCCTTTTTCCCTTCAATGGGGTCCAAACTACTGAAAAGGAAGCTAAGTATCTTCATGTTTTCTCTCCCTCTATTAGAATTAACCATTGACCAAGTTTGGAAAAAAGCTTCATACTAAAATGCTGCCTCCACCAGAATTATTTGTGCTTTCAAATAATATGAGTACTTCTCAGGTATCCAAGAGTGAACTCACCCTTCAATAAATAATTGGACTTAACATTCAAACACCATCAAACATATTAGCCAAAGGAATAAATAATGAATTTGCAATTATAAAAGTTTTTTTTGTTGTTGTTGTTTTTTGTTTTTTTTCAGTTTCCTTTTCCTGTCAGTAGAAACTTTTATCCTTCCCATCAGAAGGTCTTTTGTGACTCCATTGTGATAATAGCTACTATATGTTGAACATTGTGTATGTAACAAGCACATTTTTATTATTATAGAATCCTTCATTTTATAAATGATGAAACTAAATCTCAGATAAACTAAATAAGTTTAGTTACTAATCAATTATGGAGCAGAGATTTGAATTCCTGTCTAACTCTAAAGATTATGTTCTTAACTATTATACTCTTTGATGATTCAGCTGAATGGCCGAGTGGGTGTCTAGCAATTTCTCCCATTCCACATGCTCTTCTGCCAGTGATTTTCCCGCTAATCCTCAAGAGGTAGGTTTTATTTCTTTTCTCCATGATTCTGGGGTGGTCCTGTGACTATTTGATAAATAAAATGTGACAAAAGTGATGCCGTGTAACTTACCAGTATGATCCTTAAGAAATCTCCAGTTTCTGCTGGAAATTTGGCTCCTTGGAACTCTTGGAATCCATAATATAAGGTCTATATGGAGGAGACAAAAACTTCCCCACTTTCAGGAAACTGCTCAGCTGAGTTTCAGAAGGAGACCAGCACCTAGTGTCAGCTATGTAAGTTGCAGGGTCCAGGGAAAAGTGAAAGTATGGACCCCAGCCAGGATTTTTTAAGAAGCCAATCTCCTTTCCCTTAGGTTCAATGCCTTGTAGGGAAGGAAAAACGTTTTTTTCCCATCATTTTAGGTTCCCTGGCTGAGTTTGAAAATTAAGCTGACAAAGACAGACGAACAGCAGGCATTTTATTACTTTTTATATATACATAATAGTCTTCACAAGAGAATGAATATTTGAAAAAGTGACCAGAAGTGGAAGCTTTTATACTTTTTAAACAAATAAAAAATACATTTTTGAAAAATTGACAAGACAAAGGGTTTAGGCTAGAGATAGTAAATGGTGAAGAAGTAAGTAGGAAGATAAGGGTTAGTTTAACAAGGTTTGTTTGTACAGATTTCTTAGCCCCAAAATTCTGTCTCTGGTCATGAGAATGTCTTCCTCTGGGTATAAGGAGGTTATCTTTCACAAAGGAGTTTTATAACCTGTTTCAGAGAAGAAGGGCAAGGGGAGGTAGGTCAGAGTGACTTCCTGTTCCTGTTGTTTTTTAGAAGTTCTTCAGTTAAAGAAGTTTAATGTGCCAAGGTGCCATGTTTCAGGATAGCATGGTCTGAACCTCATAAGCCCCAATGCACAATAGATGAATATTCCCAAGGGATTGCAATCTCCATCACAGGCAGGACATGTTCAGAATCTGGACTGGCCATAGTTAAGAGCTGTCTACCGAAATTGCCATGATCTTGCCATCCCAGGTGGAACGGAATCTGCCCTGCAGCACCTGAAGATGCTGCATGCTCAAATATTCTATGTGCTCCTGACCTTGAACTTCCTGAATTCTGCACCCAGGCTTTTGCTAGGAATAGAGGGCAATAGCAGAACCATGGCCTTACACTCACTGATGTGACAAGGCAGAAAGTAGCACTGGTCATGGGGCAGGTGTGGAGAGGAGGGAGCAGAGTGGGGCCAAAGAAACCAAGGAGCGAGAACTGCCAGGCAAACAAGAAGCTGTCCTGGGTGGTGGGAGATTTTGAGAGGTGGGACAGTGCATGAGCCAAGGCTCCAAGTCCCCAGCACACACATACTCATTGTCCCTTCCTTCTTCACTTACCAAATACAAATGGAAAGAAAATCCTCAAGTGTGGGGCCCTTCTGAGCACAGCACCCTCTGTGACTACACAGATTACACATGCATGTGCCAATGTGCTGGCCCTGCCAGCACCAACTGCAAACCTTGTGAATGAACACATTTTGGTCCTGTGAGTTGCTCCAGAGTTCCAGGAGAAAAACCAGAGTCAACACACAGACATAGAACCATGTGAAATAATGAATAGTTGATACTTTAAGCCACTAAGATTTTTTTTCCTTTTTAATGAATTTACTGGAGTGACACTGGTTAACAAAATTATACAGGTTTCAGGTGCACAATTCTATAATAATGTACACTGTATTGTGTGTTCACCACCCCAAGTCAAGTCTCTGTCCATCACCCTTTATTCCCCCTTTCACCCTTCTCCAACTCTCCCAGCCCACTCTTCCCCCACCCATTCACCACACTGTTGCCTGTGTCCATGAGTTTTCTCTCTCTTTTTTCCTCAATTCCCCCACCACCATCCCAGGCCCTCAACCCTCCCTCCTGACAGCTGTCAGTTTGCTCTCTATCTATGAGTCTGTCTCTATTTTGCTTGTTAGTTTATTTTGTTCATTAGATTTCACATATGAGTAATTGTCTTTCTCTGACTGTAAACCACTAAGTTTTGAGGTGGTTTACTAAACATCACTTCATAATTAAAACAACTGCTATCAGCATAGTAGGTATTATGGAGTCACTATGAAGTATAAGACATGATTTCTACCCTCAAAAAACGTACAGTATAATTGGCAAGTAAAGGGCACCTAAAAGAATTGTTGACCAATAACAGACAATGTACAAACAAGAAAGAAAGAAAAAATTGAAACAGTTAAATGTGAAGACTGTTCAAAAACAGGAGATCCCCTGGGGAGAGGTGGCTAGGATATTCAGCGAAGGCTTCCCATGAGAGAACCCTGAGCCAGACCTTGGAGGATGTATAGTATCTGGACTGTATATCACAGATGACCCTGCTTGAGTTTCTACTACACTCACCAGGATGTAGCATGCAAACACATTAAAGCATTTAAAATCCATTTCTTGGATCAAGAGCCCAGACCATTCATCTTCCTATACCTTATGCCCACCTCCTCCCCTCTTTCCATCTCTTGACCCAGACTTCATTTTTGCCTCTGGCTTTGAATCTGATGCACAGATGAATTTCTGTCAGCCTCTGATCTTGTTTTAGTATGCTGGTCACAGGCTTTTCTTTTTTCCAGAGCTCAGAGAACCTAAAGCCTCTGGGAATCCTCTAGGACTAGGCCTACTTTATTCCTAGGACTCTGTCTCCTATACATAGCCCCTCCTGTGAATGCACAAATTTGATGCTTTTTAGTACAGTACGTATATAAAATCAACTTATAACATTTACATAAAACACCATTGCCCACACTTACTTGTCCATGGAATCCTGTTTTCCCAGATCATATTTTGGTTTCTCAGATTACCACCTGGGAAATGATAGTTTGAACTAAATTTATACAAGTTGATTTGTAGCATTTATACTTTTAGCAAGCTTCCAGATGATTCTGATGTGGACCACGGTTTGAGGAACACTATTTTAGAAATAAGTAAAATTGAAGTTGTAATAATCCTCCCATGCATTTTGATTATTTTCATTCACTTATTTTTTACAACTCAGATATGAAACCACTTAAAATTCTATAGCTTTTCATAATTACAAGTGAATTTCTTTGCTAGTTGGCAGTTACTGTAGGTTAAATATAAAACATATAATTTGCCTAAACATTTTATTATATTGTATTCTTTTATTTTTTTACCTTTCTATGGAATTTGGATTCAGGAAATCTGCATTCTTTAATGGATATTCAATTTAATAATTTGACTCTTTGTGATGTGTGATTTAATATTCAATGTCGAAAGCCTGATATAGTAGATTTTAAAATCAGGCAGACCTAGGTTTTAAATCTCGATTGTAACACCTACTGCCTGTGTGACATTGGGAAAATAATTTCAGATTTTTTAGCCTCAGAATGAAAATCAGTTGACAAGTTAGTTTTTAAAATTAAAATAGCTTCAATACACAGCTTGCAAAATACTGGTACCTCAATAAACAGTAGTTTGTTCTCTCTTTTCTCTTACATGGCTCAGTATCATGAAGGACAAAGTGGTTAATGATATTGTTTTACTTATCTGCCAGAGAGTTGTGGAAAATAACATTGCATAAGTTGAAAAATGCTTTGAAAATGTTAAAGGTGTTTCATAAACGCACATAGCAGTGTTTTCTGCTGATGCAATTGGAAGCTCCTTGAAGAAGAAGACTTCTTATTTTAAAGTATTTGACATTTTAGTTTAAAATTTAAACCAAAATAAAAACATTTAAACAGTGTATGTGTCTCTGTAATCATTAAATATTCATTAGTGATGGTGCTAATTTAAAAGTTCCTGACTAGACAAATGTTCACTATTGCTATCCTCATTTTGTGTATGTTTCCACTTTCCTTCTTTAGTATACATTTTAAACAAACATAAAAGTACCCTTTTCCTTTCCCTACACACAAAAGAAGTTTGTCATAGCCTCACTGCCCATTTTAATGAAGATTAAGCTTAATTGCTATCTCTTCTCATTCTGGGTTTTTGCAAGGTTAGGACAATAAATATTGAAGGGAAATGGAAAATGAAACTTTCCGTTATGGCCAATTTGTTAACTAAAAAGGACTCCGTGTAATTTTATTTGAATTTAAATCATACCAGCAAGAGCTTAGTATTTATAAATTCCCATTCTAATTCTCACAAGTTCTATTAAGTGAGTACAGAATCCCACAAATGCAAAGAACAATATTCTTAAAATTGAAAAACACGTACTAAAAATTTCATTAACCCAATATATCACCTAACGTAAAAAACAACACAACAACAAAACATAATGCAAGTTCTCTGAGTAAGATTGCATTGACTGTGTGTACCATGTAGTCTATTAGTATGCTCCATTATTTTGAATTTGTTAAATCCTTGAATAAAAATCTCTGTGTTAGCGATTCTTGGCGAAATTCTAAAAAGTAATAACAGCTGCATTATCACTTCTCAGGTAGAAGAAGGTTTGTCACAATGGGTAATGTTCTCCCTACTGAAGTGTTCTCAAACACACTTCACCTGTACCAGGCACTAATTTGATTTTCTGCACACATAAATGTATATATATATATATATATATATATATATATATATATATATATAGTCTTCAGTTTCTGCTAAGACAAGGACATTATTTATTAAACTGAGTTTGGGATATGTATATTCTGCCATATTTTTTTTTTTTTTAGACCTTGGGCAATATCTCATTTTTTTAAAATATTTTATTTATTGCTTAAAATATTACAAAGAGTAGTACATTTGTCTCCTTTTTTCCCCCCTTGACCTTCCCCAGCCTCCCCTAGCCCCCGACCAGGGGCTTGTGTCCATTTGTTATGCTTATATGCATGCATACAAGTCCTTTGGTTGATCTCTTACCCACCCCATTCCCCAGCCCTCCCCAGCCTTCCTGCTATAGTTTGACAATCTGTTTAATGCTGCTCTGCCTCTGTATCTATTTTTGTTCATCAGTTTATAATGGTCTTTATTATCCATAAGTGAGTGAGATCATGTGGTATTTTTCTTTCACTGACTGGCTTATTTCACTTAGCATAATGCTCTCCAGTTCCATCCATGCTGTTGCTAATGGTAAGAATTCCTTCTTTTTTACAGCAGCATAGTATTCCATTGTATAGATGTACCACAGTTTTCTAATCCATTCATCTGTTGATGGGCATTTAGGTTGTTTCCAAATCTTAGATATGGTAAATTGTGGTGCTATGAACACAGGGATACATATATCCTTTCTGATTGGTGTTTCTGGTTTCTTGGGATATATTCCTAGAAGTGGGATCACAGGGTCAAATGGGAGTTCCATTTTTAGGAAACTCCATACTGTCTTCCACAGTGGCTGCACCAGTCTGCATTCCCACTGCAGGGCACGAGTGTTCCTTTTCCTCCGCATCCTCTCCAGCACTTGTCGTTTTTTGATTTGTTGATGATAGCCATTCTGACAGGTGTGAGATGATACCTCATTGTTGTTTTGATTTGCATCTCTGGGATGATTAGTGACTTTGAGCATGTTTTCATATGTCTCTTTTTTCTAAATGTCCTCTTTTGAAAAGTGTCTATTTAGGTCCTTTGCCCAATTTTTGATTGGATTTTTTATCTTCCTTTTGTTAAGTTGTATGAGCTCCCTATAAATAGTGGAGATTAAACCCTTATCGGTGATAACATTGGCAAATATGTTCTCCCATGTAGTGGGCTTTCTTGTTGTTTTGTTGATGGTTTCTTTTGCTGTGCAGAAGCTTTTTTTTTTTTTTTTTTGATGTAGTCCCATTTGTTTATTTTCTCTTTAGTTTCCAATGTCCTAGGAGATGTATCGGTGAAGAAATTGCTTCGGCATATGTCTGAGATTTTGTTGCCTTTGGATTCCTCTAGTATTTTTATGGTTTCCCGTCTTACATTTAAGTCCTTTATCCATTTTGAGTTTATTTTTGTGTATGGTGTAAGTTGGTGGTCTAGTTTCATTTTTTGCATGTATCTGTGCAATTTTCCCAGCACCATTTATTGAAGAGACTATCTTGACTCCATTGTATGTTCTTGCCTCCTTTGTCAAATATTAATTGAGCATATTGGTTCAGGTCAATTTCTGGGTTCTCTATTCTATTCCATTGATCTATGTGTCTGTTCTTGTGCCAGTACCAGGCAGTTTTGAGAACAGTGGCTTTGTAATACAGCTTGATATCTGCTATTGAGATCCCACCTAGTTGGTTCTTCTTTCTCAGGATCCCTGCAGCTATTCGGGGTCTTTTTTTATTCCAGGTGAAATTTTGGAGAGTTTGTTCTAGGTCTGTGAAATATGTCTTTGATATTTTAATAGGGAGTGCATTGAATTTATAGATTGCTTTGGGTAGTATGGGAATTTTAATGATGTTGATTCTACCAATCCATGAACATGGTATGTTCTGCCATATGTTTATGTCTTACTCTATCTCTTTTTTCAACGTCCTATAGTTTTCTGAGTTGAGGTCTTTTACCTCTTAAGTTTATTCCTGGGTATCTGAATTTTTTGGTGTGATGGTAAATGGGATTGCTTTTTTAGTCTCTCTTTCTGTAAGTTCATTATTGGTGTATAGAAATGCCATAGATTTCTTGGCATTAATTTTGTATCCCGCTACATTGCCGAATTCATTTATTAAGTTTAATAGTTTTTTGATAGAGTCTTTAAGGTTTTTTATGTACAATATCATGTCATCTGCAAATACGGACAGTTTTACTTCTTCATTTCTAATTTGAATGCCTTTTATTTCTTCTTCTTGTGTAATTGCAATGGCTAATACTTCCAGTACTATGTTGAACAGGAGTGGTGAGAGTGGGCATCCCTGTCTTGTTCCTGTTCTTAGGGGAAATGGTTTTAATTTTTGCCCATTGAGTATGATGTTGGCTGTGGGTTTGTCATATATGGCTTTTATTATGTTGAGGTATGATCCTTCTATTCCCACTTTGCTGAGAGTTTTTATCAAAAATCGGTGTTGGATTTTGTCAAATGCTTTTTCTGCATCAATTGATATGACTATGTGGTTTTTATCTCTCAATTTATTTATGTGATGTATTGTGTTTATTGATTTGTTGATATTGTACCATCCTTGAATCCCTGGGATAAATCCTACTTGGTCATGGTGTATGATCTTTCTGATGTACTGCTGGATCCGATTTGCTGGGATTTTGGCCTCTATGTTCCTGAGTGATATTGGCTTGTAATTCTCTTTCATTGTGTTATCTTTATCTGGTTTGGGTATTAGGGTGATGCTGGCTTCATTGAATGAGCTTGGAAGTGTTCCTTCCTCTTGAATTTTTTGGAATAGTCTGTGGAGGGTAAGTTTTAGTTCTTCCTTGAATGTTTGGTAAAACTCCCCTGTGAAGCTATCTGGAGCCGGGCTTTTGTTTGCTGGAAGCTTTTTGATGACTGCTTCAATTTCCTCCATAGTTATTGGCCTATTGAGATTTTTCGATTCTTCCTGATTGAGTTTTGGAAGGTTGTATTTTTCTAGGAATATGTCCATTTCCTCCAGGTTGTCTAGTTTGTTGGAGAAGATTTGTTCATAGTAATTTCTAACAATCCTTTGTATTTCTGTGGGGTCTGTTGTTATTTCTCCTCTTTCATTTCTGATTTTGTTTATATGGGTCCTCTCTCTTTGTTTCTTGGTGAGCCTGGCTAGAGGTTCATTAATCTTGTTTATCCTTTCAAAGAACCAGCTCTTGGTTTTGTTGATCTTTTGTATTGTTTTTTTTGGTCTCTATGTCGTTTATCTCCACTCTGATCTTTATTATTTCCTTCCTTCTGCTTACACTGGGCTTTTATTGTTGCTCTCTTTCTAATTTTTTGAGTTGTATGGTTAGGTAATTTATTATCATTGTTTCTTGTTTTTCACAGTAGGCTTACAGAACTATGAACTTTCCTCTCAAGGATGCTTTCGCTGTGCCCCATAGGTTTTGGATTGTTGTGTTCTCATTGTCATTTGTTGCCATGATATTTTTTTTATTTCTTCTTTGATCTCTCTCTTAACCCAGTCATTGTTTATTTGCATGTTATTTAGTCTCTATGTGTTTTATTTTTTTTGGATTGTTTTTATTGTAGTTGATTTCCAGTTTTATGCCATTGTGACCTGAGAAGATGCTTGATATGATTTCTATCTTCTTGAATTTGAAGAGACTTTGCCTGTGACCCAATATATGGTCTATTTTTGAAAATGACCCATGTGCACTTGAGAAGAATGTATATTCTGTAGCTTTGGGGTGAAATGTTCTGAAGATGTCAATTAATTCCATCTGATCTAGTGAGTCATTTAGGATTGATGTTTCTTTGCTGATTTTTTGTTTAGAGGATTTGTCCAATGGTGCTAGTGGGGTATTGAAGTCCCCTACTATGATTGCATTGCTGTCAATCTCTCCCTTGATTTCCTCCAGAAGTTTTCCTCTGTATTTGGGTGCTCCTATATTGGGTGCGTATATGTTTACCAGAGTTATTTCTTCTTGTTGGATTGCTCCACTTAGTATTATGAAGTGGCCTTCCTCATCTCTTTTTATGTCCTTCACTTTGAAATATAATTTTTCAGATATAAGTATTGCTACCCCAGCTTTGTTTTTCATTTCCTTTTGCCTGAAAAACCTTTTTCCATCCTTCACCATCAGTCTGTGTGCATGTTTTTTTTTCTGAGGTGGGCTTCCTGTAGACAGCAGATATATGGGTCATATTTTCTTATCCACTCAATTACCCTATGTCTTTTGATTGGGGCATTTAATCCATTAACATTTAAAGTTATTATTGACAGATACTTGTTTGTCGCCATTTTTATTCTTGCCCCTGTGTTCCTTTTTCGTTTCCTATTTTTTCTTTTTACAGCAGACCCTTTACCATTTCTTGCATTGCTGGGTTGGTGGTAATAAACTCCCTTAGTCCTTTTTTGTCTGTGAAGCTTCTGATTTCACCCTCAATTTTGATTAATAGCCTTGATCAGTACAGCATTCAGACCCTTGGATTCAGACCCTTCCTTTACATGACTTTGTATATTTCATTCCATTCCCTTCTTGCCTGATGTGTTTCTGTTGAGAAATCAGTCACTACTCTGATGGGGGAACCTTTGTAGGTAACGTTCTGTGTCTCTCTGGCTGCTTTTAAGATTCTTGCTTTGTCATTGGTGTTTGCCAATTTCATTATAATGTGAATTGGCGTCAGTTTTTTTCTTGGTTCATTTTGTTTGGGACTCTGTAAGCCTCTTGGATTTGTGTGAGTTTTTTCTTTCCTATATCAGGGAAGTTTTCTGTCATTATTTTTTCAAACAGGTTTTCTATTCCTTGCTCAGTTTCTTCTCCTTCTGGCACCCCTATTATGTGACTATTGTTTCTTTTCATGTTGTCCCAAAGTTCTCTTAGGCTCTCCTCCTGCTTTTTAATTTATTTTTCTAGATGCTGCTCTGCTTGGGTATTTTTTCCTACCTTGTCTACTAGTTCACTGATGCGGTCCTCTGCTTCTTCTAGTCTACTGTTGATGCTTTCTATTGAGTTCTTTATAGCAGTGATGTCATTTTTCATTTCTTCTTGGTTCTTCTTCATTTCCTCTTGGTTCTTACACATATTGTTGAATTTGTCTTCCATTCTTTTCATCCACCTTATGACCATTTCTCTGAATTCTTTCTCTGACAGGTTGCTCGCCTCCATTTCGTTTACTTTTTTTTCTGGTGATGCCTGTTTATCTTTCATATGTGGGCTATTTCTTTGTCTCCCCATGATCTCTCTTCTCCAGGTGTTTGGTTATGTAGTTCTCTCTCTGTTGCATTGATTTTAAGGCACAAAATACAACACAACAAGGCACAATGCACAAGGCACTGAACACAAATGTATTCATGATACTAATAACCCCAAATAAAGGTGACCACCAGGGCAAAGAAAATTAGGGATAAGGAAGAAAGAAGAGAAAAAGAAAAAAAGAGAAAAAGAAAAAAAAATGAAATTGGGAAATGAAAAAAAAAAGTAAGAGAGAAAAGAAAGAGAATGAAATAGAAGAGGGAAAGAAACTATTTATATGGGGAGAAAACTCCAGTAGAACAGCCACTAATCCCAACAAACTCCAGCAACAGATACCTAGAGATGAATGCAAACTACAAACAACAACTAATATCAAGCTAGGCAAGGGAAAACAGAAGCAAAAAAATAACTGGGAGGGTGGGGGTGGGTAAAAACCAACAAAAAATAAAAAGAAAAAGCGAAACAATCTCACAAACAAGCATAAAAAAAACAATATAATCAACAATCAAGCAAACAACAACAAAAAGACAGAGGAAAAAAATTTAAAAAATTTGGATATTGAAGTAAGAGAAGAGAGAGGTGTATATAGACTTAGAGCAGGAGATTGGAAATTAGATATATAAGTAGGGTGAAATTTTAACAGGGGGTAAAAAGAAGGAATATGGAAAATCTAAAGCAGGAATAGGGTAAGAGAAACAGGACAACAAAAGGGGAAAAGTGAGGAAGAGAGTTTTGGCATAAAGGTAAAGTTGAAATAGAGTAAAATGATGCTAAAGGAAAGATGAAAATAGAATGTAGAACACTAATCCCAAAATAAAATAAGGAGAAAATAAAATGACACTTTAAATAAAGGTAAAATGGTAGTAGTAATAATACTGGTTGGAGTCCTTTGCCTTTCCTGGCTACAAACTGTCTCCCAGCTGAATTTCCTCTGCCAATTCGGGCTGGATCGCTGCCAATTTTTTTTTTTAATAGCTAAACCTGTGGAGGCACCTTACTCTAAGAATAGAGGCTCTAGTATTTATATATATTCAGTCTAATAGAGAGACATTATTAATAATTCTGTTTTACAGGTGGGACATAAGAAGCAAGTCAGTGGGGGATGTGTAGCCTGCAGCTCTTTCTATATTTCTTACCTCCTGGCAGAGAGAATGAAGAGGATAACCCTCAATCCTGGGCTGAAACCTAAAGTGAAGCTGGGGAAACAAATCTGCTTCTGCACAACCTGACCTCTCTGTCACTTAAAGAAACACCATCTTTAATGTGTACCCTGTCTCAAGTCTGCATGAGCAGGTTGGGTGATGCTGCAACGAGATAACTCAAGAGTGTCTTGGGGTGAGGAGGCACACATCATTCTCACTTTACCTAAGAACTTCTGCATGACCATATTCAAGGCCTCTTGGGAGAAAGGAATTCAATGACTCAGACCTGGAAAACCAGGATTAATAATCTATTTTTTATAATTATTATTGTGGCAAGAACACTTGAGATCTACACTCAACAAATTTTTAAGTGCACAATACAGTATAGTGAGCTTTAGGAACAATGTTGTACAACAGATCTCTAGAACTCAGTCAACTTATATAATTGAAACTTTATACTCATTAAAAAACAAATCCTCATTTCCTCCATCCTTCAGCCCTTGAAACCATTAGTCTGCTCCTTCTTTCTATGAGTCTGAATATTTTGAATATCTCATGAAAGTGGAATCATGTATTATTTGTCCTTCTGTGACTGGATAATTTTATTTATCATAATCCCTTTCAAATCCATGTATGTTGTCACATTGGCAGGATTTTCTTCTTTTTAAAGGCTGAATATGGGGGGGGAAATAGAAAGATTAATCTGGCACAAGTCCAAAGGCTCAAACCAAAGGGCCTCATGTACGCCAGTGCTGCCGGGGTCTGCCATGCTGGGCAGCGGAGAGGTGGCCACGGCTGCTGAGGGGAGCACCTGCGGACGTCCTCACGGCTTCTGACAGTAGGCCTGATGATGGCGGCATAGGTTAACGCCGGAGTTTGCTGCCTTGAACAACTACTTCAAAAGTGAAACCAAAAGACGGAACGGACATCACCCAGAACCACAGGAACGCTGGCTGAGTGGAAGTCCTACAACTAGGAGGAAAGAGAAACGCATACGGACACTCAGAGGAGGCGCACTGCTGAAGTCAAATTCTGAGGTGCGGAGTGCGCGGAGCGGGCTGGCGGCGGAGGGCGCGGTTGGCGTTTTCAATCGGGAGGGAGTCGCAGACTCTGAGCTCCAGATACAGGCGAGTCTTTAGGGACCCAGAATCAAACGGGAGAAGCGGGACTGTCTGGCTTCGGTCAGAGCGAGTGCAGCTTTCTCTCCGAGCTTTGCAGCGGGTGCTGGGACTCAGAGAGGCAGAGCCCCTGGGGACAGGACTGAGAGCCGCCATAACTGCTCTCTCCGGCCCACCCTGTTGATCCTGTGCGACCCGCCCTGCCCAAGCCCTGCACAGAGGCATTTGCCGGATAGCCTCAGGCAAAGGCTAGATTAGCACCTCCCTAGAGGACAGAAGTTCTCTCACTGCAGACACAGCTGATTATCACAGCCACTTGGCCTGGAGGTCAAACCCTCCCTGGTATTAGCTACAACAATCAAGGTTTAACTATAAGACTGCGCACAAAGACCACTAGGGGGTGCACCAAGGAAGCATAACAAAATGCGGAGACAAAGAAACAGGACGAAATTGTCAATGGAAGATATAGAGTTCAGAACCACACTTTTAAGGTCTCTAAAGAACTGTTTAGAAGCCGCCGATAAACTTAATGAGATCTACAAGAAAACTAATGAGACCCTCGATGTTATATTGGGGAACCAACTAGAAATTAAGCATACACGGATTGAAATAATGAATATTATACAGACTCCCGACAGCAGACCAGAGGATCTCACGAATCAAGTCAATGATTTGAAATGCGAGGAAGCAAAAAACACCCAACCGGAAAAGCAAAATGAAAAAAGAATCCAAAAATGCGAGGATAGTGTAAGGAGCCTCTGGGAAAGCTTCAAGCGTACCAACATCCGAATTATAGGGGTGCCAGAAGATGAGAGAGAGCAAGATATTGAAAACCTATTTGAAGAAATAATGACAGAAAACTTCCCCCACCTGGTGAAAGAAATGGACTTACAGGTCCAAGAAGCGCGGAGAACCCCAAACAAAAGGAATCCAAAGAGGACCACACCAAGACACATCATAATTAAAATGCCAAGAGCAAAAGATAAAGAGAGAATCTTAAAAACAGCAAGAGAAAGAAACTCAGTTACCTACAAGGGAATACCCATACGACTGTCAGCTGATTTCTCAACAGAAACTTTGCAGGCCAGAGGGAGTGGCAAGAAATATTCAAAGTGATGAATACCAAGAACCTACAACCAAGATTACTTTATCCAGCAAAGCTATCATTCAGAACTGAAGGTCAGATAAAGAGCTTCACAGATAAGGAAAAGCTAAAGGAGTTCATCACCACCAAACCAGGATTATATGAAATGCTGAAAGGTATCCTTTAAGAAGAGGAAGAGGAAGAAAAAGGTAAAGATACAAATTATGAACAACAAATATGCATCTATCAACAAGTGAATCTAAGAATCAAGTGAATAAATAATCTGATGAACAGAATGAACTGGTGATTATAATAGAATCAGGGACATAGAAAGGGAATGGACTGACTATTCTTGGGGGGGGGAAAGGGGTGTGGGAGATGCGGGAAGAGCCTGGACAAAAATCGTGCACCTATGGATGAGGACAGTGGGTGGGGAGTGAGGGCGGAGGGTTGGGCGGGAACTGGAAGGAGGGGAGTAATGGGGGGGAGGGAAGAGGAACAAATGTAATAATCTGAACAATAATGATTTAATTAAAAAAAATAAAGGCTGAATATATCCCATTGTGTGTGTGTGTGTGTGTGTGTGTGTGTGTGTGTGTGTGTGTGTATAATCACATTTTATTTATCCCTTCAGCTCTTGATGGACATTTAGGTCATTTCAGTATCTTAGCAATTGTGAATAATGCTACAGTAAATGTGGGAAGTGCTAAAATCCCTTTGAGGTCATTATTTCAATTACTTTGGAATATACACTCAGACTACATTATGGGTGGCATTACGTTTTTCAATAATATAGTTGCCACTCTTCCAGATATTAGCTGCTATTCATGCTCAGTTCATTAGTGGGCACACAGTGATATTCTATGATTACTTCTTTGCTTTTAAGGTATAATCTATACATATGAAGAGCCAGGGTCATAACATCCAAAATGAACGAAGGCTCAACTGAATGCCAGGCTGCACACACAGCAGGTGAGCTAGCTAAACTGCTGACCTCTTGAAGAGAGAGAGAGGTGGGGCTGATCAGCAGCGGCAGTGGCTGCTGGTGAGGCCTGGAGAGAAAAGCAAGGTGATCAGAGAAGCAGAGTGATTAGACCCTGCTTCTCTCTCTGGGCCTTGCCAGCAGCCAAGCCTCTCTCTCTCTCCCAGAGGCCAGCAGTTCAGCCCACTAGCCAGCAACCTGGGGGCCAGAGGAGCTACTGATCAGCCCCTCTATGATCAGACCCAGAGATATGCCCAGAGAGGCTGACTGACATAGAAACTGACCAATCAGAACCAAATCTGGGTGAATTGCGAGGAGCCAATGGCTGCCTAGGAGGCAGGGCTTTTGATGCTGATTGGCATAGAAACTGACCAATCAGAACCTACTCTTGGTGAACTGTGAAGGCAGAATCTAAGGTGGGGGCTGAGTAGGGGTTTTAAGGGCTGTTTGGTGTAAGGTGTAAGAAAGTGATTCAATTTTTTAATGACCAGTTTGGCAGTATAGTGCATATGGCTGGCTATCAGTCCAGATATAGGGATTATGTGTTTTTGTCTGCCAAGAGCATCTCCTCCTGCTGAAAAAGGCTCCCCCACCCCAATTTAAGCAATCCTATCCTATATAATCTATCTATACTAATAAAGGGTAATATGCTAATTAGACCGGTCGACCAACCATCTTCCAGACAAAGCCATGGTGGTGGGGGCCTAAGCAGAGTCAGCAGGAGAGGGCAGTTGGGGGCAAGATCAGTCCAGCAAGGGAGGGCTGTTGGGGGCGAGATCAGGCCGGCAGGGGAAGGCAGTTAGGGGCGATCAGGCAGGCAGGCAGGCAGGCAGGCAGGCAAGTGGTTAGGAGCTAGTCATCCTGGATTGCAAGAGGAATGTCTGACTGCTGGTTTAGGCCCAATCCCACAGGAATGATCCTACTTCCTTCCAGACAAAGCCCTGGTGGTGGGGGCTGAGGCAGAGGCACTTTAGGCTGTTTCCAAATCTTAGCTATGGTGAATTGTGCTGTTATGAACATAGGGGTACATATATCCTTTCTGACTGGTGTTTCTAGTTTCTTCCCACTTGATCCAGTGATCCCACTTCTAGGAATATATACCAAAATCTCTACTTTTTATATTCATCTTTTATACATATTTTTAAGAATGGCCGAAACCGGTTTGGCTCAGTGGATAGAGCGTCGGCCTGCGGACTGAAAGGTCCCAGGTTCGATTCCGGTCAAGGGCATGTACCTGGGTTGCGGGCACATCTCCAGTAGGAGATGTGCAGGAGGCGGCTGATCGATGTTTCTCTCTCATCGATGTTTCTAACTGTCTATCTCTCTCCCTTCCTCTCTGTAAAAAATCAATAAAATATATTAAAAAAAAAGAATGAATTATGTACCAAAGTAGACACTGACTATAGTAGTGAGAAAGCTCCTTTTGAAGTATTAATTAATACACCTTTGGGTTCTGATTTAATAGAGCACAATGAACAAGGAAAAGCAGACAAGTTCTATAGAAAGAAAGCTGCTCCTATTAGCTTGGTGCTAATTTATACAGCATATGTTTAAATGATATTTACTGGCTTATAAGCTTTTAGCTCCCACTGAATCTTTCATGAGCATATGCATGATTTAAGCTTCACTGGGGGAATGTTATTAACCAGAAATTATAGTTATGTCATTCTAGGAGAATTCTCATATCAAAAGCCCTTAAGGCTAGAGATGCTGGAAGTGGCATCACTAATCATGACTCACTTATTGCTGAAACAAAGTGATAATGAGTTGCCTTCCTGGGCTCCAATGAGAAATGTTCCCAGGATATGAGAGGCCAGGAATGAGCTGACTCCATGACTTAGCTGCCCAACTCCACCTTTGCTGAATGGAAAGTGACATTGGGTTCTTCTTTCATGGCTAAAAAACAAAACAAAACCATTTTTATATCAGACCTTATTCCTATGGCCAAGCTTATACCAATGTGAGAGACCAAAAATAAAAAAATAAAAAAAATGCAGACACACTAGGATAACTTTTAATACTAAAAAACCTTTCTTCCCCTAGTATGCAAAAATCGATTGTGACAGTGAGGAGCTGAATTCACAAAGCATAATGTCTATTTGCTTTGTTTTAAAGGTGGTGAAATTAAAACCCAGAGAACTGAAGCAACTTGTTCCTATGAAGGCCATTTTTAGCAGCAAGGTGTCTTTTTACTCAATCTAAACCTTTATTCAATTTTTATTTCCAGGGTAAGATATGAACACTTAGTTGAGCTACCTAGTTTTCTTCTCTATTTTTCATCCTTTCATAGGATAAAGGACCTTTTGCCCCCAAATAGGATGAACATTCAGGCTTTAACTTGTACAAGTTCACTCAGTTTATCAGTGGCAGAGTTGAGATCTCAGCCCAGGTTTCTCTAAGATCTGAGTTATTTTGTCTAAGAATAATAGTCATCCTGGTGACTTGCCTGCAAGGAGTTAGGGTGGGTTGACAGTGATGACAATCTATAATGTAGGGTTATAGGTTCCCTGCCCAGCTGCCCCCACCATGTTCACAGGCCTTGACTTCCTTTCTAGGCCTCCCTGGGTTACCTCACTAATGCAATTCATGCACTCCTTCCTTCATCTAGATTTATTTTAGTTGGCCCTGATTGTGTTGCAGCTTAGGATGGAAATAAGTATGTTGCCCAAGAACACAGATTCATGCCTTAGCCCTGGATGACCTGAGAATTGCCTGGGTATCATGCCCAGAACATTAACTTTGACCACAACTCAGGGGATTTTTCTCATGACCTATTTTTTATGAATAAAATTACAACCCAAGGTACGGAATCATTATGTAAGTAGAGGCAAATACACATATTTTAAATATATATGAAATGTTTTCCAAATACATGGAAATATCATTGATACAGTGGAATCTTAGTTCTCAAACAATTCATTCTGGAAGTCTGTTCAAGAAGCGGTCTGTTTGCAAACCAAATCATTTTCCCATTAGAAATAATGTAAATTGAATTAATTTGTTCCAGACTTCCAAATGATTCCCTGTTTTAACCTTTCTTATATATAGTACATATATAATGTACTGTTTAATCTATAAACAAACACTTATTTTCTTAAACTTATCCAACCAACCCTACTAGCCTTAAAGAAATCACTTTCAGCACTCCTTCCAGGGGTGTCTTTCAGGAGGTCACCATGCAGTATCTTCACTTTTTCACATATCACTGCCTCTGAAAGCTAACTGCTTTTTTTTTTATCCAAATCAGCAACAGTTTTTATATTTCTTCAATTGCCAGTGATTATTGTTTTTTTTACAGCCTTAGCAACATCAGCACTCTTGATGGCCTCTATATATTCTAAACTTGTACTAATTATCTACTTTGCCACCAACGAAAGCAACACACACACACACACACACACACCAAAAAATTATTCACAGCACAATTCACTGAAATGTTAAGAACTCGAGGTTTAGTGGTAAACTGACTCAAATTTTCTCCTTGATTTGTGGCCTGAAAGATAATTTTTGTCATGCTGATGTATCAGCATGAAAGGGTAATCAGGTTGTGAACCAAAGTTTTGTTCAATGACTGAGACAATTTCTTTTTCACAAACAACTTGGTCAAGAATAAAATTGTTTAAGATGGAAGATATTTGAGAATTGAGGATTTCTTTTTCCCCTAGATATTTTATTTTTAAAATTTAAATTCTTTATTGTTTAAAGTATTACATAATTCTCCTTTTTCCCCATTGACCTCTCCCCGGCTGCCCCCACACCCAGCACACTCCCTTACCTCCCTCACCCCCATCTGTGTCCATTGGTTATGCTCATATGCATGCATACAAGTCCTTCGGTTGATCTCTTACCCCTCACAGCCCACCTTCCCTCATAGGTTGGGCAGTCTGTTCGATGCTTCTATGACTCTTGTTCTAGTTTTGTTCATTAATTTATGTTATTCATTATATTCCATAAATGAGTGAGATCATGTGATATTTATCTTTCTCTGGCTGACTTATTTCGCTTAACATAATGCTCTCCAGTTCCATCCATGCTGTTGCAAATGGTAAGAATTCCTTCTTTTTTTACCTTAGCGTAGTATTCATTTGTGTAGATGTACCACAGTTTTCTAATCCACTCATCTGTTGATGGCACTAAGGCTGTTTCCAAAGGTTAGCTATTGTAAATCCTGCTGCTATGAACATAGGGGTGCAAGTGGGTCAAATGGAAGTTCCATTTTTAACTTTTTGAAGAAACTCCATACTATTCTCCACAGTGGCTGCAACAGTCTGCATTCCCACAAGCAGTGCACCAGGGTTCCTTTTTCTCTGCATCCTTGCCAGCACTTGTCATTTGTTGATTTGTTGATGATAGCCATTCTGACAGGCGTGAGATGGTACCTCATTATTGTTTTGATTTGCATCTCTCAGATGGTTAGTGACCTTGAGCATGTTTTCATATGTCTCTTGGCCTTCTGTATGTCTTCTTTCAAAAAGTGTGTATTTAGGTCTTTTGCCCATTTTTTGATTGGATTGTTTATCTTCCTTTTGTTAAGTTATATGAGTCCCCTATGAATTTTGGAGAGTAAACCCTTATTGGAGAAAAATTAGAAAATATGTTCTCCCATGCAGTTGTTTTGTTGATAGTTTCTTTGGCTGTGCAGAAGCTTTTATTTTTATGTAGTCCTATTTGTTTATTTTCTCCCTAGTTTCCATTTCCCTAGGAGCTGTGTCGGTAAGATATTGTTAAGACAAAGGTCAGCTATTTTGCTGCTTATTGCTTCTTCTAGGATTTACAGTTCCAAAAAATTCAAGAAGAAGGCACACTTCCAAGCTCTTTCTCTGAAGCCAGCATTACCCTAATACCAAAACCAGATAAAGGCACTACAAAGAAAGAATTACTGGCCAGTATCCCTGATGAACATAGATGCCAAAATCCTCAACAAAATTTTAGTAAATCGGATCCAGCATTACATTAGAATGATCATACACTAAGGGATGCAAGGCCAATACAATATCAGCAAATTAATAAATATGATACATCACATACACAAATTGAGAGACAAAAATCACATAATCATATCAATTGATGCAGAAAAGGCATTTGATAAAGTCCAACACCCTTTTCCTGATAAAAACTCTCAGCAAAGTGGGAATAGAGGGATCATACCTCAACATAATAAAAGCCTTATATGCCAAACCTACAGCAACATCATATTCAATGGGAAAAACCCAAAACCATTTCCCTAAGAGCAGGAACAAGACAGGGATGCCCACTTTCACCACTCCTGTTCGACATAGTACTGGAAATACTAGCCATAGCAATCGGACAAGAAGAAGAAATAAAAGGTATCCAATTTGGAAAGAAAAGTAAAATTATCATTATTTACAGATGACATGATATTGTACATAGAAAATACTAAAGACTCCACTGAAAAACTGCTAGAACTAAAAAATGAATTTGGCAATGTAGCAGGATACAAAATTAACACTTAGAAATCTACATCTTTTTTTTTTTTTACACCAATAATGAACTCACAGAAAGCAAAACTAAAAATACAATCCCATTTAGCATTGCTACAAAAAAATTAAGATACTTAGGAATAAATGTAACCAAGGAGATAAAGAACCTATACTCAGGAAATTACAGGATGCTGAAAAAAGAGACAGAGGAAGACATAAACAAATGGAAGAATATACCATGTTCATGAGTTAGAAGAATCAACATCACTAAAATGTCCATACTACCAAAAGGAATCTAACGATTTAATGCAATCCCCATTAAAATACCAATGGCATACTTCAAAGACCTAGAACATACTCTCCATAAATTCATCTGGAGTAAACAAAGACTCCGGATAGCTGCAGCAATCTTGAGAAAGAAGAACAAAGTTGGAGGGATCACAATACCAGATATCAAGCTATACTACAAGTCACTGTTCTCAAAACTGCCTGGTACTGGCACAAGAACAGACATATAGACCAATGAAACAGAACAGAACCCAGAAATTGACCCAAGCCATTTGGCTCAATTAGTATTTGACAAAGGAGGCAAGAGCATACGATGGAGTCAAGACAGTCTCTTCAATAAATGTTGTTGGGAAAATTAAACAGATATATGCAAAAAAATGAAACTAGACCACCAACTTACACCACACACAAAAATAAATTCAATATGGATAAAGGACTTAAATGTAAGATGAGAATCAGTGTTTGACTATATTTTTTTACAAGTTTAGTCCTCTAAATTTCTTCAGAAACACATAAGAAGAAAATACTGAGCATTTCTCAAAAAAAAAAAAAAAGAAATTAGTCAAATAGAAAGGTTTATTGACTTCTAATGCAATGCACCTGAGATGGGGATAGAAATCAAGGCCTTCTGTCAATTGTATCCTGTGTAGCCTGCGTTCACTGGATCTCCCAAATTTCTCTATTGTAATATAGAGTGAAAGAAATGAGTTAATTTAGAGTTAATTAAGCTAACTTAGTTTAGGACTTCTAGCTTGGAAACCAAACAAGAATTCTTAGCCAGTTTGCAATTCAGTTATACCTTTCAGCTTTGGAAGTAGGTCCTGATAGAGTCAGCAGTAAGTAGTCCGAAGTCAGTAACTGAAGAATGCTTCTAGATGTGTGTGTGTGTGTGTGTGTGTGTGTGTGTGTGTGTATGTGTGTGTGTGTTGTGTATGTCTGTGTCTGAGAGAGGAGGTTAAAGAGCAATAGGTGTGATGGGTTTGGTGTGTCCCCAGGCCTTGCTTCTCATCCCCCTGCTCTCTGTCTTCCTGACATGTCCATTAGTGGCCTGAGGCTCAGAAATCCAGATGGGAGAGAATCAGAGCCCTCAACATGGCTTGAGCAAAGAGGGATAGATACAGAGAGAGCAAAACAAAATGACAAAATGCTTTATTGTGTTTTGGTATATTTTTGAGAAACAATGGCTACTTACTAAAGTCCCCTAACAGTGCACTCAGCATAATAAAACACAAATCTCTGGTTCCATTTTTCTGTCGTTTAGTCTTTATTAGCAAAATCTTTGAGTTCAGATGCATAGGAGAAATGCTTCAATAGTTTGCCTTTATCAAGCCCTCTCAGGACTCCCTGGCCACCTCAATGTATTTATGATGTTTCCCAGGAGGCCAATGCTCTAAACCTTGAGCAACCAGCCAGGGCCAAAACCTTCAATTAATCAATCAATTAATTGATTAACTTATTAAATGTATTATTATTTTTAAAATCCTCACCAGAGGATATTTTCCCCATTGCTTTCTAGAGAAGGTGAAAGGGAAAGAAGGAGAGCAAAGAACATGAAGGTAAACATCAGTGTGAGACACATCTATTGGTTGCCTTCCACACTAGCCCTGGTCAGGGCCAGGGATCAAACATGGGATTTTTCCATCTAGGGCCAATGTTCTAACCATTTAGCACATTAGCCACAGCCAAAACCTGTAATTTTATTTATTTTTTTAAAATTTATCTTGTTGCCCTGACTGGTTTGGTCCAGTGGATAGAGCGTCGGCCTTTGGACTGAAAGGTCCCAGGTTCGGTTCCGGTCAAGGGCATGTACCTTGGTTGCGGGCACATCCCCAGTGGGGGGTGTGCAGGAGGCAGCTGATCGATGTTTCTCTCTCATCAATGTTTCTACCTCTCTATCCCTCTCCCTTCCTCTCTGTAAAAAATCAATAAAATATATTAAAAAAATTTATCTTGTTGAAAATATAACTGTTCCCCCCCCCACATTGATCACCTCCACCCCACTCCTACTCCTTTCTACGTGGGAATCTGTACTTGTTTCCAATAAATTTCCACCCTTTTCATCTACCACGTTTTGTCCATGGCTTCATTCTTTGAATCCATCTGGACAAGAATACAGGAAAGAAAACACCCTTGCATCTTGCTCAGGAAAACCCACCTAACTCAGTTTTTCCAGTCAAGAGAGACATCCAGTCAAAGTAACCCTTACCAGATGCCTTTCCTCAGTTTTGGATGAAGTTTCGAGTGTGTTTACTTTACAATTGGAGGACTTGCCATTTTGGCCAAGAATAGTGACTGGTACCATTGAATAAAAGTAGCTCTAAGAGGTGTTTTTTTGGGAAAAGAAAGTCATTCTTCACAATGTCCACTTTAAGAGATAAATGAGGCATAGCAATGATCTTACTTTAGAGTGTCTTAAAAAATTGTTTGAAGCTTAGACGTTGACAAAAAGAATCTCTGGATGTTCTTTGTGGGCTTGGCTTTCTATGGATAAGTCATTTTATAACTCATAGCAACAAGTGCAACTGATATATTTTTGTATAATAGAAATGCAAATAATTTCTGACTAGTGCAAATAACTTCTATCTGTAAATTATGACTTATTACTCTCTAAGACATCAGTTTTCTGTCTAACCCAGCATTAACCTTATCCTAGCAATTCTAGCTTCTCCACTGTTCTTTGGAATGGCCTTTATATATTATTGGTTTCCTCTTGAATAAGTTAAATACAATATTTGACACATTTTATATCTGTACTAGGGGCCCAGTGCACGAATTTGTGCACCTTGAAAGGAACTGTGGGCTGCGAGGTTGTGGTGGGCACAGGGGTGGGTCTCAGCCCATCCTCCATGCCCCTTCCTAGACCCTCCCGCCACCACCCCCCCCCACAGACAGCCTCCCCGCCGGCAGCCCTGTTCCTGCCACCTCTGCTCCCAGGCATTGACGGTGCCAGCCCCACTTGCACCCGCTGCTGACACTGGCCCCAATCGCTCTGCACCAGCAGCGGGTGCGAGCAGGGCCAGCGCTGTGGCAGCTGCTGCCCCAATCGCCCCTCAGGAGCAGGGGGAGGTGGAGAAGCCCTCAGGGGCGATTGGGGCCAGCAGCCACTGCATGCACCCACTGATAACACTGAGAGATTGGGACCGGTACTGGATGCTGGCAGCAGGTGTGAGTGGCAGCTCTGGCACCAGCTGCAGGTGCGAGTGGGGCCAGTGCTAGGTGTGAGTGGCAGCTCTAACACTGACAGTGGGTGCAAGCAGCAGCTGCTGGCCCCAATTGCCCCTGAGAAGAAGCCCTGAGGGGAGATTGGGGCCAGCAATTGCTGCTTGCACCTGCTGATAGTGCCGAGCTATGGGGGCCAGCACTAGGTGCTGGCAGCGGGTGTGAGTGCCGGGTGGGACCGTGGGACACAGGAGCAAATAATTTTCTTGCTTTTTTAAAAAATATATTTTATTGATTTTTTACAGAGAGGAAGGGAGAGGGATAGAGAGTTAGAAACATCGATCAACTGCCTCCTGCACACTCCCTACTGGGGATGTGCCCGCAACCAAGGTACATGCCCTTGACTGGAATTGAACCTGGGACCTTTGAGTCCACAGGCTGATGCTCTATCCACTCACCCAAACCAGTTAGGGCATGGAGTAAGTAATTTTCAGTAACCACCAGAGGCTCTCTCAGATGACAGTGACTGGTGCCCTGCCTTTGTCTAGCACCCCGCCCCCCCCCCCCCCCCCCCCCCCTGCTCACCTATTCCACCATTCCACTGTGGCCGATGCCTGCCATGTTCCATGTGCACCACCTGGTGGTCAGCGCACATCATAGCAACCAGTTGTTCAGTTGTTCGGCCATTCAGTCTATTTGCATATTAGCCTTTTATTATATAAGACTAGAGGCCCAGTGCACAAAAATTTGTGTACTCAGGGGTGAGGGGGGTCCCTCAGCCCGGCCTGTGCCCTCTCGAAATCTGGGACCCCTCGGGAGATAACGACCTGCTGGCTTAGGCCTGCTCCCGGGTGGCAGAGGGCAGGCCCAATCCCTAGGTGCAGCCCCTGGTCGGCCTCAGAGCAGGGCCGATTGGGGCATTGGGGCGCCGCCCCTGTCATGCACAGAGCAGGGCAGATCAGGAGGTTGTGATGCCACCCTCAGTCACGCTCAGGGTAGGGCCGATTGGGGGATTGGGGCACCGCCCCCTGTCACACTCAAGGCAGGGTCGATGGGGAGATTGTGGGGCCACACCCTGTCACGCACAGAGTAGGGCTGATAGGGGAGTTGGGGCACTACCCCCTGTCACGCACAGAGCAGAGCCCATCAGGGGATTGGGGAGCTCCCCCCTGTCACACAAAGAGCAGGGCGGATCAGGGGGTTGGGGAGCTCCCCCCTGTCACACACAGAGCAGGGCAGATCAGGGGGTTGGGGCACCGCCACTCTCACAGGGCAGGGCCGATGGGGAGGTTATGGCTCTACCTTGTCACACACAGAGCAGGGCCTGTGGGGGGGGGGGTTGGGGTGCCGTACCCTGTCACACACAGAGCAGGGCCGATCAGGGGGTTGGGGAGCTCCCCCGTATCAGGCACAGAGCAGGGCTTATCAGGAGGTTGGGGCGCCTTCCCCTGTCACACACAGAGCCACAGGGCGATCAGGGGTTTTGGGAGCTGCCCCCTGTCATGCTGATCCCGGTGCCGGGAGGCCTCTCGGTTCTGCTGATCCTGGTGCTGGGAGGCCTCGAGGCTCTGCTGATCCTGGAGCTGGGAGGCATATTACCCTTTTACTATATAGGATAGAGGCCTGGTGCATGGGTGGGGGTGGCTGGTTTGCCCTGAAGGGTGTCCTGGATCAGGGTGGGGGTCCCCACTGGGATGCCTGGCCAGCCTGGGTGAGGGGATAATGGCTGTTTGCAGCTGGTCACACACCCTTCAGGGTGGTGGTCCTCACTGGGGTGCCTGGCCAGTCTGGGTGAGGGGCTGAAGGCTGAAGCTCCCAACTGCTCCTTTTTTTCTTTTTTTTTTTTTTTATTCTGGGCCAGCTTTAGCTCTGGCTCCAGCTCTGAGGCCTCTGCTGCTGAAAGCAGGTATCTGGTTTGTTTGGGTTCTATAATCGAAACAATGTATAACTCCAGTTCTGAGATCCCGGCGGGCTGAAAGCAGGTTTCTGGGGTTTTGTTTAGCTTCTATATTTGTTACAATGTTTCAAACTGCAGGCTCAGAGGCTGGGGAACGTTGGTTTCCTCCGTCACAGAAGCAAGCAAGCCTCATGTTAGTTTCAAGCTGCCTGGCTTCTGGCCGCCATCTTGGCTGGCAGTTAATTTGCATATCACCCTGATTAGCCAATGGGAAAGGTAGCGGTAATATGCTAATTACCATGTTTCTCTTTTATTAGATAGGATGAGATTCACAATTTTACCATCTTGAACTTATATTTTAATAATTATCTTAACCCATTATAGGTTCAACATCCATCAACTTATTTTGGTATTTCCCAAATTTGTTTACATATTTGGTCTTTTTCCTAAATTTATGTCTTCCTATGTAAATTTGTGTATTTTGTCTATCTCTACATTATTTCTTAAAGTTTAAAGGAATTCTCCAAAATTTTGTTTTCTGATATTGTGATCTAATATTCATACCATATGCCATAGTGGACTTAATCTTTAAAGTCAGAAAAGTACATATTTTTAATTTGACCCCATCAGGAACTACTTCTTTTCTTTAACTGCTTTTCTCTGGGCCTTTCCTAGGTTTGATATGTCTTTCTGGAAGTTATGTGAAGAGAAATGATATTTTTAGGCACAGTCAAGAGCAAAATTATCAGAGAGGGGGGGAAAAATGAAGGAATCATCATGTTATTGTAGGTCCTGACATACTCAGTTGATCTAATCTTCACAGTGCCCTGGTAAATTATATGTACACTACCACTTACAGATAAAGTAATTGAGAGTCAGACCTGTACATCTGGTGAGTGGGAGCCCTTAGCCTAATCCTAGTTCTGTTCAAAGCCCATGTGCTTTTTCATATTTGATATAACTTCAACTAATTTTATATTCTCATTACAATTATCCTGCTGTGGATGCAGTAAGATGATGTGCCCCAGTGTGAACTGAGCAATGTGTTGAATATCATGAACATGTGCCAAAATCACATAAGATGTGGGATTGTGCTTTCAGGCTTAACCAGCTTTGGGAAACACCAAACTTTGCCACTTCTTTTTCTTGGTCTCCCTCTTTCATACCCCCTTATGTGTACTTAGCTTTCATGGTCACATAATTGGGACAAACAATGGCTGCAATTGGAAGGACCCATATAGTGGTTGATAACTGGGCTTTAGTAGATGTGGACAAATTGAGACCAAGTGGTCCCAACAAATCAGTTGGCTTGTAGATGGGAGAAAAAAGAAAGGAAGTGGGCAGATTTGTTAAATATAGCAAGATGTGTAAAACAATAATCCCAAATAGCATTATTTGTAGCCATTATTCACACATGCCCTTAGTTTGTCAATCTGAATGGATATTTTGTGATATTTTAATTTCCCTTTTATTACATTTGATGGGAAGCAAACTTTACTTGTTGAAAGAGACCCTGCACACTTAAATAGTGATACATTAATATGGTTACATCAGCACCATCCATAATAAAACAGATCACCCCACTCTTTCTCTGTTTCATACAAATAGAATTGTTAAACTGTGGAACTAGCAAATACAAGTAATTGTACTAAGTAAAGAATGCACAATTTCATTTAATATACTTCAGTGCCTGTGTTTTTAAAGAGTACAAATAAAGTTCTAAAATCAAATGTCTTCTAAAACTTACATTTTTGCATCTGTACTCATTTTTATTTGCTGGATTAAAAAAAAAAGCCTTCTGTGCTAAGAACAATAAAGTAGAGATCATTGCAAATTTCCTTTTTTCAAGGAATGTGAATGAATTAAGAGATGCCCCTAATATTCAAACAAATGTTTATCTTTTCTGAGATTCTTAATCATTACAAACTTACAACTTTGCTTAGAGAAGATATTTGGGGCAAAATATTTCTATGGATTCATGGGATTAAAAATGATGAAACATCTCAATCTACTGTGGAAATGATTTTTCTTGAGCTTTACTTGCAAGTTGAAGAGTGCTTTACACCTGCTGCACACTGTATTTTATTTTGTGCTTAAGAGAATAGAAAAGAGGCTACTATTTATTCCTCAAAATAGTACTTTTGCATCCATATTCTCTGCCCAGACTGAAGGAAAGGTCACATCAAAGATATTTTAATTCTAAGATGGATAATTGCAATAACAATACCAGTTATGGAAAAGTTTTGTATGAAATCTTCCATTTGTATGTGATCAGATATTTAGAAGACATTTATTGCTGTCTTAAGCGGATTGATGTCATATTATCTTTAAAATCTTCAGCTAATTATTAAAAATGTAATGATGGTAAATTACTTAACACTATCAAAAAATAACACTTCCTGCAGGAGACACAGGAAATTATTTGATCTAGATCTTGACATCTGGGCAAAAATCTAAGTCTGAAACACAGGCCACGTGGAGCTATTGACTGTGATTCCTTTGTTTTCATGTTGACTCATTCACCCAAGTCACCAGAGCAATCAAATTCTAAGCAGTCTTAGTTCAATTAATGTTGGAAGACATTTATAAACATCTACCCCATCCAAAAGGTACTTCTAATTGCATCCTTGCCATTGCCCACTAGGACCCAGGTGTCTGGTGCCTGCTAAATTTTGTCTCTGAGCTACTCATTTTATGTTTCAGTCACATTATTTTTGTCCTTAAATACATCAATTTTTTTTCCTCTTCCGATTATTTATACTTACTACTTTTTGCCTTCTTTCCTGTCTTCTTGCAGTAGACATATTATCATTTAGATTCAGCTTAAAGCCTATTTCTAGAGAGTTCTTCCATGGGCAGTGGAACCAGACTCTCCAACCCCAGATAGATTCTTTATTTCATTCCTCCATTTTATTTTGTTTTTATGAGCTGCTGTGATTTCAAATAGTCTTTACTTGCCTACTTATTTATGTATTGTTTCCAAACTAGAATGAAAGTTACAGAAAGAGGGTATCTTAGGTGTCTTGTTTACTACAGCATTGAGGACTGTGTCACACTCAAAATTTGCACCCCAAAAATATGGGAAAATATAGTTGCAACCTCACATGTTTAGAAAAAATAGATAAAACATGCATTTATTCTGCAAAGAAGAAAGTTGAAAATCTTGCAAGAGAATAGAAATGCTAATGGGGATACCTATGAGGAAATACTTATTACAACTCTGAAATCTGGTGTCTTTACCACAAAAGTAGAATTTCAACTGTGCCATGAAATAGGTATATGTATATTTTTACATAGAGAAAGGAAGAAGGATGGTCTAAGTGTTTTCAGATAGTCTAATGTGTGAGAAAAAAAGATTAGAGGAAAGCAGCGAGTACATTCACAGAGAAGAAGGTAACCCTGTTTTACTTAAGTGACTACATATGTAATCAGAAATGTTTTACATTCTGTCGCTGGCATTCTACATTTGGGTTACTGTTATAGGCTGAATTATGTCTCTTCCAAAAGTCATATGTTGATACTCTAACTTCTAGTACCTCAGAATGTGACTGTATTTAGAGACTGTCTTTCAGGTAGTGATTATGTTAAAATAGTGTTATGAGAGTGGACCCTAATCCAGGACATTAAAACATAGACAGACACCAGACATCCATAACCATAGAGGAAAGGTCACATGAGGACATAGCAAGACTACAGCCATCTGCACGCCATGGAGAGAGGCATCTGGTAAAACCAAAGCTGCTAACATCTTGATCTGGGACTTCCAGCCTCCAAACTGTAAGAAAATTAATGTGTGTTGGTTAAGCCATTTAGTCTGTGGCGTTTTATTACAGCAGCCCTAACAAACTAATATGGTTACCTTGAAAATGTTTAACCCACGTTTGTTTTCTTGTCTGCAAAATGTTGATAGCACCACAGAAAAAAACAATCAAATAAGAGTCAAAGTTCTTTTAAAAATAGAATAAATATAGAACTGAAAGATATCTTAATAGTCACAGTGGGTGATCTCAATTTCACTTGCCTTTTTCGGTTGATTTCAATAGTAGGGAGAACTATGGGGTTAGTCTGATTTAAGATACAGTGGGGCCTTGACTTACGAGTTTAATTCATTCTGTGACAGAGCTCATAACTCAAATTACTCGTATGTCAAATCATAAAGTGAACGAGTGAAACACATGATGCTGGGCTGATGTTGTGGTGTTCACTGTGATGTTCACTGTGCCAACTAGCGGTGGGGTATCTGAAGCTGGCTCGTAACCCAAATTTTAGCTCGCAACTCAAAGCAAAAAATTGGCTGAGAGATGGCTCATATCTCGAAAAACTCGTTAGTCAGGACACGCGTAAGTCAAGGCCCCACTGTAGTTGTTACACAGTTGACTATCCCAAGGCTCTCCCTGGAAGAAAATACATCTGTATTGAGAAAGGCCTGGAGGAAGTAGCCTGGGCGAAAGTCAGAAGGAAGAACAACTCTTTGATATATCACAGGATCTGCAAATACACAATGTCATAAAATTAGAAACAGTTTAGTGTTGGACTCAAACTCTGAGTTTGTTACCTAGTCTTTGTTTTTGCTCTAATGTTTTTCATATGTGTAGTCGCCCACTACAGACACAGGCTGGCACTGATAGCCCAGTATTGCACAGCTGTCTGTCCCTCACTAGACTGTGAGTTTTTAAAGGATTGACTCTCGACTCAAATTTCCAGCATCCGTGCCTGTCACAAGGCTGGCAATCAATCAATGGTTGGTTGCTCCGAAATATTTGCTTTGCTTCTCTGACCATGTATTATTATAAGAGATAGTGTATTAGAATGAAAGGCTTGGAGAAAAACTCAGTCCTCAAACTCAAGAGTTTGAGTCCAACACTAAAGTGTTTCTAATTTTGTGACATTGTGTATTTGCAGAACCTGTTGGAGACCTGGTTTTGAGAATGTAATAATCACCTCTTCATCACTTTTAAGGATTAGTCTAAATCTATGTGTAAAATATCTAGTATAGTTCTAGTATCTAGTTGATGTTTAATATTGCATTTTATTATGGTTGTTTTTATATTATACCTGTCTACTCTCTTTATATCAATGTGATGTGCTTATTTGTCAGTTCTGCAAGGACAAGTTCTATATGTTTTATTTCATCTGTATTATACCATGTGAAACAAGCACTTTTCACTAATTAGTAAATATTTTGATATAGCAAGATAGTAATGAAGACTACGAAGAAGTGATTTCTCCCTGTAAATTAATCCATAGGTAATCAGAGCTCAGAGCCTATTTGGTAAGAAAGCTTTTCTTTATCAAAGACTGTTATCAGATTTAAAATGGAAACCAGAGGGGAAGATGGCAACCGGCAGGAAGGTAGGGAGAGAGAGGGTGTGAGACAGTGAGGGAGGAATAGAGGAGTGTGTGGACCTGTGTGGTGTGTGTGTGTGTATGAACTAGGGACAGTTAGATTCTGCAGGTCTTCCAAGGGGCTGCCAAAATGTGCAGTCTTAGATGGCGGAGCCCTGCTCCCAGCACGGACACTCCTGGGTGGCCAGTGCGGGCACAGAGACCACGCCATCTTGAGAAACAGAGCTGCTTGAGAGTAGGGTCCTGGCCTCAGCACCACCCAGTCTGGTCTCAGACGCAAACCAGGACCCTGCAGCCACTGGGGACAGAGACCTGTGACCACAGCTACAGACCCACAGACACCAAGAATCCAGACATCCTAACTGCAGATTTCTGTGAGTCACAGAGCCCATCCCCCTCCCCGCAGGCTCACAGGCAATGCCATAGTAACTGGTAGACCCACCTCTCACAAGGGCCGCAGCACCACTACAGGAATTTGAGCCCGGGAGTGTGTGCACACTGGGAATCTGTTCCCTGCAATACAATCGGGAGACAAAACCCTAGCAGGGCGGCAGTGCCACCTGACTTTGATTCTGAGCAAGCGCACAAGGAAGTCTGTTTTCCACAGTGCAGGAGTGGACCTCGTGCCGACACAGTGCTACTATGCAACCCAGTCCCCAAAGCTGACCAGGACCCCAATTCTCTGGGCAGGAGGCAGCACTGATCACCAGTGACTGGACTTTGTTTCTTATTGCATGCGCCTGGGATCCCTGACTCCCAGTGCATTCACACTAAGAGCCAGTGACTCCAATTCTTGGTGCATGCACACACAGGGACCCTGATTCTCAGTGAGAGGCCGCACAAAGATAGAGAGACTCTGATACTCGATTCTTGGTGCAGGCACAGAGGAACTCTGACTCCTGGCATGCGCTAGGGGACTCTGATATTCGGCACATGCCAGTGGGGTCTCTATTTCAGCACTATGCAGGTGGGGTCCCTGATTCTAGGTGAGCACACGAGGACACACTGAGCGCTGGTAACGCTGAATCTGGGCGAGCCTGATTCCCACCAACCCACAGCAGCCACATGTGTTGGAGCTCTTCAGTGACACCAGGGGGTGCGAAATTCCCACTTCACACAGCCCAGGCTCACGCAACTTGACATTTGAAGCTTCTAGTGATAGTCAGAATGGGGAGACAACACAATCCCCAGAGGAAAGAAAATGAGGATATTCCAAGAAAGAAAATTAGTGAAATTGAAGCATGTAACATGACAGAAAAAGAATTCAGACTAATGGACGTACAAAGCATACACCAGATGAATGAGGAAATCAACAACCTATGCAAAAAACAGGAAGAAATAAAAAGTGATATAGCTACAATCAAAAACTAGAAGAAGCAGAAGACCAAATTAGTGAGTTAGAAGACAAGGTAGAGAAACAAACTCAATCTGAACGGCAACTGGAGAAAAAAAATAAAAAGCAGGAGGAGAGACTAAGGGAGCTTTGGAACAACCCAAAACGAAGTAACATACGCATAATAGGTCTGCCAGAAGGACAAAAAGAGCAGCAAGGATTAGAAAATCTATTTGAAGAAATAATGACAGAAAACTTCCAGGATATGGGGAAGAAAAAAGTTACACAAGTACAGAGTCCCAAAAAAGATGAATTTCAAAAGACCCACACCAAGACATGTCATAATTACAATGGCAAATGTTAACGACAAAGAGAGAATTTTAAAGGTTGCAAGAGAGAGAGAGAGAGTGACCTACAAAGGATCCCCAATCAGATTATCACATGATTTCTCAACTGAAACACATCAAGCTAGAAGGGAATGGAAGGAAGTATACAACGTGTTGCAAAGCAAAAGACTGAATCCAAGAATATCCTATCCAGCAAGACTACCAATCAAAATTCAAGGGGAAATCAGGAGCTTTGCAGACAAAAAAAGGCTAAGGGAGTTTATCACTACCAAGCCAGCAATGCAAGAAATGCTAAAGGGAATTCTGTAAAAAGAAAAAATAAAAAGGGAAGAAGGAACACAAGCACAAAAATAAAAATGACTACAAACAAGTACCTTTCAATAATAAGTTTAAATATAAATGGACTAAATGTTCCAATCAAAAGACATCGAGTGGCTGAATGGATTAAAAAAAAAAACAAAAAAACATGACCCATATGTATGCTGTCTACAAGAGACCCACCTCAGAACAAGGGACTCACACAGACTGAAAGTGAGGGGTTGGAAAAATATCTTTCAGGCAAATGGAAATGAAAAAAAAAGCTGGGGTAACAATACTTATATCTGACAAAATAGACCTCAAAGTGAAGGCCATAACAAGAGATAAGGAAGGCCACTTTATAATACTAAAGGGATCAATACAACAAGAGGATATAACCCTGATAAACATATATGCACCCAATGCAGGAGCACCCAAATACATTAAAAAAAAACCAAAAAACTCCAAGAAGATATCAAGGGAGAGACCGACAACAATACAACCATAGTAGGGGACTTTAATACACCACTGACATCACTGGATAAATCCTCTAGACAACATACCAGCAAAGAAACAGCAATCCTAAATGACTCACTAGATCAGATGGAATTAATTGACATCTTCAGAACATTTCACACCAAAGCCATGGAATATACGTTCTTCTCAAGTGCACATGGGACATTTTCAAAAATAGGCCTCATATTGGGTCACAAGCAAAGTCTCCCCAAATACAAGAAGATTGAAATCATACCAAGCATCTTCTCAGACCACAATGAGATAATATTAGAAACAAACTACAATAAAAACAATCCAAAAAACCTCAAACATTTGGAAGCTGAATAGCATGCTATTAAATAATGATTGGGTGACCAATGACACAAAAGAAGAAATTAAAAACATCCTGGAAACTAATTACAATAAAAACACAACAATCCAAAACCTATGGGACACAATGGAAGCAGTCCTGAGAGGGACGTTTATAGCTCTACAGGCCTATCTCAAAAAAACAAGAAAAAATGGCAGTAAATCATTTAACTCTACAACTCAAAGAATTAGAAAGAGAGCAACAAGAAAAGCCCAAAGTGAGTAGAAGGAAGGAGATAATAAAGATTAGATCAGAAATAAATGACATAGAGACCAAAAAAAAAAAAAAAATACAAAACATCAATGAAACCAAGAGCTGGTTCTTTGAAAGGATAAACAAGATTGATGAACCTCTAGCCAGGCTCACCAAGAAGCAAAGAGAGAGAGGACCCAAATAAACAAAATCAGAATGAAAGAGGAGAAATAACAACAGACCCCACAGAAATACAAAGGATTGTAAAAAATACTATGAACAACTCTACTCCAACAAACTGGACAACCTGGAGGAAATGGAGATATTCCTAGAAAAATACAACCTTCCAAAACTCAATCAGGAAGATTCTAAAAATCTCAATAGGCCAATAACTATGGAAGAAATTGAAGCAGTAATCAAAAAGTTCCCAGCAAACAAAAGCCCGGGGCCAGGCAGCTTCACAGGGAAGTTATACCAAACATTCAAGGAAGAACTAAAACCTATTCTCCTCCGACTACTCCAAAAAATTCAAGAGGAAGGAACACTTCCAAGCTTATTCTATGAAGCCAGCATTACCCATATACCAAAACCAGATAAAGACAACACAATGAAAGAGAATTATAGGCCAATATCCCTCATGAACATAGATGCCAAAATCCTCAACAAAATCTTAGCAAATCGGATCCAGCAGTACATCAGAAAGATCATACACCATGACCAAGTAGGATTTATCCTGGGGATTCAAGGATGATGCAATATCCGCAAATCAATAAATGTGATACATCACATAAACAAATTGAGAGATAAAAACCACATAGTCATATCAGTTGATGCAGAAAAAGCATTTGACAAAATCCAACACCCTTTCTTGATAAAAACTCTCATCAAGGTGGGAATAGAAGGATCATACCTCAACATAATAAAAACCATATATGATAAGCCCACAGCCAAGATCATACTCAATGGGCAGAAACTAAAACCATTTCCCCTAAGAACAGGAACAAGACAGGGATGCCCTCTCTTACCACTCCTGTTCAACATAGTACTGGAAGTACTAGCCATTGTGATCAGACAAGAATTAGAAATAAAAGGCATACGAATTGGAAAAGAAGAAGTAAAATTGTCATTATTGGCAGATGACATAATATTATACATAGAAAACACTAAAGACTCCATCAAAAAATTATTAGACTTCATAAATGAATTCAGCAATGTAAGATACAAAATTAATCCCAAGAAATCTCTGGCATTTCTATACACCAATAGTGAACTTACAGAAAGAGGGACTAAAAAAGCAATCCTATTTACCATAGAGCCAAAAAAATTAAGATACCTAGGAATAAACTTAACTAAGGAGGTAAAAGACCTATATGTGAAAAACTACATGACACTGAAAAAAGAGATAGAGGAAGATAAATTGATGGAATAACATACCATGTTCATGGATTGGTAGAATCAACATCATTAAAATGTACCCAAAGCAACCTATAGATTCAATGCAATCCCCATTAAAATACCAACAGCATATTTCACAGACCTAGAAAGAACTTTCCAAAAATTTATCTGGAATAAAAAAAAAAACCCAAATAGCTGCAGCAATCCTGAGAAAGAAGAACAAATAGGAGGGATCTCAATACCAGATATCAAGCTGTATTACAAAGCCACTGTTCTTAAAACAGCCTGGTACTGGCACAAGAACAGACATATAGATCAATGGAATAGAATAGAGAACCCAGAAATTGACCCAAACCACTATGCCCAATTAATATTTGACAAAGGAGACATGAAAATACAATGGAGTCAAGACAGTCTCTTCAATAAATGGTGTTGGGAAAATTAGACAGATACATGCAAAAAAATGAAACTAGACCACCAACTTACACCATGCACAAAAATAAACTTAAAATAGATAAAGGACTTAAATATAAGATGGGATAACATAAAAATACTAGAGGAATCCACAGACAGCGAAATCCCAGATATATGCTGAAGCAATTTCTTCACTGATACTGCTCCTAGGGCAATGGAAACTAAAGAGAAAATTAACAAATGGGACTACATCAAAATAAAAAGCTTTTGCACAGCAAAAGAAACCATCAACAAATAACAAGAAAGCCCACTGCATGGGACAACATATTTGCCAATGTTATCACCGATAAGGGCTTAATCTTCAACATTTACAGGGAACTCATACAACTTAATAAAAGGAAGATAAACAATCCAATCAAAAAGTGGGCAATGGACCTAAATAGATACTTTTCGAAAGAAGACATAAGGAAGGCCAAGAGACATATGAAAACATGCTCAAAGTAACTAATTATTGGAGAGATGCAAATCAAAACGACAATACGGTATCATCTCACACATGTCAGAATGGCTATCATCGACAAATCAACAAACGACAAGTGGTGGAGAGGATGCAGAGAAAAAGGAACACTTGTGCACTGCTTGTGGGAATGCAGACTGGTGCAGACACTGTGGAGAACAGTATGGAGTTTCCTCAAAAACTAAAAATGGAATTCCCATTTGACCCTGTGATCCTACTTCTAGGAATATATCCCAAGAAGCTAGAAACATCAGTAAGAAAGGATATATGCACCCCTATGTTCATAGCAGCATAATTCACCATAGCTAAGATTGGAAACAGCCTGAGTGCCCATCAGCAAATGATTGGATTTAAAAAACCTTGGCACATCTACACAGTGGAATACTATGCTGCGGTAAGGGGCAGAAAGGAGGTGTGGGAGTGTAAGTGCAGAAGCAGGAGCATCTGAATACCAGGAGAGGCTACTGAGTCATTCTGTTTCTGGTGAGGCTTCAGTGTTACAAAGCTGGGTCTTCTGGGTCCCTGTATGTCTTATACAACATTTAAAACAGATTGTTGCAGTAATAGCTCTCAATTTGTTCATACCACCCACATCTACACTGACTTTGAGTTGGGCCATGGAATGAGAGCAAATATGATACAAGCACCCATGACTGTCATATTAAAAAGCCTGAAACAAACTAATCCCGAATGACAAATCACATGGTAAGAGGGCCTCATCAACCCAGCTGTCCCATTCCCAGCTATTGTAAACTAACCAGCCTCAGTTGGTCCATCAGACACCTCAGACAGACTCAAGCCTGAACTACTCCAGAAGTGCCCAGCAGAGCCCAGCCCAAGGTACTGATATGCACCAAGTTTAGGGGTGTTTTCTTGGGGTGGGGGGCTTTGTTGTTGTTTTTTTAAATTTCTTTAAAAATAAATTTGAGAGAGAGAGAAAGAGAGAGAGAGATCATCAGCTGCCTCCCACACATGCCCCAACTGGAGATCCCACAACCTACATATGTGCCCTTACAGGAATCAAACCCACTGCCTTTTGGTGCATGGGGCAATGCTCCAATCAACTGAGCCACCCTGGCTAGGACTGGGAATGGTTTTTTACACTGTAAAAGATAATTGATAAATGCTCTCATGCTTGACTAGTATGCTCAGGAATAATTCCAATTCCATCTTTCATGACGTTTTCAAAATTTCATTTGGAAAATTCTGCTCTAAAATAAGAAAGTCATTTCAAAATAGGGCAACCTATTACATCATCACTATGCGATAAATGCGTTTTCCAGAATAGTCTCTTCCTGCGACTTTTAGAAGTATTTGTAAGGTGAGATGTGGGTAGGGAAAGACTCTTAAAATAATAGTGCCAAAGGAAGGGGCATCACTTAAGCACAGAGGCATTTTGAAACAAGAAAATCTTGAAATACTGTAGCTCGTGTGCTATGATGGGCATTTTTGTTGTTGCAGGAAAATCAGCCCTGACTCTCTGTTCTCATGAATATAATGGCTAAAATAACTCTCTTTAAAATTCCTGGATCCTTTCTCAAGCTCCCAGTGTTTTAAGTTTGAGGCGAGATCAAGGAAAATATAATATTTGTTATTTATACTTTAGAATTTATTTATTCAACTCATTCATCTATTGAGCAAATATTTTGTGAGGCTGTGGTCTCTGCCTGGTTCTATGCCCCCCTGAAAAGCCTGAGCGCACTGTACAGAGTGAGTGGACAGAAAAAAATCAAATACTGTAATACCCATGACTTACCCAAGAAACTGTCTGCTGGAAAACTTCCAGAGTACTCTGCCTTTCTTCCCAGCCACCCCATGTTAGTTACCTCAAATAAGGGTGCATTGAACATTTTCAGACAGTCCTCCCTCCCTAGGAAGCTGTAGATCCTGGATAAGGAACCCTGGCCAAGGCCGTTTCCTCTGCCTAATGTTATTATTCATGTGAAATAATAATGATATTTAAGAGTAAGCACTTAGAGCGTCCTTACTATGTGGCATGGAGCTGTTCCAACACTTTAGATCTGCTAACTGATCACTGTAGTAACTTTGACCAATGAAGTCATGTGAGTAGTACCTTCACCAGGTTTTGGGTCATGTGACATGTCTCCCCCCCCCCCCCCACACACACACACCCTCTCTCCCGCCCATCCAGAGTTACTTTGGAGAGTGATGACTGCTGATGCTACAGACTGCTGGTCCCCAATGAAGTTGTTCCAAGTTTGTCTATAAACAAACATCCCACTATCTTCTGCATAGTCAGACCCTGAAGCCTAATTCAAAGTAGTCATTTTTGTGACTTTCAAAGTTTCATATGAGAATTATCCCTGATGTTTCTCTTTCTCTATAATGTGACATGAGGGGCTTAGTTATGCATGTTTAGAAGTTGTCAGAGCACTTACTCCTTGACCCTACTCACTGCCAATTGTGGGAGTAAGTTCCTCCTTGATCTTGCTCCATTACCCCAACTGTGGGAGTACAGGGCCTCAGACGCAGGCTATTAGAAGCTGATATGAGAAGTTGTAGGTGTACAGAAGAGACTTTATTGTAGACCAAGTAGCCATTGCTAACAAGGACACATCAGATAAAACAGTTTTTCAAGTAGCCTCACAAATCAGCTGTACAAAGCAGCCTACAAAGCAGCTGCTCCCCTGCTGGTCAGTAACACATCTTTATACTAACTCAGAAAATAGAGGCTTCTTGCCAAACAGTGACATCGATATTTGGGTTATAGAAAGGTACACATGCGCAGTGCATACAGTAAGATTACTGTGTCCTTGCTTTTGCACCTGGGTATGGTAAATTGGCCTTGAACATCTGGTGTACTCTGATTAGGGTTCCCACAGAAGTGAAATCACATTTATACTTTTTACTTGCTGGGGAGGAGGGTGATTCTTTTTATTAGTGTGCTTCATAATTTATATGTGTTAAATATTTTCATTTGTATGTATTAAAGAACTTGTAATAAAAATAATAAGAGAACCAGAAAACATGACCTCCAACATCCCTCCCCTTTTTACTTGAGGATAAGGTCATAAGAGTTCCAGAAAGTTTTCTTCCTGTTCCAATTAATTTTATTTGTCAAGTTGACTGGGTCACGAAGTGCCCAGACATTTGGTCAAACATTATTTGGGGTGTGTCTGTGTTGGTCTTTAAGGATGAGATTAGCATTTATATCAGTAGATTGTTCTCTCTAATATGGGTGACCTTCATCTAATCAATTGAAAATTAAATAGAACAAAAATTTTGAGTAAGAGGGAACTAATTCCTCCTGCTTGACTGTGGAGCTGGGCCATGGATGTGACTTGAACTGAAACTTGGGCTCTTCTTGGTCTTGAAATGCTTGGTCTAGCCAGCATTCAGACTAGAACTACAGTGGGGCCTTGACTTATGAGTGTTCCAATTAACGAGGTTTTCGAGATACGAGCTGTCTCTCAGTCGATTTTTTGCTTTGAGTTGCGAGCTAAAATTCGGGTTAGGAGCCAGCTTCAGATGCCCCACCGCTAGTTGGCGCAGCAAATGTCACAGTGAACGCCACAACATCAGCCCAGCATCACATGTCTCACTCATTCACTTTTTGATTTGACACACAAGTAGTTTGAGTTACGAGCTCCATCACAGAACGAATTAAACTCGTAAGTCAAGGCCCCACTGTATACCATTGGCCCTCCTGGGTCTCCACTATAGGTCTTAAGACTTCCCAGCCTCCATAATCATGTGGATCCACTTGCTTATAATAAACCTGTTCACACACACACACACACACACACACACACACACACACACCCCATTGGTTCTGTCTCTGAAAACTCTGATTAATGTATTCCATTTCATTCCATTCCTCAGAGGGATCTGATTTCTAAACTCTCTCACTTCCTCCCTACATTCTGAAGATACTCTGTTGTTCACATTTCTTTTTTACCACTCCCTTGGACAACATACTTGGAACTTTCTCTTGAAGCCCATCCAGCCCTCATCCTCATGAAGGCAGCTACACACCCAGGCCTGCTTCCCTGCTTCTCCTGAGATCACAGCCTAGCTAGGGCCCAAGGTATTGTGGCACCCACGAGGGTAGGTTGTATAGTCAAAGCAATGATTTGATGGCTCCAATAGAATTGGAACCAGAACCCCAGTGAATAGGAGTATAGCCCAGAGTGAGTGGTTCTAGTACATGAGGAATGTGGGTCTATGACCCAGTAAAGAGAAACCATTTGCTAATTCTCTAGCAAAACCTTTCCTCACAATTATATCATGAGTATATGGCATTGTTTCTTAGTCTGCATCAGTTCTGAGTAGGTAGAATTAAAATTAATGAAGCTATAATGTCACAAATGAGCTGTATGTTAGAGGACAGTGTCACTGGATTGGCTGAACATCAATACATGTTACCATGGACATAAATCCTGGTCTATATTGCATTCTAATTTATAAGACAATTTACATTTTTATCATGGGTTTCTAAGAAAATCTTTTTCCTGGAATAAGAATATTCATGTTCAATATGTTCCCTTCCACAAGATGTCAAGCACCTCAGGAATGACTTAGTAGTAATTACTTCTTTCATCATCATCATCTTCTATTATCAACATTGTATTTAAAATAACTAAGTGTATAAGCTCAGAAATCATACTTCTTGGGGGTGAATCCTGGCTATGTCTCTTTTTTAACTATATGATTTTTATAAATCTTTATTGTTGAGAGTATTACAGATGTCCCACTTTTTTTGCCCCATTTGCCCCTCCACTTTGTTCTCCCACCCCAGGCCTTCACCACTCTATTATCTATACCCACGGGCAATATGCATATAAATTCATTGGTTAATCTCTTTACAGCACACCTCCCCCTTTCCCTCTGAGATCAGTCCATCTGTTCCATGTTTTCATGCCATTGGTTCTATTTTATTTGTCAGTTTATTTTGTTCATTAGGTTCCACATATGAGTGAGATCATGTGATACTTGTCTTTCTCTGATTGATTGGCTTATTTCACTTAGCATAATATTCTCCATGTCCTTCCATGCTGTCTCAAAGGGTAAGAGATCCTACTTTTTTACAACTGCATAGTATTCCATGGTATAAATGTACCACAGCTTTTTTATCCATGCATCTACTGATAGGTACTTGAACTGTTTCCAGATCTTAGCTATTGTAAATAGGGCTGCTATGAACATAGGGATATATATATTCTTTCTGATTGGTGTTTCAGGATTCTCTGCCTCTTAAGGCTGTATAAGAGTCGAAAATGACTCATCTGAGCTTTCACATGTACAAAATGTCATTGTAAGTAATGCCTAGGTCACAGGGTAATTGTGAGGGGTAAAAAAGATAAAGCTTTAAATGGATTAGCAGAGTATCTGGCATATGATAAATTTTCAAGAAATATTACTGCTATTTTCACAACTATTGAAGTTTATATTTGCATAGTACTTTGCATTTCAACTTATTTACATTTAATGCATGTATTGATATAACTGGTATGTTTGGTTTCTATTTGTTCCATCTGTTCTTTGTTCCTTGATTCTTTTTTTTTGAACTTTATTATTGAAAGTATTACATATAACCTCCTTTCCCCCCATTGACCTCTTCTAGCCCTTCCCCTTCCCCTACCCCAGGCCTTCACCACCCTATTATCTGTGTCCATGGGTTATGCATATATGTATACAAATTTTTTGGTTGATCTCTTCCCATCTACCCACCCTCCCCAGCCTTCCCTCTTAGATTCCCTAGTCTGTTCCCTGCTTCTATATCTCTGGATCTATTTTGTTCATCAGGGTTTTTTGTTGTTGTTCATTAGATTCCACATATAAGTGAGATCATGGGATACTTATCTTTCTCTGATTGGTTAATTTTACTTAGCATAATACTCTCCAGGTCCCATCATGCTGTTTCAAAGGGTAAGAGATCCTTATTTTTTTTACTGCTTTTTTATCCACTCATCTACTGATGGGCACTTGGGCTGTTTCCAGATCTTACTGTTGTAAATTGTGCTGCTATGAACATAGGGGTGCATTCATTTTTCCTGATTGATTCTTTATTTTCTGCCTTCTTTTAGGTCAAAAAATTTTTAACATCTCATTTTAGCTCTTCTATGGAATTTCTAGATATAACTATTTTTTCCTGCTTGTTGTAGAAATTATAATAAGAAAGTTTAGCTTTTCACAGTCTATTTCAAATAACATTATACTATTTCATAACAATGCAGAATCTTACAGCAATCCAATTTATTTCCTCTCTTCTGCCTTTTGTGTTTTATGTTTTCTAATTTATTTCTATAAATACTAAAAACTCAAAGGACTTTAAAAATTTGCTTTAAACTGTTAATAATCTCTTAAAAATGTATGTGGCATGTGTATAGTTATAAAATATTTAAATAAATTTGATTAATATTTTTAAAACAAACTTTTATGGTTTTTCTTATATGTATTCTTTTTTGGTGTTATGCATTTCTCCCTATAGATTTGGGCTTCTTTTTGGTATCATTTTCCCTCTCCCTAAAAAAAGTATTTGGACATTTCTTTGGTAAATTCCTTAGTCATGTGTACAAATGAAACTATGTTTATTTTGACTTCATTTTTAAGTATAATTTCATTGGATATAAAATTGTAGGTTGACAGTTCTTTTCTTTCTTTCAGTACTCTTAGAGGTGTTCTACTGTGTTCAAGAATTTATTATTTCTGAGAAATCAGCTTTAAATCTTATTTTTATCCTTTTGAAGATGCTATATCTTTTTTTACTGGCTAATTTTTAGATTTTTTTTAAATCTTTCAGTTTTAGCATTTTAACTATGACATGCCAAGATATAGTTCTCTTTTATTTTCAGTTCTTAGAGTTCACTAAACTTTTTGAATCTATGGGTTTATGTCTTTTATCAACTTAAAGAAATTCTTGGCCATTTTTTCTTCAAAATTGTTTCACCCATTTTCTCCTTCATATATTTCTGGACTCAAATTAAATGTATGATAGACCATTTGATATTGTCCCTCATATCTCAGATACTATGTTCTATTGTCTTGCTTTTTTACCTCTGTGTGTTTCTATAAGTGTTCTCTTAGCTGTGATCAGCACGGCTAGAGAGTGGATGAGTCCTGAGTAGGGTCAACGGGGGATTGAGAAAAAGAAAGAGACAGACACAGAGACAGTGGGTAAAGCTGGGACCAGGTGGGACACTGTTCTCTGATGGAGAGACAGTGACCCAGAGCTAGTGCAGCACGTGTGTTTATTATATACAGCATGATACCAGGAAGTTTTACTAGAGTTTAAGACAAATAAAATTATGTGAAATCATGTTTAAAGATCAAGCTGCAATTATTCATTCTTGTGTCTTCTTGGAATCATCAGGCCTGACTAGACCCTGATAATTGCATCTGCACCTGGCACTTGGCTGAACTTAGATAATTACACCCACCCCCTGGTGCCTGAGCTAAAGGTCAGGACTGACAACATCCCTGCCTTTGGCAAAGTATGTTTCCAGGACATGGCTTTGCTGATGCCACTGGACTCAGCAGATGATGCTTTGCTCAGATGTGCCCCCAGGCACTCTCTACATGTTTCATTTGTGATAACTTCCATTTATCAGTCTTTAGTAACTAAAATTTACCTCTGCTTGACTAGTGTGTTGTTAAGCCCATGGAATAAATTTTACATTTGTGATATATCTTTCTAGAATTTTCATTTAGCTCTTTTTAAATACTTCCTTTCTACTGAAATACCCTTCAGTTCAGTATGTTCACTTTTCCACTATATCTTTTAACATTTTTATTATGAAGTCTTGTCTGATAATTGCAACATAATAGAAATCTTTGAATCTACTTCTATTTTCTCTTTTGATCATGGTTCCCACTTTCTTCCTCCTACATGTGTCTTGAATTTTTTAAATTGTATATTGCATTGTGTATAAAAAAATACAGTTGTAAATGACATTTATCCCCCCAAAAAGAGCAGGAGAAGTCCTGACAAGCTACTAATGTATGTTTAAAAAATGCAAGTCAATTTAATCTGTAGTTAAGCTGGAAGCGGCTCTGTTGCAGCTGTACTTGAATTCAGCTTACTTCATCTTCAAAATATGTTGAAGATAGAATCAGGCCTTTCCCTTCAGAAAGCCTTGATATCTGAGCTGTTGTGAAACTCTCGTAACTACTTTCTCCTTTGATATCCAGCTCTCAACTTTTTGGTGGCTTAAAACTCTATTCTCTCCAGCTTTTTTGCACCTTGCAAGACCTCTCTCTGCCCTGTTGTCTTGCTGTTGACTTAGAAAGGCCACTGTAGTATGCTCAGTGAAGACCTAGGATGTGTGAGATGACTTTTTTCTTGCCCTTCTCTGCCCTAAGGCTTTGGAAAGTACTCCCATTTCACTTAGTGAAAACCTAAACTGTGGAACTTTCATCTTTATGCTAGTTTGTAAACAGCCATTAAAAGTTTATTAACGTTTCATCTGTCTTCTCTCGATCTCTTTCTGTGAGGGATTCTTCCTCTTCTTATCACTTTGCCAACAAGGAAGCCATCAATCAATCGCTTCTCCTCTAGAAAATTTGTCACCTGTGGAATATAGTTCATCTAGTTTTCTTTTTCTTTTAACACTCAGCCATCTGGTGATTTTTTTAAAAAAAAACTCTGACTTTGGGAATTAACTGGCTTGTTCTTGTTGTTAGCCTAAAATTTTTTATACCTGCAACCTTCTGGTAGATGTAAGAACAATATTTCTCATGTAAAATACAAAAGTTTGCAATAATTTTTGAATGAATAATGAATTGAATAAGTAGATAAAGTAAATGAATTAAGTAAATGAAACATGAAAACAGCACACTAGCCCTGGCCAGTATGGCTCAGTTGGTTGAGTATCATCCCATTCATTGAGAGGTCATTGGCTCAATTTCCTGTCAGGGCACATGCTGGGGTTGTTGTTTCAATTTTTCTCTCTTCTCTCTTCCTCTCCCTTCTGTTGTCTCTCTAAAATCAATAAAAACATATTTTAAAACAAAACAAAACAAAAGAGTACATTAGTTCCCCAAACCAAGAATTTTAAAATGGAAAGCATTTTTCCATTGTGAGTTTGTCCATAAAATACAAGCAAAGTATTATTAAGGGTTCTGTGGTTACCAATCACCTTCTTATCCCACAGAGCCATCCTTTCAGTCTAACTTGTCATGCCAATTCCAGAGTCTTTGCCTGAGAATTTTGTCTTGCCCCAAAGCAATCTCTGAGCACATAATTATGCATTGGAAAGAATATCTGGAATACCACAGAAAAATATTATGTGGTCAGCCCTAGGACATTTATTTTGTAAATATGTGCAGAGCGAGTAGGATGCATAACTGAGATTTAAAAGTTTGCTTCTTTTCCTAAACCATGAATTAGTTATTCTAACTTTAATTCCTTATATGTAGCTAATCCTGCAATGATTTAACCAAGTACTGTCCATATAGACAATCATGTGAGATAATTTGGATAAGTATTATTTAGAGAAGAAGAGTTTAAGATCAAATTAATACTAAATAGTGTATTCAGCCTTGAACCCTGGACTTCTGATTCTGAGTCAAGGGCTCCTTCTAATACATCTCACTGTCCCTCATATTCTCGTGTTCAAGGTTTTGAATAATGACAAAAGACTTACCAGTTTTACTCTACCATAAAATCTGTTTTCTTCAATGAAGTAATGACAATGAATGCTCTTTTACCGGTAATAAGCCATTTTTATAGCCCAGAACCATCCTCCTATTAAAAGTTTACACCATGGTGGAAGTCAAAGAGCCAAAATAGTCTTCATTTTTATATTATTCAGCTAGAGGGAATCTAGTTTTGTTGGGAGGAGAAGCTTATTAACCTGAACTTGTTGGCCCTAAAGAGTTGTTATTTTATTGCTTAAAAAATGCATTATGTCATACTTAGATAGTTGCAAGCAATTAGAATTCAAAGGTCACAACCTTATCCAGATTTAGAGCATGGTCCTAGTGTTTTCTTCTTCTGTTTCACTGGGACTTTTATTCAGCACTGAAAGAAACATTCATTTTGTAAATGTTAATTCACACTCTGGATTTCGTGAAGTGTTTTGCCTGTGTCATTTACATTTTAGCACTGCCTCAGTTTCAGTCAAGTCCTCTTTCCTGATCAGAACTAGCCTCCCTCTGTCAGAGTGGCAATCTACCTTGCTTTCTTGGCTCTATCTTCCCACAGGTTCCCACTAGGGATTATATCACAAAGGTTATATTTCCTTTCTGTACCAGTTAATAGATAGTATTGTTGCCTTTAAAATTCCCATTAGTTAATAATTTAACATAATTATATCCTTCTCATTATAAATTCTGGTGGGCAAAACAAAGGCATTTTTTTTTCTTTCTTTCTCTCTCTTTTTGTAACTAGACAACTTTATTTTGGTTTCCTGTCCCAATAGGAACCAGAAACATCTGTTATTTCAGGGTCTCTCTCGTTTACTTAGTGTTGTTTCTAGGTAGGTACCCAGGATAGGACTTAAATAGTGGTGAAGTACCAGAGTAGGGAAAGCCTCTGGTCATTGTCCTATGTCATTACTGGCTTGTGATAAGGTGTCAGCATTCTTACGCAATCCTCAGAAGTCTATCTATTTAGGTCACTAGCATTGCCTCCTTGTTTTATTCAAGGCCTCTAAATGGCTGCCAGCTCTAGGTCATATCCCACACTGTTCTTGGTGATACCAATAATGATGTTACTCTCTTAATATAAAGGCTTGTGCAGATTCTTCAAGGCCATTTCAGGATTATTGGCCCAAGCTCACTATGCATATATTTCTTCTGCCCTCAAGTATATTGTCTTAGAGCCTAGGACCCACAACTTAAACCTAGGGTAGCATTTGAGCCCATAGTATGGTATATTGAATAGACAGTTACCATATTTTACCTGTCAAGCTTCTAACCCCCTTTCTGATTTGGGAGACAGCCCCTATTATGTGTCCATTTGGAAAGTAGTAGGTTCTTACCTCCCTTTACAGATGAAAGAGGGAAGTAACCCCACTCTGCAGCCAGTACAAGAACACATGACACAGCCTTTATCATTCGGGTCCTTCCACAGTGAGTGTCCATCATTGTGGTTCCTGCTGTCTTGCCTTTGCTTGTTTTTGCCAATTGCCCTGCATGTACTTTTCCAAGTTTCCCATTAATTATGTAAGCCACCGGTTAAACTTCTGTTGCATTCCATTTATTGTTTAAATAGCCATAATCAGTTTTCAGTATTGTTTCTATAATCCAAACTATTATAAGGCAGGCTAAATAATGCCTGCAGCATGAGCTACATAGGCAAATGGGCCTGAAAGGGGCTCAGAGACTCCTTGCATGGGCATTTGAGGAGAAATAGAGTATTTATGAAACAAGACATTAATGGCACAGATTATTGGCATATACATGAAGGATTTTTCTATTGAGACAAGAACCTCTGTAGGTTGATACCTGAAGACCAGATAAGAATAAGGACTCCTCAGAGGTTGGCAGGATGGAGCAGTGACAACACTTAATAAACAATACTCCTCTCCATGCATCACTATTAGAGACACCTTATCAGAGGAAAAGGTTAGGGAGATCACTTGACAAAATTAAGAAGTTAAGTTCATTATAACTTGTTAAATTTTTTGTATACTTGGACTTGGTAATAGAAGAGTTAGTTTATATACTACATTAACCTTTGCTATTCTATTTATTTATAATTTCAACCTGCCTACCATCACAAAGGATTTGAGGCCACTGAGACTTGCTTGATATTCTAATGAGACAGGAGCTTGATGAATCACCTGCATCTGCTCACAGCCCTGATCATTAGAGGCTGAAGGGAGGCCTGGGACTAATCCAGGCAGCCCCAGCTTGACTTAGCCATTAGGCAGCTCTGCAGCTGCTCTCCCAATCATAGAGCCAGACTGCAGCGACAGAAACAGAAACTGCTCATAACCTGTCCAGCTTCCAGAGAATTTCATCTCCCAGGACTTATGTCAATGATGTGCATTTCCTTTCAAAAAACACCAGGTTGATCTGTTAGTGATAATAGGGGATATCAATCATTCAAGAAGGGTGTGAAGGTACATCAGACAGGCAATACATAAACAGATGGATTTTCATAGGACTCCTTCCTGTTAAAGTGACTTCAGAACTCACTGGGAAAGAAAATGCATCAGATGTGATGCTGAGGAGTTGGGCCATAGATATACTAGTATATGTGTATAGACTACTATGTAGCAATGAACACAGTAACAGTAATCATTTCTGGCTGACACGACTAAGAACTTCACACACTTCACTCAGACATCAGCTGGGTGCTTAGCATGCTCCTTAAACTCTAGCTGAAATTTCTAACATTCTAAACCTCATGGCCTAAGCAGAGTCAATGTCTTCCCAAGATTTGGGCAACTCCTATGGCCTTGCAGCCTCAGGGTCCTCCACCTCCATGCTCTTGCAGGTGTGTGTGCTGTCTGGTTCACCACCCCGTCCCCAATGTCAACCAAGTCACAGAAATCAGCCTGTTTACCACTTTTCACAATACATCCAATCTCTCTCAGCATCCTGGTATTCTATAAATTTTACTGAGCATTTGTTTTTGTTTTTACTCAGGGACTAATGCCCCAACCCATAGGTAGAATCAGAGAAGAAATTTGAAATGACAATAGTAATTTAATTTTCTGATGATAGAATGATTTTGGGGTAGCATCTCATGTTTGGTACTGTTCTAGTATTCTATGACTGCTCTGGAAAATTACCATAAACTTACTGGCTTAGCCAATACAAAATATTATTTGAAAATTCTGCAGATCAGAAGCTTGAAATGGGTCTCACTAGGCTAAATTCAAAATAGCACAGTGGAATTCCTTTCTGGGCGCTGTAGGAGAGAATGTATTTCCTTGCCTTTTCCGGCTTCTACAAATGAATTTTCATAGGACTCCTTCTTGTAAAAGTGACTTCAGAACTCACTGGCAAAGGATGTATCAGATGTGATGCTGAGGAGTGGACTGAAGATGGTGCATAGATATATATGTGAATAGACTACTATGTAGCAATGAACACAGTAACAATAATCATTTATGGCTGAAACTATATTTAGAACTTCATACACCAGATCCCTTGGCTCATGGCCCCTCTTATCTTCAAAGACAGCAATATTGTCTCTCCCTGGTCATTCTCCTATAGTTATATCTCCCACTGACTCTCTTCTGCTTCCTATTCCACTTTTAAGAGCTATCTATCTTATCTTGAGGTCAGCTGATTAACAACCTTAATTCCATCTACCACCTTAATTCCTCTTTTACATGTAGCTAACATATTCATAGGTTCTAGAAATTAGAACCAATTTGAGGAGGGGGTGGGCTGGGAGGTGGGGGTATTATTTTGCCTAACATTCATACCCAATTTTCTTTTCATTATTAGATTAGAAATATTTTTTTTAATGTTTAAGAACAAATAATAAACACAAATCTTAGCAACTTCCTAGAAATACCTCATTAGCAATCTCAAATAGGTTAATGCCAGGATCAAAAAATCCATGAGTTCTAACTACAATTCTGTTATCTAGATTTCTCAAAGATAGTTCTCTTCAATGCTTCTTACACTGATTTGTGGTGGAGCAGGGAAAAAGAGAGAAGGGTTCCAAGGTCATGTTTTCTATTTCTCTAAATTACATGGAAGGAAAGTACAGAGCAAAATCTTCAACCTTGCATTTGATACTAATCTTTCAGGGTGAAATGCTGAGTTCAAAGGAATGTACAACAACATCTTTCAAGGCTTTGTGTGGGCCAAAGGGAAACTTAAAATGAAGTAATTTAGAACATATTTACTATTGAGGGCTTATTGTGTGTGAAGAATTGCAAAAGCTGATTTAGGGGCATTAGGAATGAATGAGATATGGTCTCTCATCTCATAGAGGTTCATAATCTGGGTGTGGAGAGGAGCTATGCACAAAAAATTCTGAATACGAATGAAGAGATGAATGGTTTGCTGAGTTTATACTGGTTTGAGAGCAGACTGCATGTATCAAGCTCTAATATGAAGGTTCTGAAGTGGAAATTTAGTACTGTGACCTGGAGGGGCTGATTTAACATTCCATTTGGTGGTCATTTCCTGAAAAGGAAGCCCATAATAATAACTTCTTGCTTTGGCCAACTTCCTAAGAAGTCACTCTAGTTATAAGGAACCACAAAAAATTTAAAATTTTATTACAGTGATTCACAAATTTGATGCTTGTTAGATTTGCCTGGGTGCAAGAAAAGTGAAACATAGGTACAAAGACTCATCTTCAGAAATCCTTATTTAATTGGCCTGGGTAGAGCTTGGTCAGAAGTATGTTTTAGAAAGCTCTTTGGGTGAGTCTAATGTATAGCCAGTGTAACAAACTAAACGGATAGACTGGATGTCCAACTTTGAGTTAGTTTTGTAATTGCTTTAAATCTTAGTCTCCATTTATGTAAATATAATAGATGATACCTTATCTGTGAAGTTGCCTTCAGATTAGATAATACACCAAATTAAACATTAATCCCCATGTTCTTAATAGCATATTAACTCCAGTGTCCTTTCTACATGAGACACTAAGAGTTAGAGGTCAAGACCCAGACTCCAAGGCTGATGTCCAAGATGAGAATCCTACTTCTGCTACCTACAAGCTGTGACCTCTGGCAAGCTGCCTCCCTGTGCCTGTTTCCTCATCTGCAAAATAATAATGATAGTTAGTATTCAGATTAAATAAAATAAGAAATTAAATGTACCTAGCACAAAAGTACATAGCCTGCATCTAATTGTGAGAAAGCATCAGATAAAGCCCACCAGGTGTGTACTCTTTATAAATGCAAATGGCATAAAATAAAAAATACAGATTTGGAAAATATTTCAGATTAAAGGGAACTAAAGAGACTTAAAAATTGAATGCCATACATGTCATTGGATTTTCTTCTGTTATTAAAGATATGATTGTGATAATGGGGTATGTAAATAAAGTCTATATATTACAGAACAATATTGTAATAATGTTAATTTCCTGATTTTGATAATTGTACTGTGGTTATGTAAATGAATATTTTTAAAGGAAATATGCATGGAAGTAGTTAGGGATAAAGGACAATTCTGTCTGCAACATACTCAGAGAGAGACAGAAAACTTAAAGCAAATATAGAAAAATATTAACATTTGGGAAATCTTTGTGGGACAGCTAGAAATTCTTTGTTCTGTTCTTGTCACTTTCTTGTAGGTCTGATATTATGTCAAAATAAATTATATATATATTTTATATATTATATATATATTTATAAATTATATATATAGTTAATCCTTACCTGAGGCTATTTTTGCCATTGATTTTTGGAGAGAGAGAAGAGAGAGAGAGAGAGAGAGAGAGAGAGAGAGAGAGATGTGAAAGAGACACATCAATTGGTTGCCTCCCACAGGCATCCTGACCTGGGCCAGGGAACAACCTGCAACTCAGGTATTTGCCTTTGACCAGGAATCTCACCCTGTACCTCTGTGGGCACAGGCCTAGTCTCTACCACTGACCTACACCTGCCAGGGCAAAAATATTTAAATATTTTTTAAAAAGTTCCTCTTTGGCTCTGTCCAAGTGACTCAGTTGGAGTGTTGTCCTGTACACCAAAAGGTGGCAGGTTCAATTCTTTGCCAGAGCACATGCCTGGTAGTGGGTTCGATTCTTGGTTGGGGTGTGTACAGGAGGCACCCCAGCAATGTTTCTCTCTCATATCAATGTTTCTCTCTCTCCCTTCCTTTCTCTAAAAATCAATAAAAACATATTCTTGGTGAAGGTTTTTTTAAAGTTCCTCTTTGCCCTGTAACAAATATATTCACAGGTGCCAGGGTTTAGGACATGGGCATATTTTGGGGGATAGAGGATGGCACAGTGTGCCCCAACTAATTATGCATCTTTCTGTGGCACCATTCTAGGCACCTCACAGAAGTTCTGTCTTTTATCCAATTTGTTTGTTCTTAAAGAAACAGCAAGTCTTTCTGCCCTTTCCCCAAGTCAAAAATTACAGGTCCCTGATAAATGTTCTAATAGTTCTTTGGAAATAAAGTTGGGGGTCTCACTGGGGTCTGAGGCCTGAGGAGGAAGCTGAGTCAGAGAATCAGAGATTGTTTCAGACAGAACTGGGGTAATTGGTCAAGTTACAAGGTTAGCCAGCTAACTGTGATAAGTTATGGATTGGAATAGAGACAATGATGGAGCCAGGTGGGAGAAATTCAGAACAAAAAGAGGAGGGTAGTAAGTGAGTCCAGTTACCAGAACAGAGGTTAGTACACCCAGTGTCCAGAGTACACTCTAGTTATTTCTCTTTCTTCTTTCCTTCCTTTTTTTTTTTTTTTTGATGTCCTTCTTTCTTTTATTTTTGACATGATTTCCTTCTAGAACGTAGTAAAATGTTTCTCATTTTAAAATATCAAAACAGTATAGGGAAAAAATTAAATAAGGTTGAATTACTCAAAATCCCACGACCCCAGAATCTTTCCTCTCCCTTAACAGGGGACAGCCTTCCAGCTCCTGCTGCACCCATGTGTAGATCTATATGTACAAAGTTACATAAATTGTCACCTGTGCTCTACAGCACCTCTCATTCTACTGTGTAATGCACACATTTCCTCAGCATAAACAGAAATAAATCCCACAATTCATACTGGCTACGTGATTCCTTTGTGTGAGTGTACTATCATTTATGAACTAATCCCAAATTGATGTACATTTAGGTTGTTTCAGATGTTTTATAATCTCTAAAAATCCAAAAATAAATGTTTGGGAATATATCTTTTAGGCCTTATGTAATTTCGAAAGTCTGTAACTGAGAAAAACAAATTGGGGATTTTTAAAACTCTCTTTGTTACCTGACTCAGTTTGCCTCTAACTTCACATTTCTACGAACAATGACAGTGCCTGTGTCCTTAAGCCTGTGACAAAACATTTCCCCCAATCTTGACTTTTTTCCAATCTAATAAGAAAAACAGGGAATTTCACAGCTTTAATTTCCATTTATTTCCTTACTAGAGGCCCGATGCACGAAATTCATGTTTGTAATTGGGGGTGTCCCTCAGCCCAGCCTGTGCCCTCTCGCAATCCTGGACCCTTTGCTCCTAACCGCCCACCTGCTTGCTCCTTACTGCCCACCTGCTTGCTCCTTAGCACTTGGCTCGCTGCTCCTTTGAGCTGCCACGGAGGCACAAGAGGCTCCCACCACCGCCGCTGCACTAGCCAGCCATGAGCCTGGCTTTTGGCTGAGTGGTGCTCCTGCTGTGGGAGCTCACTGACCATCGGGGGGCAGCTCCTGCGTTGAGCGTCTGCCTTCTGGTGGTCAGTACGCATCATAGCGACTGGTCGTTCTTGTCATTCCAGTCATTCCACTGTAATGGTTGCTGGGCTTTTATATATATAGATGTTCAAGATAAAAATATCTTATAGCATGTAATAGCCATGGTCCTTTGAGTATTTGCTATTGAAGGCAGAAGCCTCAACAAAATTATATCCCTTTAAGCTTAAAAAGTTTAGTCAAATTTTCAATGCTTCAGAATTCCTCCTCCCTATTTTGCATGAGTGTGTGTGCATGTGTGTGTGTGTGCATGTGTTTCAGGAAAATTTAGAGACTACTATTTGAAGCACATACTTTGGAGCCAGACTATACAAGTTTGAATGCTTACTAGTTGTATAATCATGCCTCCGCTTCCTCTAAAAGTAGGCATAATAGTACTTGCCTCATAAGATTATTGTGGGGATTAGAGTTACTTTTTGTAACATGCTTGGAACAATGTCTCACACATTACTTAGTCTCTTAGGAATATTAATGCTAATACTTTCCGGTTGTCTTAGAGGCAAAACGTTTTTGGATTTCAGTACAGTAGAGAATGTGCTAATGCAATACTGGGTTCTGTTAATTTAAAAAAATTCATTCCCATATAATAAAACACTCTGCCATCCCACACCTCTTTTTAAAAATTCTGATAAATATGTGCAAAGAAAGACATCATACCAGTAAGTGTGTGTGTGTGTATGTGTGTTTCTATCAGGATAAAACATAAAAACATTATTCCACCCACACAAATATACTATGACCCTTTTTATTATTAAAGACATAATTCCCATCTGCTTATTCCAGCAAGTTATATGAGTTGTTATTTCTTTGAGTACAAAAAGAAGGAAGACTGTTATTGATTGGTGAGAAATTTTTTTTACATTACTTTTTTTTTACTGTTTAGAATTATTTACATTTCTTTGACTCTTCTTAAAGCAAATTGCAACTTCTGATTATGTTTGTATTGATAAAAAGTATTTCATCTGAAGGTTTACAAGAAAATTGGAAACACTGTCCCAGAGAAGATAGCAGTTTTGTCAGTCAAGATACCTTCCATGAAGGCTGTTGAAAAATATAGGCTTGCCCTCACTCCAGAAGGAAATTCTACCTTCTGGCAATATGCATTAAGCCCATGAGAGAAGCCTCAAAGGGCAATGATTTTTTTTAAAAGCCTTTGAAAAAAATAAACAAATTAAAAATGGGGACGAGAGAAAAGGCAGATTGCAAATCAGGCAAATATGCACCCCGCTTTCCTTTGGACAACAGGAAAGATGAAAAGAAAAGCAGAGAAGGAAGCAGATACACAGTAAGGACATTTGGGAGAAGTGAGGGTCAGTGCAAAAATCTGCTAGAAACAGAAGGGGATAGTAGTGTGTAGCTGGACATTTGTAAACAAGGATCTGAAGTCCTGCCAAGAAGAAGTGAATGTTCTATCAGGAGCACAGCATGACTTGCAAGTGAGTCATGTTGGGTCAAGATTGCACACAATCTTGAGTTCCAGGAACATTTACCTCCCTGAGAAAGGCTAAGATTAAATAGTCGTGGGTGTAGAGCAGAAAGGGAGGACACAGCTGCAAGTTGTCTTTAATACGCTATTGTAATAATATAGAACAAAACAAGATTTAGTTGATTAACTGCTGAGGCACTAACCTTGTGCCAAACCCCAATAAAAGCAATGGTGAGAGTGCAGAGTTTGCTACATGCCTGAGCGAGCTGTAGCCCTCTGTCCGGCATCAAACATCCTGTGTGCTTGTCTTACCTCTGTGTCTTCGGTTCATTAAACATCCCTCAACACTAGTGAGACCAAGTTTGTGGAAAACATTCATCCCATGGGCCGTATAAGGCCCACAAATCATTTGGTCTGGCCCTGCCAAGGCATTAGGGATGAGTTAAATGTTTGAGCAAATATAGTAGGCTCATTTTTAAGTTGATAATTTTGTATGGTATGTGAATGGTGTTATAAAAATCCAAATGGTCCTTGGCAGAACAAAGTTTCCTCGCCCTGGAGAGATATGTAACTCCTTTGGTCTCATGAAATATATTTCTGCCCTTGATAAGATTGTGGGGCCTACTGTCAAAGCACAGCTCAATTTTCAGCCATGCGGCAGATGGAGAAGCCATGAGAAGTTGTGGGTATATAAAAAATGAGTATTGCAGAAGCCAGTGGCCAATAGCCATCAGACAAAACAATTCTTCACAACAGTTATATACAGGCAGGCAGCCATACACTGGCTGGTGAAGAGATATATCTTTCCCACAAAAGCAGCATTAGTCTCTGTACCCACAGCTATTATCTTAGCAGCCACTTGCTGTCCCCTGGACTCTCCACCTCACATTGTAGTGGTATCTAAGCTCTCTGGCTCAGCAGCTTCTCCTGTTTCCCCTGCTCAGTACACTGACTGGTCTCTGTAGCCTCACATAGTAACTACCTCCTAACTTCTCTCTCCACACACTGGCTGGTTAACATGGTAGCTATATCTAAGCTCTCTATGAGTTCTTAGCCTTACATAGAAGCAGTATCAGCTCCATTTGAGCTATCTAGTTTCTCTTGCACATAGAGGAGCAATGCCTACCACCTTTGCTTCTCTGAGCTCTCTAGCCTCTTTGGCTCACTCTTCACATACTTCTCTCTGGCTCACTCTTCACATGCTTCCCAGCTACTCTCTAGCAGACTAGCTAGTAACCTGTATATTATTCCAGAGACAAAGAAGGCTAGTTGCTAACAGTGACATCAATCATTTTGTCTACAGCAAGTCACAGCGTACCGTGATCTCACTGTGTCCTTGCAGCTGTGTAAGCACTAGACATTCTGATTAGGATTCCCATGTTCAGAGGGGCGTTGACGAGTCTGGCATACAATAACAAGGCCTTTCACACTCTCCGTGGCCTTGGCTGTCTGGGGATTCTGGCGTGGTTCCCACACTTACCCTTCTAAATAGACTTCTTTTTAAACTTAAGAAATGAGCTAAACTTAAGTAAAATGTTTGATGCAAGCTTTTTATTTTCCTTCCTAACATAAAAAAAATAGATTTTATTGAAATAAAATGCAAATTTTTGTTAAAAAATACCTTTGGTGGAATATTTTAATTAAAAAGTCTTGGGCATTTCCATTTTGCATGGATCAGTAGTGAATCTAAGTTTAAAGTGTATTTGCTGGGAAATTAGTTTGGTTATTTAATTTCTATCAATATTTCTTCCCATATAACATTTAAAAAATCTTTTTCTTTATTAAGATATTACATATGTGTCTTTATCCCCCCCCTTTATCCCCCTAAACCCCCCACTCATGCCCTCACCCACCTGGTGTCTGTGTCCATTGGTTAGGCTTAGATGCATGCATACAAGTCCTTTGGTTGAACTCTCCCCCTCACCCCCACCCTCCCCTACCTTCCCTCTGAGGTTTGATGGTCTGATAGATGCTTCTCTGTCTCTGGATCTGTTTTTGTTCATCAGTTTATGTTGTTCATTATATTCCACAAATGAGTGAGATCATGTGATATTTATCTTTCTCTGACTGGCTTATTTTGCTTAACATGATGCTCTCCAGTCCCATCCATGCTGTTGCAAATGGTAAGAATTCCTTATTTTTTTTTTTTACCTTAGTGTGGTATTCCATTGTGTAGATGTACCACAGTTTTTTAATCCACTCACCTGCTGATGGGCACTTAGGCTGTTTCCAAATCTTAGCTATGGTAAATTGCTCTGCTATGAACATAAGGGTGCATATAGCCTTTCTGACTGGTGTTTCTGGTTTCTTGAGATACATTCCTAAAAGTGGGATCACAGAATCAAATGGGAGTTCCATTTTTATTTTTTTGAAGAAACTCCATATAACTTTATTTTTTCAAATTTTCTTCACCTGAAGGCAATTTAAACATTAGAAATTTGAACAATATACTTTTTATGAAAAATCTACAATATTTATTTGCAAAGATTATAGGAAATATTTTCTAATTTTAAAGTTAATATTTGAAACACAGTGAAATCTCACATTTCTGAATATATTACTGCAGTTTATTATTATCTTCATCTAGCCTTATTCATGAAAATTTATAAGACAACATTTTATCTTTATCAAGCACTGAGCTAAGTACTATGATTTTTTGTAAGGAGCTGAATTGTGTCTGCCTCTAGTCCATTAATGCCCAACTCCACCACCACAATTCACATATTCAAGTCCTAACTCCAATGTTACTGAATTTCTAAATAGGGACTTTTAGACTTCTGGAGAAACCAAGATGGCAGCACAGGTAAACACCGGAGATTGCTGCCTCGCACAACCACTTCAAAAATGCAATGAAAAGACGGAACGGACATCACCCAGAACCACAGGAAGGCTGGCTGAGGGGAAATTCTACAACTAGAAGGAAAGAGAAAAGCATACTGAGACTCAGAGGAGGCACAGTGCAGAAAATACAAAGGTGCGGAGGTGCATGCAGAGCGGGCTGGCGGCTGAGGGAACAGTTGTTTGTTTCAATCCGGAGGGAGTCTCAGGCTCTGAGCTTCAGTTCCAGGCGAGTCTCTGAGGACCCAGACTCAAATGGGAGAAGCAGGACTGTCTGGCATTGGTCGGAACTCGAGGGCAGCTTTCTCTCCGAGTGTTGCAGCGGTTGCTGGGACTCTGAGAGGCAGAGCCTCTGGGGACAGGACTGAGAGCAGCCATAACTGCCCCCTCCACCCACCCTGCTGATCCCCTGGGACCCACCCTGCCCAAGCCTTGCACAGAGGATAGCCTTAGGCAAAGGCTAGATTGGCACCTCCCTAGAGGACAGAAGTTCTCCCACTGAAGACACAGCTGATTCTCACAGCCAGTTGGCCTGGAGGTCAAATCCCGCCCCCCCAGTATTACCTACAACAATCAAGGCTTAACTACAACAAGACTGCGCACAAAGACCACAAGTGGGTGCACCAAGAAAGCATAAAAAATGCGGAATCAAAGAAACAGGACACAACTGACAGAAATGGAGGATATAGAGTTCAAAACCACACTTTTAATGTCTCTCAAGAACTGTCTAGAAGCCGCCGATAAACTTAGTATGGCCCTCGAAAGACTGGTGAGACTGCTGATAAATATAGTGAGATCCTCAAAAAATCTAATGAGACCCTTGTTGTTGTGATAAAGAACCAACTAGAAATTAAGCATACATTGACTGAAATAAAGAATATTATACAGACTCCCAACAGCAGACCAGAGGAGCGCAAGAATCAAGTCAACGATTTGAAATGCGAAGAAGCAAAAAACACCCAACCGGAAAAACAAAATGAAAAAGAATCCGAAAATACGAAGATAGTGTAAGGAGCCTCTGGTACAGCTTCAAGCGCACCAACATCAGAAGTATAGGGGTGCCAGAAGATGAGAGAGAGCAAGATATTGAAAACCTATTTGAAGAAATAATGACAGAAAACTTCCCCTACCCAGGCTGTGGTATTTTTTTTATGGCAGCCCCAGCTGGCTGGCTGATACATTTAAGTTTAATCAAAAAAAAAAACTACTCTTTTCAGGAACTAATGGCTGATTATATCAATGATACTAGACAAAGTCACCATTTTTCTTTTCTTTGACATAACAGGAAGAAATTTACATGTGTAAACACACTCTATTTATTTCAATTACATTTTACTTTCAATATTATTTTGTATTGGTTTCAGGTGTACCGCATAGTGGTTAGACAGTTATACACTTTGCAAATGTTCCCTTGTATATTTCCAAAACCCACCTGGTCCCCTGCATAGCTATTATGATATTACTAGAGGCCCAGTGCACGAAATTCGTTCATGGGTGGGGGGGTTCCCTCAGCTCAACCTGCACCCACTCCAATTGGGGACCCCTCTCACAATCTGGGACTGCTGGCTCCTAACCACTCACCTGCCTGCCTGCCTGATTGTCCCTAACTTCCTCTGCCTGCCTGATCACCCCTAACCTCTCTGCCTGCCTGCCTGATTGCTCCTAACTGCCTCTGCCTGCCTGATCACCCCTAACTGTCCTCCCTTGCCATCATGATCTCGCCCCCAACTGCCCTCCCCTTCCAGCCTGGTTGCCCCCAACTACCCTCCCTTGCCAGCATGATCTCGTCCCTAACTGCTCTCCCCTGCTGGCCTTATTGCCTCTAACTGCCTCTGCCTGCCTGATCGCTCCCACTGCCCTCCCCTGACAGCTTGATCTCACTCCCAACTGCCCTCCCCTGAAGACCTGATCTGTCCCCAACTGCCCTCCTCTGCCAGCAAATTTGGTTCTGATTGGTCAGTTTCTATGCCAGTCAGTGTCTCCGTACCTATCAATGGGGCCTGATCAGAAAGGCGGGGCTGATCAGCAGCCCAGATGAAGGTCTGGAGAGAAATGGAGGGTGACTGTTGGCCAGGCCTGGAGAGAAAGAGAGGCAAGTTCTGATCAGTGGCTGCCACAGAGGCTATGGATCAGACCCTGCCTCTCTCTCTGCAGGCCTCTCTCTGGGCCTGATCCACAGTCCCCTAGGCAGTCATTGCTGGGTCAGGGTTCCCACAATGGCCCTAGTCAGTGCTGGGTAGCCATGGCAACCCAGCACTGACTTTGGGTCTGGTTGAGCTTTCTGTCCTAATCATGGTTACGACCCTGGCTCTTTATTATATAGATCAGTGATGGTGAACCTTTTGAGCTCAGCATGTCAGCATTTTGAAAAACCCTAACTTAACTCTGGTGCCGTGTCACATGTAGAAATTTTTTGATATTTGCAACCATAGTAAAACAAAGACTTATATTTTTGATATTTATTTTATATATTTAAATGCCATTTAACAAAGAAAAATCAACCAAAAAAATGAGTTCGCGTGTCACCTCTGACATGTGTGTCATAGGTTCGCCATCACTGATATAGATTGACTGTATTCCCTATGCTGTATTTTACATCCCTATGACTATTTTGAACTATCAATCTGTCCTTCTTAATCCCTTCACCTCTTTTACCCAGTCCCTTTTCTGGCAACCACCAGTCTGCTCTCTGTGTCTATGAGTCTGTTTCAATTTTGTTTTTTAAATTCCACATATCAGTTAAATCACATAATATTTGTCTTCCTCTGGCTGACTTATTTCACTTAGCATAAGTGACTCAAAACCTGATATGGAATCCTAGTTCTACCCATGTTGAGTGGGAAGGTTGTTCAACCTTCCTGAGCCCCAGTTAACTAATCTTTGTAAAAGTCATATAAGTAAGTTATATTTGTAAAAGACATAATAGCAAATACCATCACATTATTGTGAGGATTTAGTGCAATTATGTAAAATGTCTAGCACATAGTTATAATAAATTTGAATTTTTGCACAAGGTCACCCAGTTACTTAGGGATTGTGTGGCATAAAAGAGTAGCACACATTTTGACAGCTGAAATGTTGAGAGAATAAATAGCTAAAAATAATTAATGGCAAAATGGTGCAGAGATATCTGAAAAGAATGAAAATAATCTTTTCTTTCTTCATTGAGTCAGAATGAGTAGGTATACTCCTAGAGGAACACTGGGATATGTGGGGTAATCTTGAAGAAGCCAGAATTGTTCTGGGGAATAGGAAATGTTAGAGTCAGGGCAAGTCACTCAAAAATATCCTACAATGGCATATTGATTATTTCAAATAAAGTTACTAAAAAAAGCAGCCAATTAAAGAAGGGTATCTTAACCATCCTTTGTCTCCTTTAATGCAGTAAATAAATATCCCCTGTGAGAGATACTCTCCCTGTTACAAGGGGCCTGAGAGACATCCTTATCACCAGAATTAAGAAATGTGGGGCTGAAAAGCCTGTATAAACAAACCTTGTTACTTCTTTACTAAATTATTACCCAAACACAAATTTTGCTTAAATTCTTCACTAATAAGCACCTAAGCCTAAGTTCTTTCTACTGTCAAATCTTCACATATTTATTGTTTCTTTGTCTAAATGGTATTGAAAGGAGTTAAAGCAGAATTAAGTAGACTTGGTAAGGGATGAAAAAAGAAATCATGCAGCTAGCTGAAACCACAAAATGTTTTGTAGAACAACAGGATAGCACAGTGGCCAGCAAACTCATTAGTCAACAGTGCCAAATATCAACAGTACAATGTTGAAATTTCTTTTGAGAGCCAAATTTTTTAAACTTAAACTCTATAGAGTTTAAGTACAGTGGGGCCTTGACTTACGAGTGTCCCGACTAATGAGTTTTTCAAGATACGAGCTGTCTCTTGGACGATTTTTTGCTTTGAGTTGTGAGCTAAAATTCGGGTTATGAGCCAGCTTCAGATACCCCACTGCTAGTTGGCGCAGCGAATGTCACAGTGAACGCCACAACATCTGCCCAGCATCACGTGTCTCACTCATTCACTTTTTGATTTGACATACAAGTAATTTGAGTGCGAGCTCCGTCACAGAACGAATTAAACTTGTAAGTCAAGGCCCCACTGTACATTGTTATTAACTTAATTAGGGTACTCCTAAGCTGGCCTTTGCTAAAAACATCCTCAATCTGATTGAGGTATGTTTGCTGATGTTGACCCCTTCCAACTCTCCCATCCTCAACTCATGCATGAATCGCACGTGCCTCCCCCAGTGCTGCGTATCCCGTGGCCCGCCTGCGCCACGTCTTCTGTCGCCCAACCGACCCAACACCCACCACTTCTTCTAACGCCACTTCTTCTAACACCACTTCTTCAAAATAGAAATCGCCCAGGCCGAAAACCGGCTTCTGCACATGGGCCATGAAGTTTCAACCACACTGTACCTGTGCGCCCACATGTGGTATTTTGTGGAAGAGCCACACTCAAGGGGCCAAAGAGCTGCATGTGGCTCGCGAGGCGTGGTTTGCTGACCACTGGGATAGCAGAAAAACAGGATAGCAGAAAAACAGGGCGTTTTGATGCAAGGATGATTTTTTTGCAAGTACACAATAAAATGTTGCAAAAAGACCAGGGACCAATCAGAGAGCGGCACAGATAGACAAAGAGTGAGCCTTTAGTAAATACAAGGGGAAAAGCAGAATGCTTCGGTGGCAACCCATTTGGTCCCCTCTCTGAGCAGGGAGTCTGTGTATGCTTGCAATAAATTTCTGCCTTGTTTGAACTCCTCTGGTCCTCGGCTTCATTCTTTGATTCCGTGAAACACAACCCCAGAAAGAATTCCTGCTTGCTGGGTCCGGTATCATCTTTGAGGGCTCATCCTGAATCCTACCTCCTGACATCGAACCTCAGTCAGTGAGCAGAGAGAACCCTATTGCTTCTCTCTCTTCCTCTTATAGTACTGTGAGCATCCTTGGGCATCCATCAGCCGAATAATTCTGACTGCCGTTCTGAGGCAGGAATTCCCTTTCTTTCACTTTCTACTCCTTTGTCTTAGAGCAACATCAAACTACAGGCCATTTGATGTGGGCATGGGTCAGCTGCTTGGGTCACTGCCTCTAGAAGACTCCCATGTGAGGATAAACTGGTACTTGGACTGGGTTGGAAGGCAATAGGCCCCCACCAGTAGCCAGAGAAAGTCCAACCAATGACTGCATATGTGCTTGGGTCCCTCCCAGGCTCCGAAGATCAAAGAGGCACATTCCTCTCTCTGGTCCCAGACTCTCAAACATCCTTACATGAATAAGGACCTTGCAGAGGTGTCTTGGGGTGAACTCTAAAATGTGTAGGTGCCTCATAGGGAATGCAACTGTAATTAACTCTGACTTGTCCAGGGAGTGCAAATAAGGGCTGGTCACCCAGTGTTCCAGGTCCTCATGGCTGTTTAGACAACCGGAAAGAGATACTGAGGCACATAAAATGGGGGAGATGACCAGAACATCACTTCTTCTGGGAGATCCCTCCATAAGTAGCACAGTTTGACCCACAACACTTGACCCATTCCTGGCCTGTGTCCCTAGTAGGATATTTGGTTAGAGACTCGCTCTCTGGCCTTGCTACCTCCATTGCTCTCCTTGAGTGGACGCTCCAATGGCTTCGAATGGGAACCCCTTTTTGTTTGAGCCACCTTCCCAAATGAAGACCACACTAGCTAATTCACTATGGTCTTACAGGTCTAGACCCTGCACAGGGGATGTAATATTAAAGTGAGGGCCATTCCCCATCTATTGGCCCTGATTAAGCCCTGTTTATTTTCTAAAAGGCAACTGTTCACAGCCTTCTTTTGGGAGGGCCCCTGAGGATACAAGTCTAGGGTCCAAAGGGCTATTTTGATCCCCAGGTTGGGGGGCAAGACACGGAATTCCACTCCTATAGACCATCTAATTCTCATCCTACAGGAAGGGATGTGGGCTCTACAAAAATATGCATATCTCTGGGGGCATTGTAGGGAGCAAACATGGGTTAAATCAAATAGGACGATGCTAGTAAGTGCACATAGTACAATAGGTCAGTTCAGTTTTGTTAGTGGCCACTAACAGGTTTGAGCAAACATGGGTATGCACAGCTCCCCAAAAGAAAAGAGAAAGGATACCTGGCTCCTGGCCCAGGGTTTTGAGGTCTCATGGGTAAGCCATCCGCCATTCCAACAGACCTAATTTTGTGGTCATGCACAAAGAGGCATGCAGCTGCTTTTGGACACTAGGGAAGGGAATGGTCTCTCTACACTCTTTGACTAGAAAAGAGTGCTCCTGATAGCAAAGGGAAATTTTACAGAGGATGTTGGATATCTTTCTGTGTGTTTTTCTTACAGATGGAAGTGCTTCATCCACACCCTCTGCAGCTCTTTGGGCTGCATCTTAAAACATTGGGATTCCTTTGTCCCCCAGACTCTAAAGAAGAAACACCTGATTTTTTTCTGCACCCAGGAATGGACCTAATATAAACTGGCAGATGGGGAAAGTTGGCCCCCAGAAAGGAGTCTCAATTATAATGCCATTTTACAGCTAGACCTCTTCTGTAGGAGGGAAGGGAAGTTGTCAGAAGTTCCTTATGTCCAGACCTTCTTTGCCTTCAGAGTTAAACCAAATTTGTGCAGAGACTGTAAAATTTTTCATTTGTAATGCTAACAGCAAGACACCCATGAAAAACATATGTGGTGTCAAAATAAGCCAAAGGAAAATCATTTGGGCAAATATAAAAAGGACCACAAGTAAAATTTCCTTTATTAACCTTTGGTCGAGAATACATTTGTATATTTTCAGAGAACAACTCCAAGACCATGTGGATTCCTACAACAAAGAGGAATTATCAGGAATACTCCAGCCATGAGGACAAGAGGAAAAACAATCCAGAGATGGAAGACGCTGATGACGCTTTGCCATGCTAGCAGTCAAGCATCTGTGCATCACTGCAGGTTGCCCAGAATCAAACCAGAGAGGGTTGGACCTGCATTGCCACCATTTGTCCACCATCCAGAACTGAAATATCATTGCTGACATATACACATAAGGAACTGTCGGACATTGAAACTTGGACTCAGAACTTTGGACATTGAAATTGGGACTTAAACATTTTTGTTCTTATATGTTTATTTCTGGTCTACAAATACAAGATTTTTTAAGGAAGAAAGAAGGGGGAGATGTGGGAAACCGCCTATTGTCTTCACTAGCAGAGAGGTGTAGACAGAGAACCCGGAAGGCTGGTGACCATTGAAGCCCTAGCAAAGGTCAGAGCTGTGCACCACCTCTGTTAATCCAGATAATGGTAGCTGAAGCAAGGTCCCCACCTTTACTTATGTAAATCCTTATTGATAAGATAGTCTGTGTGTCACTGGAACCTCCCTGCCTAAGGGCTATGGGTGTATCTCATACCAATAAAAGCTTGGTGAGGCCTGAGCACCAGTGGAAGTCCTTCCTCTTGAGTTGGATTTACCCACCTGGCCCCCCAATATTCCCAAATTATCTCTTGTCTCTTCTCTTTCATTTGTGTGCGGCTCCTCTTCCAGATCCTGAACCCTGAACCATGCAGGACGTGGAGGGAAACATTTACCACAAGAAAGTCATGTTAACTAAATTGATTTAATCTGTATCTAATATTTTAAAACACATTAAAAGAGTCTGAATAACTGACATAAGACATGAAAGAAAAAAATCAAAATTATAGTAAATCTAAAATAAAGTCATAGAACTCAGTAAAGAATTAGAAATAAACAAAAAATATTAAAACTACTAGACTAATATATCAGACTATTAGAAGGAATACAAGAGAGAACAAACATAACAAATAATGCCCTGAGAGAAATAGGCAAAGAAGAAGGAAAGTATTTAAAAATAAAAAAATAATAAAGAGCTCATAGCCAGTTGCCCTGGAGGTCAAATCACCCCCAGTTTTGCCCAACAATCAAGGCTTAACTACAACAAGACTGCGCACAAAGACCACAAGGGGGTGCACCAAAAAAGCATAAAAAATGCGGAGACAAAGAAACATGAAAGAAATGGAGGATATAGAGCTAAAAACCGCAATTTTAAGGTCTTTCGATAATTTTCTAGAAACTGCCGATAAATGTAGTGAGATCCTCAAAAAATCTAATGAGACCCTCGATGTTGTGATAAAGAACCAACTAGAAATTAAGCATACACTGACTGAAATAAAGAATATTATACAGACACCCAACAGCAGACCAGAGGAGCGCAAGAATCAAGTCAAAGATTTGAAATGCGAAGAAGCAAAAAACACCCAACCAGAAAAGCAAAATGAAAAAAGAATATGAAAATAGTGTAAGGAACCTCTGGGACAGCTCCAAGCGTACCAACATCAGAATTATAGGGGTGCCAGAAGATGAGAGAGAGCAAGATATTGAAAACCTATTTGAAGAAATAATGACAGAAAACTTCCCCCACCTGGTGAAAGAAATATACTTACAGGTCCAGGAAGCACAGAGAGCCCCAAACAAAAGGAATCCAAAGAGGACCACACCAAGACACATCATAATTAAAATGCCAAGAGCAAAAGACAAAGAGAGAATCTTAAAAGCAGCAAGAGAAAGAAACTCAGTTACCTACAAGGGAATACCCATACGACTGTCAGCTGATTTCTCAACAGAAACTTTGCAGGCAGAAGGGAGTGGCAAGAAATATTCAAAGTGATGAATACCAAGAACCTACAACCAAGATTACTTTATCCAGCAAAGCTATCATTCAGAACTGAAGGTCAGATAAAGAGCTTCACAGATAAGGAAAAGCTAAAGGAGTTCATAACCACCAAACCAGTATTATATGAAATGCTGAAAGGTATCCTTTAAGAAGAGGAAGAAGAAGAAAAAGGTAAAGATACAAATTATGAACAACAAACATGCATCTATCAGCAAGTGAATCTAAGAATCAAGTGAACAAATAATCTGGTGATCATAATAGAATCAGAGACATAGGAAGGGAATGGACTGACTATTCTTGGGGGGGAAAGGGGTGTGGGAGATGCGGGAAGAGACTGGACAAAAATCGTGCACCTATGGATGAGGACAGTGGGTGGGGAGTGAGGGTGGAGGGTGGGGCGGGAACTGGGAGGAGGGCAGATATGGGGGGGAAAAAAGAGGAACAAATGTAATAATCTGAACAATATTGATTTAATTAAAAAAATAATAATAAAGAGATAAAATTTCAAGAGCAAATAACAAATATTGATGATAAGCAAACAAATCCAAAATATAGATATAGAAATCCCTAACAAAGAAAACAAAAGCAAGGGAATCTAACAGATACTGAAATTCAAGTAAACTATAATTAAAATATATGAAAATACATATGGAAAGAACATCTCACTTACCTGATAAAATCAACCCAGACTGCCCAAGAAAACAATTCTAGTAAAGATATCAGACTTTAAAGATTTTTTTAAAAAAGTCCTTTGGATATCTAGTCAGAATAAATGATTTATAAGGGCAATTAGGCTTTCATCATTCTTTTAACATTGATGCTTTATGCCAGAAGAAGGAAGAGGAGAATAAAGAGAAGGGGAAAGAGGAGGTCACCTTTAAAGAATGATAAAAAATAATTTGCATTTTCTTGGGAACTGATAAACAAAGAAATGGTTTCAATCATGTATCTTCCCTTTCCTATACAAACTCTACTACTGTGCAACCGAATAATAGATGAAGAGAAGTATCTCCATATGGATTATTTCAATCATTAAAATAAAATGAAAATGTAAAAAGCACTATTTTACAACCTTAAGTGAAATAATGTACTCATTAATAGGCATTGAGCATAATCAAAAGAGGGACAAATAGACATCCTGATTGTTGAAATTGATATATATTTTAGAAAGAATAATGGCACCCCCAAAGATATTCACATTCTAATTCTAAGAACTTATAAAATGTGTTATTTTTATATGGCAAAAAATGACTGCAATTGTCAATAAGTTAAGGATTGAGATGCAGAGATGGGTTACTACTGGGAATATGCTGGAAACAGAATGTTGTCAGAAACAGATTACCCGAAACTAGAATATGGAGAATTGGAATCATTGATGCACGCTTTCTCAACCAGAGTTCCCTGAGAGAATTAAGCTTTAATGTCCTGAAATACCTAAAATATGTAATAAATTAACTTCACTCCTTTGAATCTAGAATGCTGTTAGTTATGTACCATCTTAAAGGATTTTAAAATTCTGTGGATCAGATGAAGAGCCCTTTTAGAGAAAGGCTGGAGGGTATGACCATAAGAATACCTGACTTGCCGAAACCGGTTTGGCTCAGTGGATAGAGCGTTGGCCTGCGGACTGAAAGGTCCCAGGTTCGATTCCGGTCAAGGGCATGTACCTGGGTTGCGGGCATATCCCCAGTAGGAGATGTGCAGGAGGCAGCTGATCAATGTTTCTCTCTCATCGATGCTTCTAACTCTCTATCTCTCTCCCTTCCTCTCTGTAAAAAATCAATAAAATATATTAAAAAAAAAAAAAAGAATACCTGACTTAAGTAGAGGACAAGGTGATTTTAAAAGTTCAGAGAACAGAAAGTACTGATATGATCATCTGTGTGTAAATTCAATTTACTAAGAATTAAGACAAGAATAGTATTAGAGGTGAAATTATTGAAAAAAGAGAAGGGGTGACTCAGGGAGTGGGTAGATAACAGTGAAAGATGGAGGTTGATGCCATCTAATGATGGATATAAAAGCAGGTTTTCTGGAAAAGGAAAAATAGATGGAATGCACCAACAAGGAGAAAGGAAGAGATGCAGCTCCCCCTTCTCCAGGCCCATTGTAAGAGGACTATGGAAGATAAGAAGGCCACTTAAGGGCCTTACAGAAAACCAGAAAACCGAAGTCTTCAGAGGACAGTTGGCCCTTCAGCCAGGAGGTAGAGAAAACAATCATAAAATAGATAGAAGATAAATAGCATTTTGCTGATAATGGTCCCTAATATCCAGAGAGTACAGTGGAAGGACTCAAAAATTGAGGAGGGATGAGAGCACATTCAGACCTTATGGGTATTACAGTGTGGGTACCAAAGAGTGACTTGGCAGTCAGGGACTGTGGTGGTTGACATACACAGAAATAAAGGGCATGATAAGATTGCTCCAGTGGATTCAAGGAAAATAGTGCTGGTTGAATGGGAAGAGAGAGAGAAAGGTTTCAAGGGCCCTGTGATTTTGAGAAAGCCTAGAGGAGGTGTGGTCTTAGATCTAGTGCATACAGCTAGCCTATGTAATGAAATTTTTAAATATTGGAGGATCACACACCTCTTCAAGAATCTTAAGAAAAGGATGGATCATCTCAGAAAAATGCATATAAACTAAAAATTATGAAAATAATTTCAAGGTAGTGTTTTTAAAACTAACTACATCCATACATCTTTCTCACCCACTCTCATTTTAGATTCATGAATTTGAATTAGGAAAATTATTTAGACTCTGCTTTTTACTGTGACAATATTATTAAATGACATATTCTAAACTTAAAGGAGAATAATTTGTTATCCCTCCAGGGAAACTTATTTGCATTTGAACGTAGATATGCTGAAGACAACACTGAATCCAAGGCACTGAGTTGAGACAAGAAAAGAGTTAAGCTGAAAGATTAGGAGGGTCCTTTAAAATCCACCATGGAGACAGAGATCCACATCACCCACACCTAGGCCTAGCATCATCATTTAAGAAAAACTTTTCTTGCCGTGGTTGGTGTTGCTCAGTTGGTTGTGCAAAGAAGATGGCATCAACCAAAAGGTTGCTAGTTTGATTCCAAGTCTGGGCACATGACCTATATGCCCTATACAGGAGGCAGCTGATTGATATTTCACTCTCTGATGGGTATTTCTTTCTATACCTTTCTTTCTATCTCTATTTCTTTCTATCTCTTTCTCCTATTCTCTCTCTAAAATAAAATTTAAAAATCAATTTAAAAATCTTTTTAAAAAGAAAACCTTTTTAGTAAATATCATGGGTGCTTTATAGAAACTATACAAAGCAACAGATCCTGCCCTTGAAAAATGGAAAACTCTAGAATTTCAGGTCAACCTAAAAATGTACCTTCTAGTTTTGCCTATGCCTTTGCCTCTCCATTATGATCTTGGCTCAGTCATTTCATCTTTTTGTATTTTAGTTTTAGGACCATTAAATAAGAATCATAATATCTGCTTACAAGGAATTCAGAAGTGGTAATCTTGGCAATGTTAAATGGAGGTGTTAATTCTAATTAGACTGGCCTGTGTAAGAAGCACCTGTATTCTCTTATTTGCCACAAACCTCTGCTGAGACACAGGAGAAGGAAGAGCAAAGAAAAGACCTCTGATGGAAAAGGAGCCACAGAAATCCCGGAGAGGAGATAAGTATGAGCTCCTCATCCCTGGGATGTCCTCTAGCAGACAAGATTTCAGAAGATACACTCTTCTTAGACAGCTAGGAATTAGGAAAACCAGTTTGCATATTTTAAAGGCCACTGTTGATGTAGCAATTTGTGAAATGAAATGTTGCATATGAATAAGACATGGGTCATTATTTAATTGAAATTAAAGTATAATTCTGTATTTTAGGACTTATTTGCACATTTTAGAAAGTAAGCAAAAGATGCAAAATACTTTTTTCTAAAATAAAATTTGCAGTTCATTTAAACCCTGAATTAATATTTGGGCTACTTGAGTACAAAATTATAACATCTACTCATACTGATTTTGCTATTTAATATTAGTTTTTCACATTTAAATACTAAAAACTCCAAATAGCTAAAGAATTCAAACTTCTTTGGATAGATCACCTAATTTTTAAATGACATGATCGACAGTTGTTCCCTCATTTGAAAAAAATACAATTTGCATTTGTTCTTAAGTGTCAAGATTGAAGAGGACGTTTATATGTCAGAATGATAAACTTTGTGTGCAAAAGGTTACAAAAGAAGAAAAAATAGGTGGATTGACATTTTAATTTTATTTAACAATAGCATAATTATAGGTATAGAAATAAATATGAAATTAAATAAGTTCAAATTACGCTTCTGCCATTTTGTATTGTGTTTCCATGGGCTAAAAAATGCATTGACTTGAAAGGAAAGAGATCATTGGGCCTGGAGGTCAATAAATGAAGAGCAAAGCTTTAGGGCTTACCTCTGCATATATTTTTACTAACTTATCTAGGTTTAAGTTGTTTCTGAATTTGCATTCTAGTTAAGTTGGCTTAGTAAACACAACAAAACAAAACCTTTTTCCTTCCTCCATCTGGATTTTCTTCTTTAATTAGATGTACTGGCTTTTTTAAAAAAGTCCATACTTCACATAGATTAAGTTTGTTGGCCTTTGGCACCAACAATCTGTCATGTATATTCCAGGTAGACCTAGGAAATTTGTTATAGAAGGCAGGAGGTGATTATTGCTGAGTGATTATTGAAGTCTGGCTGGAAGGATAAAATATGATTAATATCCTGGTTTATGCCTTGATAGCTGGTTAAGCTTAATCAACTCTAGTCCACCTGGGACTTCATCTGAAGATTGAATCACTTTCCTATTAAATTTCTAAGCTTTATAGGAACTGCTTGGCTTCTCAGCTATAATTGGCATACACCAGTTCTACAGGCAGTGTGTAAGTAAGAGAGAGTTTTGCCAGGCACATCATATGGCCTCCATGCTGTCTGGCACAACTGGGGTTGTTGACCTGGGGTAGCAGTGGTCTTTGTGAATGTCTGGCCTTGCTCACAATGCAGAAGGAAAACAACCTTCCCTCTTGTAATACCACCTGGTGGTTTTAAGTGTGCAGCACCTGGAGTTGGGTTGGCTGGATTCAAATTTCAGCTATACCATGTAGTAACCATGTGACTCTGAGTAAGTTACATAAACATTATCTCTCAGTGTCCTTATCTGTAAAACAATGAGGAAAATAATAGAGCCTGTTTTTAAACTGTTATGAGGATTAAATAACATGTGTAAAGCTCTTTGAAGAGTGCAAAACACATAAGAAGCTCTCAAAATATGTCAGTGATAAATATATGCAAACTTTATAGAATATTCCCTCTAAAAGTTGCAATATCCTATAGTGTGTCTGATAGTATGAAGAATCTCATATTTTCTTAGTAAATTCCAGATGATATTTTCCCCAAAATACAAGACTTTTGATAACACCCTAAAATCATTGTGAATTAAAATATTTGTTACCACTCTCCTTCAAATATTATCTCTGGAATTCCCATAATTGAGATAACGGGGACAAAGGATTGTATTATCTGCCCTGCAGTGGTAGAAAGAACATAATTGTGATTGTATAAGCCACATACACAATTTTGGTATACACATTTGCTTTTTTTTTCCTCTCAGTTGAAATTCTTTTTTTTTTCTTATTGATTAAAGTATTATATATGTGTCCTTATCGTCGCATTGCCCTCCATCCCCCGACTCATGCCCTCACCCCCCTGGTGTCTGTGTCTATTGGTTAGGCTTATATGCATGCATACAAGTCCTTTGGTTGAGCTCTCCCCCTTACCCCCACCCTCCCCTACTTATCCCAAGCCTTCCTTACCTTCCCTCTGAGGTTTGACGGTCTGATTGATGTTTCTCTGTCTCTGGATCTGTTTTTGTTCATCAGTTTATCTTGTTCATTATATTCCACAAATGAGTGAGATAATGTGATATTTATCTTTTTCTGACTGGCTTATTTTGCTTAGCATAATGCTCTCCAGTTCCATCCATGCTGTTGCAAATGGCAAGAATTTCTTCTTTTTTACAGCAGCATAGTATTCCATTGTGGAGATGTACCACAGTTTTTTAATGCACTCATCTGCTGATGGGCACTTAGGCTGTTTCCAAATCTTAGCTATGGTAAATTGTGCCACTATGAACATAGAAGTGCAAGTATCCTTTCTTACTGGTGTTTCTAGTTTCTTGGGGATATATTCCTAAAAGTAGGATCACTGGGTCAAATGGGAGTTCCATTTTTAGTTTTTTGAGGAAACTCCATACAGTTCTCCACAGTGGCTGCACATTTCTGCATTCCCACCAGCAGTGCACCAGGGTTCCTTTTTCTCTGCATACTCGGCAGCACTTGTCATTTGTGGATTTGTTGATGATAGCCATCCTGACAGGTGTGAGATGGGACCTCATTGTCATTTTGATTTGCATCTCTTGGATGATTAGTGACTTTGAGCATGTTTTCATATGTCTCTCAGCCTTATATATGTCCTCTTTCAAAAAGTATCTATTTAGGTCCGTTGCCCATTTTTGATTGGATTGTTTATCTTCCTTTTGTTAAGTTGTATGAATTCCCTGTAAATGTTGGAGATTAAACCCTTATTGGTGATAACATTGGCAAATATGTTCTCCCATAAAGTGGGTTTTCTTGTTGTTGTATTTTTTTTGTTTGTTTGTTTAATCTGGTATTCTTTTTTTTTATTGCTTAAAGTAATACAAAGGGTATTACATATGTGTCCATTTTTCCCCCCGCCCTAGACAGTCCCCTAGCCTTCCCTATCCCCCAGTGTCTTATGTCCATTGGTTATGCTTATATGCATGCATATAAGTCCTTTGGTTGATCTCTTACCCCCCTCCCTCCTGCCCCCCAACCCTCCCCGGCCTTCCCGCTGCAGTTTGACAATCTGTTTGAGGCAGCTCTGTCTCTGTATCTATTATTGGTCAAAAGGTTATAATGGTCTCTATTATCCATGAATGAGTGAGATCATGTGGTATTTTTCCTTAATTGACTGGCTTATTTCACTTAGCATAATGCGATCCAGTTCCATCCATGACGTTGCAAATGGTAAGAGTTCCTTCCTTTTTAGAGCAGCATAGTATTCCATTGTGTAGATGTACCACAGTTTTCTAATCCATTCATCAACTGATGGGCACTTAGGCTGTTTCCAGATCTTCGCTATGGTGAATTGTGCTGCTATGAACATAGGGGTGCATATATCCTTTCTGATTGGTGTTTCTGGTTTCTTGGGATATATTCCTAGAAGTGGGATCACTGGGTCAAATGGGAGTTCCATTTTCAGTTTTTTAAGGAAACTCCATACTGTCTTCCATAGTGGCTGCACCAGTCTGCATTCCCACCAGCAGTGCATGAGTGTTCCTTTTTCTCCATATCCTCTCCAGCACTTGTCATTTGTTGATTTGTTGATGATAGCCATTCTGACAGGTGTGAGATGGTACCTCATTGTTGTTTTGATTTGCATCTCTTAGATGATTAGTGACTTTGAGCATGTTTTCATATGTCTCTTGGCTTTCTGAATGTCCTCTTTTGAAAGGTGTCTATTTAGGTCCTTTGCCCATTTTTTGATTGGATTGTTTATCTTCCTTTTGTTAAGTTGTATGAGTTCCCTATAAATTTTGGAGATTAGGCCCCTATCACATATGACATTGGCAAATATGTTTTCCCACACAGTGGGTTTTCTCGTTGTTTTGTTGATGGTTTCTTTTGCTGTGCAGAAGCTTTTTATTTTGATATAGTCCCATTTGTTCATTTTCTCTTTAGTTGCAAGTGCCCTAGGAGCTGTATCCAGTGAAGAAATTGCTTCGGCATATGTCTGAGATTTTGTTGCCTTTGGTTTCTTCTAGAATTTTTATGGTTTCCTGTTGTACATTTAAGTCCTTTATCCATTTTGAGTTTATTTTTGTGTATGGTGTGAGTTGGTGGTCTAGTTTCATTTTCTTGCATATATCTGTCCAATTTTCCCAAAACCATTTATTGAAGAGACTATCTTGGCTCCATTGTATGTTCTTGCCTCCTTTGTCAAATATTAATTGAGCATATTGGTTGGGGCCGATTTCTGGGCTCTCTATTCTATTCCATTGATCTATATGCCTATTCTTGTGCCAGTACCAGGCAGTTTTGAGAACTGTGGCTTTGTAATACAGCTTGATATCTGGTATTGAGATCCCACCTACTTTGTTCTTTTTCAGGATTGCTGCAGCTATTCGGGGTCTTTTTTTATTCCAGATGAATTTTTGGAGAGTTTGTTCTTGATCTATGAAGAATGCCGTTGGTATTTTAATGGGAAGTGCGTGGAATTTATAGATTGCTTTGGGCAGTATGGACATTTTAATGATGTTGATTCTACCAATCCAAGAACATGGGATGTTCTTCCATCTGTTTATGTCTTCCTCTATATCTTTTTTCAATGTCCTGTAGTTTTCTGAGTAAAGGTCTTTTACCTCTTTAGTTAAGTTTATTCCTAGGTAGCTTAATTTTTTTGGTGCAATGGTAAATGGGATTGTTTTTATAATCTCTCTTTCTGAAAGTTCACTATTGGTGTATAGAAATGCCTCAGATTTCTGAGGGTTAATTTTGTATCCTGCTACATTGCCAAATTCATGTATTAAGTCTAGTACCTTTTTGATGGAGTCTCTAGGGTTTTGTATGTATAATATCATGTCGTCTGCAAATAAGGACAGTTTTACTTCCTCTTTTCCAATTTGGATGCCTTTTATTTCTTCTTCTTGCCTAATTGCAATGGCTAACACTTCCAGTACTATGTTGAACAGGAGTGGTGAGAGGGGGCATCCCTGTCTTGTTCCTGTTCTTAGGGGAAATGATGTTAGTTTTTGTCCATTGAGTATGATGTTGGCTGTGGGCCTGTCATATATGGTTTTTATTATGTTGAGGTACGATCCTTCTACTCCCGCCTTACTGAGAGTTTTTATCAAAAATGGGTGTTGAATTTTGTCAAATGCTCTTTCTGCATCAATTGATATGACCATGTGGTTTTTTTCTTTCAGTTTGTTTATGTGATGTATCACGTTTTTTGATTTGCGGATATTGTACCATCCTTGCATCCCTGGGATAAATCCTACTTGGTCATGGTGTATGATCTTTCTGATGTACTGCTGGATCCGATTTGCTAAGATTTTGTTGAGGATTTGGCTTCTATGTTCATGAGGGATATTGGCCTGTAATTCTCTTTCATTGTGTTGTCTTTACCTGGTTTTGGTATTAGGGTGATGCTGGCTTCATAGACTGAGCTTGGAAGTGTTCCTTCCTCTTGAATTTTTTGTAGTAGTCTGAGGAGAATAGGTTTTATTTCTTCCTTGAATGTTTGGTAAAACTCTCCTGTGAAGCAGTCTGGTCCTGAGCTTTTGTTTGATGGAAGCTTTTTGATGACTGTTTCAATTTCTTCCATAGTTATTGGCCTGTTGAGATTTTTAGATTCTTCCTGATTGAGTTTTGGAATGTTGTATTTTTCTAGGAATTTGTCCATTTCCTCCAGGTTGTCTAGTTTGTTGGAGTAGAGCTGTCCACAGTATGTTTTAACAATCATTTGTATTTCTATGGGGTCTGTTGTTATTTCGCCTCTATCTTTTCTGATTTTGTTTATTTGGGTCCTCTCTCTTTGCTTCTTCATGAGTCTGGCTAGAGGTTTGTCAATCTTGTTTATCCTTTCAAAGAACCAGCTCTTGGTTTCATTGATTTTCTGTATTGTTTTTTTTTTGTTCTCTATGTCATTTATTTCTGCTCTAATCTTTATTATCTCCTTCCTTCTGCTCACTCTGGGTTTTTTTTTGTTGCTGTCTTTCTAATTCTTTGAGTTGTAGAGTTAGATGATTTACTACCATTTTTTCTTGTTTTTTGACATAGGCCTGTAGAGCTATAAACTTCCCTCTCAGGACTGCTTTCATTGTGTCCCATAGATTTTGGATTGTTGTGTTTTCATTGTCATTAGTTTCCAGGATGTTTTTAATTTCTTCTTTGATCTCATTGGTAACCCAATAAGTATTTAATAGCATGCTATTCAGCTTCCAGGTTTTTGAGTATTTTGGGTTGTTTTTATTGTAGTTTATTACTAATATTATGCCATCGAGGTCTGCGAAGATGCTTTTTATGATTTCAATTTTCTTGAATTTGGGGATACTTTGCTTGTGACCCAATATATGGTCTATTTTTGAATATGTCTTATGAGCACTTGAGTAGAATGTATATTCCCTGGCTTTGGGGTGAAGTGTTCTGAAGATGTCTATTAAGTCCATCTGATCTAGTGAGTCATTTAAGATTGCTGTATCTTTGCTGATTGTTTGTCTACAGGTCTTATCCAGTGCTGTCAGTGGTGTATTAAAGTCCCCTACTATGATTGTATTGTTGTCGATCTCTCCTTTGATATCTTCCAGGAGTTTTTCTATGAATTTTGGTGCTCCTCCATTGGGTGCATATATGTTTACCAGGGTTATATCTTCTTGTTGTATTGAACCCTTTAATATTATGAAATGGCCTTCCTTATCTCTTGTTATGGCCTTCACTTTGAGGTCTATTTTGTCCGATGTAAGTATTGCTACCCCAGCTTTCTTTTCCTTTCCATTTGCCTGAAAGATATTTTTCCATCCTTTCATTTTCAGTCTGTGTGAGTCCCTTCTAATGAGGTGGGTTTCTTGTAGACAGCAGATGTATGGGTCATTTTTTTTATCCATTCAGCCACTCGATGTCTTTTGGTTGGAGCATTTAGTCCATTTACGTTTAAAGTTATTATTGAAAGGTACTTGTTTGTAGCCATTTCTTCTTTTGTGTGGCTGTTTTTTTTCTGGGCTTTTTATTTCTTCTTTTTATACCAGTCCCTTTAGCATTCCTTGCAATGCTGGCTTGGTGCTGATAAACTCCCTTAGCCGTTTTTTGTCTGTGAAGCTTCTTATTTCCCCTTCAAGTTTGAATGATAGCCTTGCTGGATAGAGTATTCTTGGATTCAGTCCTTTGCTTTGCATCACTTTGTAAATTTCCGTCCATTCTTTTCTGGCCTGATGTGTTTCTGTTGAGAAATCATTTGATAATCTAATGGGAGATCCCTTGTATGTAACTTTCCGTCTCTCTTTTGCAGCCTGTAAGATTCTCTCTTTGTCCTGAACATTTGCCATGGTAATTATGATGTGTCTTGGTGAGGGTCTTTTCGGGTTCACCTTTTTTGGGACTCTCTGGGCTTGTGTGAATTTTTTCTTCCCCACCTCAGGGAAGTTTTCTGATTTTATTTCTTTGAGTAGGTTTTCTAATCCTTGTTCATCTTTCTGTTGTTCTGGCACCCCTATTATTCGTATGTTGTTTCATTTCATGTTGTCCCAAAGCTCCCTTAGGCTCTCCTCCTGTCTTTTAATTTTTTTCTCCAATTGCAGTACATTTTGGGTGTGTTTTGCTTCCTTGTCTTCTAATTCACTAATTCGGTCCTCCGCTTCTCCTAGTCTACTGTTGATACTTTCAATGGTGTTTTTTATTGCAGCTATATCACTCTTCATTTCTTCTTGGGTCTTACTTAAGTTGTTGATTTTTTCATCTGTTTCTTCTTGCCTCTTGCATAGGTAGTTGACTTTTTCATCTGTTTCTTCTTGCTTCTTGCAGAAGTTGTTGATTTTTTCCTCCATCCGGTTTATGCACTCTAGGACCCTTATTCTGAATTCTTTTTCTGTCATGTTGCATGCCTCTGTATTACTTAGCTGCTTTTCTGGAGAGTCCTCCTTCTCTTTCCTTTGGGGGTTTCTTTGTCTACCCATGTTCGATCTTACTGACATATCTAGATGTTGAGTTGTTCAGTGGCTGCTCCCTGGGTGGCAGTGACTCCTTGGTCTGTGGTTGCTCTTCGGGCGGTTGTGGTAGCAGCTGCTCTTCAGTTGGCAGCAGCTCCTCTGGTGGGTGCTGTTCACAGCTGTGGTGGCTCTTCTGGCTGGTGCGGGGAGGCTTCACGTACAGCTGCTGTTCCTCAGCAGAGGGTGTGGTGCTCAGGAGGCTGCTGTTGCTTGCATCTGCTGCGTTGATTTAAAGGCACAAAATACAACACAACAAGGCACCATGTACCAGGCACTAAACACAAATATATTCACGATATTAATAACCCCAAATAAAGGTGACCACCAGATTTAAGAGAATTAGGGAATAAGGAAGAAGGAAGAGAAAAAGATAAAAGAGAAAAAAGAAAAGAAAAGTAGTGACCAAAAAAAGGAGTGCAAAAATGAATTTGGGAAAAAGGAGGGGGGAAAATAAAAGCGAGAAAAAAAAAAGTGCGAAAAGAGAGAATGAATTGGAAGAGGGTAAGAGACTTTTTATATGAGGAGAATACTCCTATAGAACCGCCACTAATCCCAACAAATTCCAGCAACAGCTCCCTGGAGATGGATGCAAACTAGAAACAACTAATAATATAATGATGAAAATAGAATGGAGGACACTAATCCCAAAATATAATAGAGAAAATAAAATGGCAGTTTAAAAAATGGTAAAATGGTAGCAGTGATAATACTGGTTAAAAATAAGAAGGTAATAATTAAAAGGGTAAAATCAGGTGATGGAAAAAAGGAGAAAAAAAATAAAAAAAATGGTTTCTTAGTTAAAAGGTGAAAAAAAAAAAATTCAGTAGTGAAGGTCCTTCGGTTCTTCTATTTTTCAGTCTGGCTCACCTTTAGTCCTGCCAGGTATTCAGGAGAGTGTTGAGTTTCCCTGCGATACACTGTTCCTCTGTGTTGTACACCACAGTCCTTATTTTAAAGCAAGCCGTATTTGTTTCCCAGACTGCCTTATTTTGTGTTTAGCAAAGAGTCAGTTTGTGGCTCAGCCTCTCGGTGGCAGTGTTCTGGGGTTGTCCTCTGAGGCTATATGGCTTCTCTATCGCACTTAAAACTGATTTGGAGAGGTCAACTATCCAGAGCTGGTTCCTTAATAGTTACCCGCTCTGTGCTGTTGCTGGGATTGAAAATCCCTCTATAGGCCAGACCCTGTTAACTCCCAGGGACTGATCAGATTATTTTAATCCATGATCTCGTTCAGGGTGGAATCTGGGTGTGGCTGTGCTCCTTGCCTGTGGGCTGGGGGAAGGAGTCTCACTCTCCAGAGAGAATGGCTGCCCCAGTCCTGGGCTCAGGGGTGTCTCAGCACTCAATTCGCTGCCACCTCTCCCGGCCCCCCTTCTCTCCTCAGTCTCTCCCCAGATTCCACTCCTCTGCACCCTCTCCCTCTCTTCAGCACAGGTTAGTGTCTGTATCTGAAATGTCCCATGAACAGGATTCAGTAAAAACAAACAAACAAACGCCGGCTGCGGAAATGGGGAAGGCTTGGTTTCTGTAAGCTCTTTTCTTACCGGCACTGCATGGTCTGGTCAGCTCTTCAGGCTGCCCCCTTTAGGCTCAGTCCTCCGTGATCAAAGAACCCAGCTCTCAAATCCCCCGGCGCCAGGAATCCCTCAGATCTCCTTTCCCCAGTCAGGGGCTGTGCCTGTCCCAAAGGACGTGGCTGTCTGCCATGTGGTCTCCCTCCGACCCTCTGGGCTCAGAGGTCTGGCAAACTTTCCTGCCCAAATCCCTGTTGTTTTTTTTTTTTTACCTTTCCAGGGGAGTTCTGCCCTTCCCGGCTGCAAACCCTCTCACCAGCTGAGCAATTTCACCAATTCAGGGTGGGTGTTATTAGTTTCAGCTGCTCACTCCATTTGCTCCAGGACACGACCTGGGACGCATCTGCCTATATCGCAGCCATCTTCCGTCTCTCCTTCTTCTTGTTGTTTTGTTGATGGTTTCTTTTGCTGTGAGAAAGCTTTTTATTTTGATGTAGTCCCACTTGTTTATTTTCTCTTTAGTTTTCATTGCTCAAGGAGTTGTATTGGTGAAGAAATTGCCTCGGCCTATGTCTGAGATTTTTCTGCCTTTGGATTCCTCTAGTATTTTTATGTTATCCCATCTTATATTTAAGTCCTTTATCCATTTTGAGTTTATTTTTGTGTATGGTGTAAGTTGGTGGTCTAGTTTCATTTTTTTGCATTCATCTGTCCAATTTTCCCAACACCATTTATTGAAGAGACTATCTTGACTCCATTGTATGTTCTTTCCTCCTTTGTCACATTTTTTTTTAAACATATTTTATTGATTTTTTACAGAGAGGAAGGGAGAGAGATAGAGAGTTAGAAACATCGATGAGAGAGAAACATCGATCAGCTGCCTCCTGCACATCTCCTACTGGAGATGTGCCCGCAACCCAGGCACATGCCCTTGACCGGAATCGAACCTGGGACCTTTCAGTCCGCAGGCCGATGCTCTATCCACTGAGCCAAACCGGTTCTGGCTTTTGTCACATATTAATTGTGCATAGTGGTTTGGGTTGATTTCTGGGTTCTCTGTTCTATTCCATCGATCTATATGTCTGTTCTTGTGCCAGTACCAGGCAGTTTTGAGAACAGTGGCTTTGTAATACAGCTTGATATCTAGTATTGAGATCCAACCTACTTTGTTCTTCTTTCTCAGGATTGCTGCAACTATTCGGGGTGTTTTTTTTATTCCAGATGGTATTTTTGGAGAGTTTGTCCTAGGTCTGTGAAATATGCCATTGGTATTTTAATGGGGAGTGCATTGAATCTATAGATTGCTTAGGGTAGTATAGACATTTTAATCGTGTTGATTCTACCAATCGATGAGCATGGTATGTTCTTCCATTTGTTTAAGTCTTCCTCTATCTCTTATTTTCAGTGTCCTCTAGTTTTCTGAGTACAGGTCTTTTACCTCATAAGTTAAGTTTATTCCTGGTTATCTTAATGTTTTTGGTGCGATGGTAAATGGGATTTTTTTTAAGTATCTCTTTCTGTAAGTTCACTATTGGTGTATAGAAAAGCCATAGATTTGTTGGCATTAATTTTGTATCCTGCTACATTGCCAAATTCATTTGTTAAGTCTAATAATTTTTGAAGGAGTCTTTAGAGTTTTCTATGTACAGTATAATGTCATCTTCAAATAATGACAGTTTAACGTCTTCTTTTGCAATTTAGATTCCTTTTATTTTTTTTTCTCGTGTAATTGCAATGGCTACCACTTCCAGAACTATGTTGAACAGGAGTGGTGAAAGTGGATATCCATGTATCATTCCTGTTCTTCGGTGAAATGGTTTTAGTTTTCCCCCATTGCCTATGATGTTGGCTGTAGGTTTGTCATATGTGGCTTTTATTATTTTGAGGTATGACCTCTCTATTTCCACCTTGCTGAGGGTTTTAATCAAGAAAGGGTGTTGGATTTTGTCAAATGCTTTTTCTGCATCAATTTATATGACTGTGATTTTTATCTCTCAATTTGTTTATGTGGTGTATAATGTTTATTGATTTGCAGATATTGTACCATTCTTGAATGCCTGGGATAAATCCTACTTGATCATGCTGTATGATCTTTCTGATGTAATGCTGGATCTGATTTGCTAGAATGTTGTTGAGGATTTTAGCATCTATGTTCATGAGAGATATCGGCCTGTAATTCTCTTCCATTGTGCTGCCTTTATCTGGTTTTGGTACTAGCATAATGCTGGCTTCATAGAATGAGCTAGGAAACGTTCTTTCCTCTTGAATTTTTTGGAATAGTCTGAGGAGTATAGGTTTTAGTTCTTCCTTGAATGTTTGGTAAAATGCCCCTGTGAAGCCGCTGGCCCCAGGCTTTGGTTTGCTGGAAGCTTTTTGATGACTGCTTCAATTACTTCCATTGTAATTGGCCTATTGAGACTTTTATGTTCTTCCTGATTGAGTTTTTGAAGGTTGAATTTTTCTAAAAATATGTCCACTTCCTCCATGTTGTGTAGTTTGTTGGAATAGAGTTGTTCACAGTACTTTTTAACAATCCTTTCTGTTTCTGTGGGGTCCGTTGTTATTTCGCCTTTCATTTTTTCTGATTTTTGCCGGAACCTGGTCCATCCTTGCTGTTTGACACAGTCGCTGCAGGAAAGAAACATCTGCACAGCATATGTTTCAAGGGACCTGGCGTATATGGCATACTGTTCTTAATATGTTTGCTCACCTTCTTGGTGCTATGTGTTTTAACCAAGGTCACCTCTCTGAGAAAGGTTGTTTCCCCAGGTAGGGATTTTCCCCTGAAGTTAGGGAGGGAATAAAACCCCTTAACTAAGTGCCAGGCGGGTAGTTAATCACTTTAACTATGAACAATAACACTTAAGCTACATAATCTTTACTCCCTGGAATGAAGATAAGAAATGCCCTAACCTTTGGAATAGAGATTGATAGGATTAGAATCAACTGGTATAAATACAGATGTAACAAGACAAAAGGACACAGAACCTAGAGACAGAACCTAGCAAGAGAACATGGAAAAAGATCCTGGACAGAACCTGGCTACAGAACTTGACTGGAGAACCTAGACAGAACTTGGCAGGAGAACCTGGATAGAACCTGGCTGAAGAACCCGGCTACAGAACCTGGCGACCGAACCTGGCTGGAGAACCTAGTGAGAGAACATGGCTACAGAACCTGGCTAAAGAACCTAGAGACAGAACCTGGCTATAGAACCTGGATAGAACATGGCAAGAGAACCTGGCTGAAGAACCTAGCAAGAGAACATGGACAGAGAACCTGGCTGGAGATCCTAACAAGAACTTCGCTGGAGATCCTGACCAGAACTTGGCTAGAGATCCTGGCTAGGCTGCTGATCAACTGAACTCTGTCTCTGTGTCATTCCTTCTTCACTGACTCCGTCCACACCTTTGGGGACCCCTGGACCTGCTGGGGTTGGACCCCAGCAGATTTTATTTATTTGGGTCCTTTCTCTTTGCTTCTTGGTGAGCCTGGCTAGAGGTTCATCAATCTTGTTTATCCTTTCAAAGAACCAGCTCTTGGTTTCATTGATCTTTGTATTGTTTTTTTGTGTGTTTTTTTGTGTGTTGTTTTTTTTTTGGTCTCTATGTCATTTATTTCTGCTCTAATCTTTATTATCTCCTTCCTTCTGCTCACTCTGGGGTTTTCTTGTTGCTCTTTTTCTAATTCTTTAAGTTGTAGGGTTAGATGATTTACTACCATTTTTTTTGTTTTTTGAGGTAGGCCTGTAGAGCTATAAACTTCCCTCTCAGGACTGCTTTCATTGTGTCCCATAGATTTTGGATTGTTGTGTTTTCATTGTCATTCATTTCCAGGATATTTTTAACTTCTTTGATCTCTTTGTTAACCCAATCATAGTTTAATAGCATGCTATTCAGCTTCCAAGTATTTAAATTTTTTAGATTGTTTTTATTGTAGTTTATTTCTAATATTACGCCATTGTGGTCTGAGAAGATGCTTGATATGATTTCAATCTTCTTGAATTTGGAGAGACTGTTACCCAATATGTGGTCTATCTTTGAAAATGCCCCATGTGCACTTGAGAAGAATGTATATTCTGTGTCTTCGGGGTGAAGGTATATTCTATGACTTTGGGATGAAATGTTCTGAAGATGACAATTAAGTCCATCTGATCTAGTGAGTCATTTAGGGTTGCTGTTTCTTTGATGATTTTTGTCTAGATGATTTATCCAGTGATGTCAATGGTGTGTTAAGGTCCCCTACTATGATTGTATTGTTGTTGATCTCTCTCTTGATATCTTACAGGAGTCTTTTTATATATTTGGGTGCTTCTGCATTGGGTGCATATATGTTTATCAGGGTTATAGCCTCTTGTTTTATCAATCCCTTTAGTCTTATAAAATTTCCTTCCTTATCTCTTGTTATGGCCTTCATTTGAGGTCTATTTTGTCAAGTATAAGCACTGCTACACCAGCCCTTTTTTTTCATTTATATTTTCTTGGAAAATATTTTTCTATCCTTTCACTTTACGTCTTTCTGAGTCCCTTGTTCTGAGGTTAGTCTCTTGTAGACAGCATATATATGGGTCATGTTTTTTTATCCATTCAGCCACTCAATGTCTTTTGATTGGAACATTTAGTCCATTTACGATTAAAGTTATTATTGAAAATAACTTGTTTGTAGGTACTTGTTTGTAGCCAACATTATTTTTTCTGTCTGTGTTCTTTCTTCCCTTTTTATTTCTTCTTTTTATACTAGTCCCTTTAGCATTTCTTTCATTGCTGGCTTGGTAGTGATAAACTCCCTTAGCCTTTTTTTTGTCTGTGAAGCTCCTTATTTCCCCTTTAATTTTGAATAATACCTTTGAATGTCACATCCATTTAAAGTTAGGGTTCAAGGTCTAGAGAAGGGGCTACACACAAATGAATACACTAGACAAGAAATAGAAATTTAGAAGGCATGGGGATCCAGGTGAATAACTTCCCTCTAGCAGAGAAGCTCCATGAATGCCTGGATCCATTAGCTTTTATTTACTAGAATACACATTTGCCCTTTAGCAAAGGAAACACCATATCAATGGTAAAGTTTGGTAAACAATAAAGGATTATCAGGTTAGGGGATTGCCTTCAGCCATTTGGCCAAAGCAGGGCAATATTATGCTGATTTTCAACCCTTGCTGATTATCAAAGTCCATTAGCCTTCCAGCAGACTTCTCACATAATTATGCTAATTTTTTGTTGGTCTTAGCATCCAGCACATAGCCTTGCTCTATAGAGTATTCTTGGATTCAGTCCCTTGCTTTGTATCACTTTGTAAATTTCCTTCCATTCTTTTCTGGCCTGATGCATTTCTGTTGAGAAATCATTTAATAATCTGATGGGAGATCCCTTGTATGTAACTTTCTGTCTCTCTCTTGCAGCCTTTAAGATTCTCTCTTTGTCCTGAGCGTTTACTATCATAATTACAATGTTTCTTGGTGTGGGTCTTTTCAAGTTCATCATATTTGGGACTCTCTATGCTTGTGTGACTTTTTTCTTCCCCACATCAGGGAAGTTTTCTGACATTATTTCTTCAAATAGGTTTTCTAACCCTTGTTCCTTTTCCTGTTGTTCTGGAACCCCTATTATTCATATGTTGCTTTGTTTAATGTTTTCCCAAAGCTCTCTTAGGCTTTCCCCCTGTCTTTTAATTTTTTTCTCCAATTGCAGTTCAGTTTGGGTGTGTTTGCTATCTTGTCTTCTAATTTGCTAATTCAGTCCTCCACTTCTCTTATTCTACTGTTGAAACTTTCTATAGTTTTTTTTATTGCAGTTTTATCACCCTTTATTTCTTCTTGATTCTTACATAATTTTTTGATTTTTTTCATCCATCTGGTTTATGAACTGTATGACCCTTATTCATTTCATGCTTCTGTTTCAATTAGCTGCTTTTCTGGTGATTCATCCTTTTCTTTCCTTTGGGGGTTTCTTTGTCTCCCTATATTTGATCTCACTGAAGGATCTAAGTGTTGAGTTGTTCAGGGGCTGCTCCTTGGCTAGCAGTGGCTCCTCAGGCAGCAGCTGCTTCTCAGGCAGTCACAGAAGTGGCTGCTCCTCAGTTGGCAGCAGCTCCTCTGTTGGGTGCTATATGCAGCAGTGGTGGCTCCTCTGGCTGGTGGGGGGAGGCTGCTCGCACAGCTGCTGCTCCTTGGGTGGGGGTGGGCTGCTCATGAGGCTGCTGCTCCTCAGATGGGCAGGTTGAATGCAGCTGCTGCTCCTTGGATGTTGGTGGGCTACTCATGGGGCTGCTACTCCTTGGATGTGGGTGAGCTGCATGTTAAGTTGCTGCTCATTGGATTGGGGACCATTCACATAGGTGCTGCTCCTTGAATGGGGGAGGGCTGCTCGTGTGGCTACAGCTCCTGGACAGGGGTGGGCTGCTCATGCAACTGTTGCTCTGCTGATGGGTACTGGTTGTGTGTGGCAGCTGCTCCTCAGATGGGGGTGGGCTGTTCACACAGCTGCTGTTCCTTGGACTGGGGGGCAGACTGCTTGCACAGCTGCTGCTATTTGGATGGGGCAGGCTGCTCGTGGGGCTGTTGCTCCTCGGATGGGAATGGACTGCTCACATGGTAGCAGTGCCCTGGGCTAAAGTGTTGGGCTGGTCCTAGGGGAGCATACTTCGGAACTCACAGGAGCCTGCACCCAGGATGGCTGGAGTCTCGGTGACTGTGGGACTGAAGCTGAGGCAGCAGGTCCCTGGCAGGGGTGGCTGTAGAGTCCCAGGTGTTATCTGAAGGGACTGTGGGTGGAGGTGATGCTGGGTTCCCAGTCAAAGCAGCTCTCCACTTCTAAAAGGCAAAGCCTCTGAGGAAGAGCCAACCACTCCGGGACTGTTTGCATTGGTAGCAAAGGCTGCCTAGTTAGGCGAGCCCAGTTAGCCTGCCCCCAAAGGTCATACGGGATCTAACTGCCTCACTCACACACACACACACATGCACACACACATGCGCACACACACACACATGCCCCACATTACCGCATACTCCTCTTTTGCTCCCTCACTTACCCATGCTCTCTCCCTCACTGCCACCTTCTTCCTGACTTTGTAGTTGGGTCTGGAGTGTTATTGACCCATTCGTGGATGGAGTTTCCTCTCCAGGTGTCTGGTAATGTGGCTCGCTCTCTAGAACATTGGCCTAACAAGATAAAATTCACCTCGATAAGACACGACACCAAGGGAACAAAATACAAATGTACTCACGACACTGATAAACCCAATATAAGTGACCACCAGAGAATAGAGAATTAGAGGAGAGAAAAGAGAGCACAAAATGATATTAAAGAGAGGAAAAAAATGGTATGAGAGAGAAGAAAAAGAAGAAAAAGGAAGAAAAGGGAATATATAGATAGATATAGATATAGATATAGATATAGATATAGATATAGATATAGATATAGGTATAGATATAGAGATATAGAGATATATGGAGAAAACACCAGAGAACAAACAGATAAGCCAAAAACATATAAACACAAAATATCTAGTGAAGAGGGTGGCAGAAGAATCATATATACAGAAAGTAAGGTTAAGAATTGGATGAATATGGGGAGGACCTCAGTTCAGTAAGAGGAAGTAGAAAGAGGATTAGTGGATAAGAAGAAAGAGAAAGAGAAGAAAATAATAATAATAAATTTAAAAAGTAAGATTAAAAAATAAAATAAATGAGAATGATGGCAAAATAATGCTAAAAGAAATAGAAAAGAAAGAAGGAAACCAAAAAGGAAAATAAAGAAAAAAGAAAAGAAGAGATAACAAAATAATCCTATCAAATAATAGACAAACATGGTAATTGACCATACCTTCGTTACACCTCCCATTGGCTAATCAGTGTGATATGCAAATTAACCGCCAACAAAGATGGCGGCTAATTTGCATACTGCAGGCAGGGCGGGACAGTGTGAACTGCTAGCATGCCGCCATCCAGGGGAGGCCGGCCGCCTGTGACCCCATCAGTGGATCCTGGACGGCAAGGCAGGCCTGCCCCAGAAGCCCCAGCAGCCAGCCTGCCTTGCTGCTCCGGGAACCAATCGGCGGGTCCCAGGGCGGCATGGCACGCCTGCCCCAGAAGCCCCAGAAGCCACCTGATATGGTAGTAACTCTATCAGTAAGCACTCTGAAAGTCAATGGCATAAATGCACCAATTAAAAGACAGATTATGAGGGTGAATCATAAACAAAACCCACTTTAAATATAAAGACACATATAGATTAAAAATAAATAAATTAAGCTGCAGCCTGTTTTGCTCAGTGGATAGAGCATTAGCCCGTGGACTGAAGGGTCCCATGTTAGATTCCAGTCAAGGGCATGTACCTCAGTTGATGGCTTGATCCCCAGTCCCTATCAAAGCATGTGCAGGAGGCAACTAATCAATGTGTCTCTCCCTTTCCCTTCACTCTCTAAAATTCAATGGAAATATTTGGAAGCTATTATTAGGGTGAAGATTAACAAAAACAAAGTAAATGGATTAAGTAACATTAAAGAGATTATAAGAAAAATATATTCCAAATTTTGTTAGTTGTATAATGGTTATGTTTAAATTATTAACACCTAAGAAATTGGGTGAAGGGTACATATAATATGCTGTAGTATTTTATAGTTTTTTTACATGTATGAGATTATTTCAAATTAAAATATTAAAAAATTAAAAATTAATAAAATATTAATTGAAATGTGTATGCATTACATGAAAAATCTCCTAATTGCTTCTACCATAATTTATTAAATTGCACTAAAATTTACAAGGGTTCAATTAAAAAATATCTTAATTCTAAATAATATAATAGAAAATATATAATAGTGCAGTTATAAGCACTTATCTGAAAATAAAAATTTAAAGAAGTGAATTTAAAGAAGGGATTAGGCAAAGAAAATATATGCATAAGCCATGGACACAGACAACAGTATGGTGATGGCCAGAGAGAAGTGGGGGGCAAGAGCAGGGTAGAGGGGGCAAAGGAAGGGAAATAAGGACATCCTATATCCTATCTAATAAAAGACAAAAAGGGTAATTAACTGTACCTTCACTACACTTCCCATTGGCTAATCAGGGCAATATGCAAATTAACTGCCAACCAAGATGGTGGCCGGCAGCCACACAGCTAAAGCGAGCAGGAGGTTTGCTTGCTCCAGTGATGGAGGAAGCCAAGGTTCCCCGCCTGCCACGGCTCGGCTCTGAGCTCTAAAAGCAACTAAGTTTCAATTATGGAAGCTAAACAAACCCCAGATACCTGCTTTCAGCCGGCCATGGCCACGGAGCTGGAGTGGGCTCTTAGCTCCAGTGACGGCAACATACTTTCAATTGTAGAAGCTAAACAAACCTCAGGTACCTGCTTTCATCAGGCCGTGGCCTCAGAGCAGTGACAGCAACAAAGTTTCAATTATAGAAGGTAAATAAATCTCAGAATTAAAAAAAAAGAAAAAAAGGAGAGGCTGGGAGCTTCAGTCGCCAGCCAGCCTGAATACGGCCCTCAGACCCTCAAACAGACTGGCCAGGCATCCCAGTGGGGACCCCCACCCTGAAGGGGGTGTGACCAGCTGCAAACAGCCATCATACCCTCATCCAGGCTGGCCAGGCACCCAAGCGGGACCCCCATCCTGATCCAGGACACCCTTCAGGGCAAACCAGCCGGCCCCCACCCATGCACCAGGCCTCTATCCTATATAGTAAAAGGGTAATATGCAAACTGACCCTAACAGCAGAATGACTGGGAATGACTGGTCACTATGACACACACTGACCACCAGGGGGCAGATGCTCAATGCAGGAGCTGCCCTCTGGTGGTCAGGGTGCTCTAACATGGGAGGAGCTCTGCTCAGCCACAAGCCAGGCTGATGGCTGCCAGTGCAGCGGTGGTGGTGGGAGCCTCTCTTGCCTCCTCAGCAGCGCTAAGGATGTCCGACTGCAGTTTAGGCCTGCTCCCTGCTGGCAAGTGGACATCCTGAGAGGGCTGCCAGGCTGCCAGAGGGATGTCTGATTGCCATCTTAGGCCCAATACCCTGGGGAGCGGGCATAAGCCAGCAGGTGGTCATCCCCTGAGTGGTCTCAGAATGCGAGAGGGCACAGGCCAGGCTGAGGGATCCCCCCCTCCACCGAGTGCACAAATTTTTGTGCACCGGGCCTCTAGTCTATACTAATAAAAGGGTAATATGCAAATTAACCATCACTCCACAGCAAAGATGGTGGTGCCCATAGCCCAGTGGTTCTCAACCTTCTTAATGCCATGACCCTTTAATACAGTTCCTCATGTTGTCGTGACACCCAACCATAAAATTATTTTCATTGCTACTTCATAACTGTAATTTTGCTACTGTTATGAATCGTAATGTAAATATCTGATATGCAGGATGTATTTTCATTGTTACAAATTGAACATAATTAAAGCATAATGATTAACCACAAAAACAATATGTAATTATATATGTGTTTTCTGATGGTCTTAGGCAACCCCTGTGAAAGGGTCATTTGACCCCCCAAAAGGGTCACGATCCACAGGTTGAGAACCGCTGCCATAGCCACAAAGATGGTGGTGCCTGTGCGGGAGTTGCCCTCTGGTGGTCTGTGTGCTCCCACGTGGGGAAGCTCTGCTCAGCCACAAGCCAGGCTGATGGCTGCCAGTACAACGGTCGTGTGGGAGCTTCTCCGGCCTCCTCAGCAGCACTAAGGAAGTCCGGTGCAGCTTAGGTCTCCTCCCTGCTGGCAAGTGGACATCCCCTGAGGTCTGCCGGGCTTCCAGAGGGATGTCTGATTGCCAGCTTAGGCCCAATCCCCTGGGGATCGGGCCTAAGGCAGCAGGTGGTCATCCCCCGAGGAGTCCCAGACTGTGAGAGGGCACAGGTCGGGCTGAGGGAACCCCCACCCCCGGAGTGCACAAATTTTTGTGCACCGGGCCTCTAGTCCTATCTATTAAAAGAGAAACATGGTAATTAGGATATGACTGCTACCCTTCCAATTGGATAATCAGGGTGATATGCAAATTAACTGCCAGCCAAGTTGGCGGCCGGCAGCCAGGCAGCTTGAAGCTAACATGAGGCTTGCTTTCTTCAGTGACGGAGGACTTCAACGTTCCCCGCCTGCCTTGTCGGCCTCTGAGCTTGCAGTTTGAAAAATTGTAACAAATATAGAAGCTAAACAAAACCCCAGAAACCTGCTTTCAGCCTGCCGGGATCTCAGAGCTGGAGTTATACATTGTTTCGATTATAGAACCCAAACAAACCAGATACCTGCTTTCAGCAGCAGAGGCCTCAGAGCTGGAGCCAGAGCTAAAGCTGGCCCAGAATAAAAAAAAAAAGAACAACAGGAGAAGTTGGGAGCTTCAGTCACCCACCAGCCTGAAAACAGCCCTCAGCCCCTCACCCAGACTGGCCAGGCACCCCAGTGGGGACCCCCACCATGAAGGGTGTGTAACCAGCTGCAAACAGCCATCATAACCTCACCCAGGCTGGCCAGGCACCCCAGTGGGGACCCCTACCCTGATCCAGGACACCCTTCAGGGCAAACCAGCCAGCCCCACCCATGCACCAGGCCTCTATCCTATATAGTAAAAGGGTAATATGCCTCCCAGCACTGGGATCAGCGGAGCTGAGAGGCCTCCCGGCACTGGGATCAGTGTGACAGGGGGCAGCGCCCAAACCCCCTGATTGCCCTGCGGCTCTGTGTCTGAGAGGGGGCGGGGCCACAACCTCCCTATCCGCCCTGCTCTGTTCATGACAGGGGAAGGTTCCCCAACCTCCTGATCAGCCCTGCTCTGTGTCTGATACGGGGGAGCTCCCCTACCCCCTGATCTCACTGCAGCTCTGTGTGTGACAGGGTGAGGTGCCCCAACCCCCTGATTTGCCCTGCTCTGTGTGCGACAGGGTAGAGCCATAACCTCCCCATCGGCCCTGCCCTGAGTGTGAGAGCGGCAGCGCCCCAACCCTCTGATCGGCCCTGCTCTGTGGGTGATAGAGGGCGGCGTCCCAACATCCCCCCCCCCCCACAGGCTCTTCTCTCTGTGTGTGATGGGGTAGAGCCCTAACCTCCCCATTGGCCCTGCCCTTAGTGTGACAGTGGCGGCGCCCCAACCCCCTGATCGGCCCTGCTCTGTGGGTGATAGAGGGTGGTGCCCCAACCCCCTGATCTGCCCTGCTCTATGTGTTACAGGGGGCGGTGCCCCAACTCCCCTATCGGCCCTACTCTGTGAGTGACAGGGGGGAGCTCCCCAACCCCCTGATCGACCCTGCTCTGTGCGTGACAGGGTATGGAGCCCCACCCCCCTGATGGGCCCTGCTCTGTGAGTGACAGGGGCGGCGCCCCAACTCCCCAATCGGCCCTGCTCTGAGCCCGACCAGGGACTGCACCTAGGGATTGGGCCTGCCCTCTGCCTCCCGGGAGCAGGCCTAAGCCAGCAGGGCATTATCTCCCGATGGTTCCCAGACTGTGAGAGGGCACAGGCCGGGCTGAGGGACCCCCTTCCCCCCCAAGTGCATAAATTTTTGTGCACCGGGCCTCTAGTAATAATAATAAAAGGCTAATATGCACATTGACTGAACGGCAGAATGACTGGTTGCTATGATGTGCCCTGGCCACCAGGGGGTAGATGCTCAATGCAGGAGCTTCCCCCTGGTGGTCAGTGCACTTCCATATGGGGAGTGCCACTCAGCCAGAAGCTGGCTCATGGCTGGCCAGCACGGTGGTGGTGGCAGGAACCTCTCCCACCTTCGTGGCAGCACTAAGAATGTCCAACTAATGGTTTAGACCCGATCCCTTGGGGGCCTAAGCCTTTAGTCGGACATCCCCCAAGGGCTCCTTGGCTGCCTGAAAGATGTCTGACTGCAAGCTTAGGCCTGATCCCCCGGGGAGTGGGCCTAAGTCGACAGGTTGACATCCCCCAAGGGGTCCTGGTCTGTGAATGGGCACAGGCCAGGCTCAGGGACTGCCCCCCGCCTTGAGTGCACAAATTATTGTGCACCAGGCCTCTAGTAATAAAATAAAAATGAAAAAGTAAAGTGTCATTCCTTTGGCTGGTTTAAGATCCCACTCTCTTTACTGTCTGTGGCTTCTCAGTTTCCTGTTTCTGGGACTGAAGGTCTCTCTTTAGGCGAGTCCCTGTGAACTCTCAGAGACTATTCAGATTTTTTTTTATCCTTTGTAACACTAAGGGTATAGTCGTGGTGTGGCTGTATTGGTTGCCTGGAGACTGCAGTGTGGGGCTATCTCTTCAGGAGAAAATGGCTTCCTAGGTCCCAAGTCAGGTATGACTCATGGCCACCTCTCCTGAGCCCTCTCCTCACCCCAGCTTCTCCCCAGACTCCACAAGTCTGCACCGACTCCTGCACTTCAGCCATGGGTGAGTATCCATATCCAAAAGGTCCTATGAACTAGGTTCAGTGAAGAAAAGCAAAGATCAAAAAGAGGGGAAAGAGCTATGCCTCTGCATGCCCCTATCTTCCTGCACTGCATGGTCTGAGCAGCCATCCAGGCTGCCCCCTCTGGGCTCAGTCTCTCGTGACTGTGGACCCAGATCTAGAATCCCCTGCTACCAGCAGTCCTATGGACCTACTTTCCACAGTCAGATGCTGTGCCTGTCCCAAGGGATGTGGCCTCAGTGCTATGCAGTTTCCCTCTGACCCTCTGGGCTTGGAGGTCTCACAGTTCTCTCCAGCCCAAGTCCCCGATTTTACCCTTCTCCAGGTGTCCTCTGCCCTTCCCGGCTGCTGATTGTCTCACCAGCTCTGTCGACTTAGCCAATTCGGGGCGGATGTTATTCAATGTAGTTGCTTGTTCTATCTCCTCCAGGACAAGGCTCGGGACATGTCCATCTATTCCGCTGCCATTCTGTCTCACTGGACAGATTTTTTAGGTGCCCACAGTTGGGAAGGTTGGAGTCCTGGTGTTTTGGGCTCGCAGCTGAGGCAGCTGGTCCCTGAGCATTGTGGTTGTAGGGTCTTGGGAGGTATCCGAGGTCTCCCCGATTGAAGGTAAGGCTGGGCTTTACACATTTGTTTTTAAAATGTTATCCTTGAATGTATCATTTCTTACTATATCACCTTAATTTTAATTATAATACTTTTAAGATCTTACAAAATAGAAAAACTGTATTCAAATAATGTATATTAAGTTGGGTAGAAAAGACATGCATGAGTGACAAGCTAAACAATACATACAAAACAACAGTTTGACAGATATAGGTTTCAAAAATAGTGAATATCTATTGGCAAGGCATAATATATAGGAATTGTGGAGGGTGCAACACAGAGAAATAAATAGCAGAAACTGTACTCCAAGAACTCAGTCTAGAGAAAGGTATAAACGAGCATGAATACTACTATGTGACCCAAAATGAAGTAAGAAATCACTGAAGGTTTTTAATAAGAACAATGGCATAATCAAAATTTTGAGGGAGTACAACTCAAGTATAAGGTAAGCAATGAAGACAAAACTGTAAATCCAAACATTTTATTCCTGGCCTTGGTTTGAACATTCTTTGTGTGACCCTGTCTGCAATCACTCTAAGCATCAAATAGGATAATAATCTCTCCCCTGCCTTACTCCCAGGGCTCTTGTAAGAAGGAATTCAGAATGAAGTAGGGTATGGTCATTAGGGTCACTTGATAGTGGGAGAGGTTGGAGGCAGGGGCACTTCTTAAGACCCTATTTGCCAGAAGCAGTGAGAACCTGGATTGGCAGCAGAATAATATAGGATATTAAGGACTGTGGTCCTTTTATCCCCTATTCCCAGATAATTTATTTAGTCATTGTTATTTTTTTTAAGTCTTAGAGTTTTCTGTTGGTAGGTGTTAATATTACCTCAAGAACAGCATTTTTGTATCACTTTCCACTACTTCCTCATATGTTTGTGAGTAATTGTGACATGACAGTAGATAGCACTTGAGTAGTTTTATAATTAAATTTTCCTCCTGCATTCTATTAGAAATCAAATGAAATATTTCACTCTATTAAAATGAGAATGAATATGATTAAATTTTGTCATATTATATAATACTAGAGGACCGGTGCACGAAATTCATGCATGGGTAGGGTCCCTAGGCCTGGCCAGTGATCAGGGCCAATCTGGGGGGTGATGGGGGAGGTGATTGGGGTTCCTGCTCACACCCACCTTGGCTGGCCTGGAGCCGCTTGCTCGCCACCCCCGCCCCTTGCCACTGCCACCTATAGGGGCCTTTGGGCTGGGGGCAGCTCCTACATCTGTGATGGCGAACCTATGACACGCGAACTCATTTTTTTTGGTTGATTTTTCTTTGTTAAATGGCATTTAAGTATATAAAATAAATATCAAAAATATAAGTCTTTGTTTTACTATGGTTGCTTCCGTCGCTGGGGAGGCTTGGCCAGCCTGAAAATATCAAAACATTGCTATATGTGACACGGCACCAGAGTTAAGCTAGGGTTTTTCAAAATGCTGACATGCCAAGCTCAAAAGGTTCGCCATCACTGTCCTACATTGAGCATCTGCCCGCTGGTGGTCAGTGCATGTCATAGCAACTGGTTGTTCCACCAGTCAGTTGATTTGCATATTAGGGTTTTATTATATAGGACTAGTGGCCTGGTGCACAAAAGTTTGTGCACTCAGGGAGGAGGGTCCCTCAGCATGTGGCCTGTGCCCTCTCGCAGTCTGGGACCCCATGGGGGATGACCACCTGCTGGCTTAGGCCCGCTCCCCAGGGGATTGGGCCTAAGCTGGCAATCAGATATCCCTTTGGCAGCCCGGGAGCCCTCGGGGGATGTCCACTTGCCAGGGGGGAGCAGGCCTAAGCTGCAGTCGGACATCCTTAGTGCTGCTGAAGAGGCGGGAGAGGCTCCCACACCACCGCTGTACTGGCAGCCATCAGCCTGGCTTGTGGCTGAGCAGAGCTCCCCCTGTGGGAGCTCACTGACCACCAGAGGGCAGTTCCTGCATTGAGCGTCTGCCCCCTGGTGGTCAGTGTGTGTCATAATCACCAGTCATTCCCAGCCTTTCTGCTGTTAGGGTCAGTTTGCATATTACCTTTTTATTATATAGGATAGAGGCCTGGTGCATGGGTGGGGGCTGGCTGGTTTGCCCTTCAGGGTGGGGTTCCCCACTGGGGTGCCACTGAGGTGCCTGGCCAGCCTGGGTGAAGGGCTGATGGCTGTTTGCAGGCTGGTCAAGCCTCCCCCCCAAGTTGGGACCCTCACCCCATGGAGGTTTGGCCAGCCTGGGTTAGGGGCTGATGGCTGTTTTCAGGCTGGCCACACCCCCTTTAGGGTAGGGATCCCCACTGGGTGCCTGGCCAGTCTGGGTGAGGGGCTGAGGGTCGTTTTCAGGCTGGCCAAGCCTCCCCGGCAACAGAAGCTCCCAGCCTCTCCTTTTTTTCTTTTTTTTTTTTCTGGGATTTATTTACCTTCTATAATTGAAACTTTGTAGCCTGGGGTGGAGCTCAGAGCTGGCCTGGGCTTGGCTTCCTCCATTGCCAGGGGCAACCCAAGGCTCCAGCTCCATTGCCATGGCCAGCTGAAAGCAGGCATCTGGGGTTTATTTACCTTCTATAATTGAAACTTTGTTGCTTTCAGTGTAGCTTAGAGCAGGCCGCGGCAGGCAGTGAACCTTGGCTTCCTCCATCACTGAAGCAAGCAAGCCTCCTGCTCACTCAGTGCCTGCCAGCCGCCATCTTGGTTGGCGGTTAATTAGCATAACTCGCTGATTAGCCAATGGGAGGTGTAGCAAAGGTATGGTCAATTACCATGTTTGTCTATTATTAGGTAAGACTATGTTATGTGATTTTCTTTATCCTGAATCTCTCTCTAAATATATATCTTTGCTACATTCTACTTTTTTTTAATATATTTTATTGATTTTTTACAGAGAGGAAGGGAGAGAAATAGAGAATTAGAAACATCGATGAGAGAGAAACATCGATCAGCTGCCTCCTGCACATCTCCTACTGGGGATGTGCCCGCAACCCAGGTACATGCCCTTGACCAGAATCGAACCTGGGACCTCTCAGTCCACAGACCGACGCTCTATCCACTGAGCCAAACCGGTTTCGGCTACATTCTACTTTTTTATAGTACTTAACTTTTGGATCTGATTTCTTTGGACCCCCTTTCTATCAATTGGATATAGTCTTCTACTTCTTATTAAAATATAGAATCCTTTCAGAATCTCTATTTTTTTCTCTCCTTTCACAACTCCTAGGCCTTTATTAATGCCTTCAGAGGGGAATGTAACTCTAGGGCTAAGCTCTGCATGTCACACATAGTGATGGTTTGTGCTTATTCCATATGCTAACAAAGAGGCCCTTCTTCCCAATGGACTCTGTCATAGAAACCTACATCTTTTAAGCAGAAATAGGAAGCTGGCTTTACAAGCTGAATCTGTAGATTTCTAGGTATCTGTATCTTGTATAGCATTCCTATTCTTATTCAAAAAATCTAGGGCTTGTCCTGCATCACTGGATTAATTGTCTGACAATTCCACCGGTTCCAATCTTAGACAACCCATCCCTGGACTTCTAAGCATCCTGCAAAAAACCAATGAGGATTTCTTCTCCCACATCTTTGGAAGAAAAGAAACACTCAAGACTTCTTTAATCTACAAAATGTGCAAAAACAATAGATTCCTTAGGCTTGCAGCAACTTAAATTGAGCAAAGATATTATGCCTTTTAAGATATTTGTCATAACAATACCTTTACCGATACAGCTCCTAAGGCAATGAAAACTAAGGAGAAAATAAACAAATGGAACTACATCAAAATAAAAAGCTTCTGCACAGCAAAGGAAAGCATCTACAAAACAACAAGAAAGCTCACTGCATGGGGAGAACATATTTGCCAATGTTATCACCGATAAGGGTTTAATCTCCAAAATTTACAGTGAACTCATACAACTTAACAAGAGGAAGATAAACAATCCAATCAAAAATGGGCAAAGGACCTAACTAGACACTTTTCAAAAGAGGACATTCAGAAAGCCAAGAGAAATATTAAAACATGTTCAAATTCACTAATCATGCAAGAGATGCAAATCAAAACAACAATGAGGTACTATCTCACACATGTCAGAATGTCTATCATCAACAAATCAACAAACAACAAGTGCTAGAAAGATGTGGAGAAAAAGGAACCCTGGTGTACTGCTGGTGGGAATGCAGACTGGTACACCCACTATAGAAAACACTATGGTGTTTCCTCAAAATATTAAAAATGGAACTTCCATTTGACACAGTAATACCACTTCTAGGACTATATCCCAAGAAACCAGAAACACCAATCAGAAAGGATATATGCACCTCTATGCTCATAGCAGCACAATTTACAATAGCTAAGATTTGAAACAGCCTAAATGCCTATCAACAAATGAGTGGATTAGAAAACTGTGGTACAGCTACACAGTGGAATACTATGCTGCTATAAAAAAGAAGAAATTCTTACCATTTGCAACAGCATGGATGGAACTGGAGAGCATTATGCTCAGTGAAATAAGCCAGTCAGTGAAAGAAAAATACCACATGATCTCACTCATTTATGAATAATATAGAACATTATAAATTGATGAACAAAAGTAGATACAAAAGCAGAGAAGCACTGAACAGACTAGACTGTCAAACTACAGCAGAAAGGATGGGGAGGGTTGTGGGTGGGGGAAGAAAGAAATCAACTGAAGGACTTGTATGCATGCATATAAGCATAACCAGTGGATGCAAGACACTGGGGGTGAGGGGTGGGGGGCATATGCCAGGGGGTTGGGGAGGCTGGGGGAAGATCAATGGGGAAAAAAAGAGATATAGGTACTACTAAATGTAATACTTTAAACAATAAAATAAAAATAAAATAATTTTTTAAAAGATTTTAAATTGATTTTTAGAGAGAAGGGAAGGGAAGGAAGAGAGAGAGAAACATTTATCTGAAAGCAAAACATCAATTTGTTACCTCTTGCACACCCCCTACAGGGAATTGAGCCAGGAATAGAACCAGCAACCTTTTGGTGGACAAGACGATGCTCAACCAACTGATCACACCAGCCAGGGTTATTATGCCTTTTAAATGTATAGCTTGAAACGTTAATAAATGTCATCAACAGTGACATGGCCCTTATTTTTTCAATCCCTGCACATTATTACACTGTAAATTGGCGGCTGATGATTACTGCATTATTACTTTGATGACATGCAAGTTGACATCTGATTATTGTGTGAGCTAAACTCTTAAATATATATATATATATATATATATATATATATATATATATATATATATATATTTCCTTTATGCATTATTTTAGTCTATATTGAAACACTATGTTTAATGCATTCTTCTGAGGTTTCTGTCAAGGCCTGAGGTCTGATTGCTGCTGGGATGGAAAAATCAGTTGCAGAGATTTCAAGTCTGTTGTGCAAAATCTGTAACTGTTCAAGAGTCTTAGATAGAATTTGGATCAGTAGACTATAATATTGGCCAAGGTATGTCCCGGTCCTGTTCATGTAGCCTCATTATCTGCCTGCTCTGAGAGCCATAACTCAGAATCTTTATCTCCAAAAGTAAAAATCATAATAATAAGTGGAAATGTAAATGGTGTAATGTGAATTCAGTGCTAGTGAGAAAGTAGTAACTATATTTGTAAGTAGGTTCCTTTCAATTTGGCACTAGGATTTCTGCTTTAGATATCAAAAGATACTCTATTGTTATGCTCATGGCCTTTTCTCCAAAAGCAAGATTAAGACATATTCACATAAGTGAGAATATTTTTGTTTTCCAAAGAAGAGGAAGTAAGAAGTGCTTTTGGAATTTCCTAACTATGAATTCCATGTGAATTATTGAGAAAAATAAAATGTAGAAAACCTAAGTGAAAAAGAATAATTGTCTTTTTTAGTACTATTGGGCATTCTATCTTTTTCAAATTTCACAGTTGCCTCTTAATTAATGAGTAGTTCATTAATATAAAATCAAAGTAATAAAGAATTAAATTTATTCTGCTATTTTGAAAAATGACCTCCAGATTTCACAAAATAAAATTATAAGAATTACCCTTCTAATGTATGTTTTGATGGAACTATTTTTCAAAATGTAATTAGAAAATTATAGCTAACTTAACATTATGACATAATTTGAACAGATTTTTAAAGTAATATCTTTCACTTTCTAACAAAGCCATATTCTTTAAGATTAATGTGACAAAAAACATGCTCTATTTCTGTCCTGCCTCTATCAGAGAGAAGTTTTAAGACCAGGTGCAACCCAGCTGGTGTGGCTCAGTGATTGAGCATTGCCCTATGAAACAGCATGTCACGGTTTGATTCTGGTCAGGGCACATGCCCAGGTTGAGGGCTCAATCCCCAGTAGGGGGCATGTAGGAGGGAACGATCAATGATTCTCTCTCATCATTGATATTTCAATCTCTCTCTCCCTCTCCCTTACTCTCTGAAGTCAATACAAATATATTAAACAAACAAAAATGGCTGCAGTGGGTTTCCAAGATAGATGTCAAACATATGTTGTTAGCTATTTGTTGAATGAAGCTGCACATCATGGTGTGGACCCAGCTGAAAGAATGATGTAAGGGAATTTTCTTCAGTTGACAAGGGAAGAAAATTTGTTTTTTTATTAAGAGAAGTTTCATACATTATTAAAAACAGAGTGAAATGGATTGGGGTTGGAATTCTTTTTTTAATCATTTCAGTCCAAAGCATTCCAGTCAGTAGTCTGAACACACTGCTGATGAGAGCAGATTTACCACTTGATTTCACTGAATAACAATCTCAAACCTTAAAGGAATCTTTGTGAAAGGGACATAGTGAAGGTTAATGCATTGTGATTTTTTTCTAAAGGTAGTATGTTGCTTAAACATGAATTCTCAGAAAGTAAAATGTAAAGATAAAGAAGACTATCTTGCATATACAATGAATTTAGAAGCAGGGGAAGAAATCTGAAATAGTGTCTGGGAAAGCCAGGCATCTTTCTACAACAAGAATCTTATTTAATAAAGAGGTAATATGCAAATTAACCCTCATGCCTTCACAAGATGGCTGCCTACGACCAGGTCAGCAGTGAGGTTAGTGAGGGACAACCAAACGACTGAACAAGCAGGCTGCATGGGGCGACCAGGCAAGCAGGGGAGTTAGTGAGAGAAGACCAAATGACTGAACAAGCAGTCTGTGTGGGGCAACCAGGCTGGCAGGGGGGGCAGTTGGGGGCAACCAGGCCAGTAGGGGGGGGCAGTTGGGGGCAATTAGGCTGTCAGGGGGTCAGTAAGAGGTTACCAGGCCAGCAGGGGTGGCAATTAGGGGTGACAAGGCCAACGGGGGTGTGCAGTTGGGTACCACCAGGCCAGCAGGGGGGGCAGTTAAGGGTGATTAGGCTGGGGGGGGGCAGTGAGGGACAACTAGGCTGGCGGGGGGGGGGTCAGTTGGGGGTGACCAGGCTGGCAGGAGGGCAGTTGGGGGCAACCAGGCTGGCAGAGGGGGGCAGTTGGGGGTGACTAGACCAGCAGGGGTGGGCAGTTAGGAGTGACCAGCCCGGCAGAGAGGGGGCAATTGGGGGCGACCTGGCCTGTAGCTGGGTGCAGTTAGGGGCAACCAGGCCGGCAGGGGGTGGGGCAGTTAGGGGTGATCAGGCCAGCACAGAGGCAGTGAGGGGCGATCAGGCAGGCAAGTAGGTGAGCGATTAGGAGTCGGCGGTCCAGGATTGTGAGAAGGATGTCCGACTGCAGTCAGACATCCCTCAAGGGGTCCCCAATTGGAAAGGGTGCAGGCTGGGCTGAGGGGACCCCTCCCCCACATGCATGAATTTCGTGCCCTGGGCCTCTAGTGTAGAATAAAAGAAATGCTAGGACTTTAGCCTGAAGTTATGTCTTTATAACAAGATCGATTCAGTTATTCTGTGGCTGTTTTTATTTTGTCTTTTGTTTTGTTTTGTTTTGTTTTTTCATTTACAATAATCCAACAGCTGAAAAATCAATCAGAGATATTCATGATTTATGTGATCCAGCTTTCAAGACAGAAAAATAAATCATAACCAAACTGCATTTTCTGATAAACCATTTCTGTAATCAAAATTTCTATGATTAAGATAAGTAGGGGAAGATTTGTTGTTGTTCTTGTTAAATTTAAACTCTTTTCTATTGAATTCACCTAAGTACATGCATACAACAAATGATATCCACTTCTGTTTTAAAATGCTGTTCTAGAGAAACTGTCACCTTAGATGACAATTGTAAAGCAGACTGCTACCTGGAATTGGAACTTTATTTTCCATGAATAATTGTAGCATAACCCATAATAAGAAGAATTAAATAATAAAGTTGTACCTCCTTTATTAATGGAGTATATACATTTCATATAACCTGTGAGTGTGGAGGAGGAAGAGTCCTGTGGGTTATAGAACCAACCATAGGTGAAAGGGCTTCTGCAAAAGAAAATAGGTATTACCAGCTAACTCATAACTTGGCTGTTCATCTTTTTCCAACCAAAGGTAGGAAAGGCTAGGTGAATCTTTCCCCAGAAGCCATGAAAAATGCAGATACAGGCAGTCCTTGGGTTACTTCAGATTCGACATACGTCGTTTCGTGATTATGTAGCCATTTCCCATTTATTTTTTTATTTTTATTTTTTTTTAATATATCATCCTATTGATTTTTTACAGAGAGGAAGGGAGAGGGATAGGGAGTTAGAAACATTGATGAGAGAGAAACATCGGTCAGCTGCTTCCTGCACACTCCCCACTGGGGATGTGCCCGCAACCAAGGTACATGCCCTTGACCAGAATCAAACCTGGGACCCTTGAGTCTGCAGGCCGATGCTCTATCCACTGAGCCAAACCAGTTAGGGCCATTTCCCATTTATTTATGAAAAAAAGTTCCGTCATTTTGACATATGTACATATGTACTTTATGTTTTTTATTATTTATTTACCATGAGTAAAGGTCAGGAATTGTTATCTTTCTTTTAAATTTTTTAAGTGTTTCACTTCATTACTGCTGTGTATGTGCTGCATGTGAGTGACTAGGTGCTTATGTAGGTGGGTTCGACTTACGGTGAAAATCGCCTTACGTCGCACTGTAGGAATGGATCTCCGATGTAACCTGAGGACCTACTGTATTTTAGCTAAAAGCACCAGAGTAGCTGTTACAGTGAAGAAGAGCCACAAATCCCATTCATTCCACCATGCATTCAATCTTAGAGATTAGTGATTAAAAACAAGAGTGATACAAGTAAAATGTGGTTGATGAGATTTGGATGATACATTGCAAGACAGAAGGCTCTTACAAATTTAAACAATCATTGAAAAAAAATTTTTCATTAGTATATATACATATCTATATGATTCAAGCCTTAAAGTTTGTAACATGACATGGGATCATCATGGCATGTAGATTAACATGGAAGTAAAAAAGGACCAAGGAGAACCTGGAGCTACAAAGGAATAAAGGTGTCAAGTGAGACTTGTGAATCAAGCCATTAGGGACATAGGATGTTATTAATATCAATCAACAAAAGGCTATTAATTTGCTCTTATGCCCACAGGACATTTATAATTGCTGTGAAGCTATATAAACTTGAATGTCTATATTCCACTTTAGTTTGCTGGCCAAATTAGTATCAGCAACAACTGTACTAAAATTTAGCCAGTCCAAAGTCTCCACCAACATCAGACCCTGTCCTTCATGGCCTCAGGTGTTCTTAGGAATTTTTAAGCCCACTTGCCATCTTATTTTCTGGCCTCATCATTTCAGTTGCTATCCAAAGATTTTGTAAGTTGTTCCCCTTCATTGCTGTTGCCATATTCTATAAAAATGAAATAATAAAGTTTTATTTTATTATTTTATTTTATTATTAAAATTTCATAAATAATATTAATTTCTGCAGGATTACCAGCACCTCCACTCTTGAAAACCTTCGGTTGTGAGCAAGGGAGCATCTCCAGAAGAAGTCACTCATACGTCTGTCTTCTCACAATGCCAGGTTTATTAGGGGAAACCTCCCCAATAAGCCAAGAGTCACATGCAAGCTAACACAGAGATAGGGAGCTTCCAAGATAGGAGCAAGCAAAACGAACCTCTGAGCACTCTGGTGCAAAGTCCTGGTCACTAGTGGCACCCACACGTGGAGAAGCAGAAATTGGTCTCAAGCCAAGTGACTACAGTGACAGCACACGTATGGTGGGTGGAAGTCCAGCAGGGCTCCAAGTGTGATCCATGGTACAGCCAAACTCAAGCATTGGATGATCGGAACTCTGAGAACATATAACCCACAAGGGATGGAGGTTCCACTCATATCAATGTCCAGATGAAGTCCTTATCCAATTGTCCAGACTTGTGGTTTTGGACATACAGGGCTCCTCCTAAGGGTATTTCCCTAATACCACATTACCCCATTCTTTGACAGAACCATCATGACTGATGGTAACTCCATATTGGATTGTTAAAGTTGTCCAAAAAGTCCATTCTGCTCATGCTCTATACACTTTCCAGAGCCCTATGGTTGCAGTCATTGCATTCTACACAGAAACAGGAAGAATGTTCTTCTCCTCAACTCTCTGCAGTATTATGTCATCTTGGCCTTAAGGCAGCATTGCATGTTCCATGAGTCATTACATGCCTCTTGTTAGTCTCTGTAGATTCTCAGAAATCAGATCTCATCCCTTGGGATAGCTGAGAAACAGAAACAGCCTTATATCATAGCCTATTTCTGTCCAGTGCCCAGATCCCCCTTACCCCTTAAAAATACCTCTTGAAGACAAGTGAAACAAACCAGAAAAAGTTGTCATGCCTGAAATGGCAACTCATGAGGCAGAACAAAGGGCTACTGGCTGGGTGCACCCAGTCTCTACATTGTTGTTTGTGTTGTGATATTAAATAAATAAATTATTTTCAAAAAGTTGATTCCAATTAGGTGTTAGTCTCAGAAAGGCAGAGTACTTACCTGTGACAAGGCACATTCAAATTATTTGCTTGTAGATAATTCTATGGGTATTTGCCCCAAGAAGAAGAGCTTTCAAAAAGCCAGAGGCCAGCACTACTGCTAATTTTCAAGGAGATAAGTGGTTTTTGGGTGGACCATGATGGATTCACTTGCAATCATCTGATTCCGAAAGTCTCCAGAAAGCTGGCTTCTTTTGCATTTGTTGTTTTTAATAAGATATGTATATGATAAAATCTTAAGCATTTAATGTGAATTAAGCAAACCAGGGAAGAGCAGGAGCTCTGGAGACATACAGTCCTGAGTGTGAACCCTGGTACTACCATTCAGTAACTGTGATCTTGGGTAATTTGTTTAACTATTTCATTCAAGCCTCAGCTTCCTCATCTATAAAATGGGGAGAAAATGATAAGTAATGTTGTCAGTGAAAGTTAAGTGGAATAACATTTATCAAGGGTCTGTCTCAGGTATAGTAAGTGGTCAGTCAATAAGTGTTGGCTACCAATACTGTGGACTTAAACACAGACAAGACTGGAGCTGATGCAAACTTTAATGTCTCCTCCAGGAAATTTGTTTGTTAAAAGTCACATTTAAAGAAGATTAGGAAGAGACACTAAATACTGCCACCTACAAGGAGGGAAAGAGAGATGATGCAGGCATGGCAGTAAGTTGCCTGAGGCGTGAGGATTCTAACAGAAGAAGCCTGTTGGAGCTGGACCTAAACTGCCCTAAAGCATCTGATATGGAAGAAATTAAAGACTTGATAAAGACTCTCTCACAATATTTTATAAAGTTTAACTTTATGTGAAAACAATAGAGATCTAGCTATATCTGGAAGGCATAAGCAGGTGTGATTCTAAGTCAATAAATATATAGGTTCACATGAAACACAAAAGGAACTACTGAGTGCCAGGTGGTTCTGTGCTGTGTGCCTGAAGGAGGAAAGCAATTCACTGAAACCATAAGGACTCTCATAGACATAACTTATTGGCTTGGCAAGGCCCATATCATCTCCTAAGGATGTTTATGGAAATATGAGCAGAAATTTGGAAGAAACACACACACTTCAAGGCCTCACTGAATGTCCCAAGGGAACACAATCTTCCACACTTAAAGGCACTTCATGCATTGTGCAGGTGCTCCAGCTGCCCAAGAATACCAAATTGAGCTTGATTGCTCATCGGCTCAAATGAACTTTAAAAATTGACACCCTAGTGCCTATGGAAAATTGGATTCCCTATGTGGGTAGAAAGTAGATAGAGGGGACCCCAAGGAGAAGATTCATGAAGCTCTTTCTGATGCAGTTAGAAGGCAAATAAAATACAATTGAGAGAGAAACTAAGATGGCAGCATAGGTAAACACTGGAGTTTGCTGCCTTGAACAACCACTTCAAAATACAACTAAAAGACAGAACGGACATCATCCAGAACCACAGGAAGGCTGGCTGAGTAGAAATTCTACAACTAGAAGGAAAGAGAAAAGCATACCGAGACTCAGAGGAGGCTCACTGCGGAAGTAAAATACTAAGGTGCGGAGGTACATGTGGAGCAGGCTGGCGGCAGGGCGCGGTTGTCGTTTTCAATTGGGAGGGAGTCTCAGGCTCTGAGCTCCAGTTCCAGGCGAGTCCCTAGGGACCCTGACTCATACGGGAGAAGCGGGACTGTCTGGCATCGTTCAGAACTAGAGGGCAGCTTTCTCTCTAAGGGGCTTGCAGCGATTACAGGGACACTGAGAAGCAGAGCCTCTGAGGGCAAGACTGAGAGCAGCCGTAACTGCTAGCCCGCCCTGTAGATCCCATGGGACCTGCCCCACCCAAGCCCTGCAGGGAGGCTTTTGCTGGATAGCCTCAGGCAAAGGCTAGATTAGCACCTCCCTAGAGATCCAGGAGCCAGTGTACCCAGAGGTCAGAGTGGGACAATCCAGTTTTCAGCCCGTGGAACCATAAAAGACACACTGAGGGGGCAGACTCAGTGAGCACCAAAGCCCCATTGAAGCAAGTCTTTCCCAGAGGGGTGTCTCCAGCACAGAAGTTCTCCCACTGCAGACACAGCTGATTCTCACAGCCAATTGGCCTGGAGGTCAATTCCTCCCAGTGATAACTACAACAATCAAGGCTTAACTACAACAAGACTATGCACAAAGACCACAAGGGGGTGCACCAAGAGTACCCTACTCAGGTAATTGGAGAGGCTGAACCACTGGGCCCTAGAGGACACTCAGCACAGAAAACCACTTTATCAACACAGGGAAGCATAAAAAATGCAGAGACAAAGAAAAAGGACACAAATGACAGAAATGGAGGAAAGCAAACTACTGGATATAGAGTTCAAAACCACACTTTTAAGGTTTTTCAAGAATTTTCTAGAAACTGCTGATAAACTTAATGAGATCTCTAAGAAATCTAATGAGACCCTTGAGGTTGTGATAAAGGACCAATGAGAAATTAAGCATACACTGACTGAAATAAAGAATATTATACAGACTCTAACAGCAGACTAGAGGATTGCAAGAATCAAGTCAAAGATTTGAAATATGAAGAAGCAAAAAACACCCAACCAGAAAAGCAAAATGAAAAAAGAATCCAAAAATGCAAAGATAGTGTAAGGAGCCTCTGGGACAGCTTCAAGCATACCAACATCCGAATTATCAGGGTGCCAGAAGAAGAGAGAGATCAAGATATTGAAAACCTATTTGAAGAAATAATGACAGAAAACTTCCCCTACCTGGTGAAAGAAATAGACTTACAGGTCCAGGAAGTGCAGAGAACCCCAAACAAAAGGAATCCAAAGAGAACCACACCAAGACACATCATAATTAAAATGCCAAGAGCAAAAGACAAAGAGAGAATCCTAAAAGCAGCAAGAGAAAGAAAGTCAGTTACCTACAAGAGAGTACCCATACAACTGTCAGCTGATTTCTCAACAGAAACTTTGCAGGCCAGAAGGGAGTGGCAAGAAATATTCAAAGTGATGAAATGCCAAGAACCTACAACCAAGAGTACTTTATCCAGCAAAGCTATCATTCAGAATTGAAGGTTAGATAAAAAGCTTCACAGACAAGAAAAAGCTAAAGGAGTTCATCACCACCAAACCAGTGTTATATGAAATGCTGAAAGGCATCCTTTAAGAAGAGGAAGAAGAAGAAAAAGGTAAAGATACAAATTATGAACAACAAATACACATCTATCAACAAATGAATCTGAAAATCAAGTGAATAATCTGATGAACAGAATGAACTGGTGATTATAATAGAATCAGGGGCATAGAAAGGGAATGGACTGGCTATTCTTGGGGGGAAAGGGGCGAGAGGGATGCAGAAAGAGACTGGACAAAAATCGTGCACCTATGGATGAGGACAGTGGATGGGGAGTGAGGGAGGAGGGTGGGGTGGGAACTGGGTGGAAGGGAGTATGGGGGAAAAAAGAGCAACAAATGTAATAATCTGAACAATAAAGATTTAATTAATAAGAAATACAGTTGAATTAAAATCAAGGGAGTATATGCACCCCTATGTTCATTGCAGAATTATTTACAATAGCCAAGATTGGAAACCAAAACAAAACAAAAGAAAAGAAAACAAAACAACAACAAAAACAACAACAAAAAACTGGTACATTTACACAATGAATGCTACTCAGCTGTGAAAAAGATGGAAATCTTATACTTTGCAACAGCATGAATGGACCTGGAGACCATTATGCAAAATGAAATAAGCCAATCAGAGAAAGACAAATACCATATGATTTCACTCATATGTGGAATCTAATGAACAAAATGAACTAAGAAGCAAAATAGAGATAGTTATATTTACAGAGCAGCCTGACAGCTGTTTGGGGGAGGCTAGATATGGGCAGGTGGAGGGATTGAGCGAAAAAGAGAAAAAACCTCATGGGCACTGACAACAGTTTGGGGATTGCTGGAGGGAATAGGATAGGAGGAGGTAGAAGAGGGTATAGGGGTGACAAATGGTGATGGAAGGAGACTTGGCTTGGGGTGTTGAACACATAATACAGTGTACAGGTGATACATTGTAGATTGTGCACATGAAACCTGTATTATTTTGTTGACCTGTGTCACCCCAATAAAATCAATGAAAATAGGGAAAAATAAATAAAATCAAGTGTCTTCACCTTTATTTTATAAATGGACAACCAATTATGAAAAGTAATAATAAGAGACAGATATAATGGGGTGATATTTTGAAAACTATTAATATGAATTTTTCTTTTTACTTTCTGAGTTCAAATGTTCACCCAATTGGTCCAATTAAAATTGGGAAATAATTTGTTCCAGAAAGAACAAGGAAAGACTAAGCTTATACTTGGCTTCTGACACTTTAAATAGAAGCATTTGGCAACACAGAGCCTTACTAATATTCAAAATCTCTTTATTCCTTCTACTGGAGGACTCTACTTGGTTTATTCCTCCATGGCATAAAGAAAATAAACTTTGTAGCTAGGTTATGCTGAGGTAGCAAATCAATAAGGTTTATAGTTTTATGGTAGACTCAAGACATTACCTAGAAGAAAAGGGGAGGGACCCAGGGGATAAAAGAGACCAGAGAAAAAGGATGAGATACAAGGAAGGCCATTACATTGTGTGACAGACATTGTCCTCTCTGGCTTCAGCCTAGAGTGGGTGTGAATATCAGATAATCAACATCCAGGCTGAGTGCAGATGGGGGCTCCAGGGACTATAGAATAATGCTGTCTTGCAGCTTTCTTATACAAGCCTTGTTCACTACCCCACCAAAATTCAACTTGATTGTTTAGCAGGTTCTTCCTGCTTTCTAGATTGTGAGACACTCCCGGGTCAGGAAGATGGCAAATTACCATGTCAAAGAAATAAGCAAAGGGACAGCATGATTGTTGGTATTAGAAAAGTAGGCATTGAAAAATAGTATCCATATGTTTAAGGAGATTTTTTAACCACAAAAAATGGCACTTCACGTCCTTCTACCCTCCAAAGTACCCTTTTGGGCTGAACAAAGAATCCCCTGGCTTTGACACTGAGTTTGGCTTTCAAAGATGATGTGGAGATTCTGATCACAGGCATCTGATCTGTCAGCCACAGTGCTTTATGTTCTAACAGTGTATCATGACTCCTTGCCCATCTGAGCAGATAGAAGATTGCTCAAAAATGGCTTCCCTCCAATGAAGGAGGCCCCTTGGCTCTCACCTCAAATCAACCATGGAGAAAGCTCTGGCATTCCATCTCCAGCTCTGTGTTTTGGGTTTATCATACCTGACACCAATGTCAACACTGAAAAGATAGCTCATGGGGTCTTCCTGCTCATCCTCTCTCTTGAAAGAGACAAGCAAATAAAATCTCTCACAAACAGAGCTGAGTGTGTACCCACTTTGGGCCTCTGTCCAAGTGCAGTGGCAGATGGAGAAAGACCCCCTATCCCTGTTCTCTGGCTAATCAGGATGTGGCCTGTGGGCAATTTCCACAAGGATGAGAAAAAGCAATATATGCAACGTGCGGATGTTGACTTCCCTCCAGTGCCTTCGCTTTTTAAAAATACAATTTAAAAACTCTAAAAATTTATAGGGAAAAACAAGGCTGAAAACAAAACTACTTTGCTAAGAAATCCCTTGGGGTAATTCTATGCTATAATTGGGGAAAGTTCTCAGAAATCCATCTTACTGAGAGTCACATTCAATTTTACTGCTGAAGTGCTGCAGGAACTAAAGCATAATAAGGAGAATGAGAAAAGCCTCTCAGCATAACCAGACTGGGCACCTACAGCAAAAGCCAACCTGCCAGCAGTAATCTTGGGTCCCTGGGCAAAAATTTCATATAGCTGGGTGACAGTCAGACTCCCCTTTCATTGTTAATGCAAATGCAACCTATAGATATCACAAAATGAAACATTAAAAGTGAGTTATATGCTCTTACTTTAGCTGCATGTCACCTGGTTAGAAGAAGCTGGCAGTATCTAGAATCTCATTAGACTGGCAGCCAGAAAGGAGTTTAAAGCATTACATCATAAAATTGTCAAGGTAACTGGCTGGCCAGGCTGCCTCCTGGAATCCTGTAGTCCATGATGACAGGTTCTCTAGATCAGGACTGAGCCACACTGATGAGCAAAGGAGTGGCCTGCAGCCTGATCCACAACAGCTCGCAACTCACACTCAGAAAGGTGGCTTTCATGCTGACATATTGCTGCTGGACTGCATCCTTGGATGGGGCCCAGCAGCCCAACAACCCTTACTGTTCAGTGTACAGTGTGAAAGAGTATCATGGGTGTTACCAACTCTCAGAGTCCCAGAAAAATGCTTCCTGTCTTGTCATCACCTTACATCTAAAAGTGGCTATGAAGCTCATAAGGGCACCTTTCATTCCCCAAGAGCTCAAGCTCCAGCTTCCTGTCCCTCTGGAATGGGAGGTAGTTCCCTAAAGATGTCTAAAAATGTACCACTAACTGTGGCTTTAAACAACAGAAATATGTTCTCTTACAGTCCTGGAGGCTATAATTATAAGATTAAGGTATTGGCAAGCCCATGCTCCCTTCAAAGTTTCTAAGGGAGGATCCTTCCTTGCTCCTTGGCTTCTCATAACCCCAGATATTCTTTGGTTTGTAGCAGCCTATCTTCACAAGGGCACCTTCCCTCTGTGTCTGTGTTTGTGTCTCTTTGTGTATTTATATGACATTCTCCTATTTGTAACTGTTTATGATGTCTAAATTTTCTTCTTCCTGTAAAGACACCAGTCATATTGAATTGGGTTCCACCCAATGCTCTCATCTTAAATTGATTACATTTGCAAATTCTCTATTTCCAAATAAGGTCACATTCACAGATGGTGTAGGTGAGGACTTCAACATGTCTTTTTTCTTCCCTCTTTTTATTAAATTAAATTTATTTATTTATTTATTTATTTATTTATTTATTTATTTATTTATTTTTCTGTTCGGCCATTTCATATAGGAGGAGGACACAAATAAATCTTCCCTCTTCAGATCATGGCAATTTTAATCTATCCCATAAGTATAGTCACTAAAATCTATAAGGAGATAAATTTTTATTTAGGTATACAATTTTATGTTGGTTATATTAGTTTCAGGTGTACAACATGGTGATCTGACATACCTTACAATGTGATCACCCACCAATTCCTACAGTCATCTGTCACCATGTAAATAACTTATCCTTTTGACAAACCCAATTCAATCTGTAATAGGCCCACTCTTCACTCTGCACAAAGAAAGGTACACACATGACTTTCCCAGGTTACTTCATGATTATAAGCTTCCGACAGTTGCACCTGTCTCCTATCACAAGGCTCTAAGGCAGTGGTTCTCGACCTTCCTAATACCACAATCCTTTAATACAGTTTCTCATGTTGTGGTGACCCCCAACCATAAAATTATTTTCGTTGCTACTTCATAACTGTAATTTTGCTACTGTTATAAATCATAATGTAAATATCTGATATGCAGGATGTATTTTCATTGTTACAAATTGAACATAATTAAAGCATAGTGATTAATCACAAAAACAATATGCAATTATATATGTGTTTTCTGATGGTCTTAGGCGACCCCTGTGAAAGGGTCATTCGACCCCCAAAGGGGTCGCGACCCACAGGTTGAGAACTGCTACTCTAAGGGAAAGTGTATGGGACAATGAACTCATCAATAAAGTCAACTGGAAGGGACTGTTCTTCCACTATTCATCAGAAAAAAAATGTACAAGACATTATTCTGGCTTTATATTTAGTAATACTCTACAAGACATGTATACCAGGTAAAGTTTTCTCAGCCCTGTGAAACATTCATCCTGGGAGAAAATGTTCTTGGTGTGATGTTCCTGCCTTTGCTGTCTTAATGGAAGATGTTCCTTTAGGGTCAACACAGAGATTTTACATTGTCTCAATGTCAGGAGCCTGCCAGAATTCTTCAGAAAGGTATTCTTCTTTTTAATTGAAGCAACAAGGTGGAGAATTTTACCCTTAGAAACATAAAAGACCTAGAGACTATACCATTTCACTCACATGCTCTATCCAAGGTATACAGAGCAGGAGACTCCTAAGATTTCACCAGAAGCTAACATTGTGTGGTTTAAAACATCTTCCACAACAATTATATTAAGGCTACTAACTTGGAAATAGAAATTTTCTTTCTGAAGATAAGGATATGGTTAATTTCAGGTGAGAAAAGGTCAATGAGAAAAATAGCAGGGTTGGGAGAACATGCTTCCCATAGCCAAGAGGAGGAAATAGAAACACGAAAAGAATTTATGTTTGTCCCCAAATTCTGATATTATTTCTCTCTCATCCTGAAGCCAACTTGGTTTAAGAAAAATTATGCTTATCTCTATCATCTCACAGACCCCTATTATGGTATAGCATAATGGCAAATAATACAGGCCCCAGAGTCAGATGGTTAGACTCAAGTCCATATAACCCCACATCTGTATTTGATTCTAGGCAAGTCAGTGAGTCTCTCTGTTATAAAATGGCAGATCCAAATTCCAACTTCATAGAGTGATTGCAAAGATTAAAAATATATAACCTATTGAAATACTGAAATGTTAGCTCCTATTACTATGTGTTGTAATCATTCCCACTTTATGTAAAAGAAATCTGAGATTCAGAATAGCTAAATAACATACACTGGTCACACAACTAATTGTGGGGAACAGGACTTAATCCAATATTTAGCCACCTGATAGCTCCCCCCTCAATAATTTTATGCCCAACAGCCACCCTGACCATTTAGGCCAACATTACCTTTGGGGTTCCCTGACCTCTATTTCTAATTCAGTCTCCTGCCTTTCAGTTTCTTTCTGAGAACCTAGTACCCTCCTAGCTTCCTTATCTTCCAAGAGCCCAGGGCTGTCCTTTGGCAGCCATCTTTCCTAGAAAGCACCTAATAATTCAAAATAAACATCTCTCCTCATTAAGATGCTTTCCTTGGCACTGGCTGGTGTTGCTCAGTGGTTGAACATCAACCTGTGGACCAGAGGGTTGTGGCTCAATTCTAGGTCAGGCCATATGCCCAGGTTGTGGGCTTGATCCTGGAATAGTGGGACATGCAGGAGGCAGTTGATCAATGATTCAATCATCATTGATTTTTCTCTCTCTCTCTCCCTCTCCCTTCCTCTCTGAAAGCAATAAAAAATATATTTTTTAAAAATATGCTTTCCTTGGAATCGCCTTCTGTCCACACAGTCCTAGTCTTCACAGAGACTATGGTCCAGAAATGAAGGAAGACATATAAATATTTAATGCTCATGCTCTGAGAAAAGTGATTAGGAACAATGAACTGGGATTACCAAGGTGAGGATGCTTTAACTGGGTATGGAATATTTTTTAATGTATGTTATTGAGATAGAATGAGTAGCTGAAATGAATAACAGCCACCCCAAATTGGCAAAGGAGACTTAGCTGGTGAGACAATTTGCAGCCAGGAATGGCAGAGGACCCCTGTAGAAAGCCCAGGAAACTACAACCACACGAGCAATAGACATATGAGCAGCCCGCTCATGTCCAAGGAGCAGCAGCCTCGCGAGCAGCCTGCCCCAGGCCAAAGAGCAGCAGTCTCAAGTGGCCTGCCCCTGTCCAAGGAGCAGCAGCTGTATGAGCAACCTGCCCCCATCCAAGGAGCAGCAGCTGCACAAGCAACCCACCCATGAATGAGTAGCGGCAGCCTCGCGCAGCCTGCCCCCATCTGAGGAGCAGCAGCCATGCGAGCAGCCTGCCCCTGTCCCAGGAGCAGCAACCACACACAGCCTGCCCCTATCTGAGGAGCAACAGCCTCGTGAGAAGCCCACACCTGTCCGAGAGCAGCAGTTGTGTGAGCAGCCTCTCCCCACCAGCCAGAGGAGCCACCACTGCTGTGAACAGCACCCAACAGAGGAGCCACTGCCAACTGAGGAGCAGCCACTGCTGTGACCACCCGAAGAGCAACTGCAACCCAAGAAGCAGACTCTGCATGACTCGACATCTAGATCCATCTGTGAGATAAAAAATGTAGACAAAGAAACCCTCAAAGGAAAGAAAAGGATGAATCACCAGAAAAATAGCTAAGTGAAACAGAGGCATGCAATATGTCAGAAAAATAATTCAGAATAAGGGCCATACAGTTCATAAACCGGATGGATGAAAAAATCAACAACTTATGTAAAAATCAAGAAGAAATGAAGAGTGATATAGCTACAATAAAAAAAACATCATGAAAAGTTTCAATAGGAGACTAGGAGAAGTGGTGGACCGAATTAGCAAATTAGAAGACATGGAAGCAAAACACACCCAAACTGAACTGCAATTGGAGAAAAAAATTAAAAGACAGAAGGAAAGCCTAAGAGAGCTATAGGACACCATGAAACAAGGCAACATACAAATACTAGGGGTACAAGAACAACAGGAAAAGTAACAAAGGTTAGAAAATCTATTTGAAGAAATAATGTCAGGAAACTTCCCTGATGTGGGGAAGAATAAAGTCACACAAACACAGTCACAAACAAGATGAACTGAAAAGACCGAGAACAAGACACATCATAATTACAATGTCAAATGTTCAGGGCAAAGAGAGAATCTTAAAGGCTGCAAGAGAAAGACAGAAAGTTATGTACAAGGGATCTCCCGTTAGATTATCAAATGATTTCTCAACAGAAACATATCAGGCCAGAAAAGAATGGAAGGAAATTTACAAAGTGATGCAAAGCAAGGGACTGAATCCAAGAATACTCTATCCAGCAAGGCTATCATTCAAAATTGAAGGGGAAATAAGGAGCTTCACAGACAAAAAAAAAAAAAAAAAAAAAAAAAAAACACCATAAAAACAACAACAATTAAGGAAGTTTATCACTACCAAACCAGTAATGCAAGAAATGCTAAAGGGAAGTGCTCAGGAAGATAGTGGCTGGCAGGAGAGAGGTGAGGGAGAGGATGTGAGTGAGTGAGAGGGTGAAGGGAGAATGTGTGGATACATGTGGTGTGTGTGTGAGTGAGTGAGGGACAGAAAAATCCAACAGGAGTACCAGGGGCTGGCATACCAGACTCTCCTGGACAGGGAGAGACTACCACCGCTGTGGGCACTCCCTGGACCACGGGACTCAGGCACGGAGCCCACACCATCTTGAAGGGGAGAGCGGCCTCGTCTAGGAGCTCATCAACACCATCACTGAGATAGCCCTTGGACACTGTCCATGACCCAGCAGCCACTCCAGCCAAAATCCTGCAGCCACACCCACAGACGCACAGACCCTAGGACTTCCACCTCCAAAGGAGCAGCACTCCCGCAGCAGTAAGTGAAGCTCCCCCCTCCCCAGTGGCAGACCTCTGGGCACCACATTCGTGCATTTCCAGCGCGCAATCCTCTGGAGCCCACCACCCCATAGGAAGCCCCTGGGAGCCACTGCAAGCTCCCGCTGAGTGCGATATTGTGCAAACAGGGGTACACTGCCCCACAGTAAAAATTTTGAATTCACTCTCCTGAATAACTGCCCACAGACACTGTCACACAACTTCAACGCCAGGGCTCCTCAGGGTGCGTCAGAGCTTCGTGCCGCAAACAAACCGCCAGAGTTGTGTGTTTCCAGCTGGCAGGTGTTCGGAGCCCACCACCCCACAGGCAGCCCCTGGGAGCTGCTGGGAGCCCCCCACTCAGCGCAATATTGTACAGACAGTGGTGCACTGTCCCACAGTAGAAATTCTGAATTCACTCTCCTGAATAACTGCCAATAGACACTGTTGCACAACTTCAGCCCCAGGGCCCCTCAGGGTGCATCAGAGCTCCTTGCTGCAAATGCGCCATCACAGACACGCGTTTCCAGCAGGCAGGCATCCAGAGCCCACAGGCAGATCTGGGGAGCCACTGCAAGCCTCGCTGAGTGTGCTATTGTGCAAACGGGGGTGCACTGCCCCATAGCAGAAATTCTGAATTCACTCCCTTGAATAACTGCCAATAGACACTATCATACAACTTCAGCCCCAGCGCCCTTCAGAGTACCTCGGAGCTCCGCACCGTAAATGCACCACAGGTACCCCTGTGAGCTGCCACTGGGAACATGTGTATCCATACACAGGCATGGCAGCAAAAACTTAGTCTTCCCACTCCAAAGCTGCAGAACTCTGGACACTATAGTGGTGCTTTTCCAGCAGTCAGACCTCCTGAGCCCAATGCTCCACAGGCGTGCTCTTATCCTAACAATGGTGCACTGCCCCAGCAGTAGAAATTCTGAATACCCTTGTCCTGGATACCTTCCCACAGATGCTTCGATTGCTTGGCTTAAAACAGGGCCCTTCAGAGTGCTCCAGGGCACCACACTGGCAAGCACACAAAGGGTTCCCCTGAGAGCTGCCACTGGGAGAATGTGTATCCATCCACAGGCCCAGCAGCAAAAACTGAGTCTTCCCACCCTACAGCTATAGAACTCTGGGCCCCACTGTCATGCCTTTCCAGTGTGCAGGCCTCCTGAGCCCCACGACCCGGACATACAGCTTCTGGGTACCTCTGTGAGCTCCTGCTGGGCACGTGCAATTTCAGCCAAGGATGCAAGGCAGCAAAAATTGGGACATCCCCTTCCATGGCTGCTGACATCTGGACACCGCAGTTGCACCTTTCCAGCTCACAGGCCTCATCAAGAAAACCAAAATAGCTCAAGTAGGGAGCTACGCTAGATTACCAAGCTCAGGAGACCCAAGAGATCACACAAGTAGCACCCTCCTCAAAAGAACCAGGGTAGCAAAACAGTCAGATCTAGGACACAGAAACAATTAAAATGTTAGGGCAAAACATGAGGAGACAAAAAAGCAACCTCTAAAGGAAAGAAAAAGAGGAATCACCAGAGAGGGAGTTAAATGAAACTGAGGCAAGTAACTGCTCAGAGAAAGAATTCAGAGTAATGGTTATCAGAATGCTCAAACGGCTGGATGACAAATACACGCAACACAAAGACAAATACACACAACTCAATGAGAATTATAAGGAGCTGAATGAGAATGTCACCAATATGAAAAGGAACCAAGAGGAAATGAAGAACGACATAGCTGCAATAAAGAACACAATGGAAGGCTTAAATAGAAGACTAGAAGAGGCTGAGGACCGCATCAGCAAGCTAGAAGACAAGGTAGGAAAAAACACACAAACACAGCAGCAACTGGAAAGAAAATTTAAAAAGCAAGAGGAAAGCCTAAGGGAACTTGGGACAACACAAAACGGAACAACATCTGCATAATAGGGGTACCAGAAGGAGAGGAAGAGAAGCAAGGAATAGAAAAACTGTTCGGAGAAATAATGACAGAAAACTTCCCGGATATTGGCAAGAAAAAAAAACTACACAAATCCAAGAAGCACATAGAGTCCCAAAAAAGATGAACCCAAAAAGACCGACACCAAAACACATCATAATTAAATTGGCAAACATCAACGACAAAGTACGAAACTAAAAAGCTGCCAGAGAGAGACAGAAAGTTACATACAAGGGATCTCTCATTAGAATATCGACAGATTTCTCAACAGAAACACACCAGGCTAGAAGGGAATGGAATGAAATATACAAAGTGATGCAAACTAAGGGACTGGATCCCACAATACTATACCCAGCAAGGTTATCATTCAAAATTGAAGGTGGAATCAGGAGCTTCACAGAATAAAAGGGCTAAGAGAGTTTATTACCACCAAGCCAGCAATGCAGGAAATGCTAAAGAGACTGCTGTAAAAAGAAGAAACAGAAAGGCAAGAAGAAACACAAATATTAAGAATAAAAATGACGTCAAACAAGTACTTATCAATAATAACAATAAATGTAAATGGATTAAATGCCCCAATAAAAAGACATAGGGTAGCTGAATGGATAAGAAAACACAACCCATATACATGCTGTCTACAAGAGACCCACCTGAGAACAAAGGATTCACACAGACTTATACTGAAGGGATGGAAAAAAAAAATTTCAGGCAAATGGAAATGAGAAAAAAGCTATGGTTGCAATACTTATATCTAACAAAATGGACCTTAAAGTAAAGGCCATAACAAGAGATAAGGAAGGCCACTACATAATGCTAAAGGGAGCAATCCAACCAAGAAGATATAACTCTGCTAAAAAATATGCACCCAATACAAGAGCACCCAAATACATAAAACAACTTCTGGAAGATAACAAAGGAGAGATCGATAGTTATACAGTCATAGTAGGGGACTTTAATACCCCACTGACATCACTAGATAAATCCTCTAAACAAAAAATCAGCAAAGAAACAGCAATCCTAAATGACTTACTAGATCAGATGGACTTAATTGACATCTTCAGAATATTTCACCCCAAAGCAACAGAATATACATTCTTCACCAGTGCACATGGGACTTTAACAAAGATAGACCACATATTAGGAAATAAGCAAAGACTTCAAATTCAAGAGGATAGAAATCATAACAAGCATCTTCTCAGATCACAGTGGCATAAAACTAGAAATCAACTACAATAAAAACAATGGAAAAAGTCAAACACTTGGAGGCTAAAGAGCATGCTACTAAACAATGATTGGGTTACCAAAGAGATCAAAGAATAAATAAAAAGCATCCGGGAAACAAATGACAATGAAAACACAACAAACCAAAATCTATGGGACACAATGAAAGCATTCCTGAGAGGGAAGTTCCTAGCTCTACAAGCCTACCTCAAAAAAAAAAAAAAACAAGAAAAAATGGTAATAAATTACCTAACCCTACAACTTAAAGAATTAGAAAAAGAGCAACAAAAAAAGCCCAGAGTGAGCAGAAGGAAGGAGATAATAAAGATCAGAGCAGAAATAAATGGCATAGAGACCAAAAAAACAATACAAAAGATCAATGAAACCAAGAGCTGGTTCTTTGAAAGGATAAATAAGATTGATGAACCTCTAGCCAGGCTCACCAAGAAGCAAAGAGAAAGGACCCAAATAAACAAAATCAGAAATGAAAGAGGTGAAGTAACAACTGATCCCACGGATATACAAAGGATTCTATAAAAATACTACGAAAACCTCTACTCCAATAAACTGGAAAACCTCGATGAAATGGACATATTCCTAGAAATATACAATCTTCCAAAACTCAACCAGGAAGAATCAAAAAACCTGAATAGGCCGATAACTATTAATAAAATTGAAACGGTAATCAAAATGCTTCCAGCAAACAAAAGCCCTGGACCAGATGGCTTCACAGGGGAGCTTTGCTGAACATTCAAAGAAGAACTAAAACCAATCCTTCTCAGACTATTCCAAAAAATTCAAGAGGAAAACACACTTCCAAGCTCTTTCTATGAAGCCAGTATTATCCTAATCTCCAAAACAGATAAAGACAGCACAAAGAAAGAGAATTATAGGCCAATATCCCTGATTAACATACATGCTAAAATCCTCAACAAAATTCTAGCAAACTGGATCCAGCATTACATTAGAAAGATCATACACCATGACCAAGTGGTATTTATTCCAGGGATGCAAGACTGGCACAATATCTGCAAATCAAAAAAAGTGATACGCCATATAAACAAATTGAGAGACAAAAATGACATAATCATGTCAATTGATGCAGAAAAGGCATTTGACAAAGTCCAACACCCTTTTCTGATAAAAACACTCAGCAAAGTGGAAATAGAAGGATCATACCTCAACATAATAAAAGCCATATATGAAAAACCTACAGCCAACATCATACTCAATGGGCAAAAACTAAAACCATTTCCCTTAAGAACAGGAACATGACAGGGGTGTCTGCTTTCACCACTCCTATTCAATATAGTACTGGAAGTGCTAGCCAATGCAATCAGAGAAGAGGAAGAAATAAAAAGTATCCAAATTGGAAAGAAGAAGTAAAATTATCCTTATTCGCAGATGACGTGATACTGTACATAGAAAACCCTAAAGACTCCATCAAAAAAATATTAGGATTAATAAATGCATTTGGCAAAGTAGCAGGATACAAAATTAACAACAGGAAATCAATGGCCTTTTTAAACAGCAACAGTGAAATTACAGAGAGATTAAAAAAACAATCCAATTTCCCATTGCACACACACAAAAAAATTAAGATACCTAGGAATAAACTTAAATAAGGAGGTAAAAGACCTCTACTCCGAAAACTTGAAAAAAGAGATAGAGGAAGACATAAAAAAATTGAAGAACATACCATGTTCATGGATTGGTAGAATCAACATCATTAAAATGTCCATACTAAACAAAGCAATCTATAAATTCAATGCATTCCCCATTAAAATACCAACAGCATATTTCACAGACCTAGAACGAACTCTCCAAAAATTCATCGGAATAAAAAAAAGACCCCAAATAGCTGCAGCGATCCTGAGAATGAAGACAAAGTAGGAGGGACCTCAATACCAGATATCAAGCTGTATTACAAAGCCACTGATCTCAAAACTGCCTGGTACTGGCACAAGAACAGACATGTAGATCAATGGAATAGAATAGAGAACCCTAAAATTGATCTGAACCAATATGCTCAATTAATATTTGACAAAATAGGCAAGAACATACAATGGAGTTAATACAGTCTCTTCAATAAATGGTGTTGGGAAAATTGGACAGATACATGCAAAAAATGAAACTAGACCATCAACTTACACCATACACAAAAATAAACTCAAAATGGATAAAGGACTTAAATATAAGATGGGATAACATAAAAATACTAGAGGAATCCAAAGGCAACAAAATCTCAGACGTATGCCAAAGCAGTTTCTTCACTGATATAGCTCCTAGGACATTGGAAACTAAAGAGAAAAAAACAAAACAAATGGGACTAAATCAAAATAAGAATCTTTTGTACAGCAAAAGAAACCATCAACAAAAAAGAAAGCCCAATGTATGGGAAAACATATTTGCCATTGTTATCACTGATAAGGGTTTAATCTCCAACATTTATAGGGAACCCATACAACTTAACAAAAGGAAGATAAACAATCCAATCAAAAACTGGGCAAAGGACCTAAACAGACACCTTTCAAAAGAGGACATTGAGAAAGCCAAGAGACATATGAAAACATGCTCAAAGTCACTAATAATCTGAGAGATGCAAATCAAAACAACAATGAGGTACCATCTTACACCTGTCAGAATGGCTGTCATCAACAAATCAACAAATGACAAGTGCTGGAGAGGATGTGGAGAAAAAGGAACACTCGTGCACTGCTGGTGGGAATGCAGACTGGTGCAGCCACTATGGAAGACGTTATGGAGTTTCCTCAAAAAGTTAAAAATGGAACTCCCATTTCACCCAGTTATCCCACTTCTAAGTTTATATTCCAAGAAACCAGAAACACCAATCAGAAAGGATATATGCACCCCGATGTTCATAGCAGCACAATTTACTATAGCTAAGATTTGGAAACAGCATAAGTGCCCATCAACAGATGAATGGATCAGAAAACCGTGGTACATCTACACAAAGGAATACTACGCTGCTGTAAAAAAGAAGGAATTCTTACCATTTGCCACAAAATGGATGGAACTGGATAGCATTATGCTAAGTGAAATAAGCAGTCAATGAATGAAAATTACCACATGATCTCACTCATATATGGATAATAAAGACCATTATAAACTGATGAACAAAAATAGATACAGAGGCAGAGCAGCATCAAACAGACTGTCAAACTACAGCGGAAAGGCTGGGGAGGGTTGAGGGTTGTGTGGTAAGAGACCAACCGAATGACTTGTATGCATGCATATAAGCATAACCAATGGACACAAGGCACTGGGGGGTAGGTGACGCCGTGGGAAGGCCATGGGGGGGGGGAAAGGAGACATATGTACTACTCTTTGTAATACTTTAAGCAATAAAACAAAATTGAATAAATAAATAAATAAATAAATAAAATTAAAAATTTAAAAAGAAATGCTAAAGGGATCGTGGAAAAAGAAGAAATAAAAAGGTAAGAAGGAACACAGGCTCAAAAATAAAAATGGCTACAAACAAGTACCTATCAATAATAACTTTAAACATTAATGAGCTAAAAGTTCCAATCAAAAGACATTAAGTGGCTGAATGGATAAAAAAACATGACCCATAAATATGCTGTCTAAAAGAGACCCATCTAAGAACAAGGGACTCACAGAGACTGAAAGTGAAGGATTGGAAAAATATCTTTCAGGCAAATGGCAATGAAAAGAAAGCTGGGGTAGCAATACTTATATCTGTTAAAAAAGACCTCAAAGTGAAGGCCATAACAAGAGATAAGGAAGGCCATTTCATAATACTAAAGGGATCGATACAACAAGAGGATATAAACCTGATAAAAATGTATGCAGGAGTACCCAAATACATAAAAAAAACTCCGGGTAGATAGCAAGGGAGAGAATGACAACATAACAATCATAGTAGGGGGCTTTAATATACCACTGACATCACTGGCTAAATCCTCTAGACAAAAAATCAGTAAAGAAACAGCAATCCCAAATGGGAACACTTCCAAGCTTATTCTATGAAGCCAGCATCACCCTAATACCAAAACCAGATAAAGACAACTCAATGAAAGAAAATCACAGGCCAATATCCTTCATGAACATAGATGCCAAAATCCTCAACAAAATTCTAGCAAATCGGATCCAGCATTTCATCAGAAAGATCATACACCATGACCAAGTAGGTGTTATCCCGGGGATACAAGGATGGTACAATATCTGCAAATCAATAAACATAATATATCACACAAACAGATTGAGAGATAAAAATCACATAGTCATATCAATTGATGCAGAAAAAGCATTTGACAAAATCCAACACCCTTTCTTGGTAAAAACTCTCAGCAAGGTGGGAATAGAAGGATCATACCTCAACATAATAAAAGCCATATACGACAAACCCACAGCCAACATCATACTCAATGGGCAAAAACTAAAACCATTTCCCCTAAGAACAGGAATGCCCACTCTCACCACTCCTGTTCGACATAGTACTGGAAGTACTAGCCATTGCGATTAGACAAGAAGAAGAAACAAAAGGCATCCAAATTGGAAAAGAAGAAGTAAAACTGTCCTTATTCACATATAACATGTACTGAACATGGAAAACCCTAAAGACTCCATCAAAAAATTATTAGACTTAATAAATGAATTTGTCAATGTAGCAGGATACAAAATTAAAGCCAAGAAATCTATGGCATTTCTTTACAACAATAGTGAACATACAGAAAGAGACTAAAAAAGCAATCCCATTTACCATCGCACCAAAAAAAATTAAGATACCTAGGAATAAACTTAACTAAGGAGTAAAAGACCTATATGCAAAAAACTGCAGGACACTGAAAAAAGTGATAGAGGAAGACAAACAGATGGAAGAACATACTGTGTTTGTGGATTGGTAGAATCAACATCATTAAAATTTCCATAGTGCCCAAAGCAATCTATAGATTCAATGCAATCCCCACTAAAATACCAATGCATATTTCACAGACCTAGAACAAACATTCCAAAAATTCATCTGGAATAAAAAAAGACTTCAAATAGTTGCAGCAATCCTGAGAAAAAGAACAAAGTAGGTGGGATTTCAATACCAGATATCAAGCTGTATTACAAAGCCACTATTCTGAAAACAGCCTGGTACTGGCACAAGAACAGACATATAGATCAATGGAATAGAATAGAGATCCCAGAAATCAACCCAACCCACTGTGCTCAATTAATATTTGACAAAGGAGGCATCAACATACAGTGGAGTCAAGACAGTCTTTTCAATAAGTGGTGTTTGGAAAATTGGAATGACACATTAAAAAAAAAAGAAAAGAAACTAAACCTCCAACTCACACCATACACAAAAATAAACTCAAAATGGATAATGGACTTAAACATAAGACAGGAAACCATAAAAATACTAGAGACAGTAAAATCTCAGACATATGCCAAAGCAATTTCTTCACTAATACTGCTCCTAGGGTAATGGAAACTAAAGAGAAAATAAACAAATGGGACTGCATCAAAATAAAAAGCTTCTGCACAGCAAAATAAACCATCAGCAAAACAACAAGAAAGCCCACTGCATGGGAGAACACATTTGCCAATGTTATCGCTGATAAGGGTTTAATCTCCAACATTTACAGGGAACTCATACAGCTTAACCAAAGGAAGATAAACAATCCAATCAAAAAATGAGCAACGGGCCTAAATTGATACTTTTCTAAAGAAGACAGAAGGAAGGCGAAGAAATATATGAAAACATGCTCAAAGTAACTAATCATCCAAGAGATGCAAATCAAAACGACAATGTGGTACCATCTCACACCTGTCAGACTGGCTATCATCAACAAATCAACAAATGACAAGTGCTGGGGAGGATGCAGAGAGAAAGGAACCCTCATGCACTGCTGGAGGGAATGCAGACTGGTGCAGCCAGTGTGGAGAACAGTATGGAGTTTCCTCAAAAAAATTTAAAATGTAAGTCCCATTTGACTCAGTGATCCCACTTCTAGGAAAATATCCCAAGAAATCAGAAACACCAATAAGAAAGGATATATGAACATCTATATTCATAGCGGCACAATTTACCATAGCTAAGATTTGGAAATAGCCCATTTGATATAGTCATTTCCATGGCTTCAATGAGCAATGCAGGTTGATATAGGCAAAACTTTCACAATCAGTTGCAGTGATTGGATCTTCTATTGTCTGGTTTATTCACTCACTCTATCTAAACTCCAAATTCTGGAGCCTTTAGAGACAATTTTTCAATAAAAAGCAAGTAATTTCACTTTGCTTTGCTTTAAGCTCTATATAACTTAATATTTAATGTGCACTGAGTTATACTACATATACCCCTTTTCACATACAAGTTTTCTGTTAGCTAACTAGGATTCTCTTAGTTTGTTCTAATAAACCAATCTCTTCAATACAATTATTTTTTTTAAGTTTTGCATTCCTTTGTCACTCTCTTTTTTATTCATTATTTCAATATAAGTTTATTGAGGGTCTACTATGAATGATAAATCATTCATGGGCCAAAGATATGGCAGGGAATAAGAAAGACAAAATCCTCATTCTCCTGGAGTTTATAGACTAACAGATAATAACTACAGTTATCAAGTGCTAATAACTTTACTGCCATTGCCTCCTTTAATTCTCACATAAGGCATCATTATCCTTATTTTACAGGTGAGAAAAAGTTAAGCTCTAAACAGCATGCCCAAGGCCCCCCAACAATAAGGATTCTGCTTCAGCTCACTGCTGCCAATTATCAACATCCAACATCCAGGGGACTTTGTGCTACTTTCCTCCACTATTCAAATTTCTGCATACACATAAGCCTTCTTCTCTTTGGCATTAAAATCACTGTCTCAACTATCTTTCTTTATTGTCTTTGAGCCTCCTTAGGAGTTCCCATTTATACTAAACAACTACTATATCTATATTCACGGTTACTTTCACCAGATGATTACCAATAGGAGAACATCTATAACATTACAGGCTTCCTTCCTCTCTTAATTATCAGCATTATAATCAGTGAAACTTTAATATTTAATATCTAATAAAATACTTAATAATTACAGAGTGAAGTTACATTTCTGATGTAAAATAAAAAGTGAACTCTAAATAAAATTGACTCTATTTGCCTGACATTCTGGCAAGCCAGAGATTGGAAGAAAGAATGTATTTAAAGAATGCATTAGAAGTGATAACAGGAGAAACCAAGATGTAAACACCAGAGTGTGCTGCTTTGAACAACCACTTCAAAAATACAACTAAAAGAACGGACATCATCCAGAACCACAGGAAGACTGGCTGAGTGGAAGTTCTACAACTAGGAGGAAAGAGAAAAACATACCGAGACTCAGAGGAGGCGCAGTGCTGAAGTAAAATACTAAGGTGCGGAGGGCATGCGGAGCGGGCTGGTGGCTGAGGGCACGGTTGTCGTTTTCAATTGGGAGGGAGTCTCAGGCTCTGAGCTCCAGTTCCAGGCGAGTCTCTAGGGACCCAGACTTATACGGGCGAAGCAGTACTGTCTGGCATAGCTCAGAACCCTAGGGCAGCTATGTCTCCTTGGGACTTGCAGCGATTACTGGGACACTGAGAAGCAGAGCCTCTGAGGGCAAGACTGAGAGCAGCCATAATTGCTAACCCCACCCTGTTGATCCCGTGGGACCTGCCCCGCCCAAGCCCTGCAGGGAGACTTTTGCTGGATAGCCTCAGGCAAAGGCTAGATTAGCACCTCCCTAGAGATCCAGGAGCCAGGAAGCCCAGAGGTCATGGTGGGACCATCCAGTTTTCAGCTCTGTGGAACCATAAAAGACACACTGAGGGGGCAGACTCAGTGAGCACCAAAGCCCCATTGAAGCAAGTCTTGCCCCAGAGGGGTGTCTCCAGCACAGAAGTTCTCCCACTGCAGACACAGCTGATTCTCACAGCCAATTGGCCTGGAGGTCAATTCCTCCCAGTGATAACTACAACAATCAAGGCTTAACTACAACAAGACTGTGCACAAAGCCCACAAGGGGGTGCACCAAGAGTGTCTACCTCAGGTAATTGGGACACTTAACACAGAAAGGCACTCTATCGACACAGCGAAGCATAAAAAAATGCAGAGACAAAGAAACAGGACACAAACAACAGAATTGCAGGAAAGCAAACTGTTGGATATAGAGTTCAAAACCACACTTTTAAGGTCTTTAAAGAACTGACTAGAAGCTGCCGATAAATTTAATAAGGCCCTCGAAAAGACTGGTGAGACCGCCGATAAATGTAGTGAGATCCTCAAGAAATCTAATGAGACCCTTGATGTTGTGATAAAGAACCAACTAGAAATTAAGCATACACTGACTGAAATAAAGAATATAATATAGGCTCCCAACAGCAGACCAGAGGGTCGCAAGAATCAAGTCAAAGATTTGAAATACGAAGAAGCAAAAAACACCCAACCAGAAAAGCAAAATGAAAAAAGAATCCAAAAATACAAAGATAGTGTAAGGAGCCTCTGGGACAGCTTCAAGTGTACCAATATCCGAATTATAAGGGTGCCAGAAGAAGAGAGAGAGCAAGATATTGAAAACCTATTTGAAGAAATAATGACAGAAAACTTCCCCTACCTGGTGAAAGAAATAGATTTCCAAGTCCAGGAAGTGCAGAGAACCCCAAACAAAAGGAATCCAAATAGGACCACACCAAGACACATCATAATTAAAATGCCAAGACCAAAAGACAAAGAGAGAATCCTAAAAGCAGCAAGAGAAAGAAAATCAGTTACCTACAAGGGAGTACCCATACAACTGTCAGCTGATTTCTCAACAGAAACTTTGCAGGCCAGAAGGGAGTGGCAAGAAATATTCAAAGTGATGAATACCAAGAATCTACAACCAAGACTACTTTATCCAGCAAAGCTATCATTCAGAAGTGAAGGCCAGATAAAGAGCTTCACAGATAAGAAAAAGCTAAAGGAGTTCATTACCACCAAACCAGTATTATATGAAATGCTGAAAGGTATCCTTTAAGAAGAGGAAGAAGAAGAAAAAGGTAAAGATACAAATTATGAACAACAAATACACATCTATCAACAAGTGAATCTAAAAATCAAGTGAGCCGAAACCGGTTTGGCTCAGTGGATAGAGCGTCAGCCTGTGGACTGAGAGGTCCCAGGTTCGATTCCGGTCAAGGGCATGTACCTGGGTTGCTGGCATATCCCCAGTAGGAGATGTGCAGGAGGCAGCTGATCGATGATTCTCTCTCATCGATGTTTCTAACTCTCTATCTCTCTCCCTTCCTCTCTGTAAAAAATCAATAAAATATATTAAAAAAAATTATAATAAAAATCAAGTGAATAAATAATCTGATGAACAGAATGAACTGGTGATTGTAATAGAATCAGGGACATAGAAAGGTAATGGACTGACTATTCTTGGCGGGGGGAAAGGGGTGTGGGGGTGAGGGAAGAGATTGGACAATAATCGTGCACCTATGGATGAGGACAGTGGGTGGGGAGTGAGGGCGGAGGGTGGGGTGGGAACTGGGTGGAGGGTGGGAACTGGGTGGAGGGGAGTTATGGGGGGAAAAAAGCGGAACTAATGTAATAATCTGAACAATATAGATTTAGTTGAAAAAAAAAAAAAGAAGTGATAACAGAATCAACTCACACCTCAACCCTAGTCCCTGCTTTGCTTTTTGCTCATAAATTATATAACAATTTAAATCACAAGGATAAACGATATCTTTCACTGTCAATACCCCTCCACACCCTCATGATCCAGATAAGTTGATAAACAGGCTGCTAATTATATTAGCATTTTTCAATATATGATTCAGTGTTGTTCACTGTAAAAATGAACCTTCCTCACTTTGAATATTTACCTTTTTGTAAATTGTGCTTTGCCTCAGGTAAGTGTTGGAGGGCTGCCAATGTTATCCTCCTATGATTGGTGACAGATTTCAGGAATTATCAGAGTATATCACTAAGTTATCTTTTATACATTAAAATAAAATACCAGGATTGCCTAACAAATGACAAGTTAAAACTAAGGGGGAACAATTTCTATTCATAATAAATGATCATAAAGATCCCTGACTATGAATATTTATAGGAGGTCACTGAGAGTAGCTTGACTTTATCCAACTCTTTTAAAACAAACCACCTTAGGGTTTGATTGGGTACAGTTTTTGCTGATACATCACCATGTATGAGAGGGAGATTTCAAGATTTCTGGTTATGTCCTTGAGCTTACTCAGAGAAACAAGAGAGTAGAATCAGAAAAACAGACCTCCCCAAAAGATGATGTCAAATAAAAATGATGATGAACCCCAGGTTTCATGGGTGACAGCAGGTAAGAGATCAGAAAGCTAGAAAGTCTGAGGCTGCCAAGGCAGCTTCAGATAAAGAATTGAAACCAAAACTGTGAATAATGCAGTGCTTTGGGAGTGCATTTTTACATGTTAGTGGTATGAATGCTTGTGCATTGCCCTGATAGCTTTACCTTGACCCAGTAAATGAGCTTATTTACTTTTTACTAGGTGCCAGGAAACCTGGTTTAGATTATTGGCTCTTTAACTAACTAGCTTGGTTGCCTTAACCTAATAAATTCACCTCTCTGAGTATGTTTTCTACCACTCATCTGGCAGAGCTGTCTAAGGATAAAGTACAATGTTGCCTAGTGACTGATACATGGAGGTGCCTAATTGTATCTTTTATAATTCACTTATAATTTATTATTATTATTATTATTATTATTATTATTATTATTATTATTATCATTGCCATTAATACTTCTTTTCTGCAGTGAGTTAGTTTATATGATTTTTCCCAATTATTTTCTATTCTACCTTTGGGAGGATATTTCTTTGTCCATTTGACATTAAGCTTGGTCATGTCAACTATTTTAGCCAGTGAAATGTAAGAGAAAGTGATGTGTCCCTTCAGGGCAAAAGTTTTTGAAATCATCATGTAGTACTTCCATTATTCTTTTTCTCTGTCACAAGGCAAGCATATCCCAGATGAGCCAAGTCTTTATTCCTGGATCCCAAAATGAAGAAGGCACTTACAGCAGAGCCATGGTTGACTTGCATAATGTATAATAAGTTAGAATTAAACCTGTGTTGTAAGTCATTAAGAGCTATTTGTAACTGCATCATCACTAAGTAGAACTGACTGACACATGTTTCCAGGGTTGGAGAAATTTGCATAGTAACAAAGTTTTCAGCTACCTGCCTACCTTTAGAGGTTATTCTCCAAGTTCCCCACTATATTAATGCTAGTTCAAAATCATGAGAATGTCATGGTGCTAAAATAATAAAATCTTTACAAGTTTTTTTGTATTTTTTAAATTATTTTGTATTTCTTAATAACTTCTCATCGCCTCAAGTCACCCCACACTAAAACCCCAACCCATCCTATATTTCTATAAAACATCAAACAGGAACATATTTGAGTGCAGAAATGAATTAATACTAAGAATTCTTAAGACAAATTGCTGAGAAAGCAATACCTATGAAATAAAAAGAATTCAAAGAAACATCTCTGGCAAATGTATAAGAGCAGAAAAGAAGACATTTTGCTTCAGTGAGACATTTGAAAACCTTGCTGAGTTCCCAATGGCTAGGGTTTGCAGAGGATCCAAACATGATTAATACATAACACCTGACTATGTAGCTATGAATAAAGGAAGATGAGATACTGCACAAATAATCACAATTCAGAGTGAACCGTAAAATTGCAAAGGACCAAGAGAGATCCTCCAGTGAGGTCAGAGAAAGCTCAGCAAAGTAGCTAATCTCTGACTTGAATTTCTGCAGTCTAGATAGCATTTAGAGTGTCAGATATTGAGGTGGGGAAGCATTGTGGGGTGGGGAGAAGAGCAGAATAGAAGTAGGAAATTACAGTTATTTTCAGAAAAATGGTGAGCAAGGCTATAGTTCCACAGTTTGGGTACTAAGTAAGGGAGAGCTAATAATTTAGGAAGTGGTAAAGACTTCTTCGGAAGATATTCCATGTCTTTGAACTGACCAGAACTGGATTCATTCCAATTTCTGTGAAAGAGAAAGAAAGAAAGAAAGAAAGAAAGAAAGAAAGAAAGAAAGAAAGAAAGAAAGAAAGAAAGAAAGAAAGAAAGGAAGGAAGGAAGGAAGGAAGGAAGGAAGGAAGGAAGGAAGGAAGGAAGGAAGGAAGGAAGGGAGGAAGGGAGAGAAATTCCTTGGCTAAAGAACAGAGATTAGAATAAAGGATAAAAATTTCCTTTTCAAGATGGTAACTCAAGCACAAATGTTTTACTCCCTTCCCTTCCAAAGAGTGCAGAAGCAATAGGTCCATAATAATACTCAGAATGAGAGTGAGTCCATCAGTGAGCTAGAGAGTTTAATACATTTTAAAAATTTGATACAATTTTGAAAATTTAATGAGACAACATTTGTGAATTAAAAAGAATGTAAAAAGTCCCCATTCAGCATCAGCATTAGCACACTCTCTTTGTGGTAAGGTCATGTGTAGCTTGAAGCTCCAGATTGGCAAGTGAGGAGAATGAGAATAAAAAGTAAAGCAAAAATCTGGTGGTAATTGAAGGTCTGTCTTAAGAAACACCTGCCAGTGAGTTCCCTGAACCCTTCCCCTACTTTCTCAAGTCCCTACCAAGAGTGGTATTTGCATCCAGAAAAAAGCTTGGAATCTGCTCTCTAAAAAAGTAATATTCCACCAAGGAAAGACGGGTGTACTAGACTGCACTCATCATTTGAGTGGGATGGAATATAAATACTAGAAGCTTGAACAGTGTAAAAGTAATGGAAATCTTCTCACAAGGAATGTATGAAGCTGTATTACCTCTCCTACTGGGTATCTTCAGATACCATCTATAATTGATTGATGAAGAGATGTCTGAGTACATTATTTAGAAGTATAGATATAATGAAAACAAGATGCAAAATTTATAACATAACTAACAAAAAGTGGGAAGTAGGAGGAAAATGAGAGAGAAGCCTACTAGTAAATATACTGAATTCCTCATCTTTCTTAAAGAGAAGATACTGGGTAGGTTTAAATATTTTTAAATTATAGCAAGAAACATTGCTATAATCACATGATTTAGACATATGAAGGTAGCCATTGGGAGATCCAAAATACACAAGATTAAAAATAGTGCCTTCTGAAGAGTGAAACTGGCATCAGGTAGGGATTGTAAGGTGCTGCAATCTTTTGAAGCAAGGATTCAGGATCTGGAAAAGGAGCCAACACACAAATGAATACACTAGACAAAAAATATGAATTTAGAAGGCATGGGGGAGCCAGGTGGAAAACTTCCCTCTAGTGGGAAAGCTCCTTAAAGACCTGGACCTGTTAGCTTTTATTCAATTTTATTTTTTTTATTATTTTTTATTATTTATTTATTTTTAAACTGTTTTATTGCTTAAAGTATTACAAAGAGTATTATATGTGTCTCCTTTTTTTTTCTCCCCTTGACCCTCCACTAGCCTCCCATACCCCCCAGTGTCTTGTGTCCATTGGTTATGCTTATATGCATGCACACAAGTCCTTCGGTTGATCTCTTATCCCCCCCCACCCCAACACTCCCCGGCCTTCCCGCTGTAGTTTGACAGTCTGTTCGATGCTGTTCTGTGTCTGTATCTATTTTTGCTCATCAGTTTATAATAGTCTTTATTATCCATAAATGAGTGAGATCATGTGGTATTTTTCTTTCACTGACTGGCTTATTTCACTTAGTATAAAGGTCTCCAGTTCCATCCATGCTGTTGCAAATGGTAAGAATTCCTTCTTTTTTACAGCAGCATAGTATTCCATCCTGTAGATGTACCACAGATTCCTAATCCATTCATCTGCTGATGGGCACTTAGGCTGTTTCCAGATCTTCGCTATGGTGAATTGTGCTGCTATGAACATAGGGGTGCATATATCCTTTCTGATTGGTGTTTCTGATTTCTTGAGATATTTTCCTAGAAGTGGGATCACTGGGTCAAATGGGACTTCCATTTTTAATTTTTTGAGGAAACTCCATAACGTCTTCCATAGTGGCTGCACCAGTCTGCATTCCCACCAGCAGTGCACGAGTGTTCCTTTCTCTCCGCATCCTCTCCAGCACTTGTGGTTTGTGGATTTGTTGATGATAGCCATTCTGACAGGTGTGAGATGGAACTCATTGTTGTTTTGATTTGCATCTCTCAGATGATTAGTGACTTTGAGCATATTTTCATATGTCCCTTGGCTTTCTGAATGTCCTCTTTTAAAAAGTGTCTGTTTAGGTCCTTTGCCCAGTTTTTTATTGGATTGTTTTTCTTCCTTTTGTTAAGTTATATGAGTTCCCTATAAATGTTGGAGATTAAACCATTATCGGTGATAACATTGGCAAATATGTTTTCCCAAGCGGTGGGCTTTCTTGTTGTTTTGTTGATGGTTTCTTTTGCTGTGCAAAAGCTTTTTATTTTGATGTAGTCCCATTTGTTTATTTTCTCTTTAGTTTCCATTATCCTAGGAGCTGAATCAGTGAATAAATTGCTTCTGCATATGTCTGAGATTTTGTTGCCTTTGGATTCCTCTAGTATTTTTGTGGTTTCCCGTCTTACATTTAAGTCCTTTATCCATTTTGAGTTTATTTTTTTGTATGGTGTAAGTTGGTGGTCTTAGCTTCATTGTTTTGCTTGTATCTGTCCAATTTTCCCAACACCATTTATTGAAGAGACTGTCTTGACTCCATTGTATGTTCTTGCCTCCTTTGTTAAATATTAATTGAACATATTGGTTTGGGTCAATTTCTGGGCTCTCTATTCTATTCTATTGATCTATATGTCTGTTCTTGTGCCAGTACCAGGCAGTTTTGAGAACAGTGGCTTTGTAATACAGCTTGATATCTGGTATTGAGATCTCACCTACTTTGTTCTTTCTCAGGATCGCTGCAACTATTTGGTGTCATTTTTTATTCCAGATGAATTTTTGGGTAGTTCGTTCTAGGTCTGTGAAATATGTCGTTGGTATTTTAATGGGAAGTGCGTTGAATTTATAGATTGCTTTGGGTAGTATGGACATTTTAATGATGTTGATTCTACCAATCCAAGAACATGGTATGTTCTTCCATATGTTTATGTCTTCCTCTATCTCTTTTTTCAATGTCCTGTAGTTTTCTGAGTAATGGTCTTTTACCTCTTCCTTGGTATCTTAATTTTTTTGGTGCGATGGAAAATGGGATAGCATTTTTAGTCTCTCTTTCTGTAAGTTCACTATTGGTGTATAGAAATTTTATTCAATTTTAGATACACATCTTGCCCTCAGTTAAGCATGGCAATCCAGTAGCAGACAGACTATCTCAAAGGTCAATAAAGATCAGTAAAGATCAGTAAAGTTCAGTAAATATTAGGTCAGGAAATTTCTTCGAGCTATCACTATCTCAATTTAACAATGGGTGCAAGGTCCATCAGCCTTCTCAGTTCCTTGTTGCACTTTCATGATAATGTTGACAATGGATAGCTTCCAGCAGTAAGGGTTGGGGGAGACATTTTTATTTTAGTTTATGTCCTTCTATTCTGAATGTTTTTGTTTGTCTTTGAATTTTTATGTTTCTTTTATATATATATATATATATATATATATATATATATATATATATATATATATCTACACTAATAAAAGAGAAAGATGCAAATTAACCATCACTCCGCCACTCCGCTACACCCACCAGCCAATCAGGAGGGAGTATGCAAATTAGCCCAACTAAGATGGTGGAAGCCACGGAGCTGGAGCAAGCAGGAGGCTTGGGTTGCCCCCAGCGAGGGAGGAAGCCAAGCTTCTGGCCTGCCCTGGGCTCTGTTCAAGGCTACAAAATTTCAATTATAGAAGATAAATAAATCCCAGATACTAGCTTCCAGCCTGCCCTGACTTCTACTCAAGGAGAGGCTGGGAGCTTGGGGAGTGGCCAGCCTGAAAACGGCCATCAGCCCCTTACCTAGGCTGGCCAGTCACCCCAGCGGGACCCCCCCCTCCCCCGCTGAAGGGGCTGTGGCAGCCTGAAAATGGCCCTCAGCCCCTCACCCAGACTGACCAGGCACCCAAGCAGGACCCCCACCCTGATCCAGGACACCCTTCAGGGAAAACCAGCTGGCCCCCACTCATGCACCAGGCCTCTATCCTATATAATGAAAGGGTAATATGCAAATTGACCTTAACAGCAGAATGACTGCAAATGACTGGTCACTATGACACACACTGACCACCAGGGGGCAGACGCCCAATGCAGGAGCTGCCGTCTGGTGGTCAGGGCGCTCTCACATGGGAGGAGCTCTGCTCAGCCACAAGCCAGGCTGATGGCTGCCAGCATAGTGGTGGTGGCGGGAGCCTCTCCCACCTCCTCAGCAGCACTAAGGATGTCCGACTGCAGCTTAGGCCTGCTCCTCGTTGGCAAGTGGACATCCCCCGAGGGCTCCCGGGCTGCCATGGGATGTCTGACTGCCATCGTAGGCCCTCTCCCCGGGGGATTTGGCCAGCAGGTGGACATCCCCGGAGGGGTCCCAGACTGCGAGAGTGCACAGGCCGGGCTGAGGGAGCCCCCCTGAGTGCAGACGCCCAATGCAGGAGATTCCCCCTGGTGGTCAGTGTGCTCCCACAGGGGGAGCTCTGCTCAGCCACAAGCCAGGCTGAGGGCTGCCAGCACAGTGGTGGTGGCGGGAACCTCTCCCACCTCCTCAGCAGCACTAAGGATGTCCGACTGCAGCTTAGGCCTGCTCCCCGCTGGCAAGTGAACATCCCCTGAGGGCTCCCAGGCTGCCAGAGGGATGCCTGACTGCCAGCTTAAGCCCGATCCCCTGGGGATCAGTTCTAAGCCAGCAGGTGGACATCCCCCGAGGGGTCCCAGACTGTGAGAGGACACAGGCTGGGCTGAGGGACCCCCCCAGGTACACAAATTTTTGTTTCCCAGCCTCTAGTATATATATTTATATATGTTAGAGGCCCAGTGCACGAAATTTGTGCACTGGGGGGGGGTCCCTCAGTGTGGCCTGTGCCCTCTCACAGTCTGGGAGCTCTGGGGGGATGTCCAACTGACAACTTAGTAGGCCTAAGCCATCGGTCAGACATCCTTAGCATTGCCACGGAGGCGGGAGAGGCTCCTACCACTGCTGCTGTGCTCACCAGCTGTGAGCCTGGCTTCTGGCTGAGCGGCTCTCCCCCTGTGGGAGCACACTGACCAGCAGAGGGCAGCTCCTGCATTGAGTGTCTGTCCCCTGGTGGTCAGTGCACAGCATAGTGGCCAGTCATTCCACCATTCGGTCATTTACATATTAGCCTTTCATTATATAGGATATGCTGTAGATTAGGCCCCTTTGAACCATAAGAAATGCAAAAAATTCACTGTTAACTCATTCTGGAATTGTCCCCACTTAAAAGCAAATTGCCCCCCCCCCTCCCATGGGGGGTGTGCTGCACCTTGGGAACCACTGTGCTTGACACTTTTCCTCTCTGAGCTTCATTTCTGCATACACATATACCATGGGAATTGTAATCTCTTCTCCGCCTACCTCACTGGGTTGTCATGAGGAGGTTCTGAGCTAATAAACCTAGAAATGTTTCATCAAGTAAGTGATGTCTAAACGGGAAGGGATTGTTATTTTTTTTAATATATTTTATTGATTTTACAGAGAGGAAGGGAGAAGGACAGAGAATTAGAAACATCGATGAGGGAGAAACATCGATCAGCTGCCTCCTGCACACTCCCTACTTTGTATGTGCCCGCAACCAAGGTACATGCCCTTGACCAAAATCAAACCTGGGACCCTTGAGTCCGCAAGCCAATGCTCTATCCATTGAGCCAAACCGGTTAGGGCAGGATTGTTATTTTTAAGCCCATGGGTACCCTCGCAGGTAGCAGGTGCTGATTAGGGGAGGAGGGCATGATTTTTTCCTGGGACTGTAGCTATGGAAGTATTGCAGAAGGTTCCACAGGCCTCGGAGGGGCGAGCTCTGTCCAGCAGCCCTGTAGCAGTGGTCGTCCCTGGAGGCGCTGGCTAGGGGGAGGGGGGAGTGCTAGGGGGGCGCTAGGGGGGTGGCAAGGCTGAAGGGGGAGTAACTGTCAAACCTCCCCACTTGGCACCATTCTTTAAATTGTACATGGCCTTTTTGCAGCTGTATGTGCTCAGGGCAGGGCTCCAATCTCCTGGAGCAGGGCAGAGGCCGGGCCAAGGTGGGGCCAGGCGGGCTAGGAGGGCAGGTTTAGCCGCATCACTGACCAGGTTCAGTGCTCTTCTGCTGCGGAGATGGCACCACTGTTGTTGGGAGGGGGTATTGGGAGGGATGAGTCTGACCCTGAGGGGGCGCTTAGGCCTGCCTCCACCCCGGTCTGGGGTTGTAGAGAGGAGAGGCGTGCCTGGCCCCAGCGGAGGGGGCCCAGCAGCGGCAGGCCACAGGTCTCGGGTGCCTCAGGGGCGCTGACAGGTTGTCGCAGGTGTGCTATTGTTGTGGCCAGCCCTAGTGGGGGTGGCAGGGGAAGAGATTGGGAGTTGGAGATATGGGCTGCAGCTACCCCCAAGGCTGGGTCTTCTCCCTGTCTGGTCAGCCTCCCCGTCCCCTTGGAGGTGCGGGGCCTGGGGTAGGGTGTCCGTGAAGGGGGATTGGAAGAGCTCCCCATGGCCGCTTCCACTTCCTTCTTTGCAGTCTGGGCTCCTGTCAGGCACTCTCCTCAGACCCCCGGGAACTTGGCTCCAGCCGCCCTGCCCCTCCATGGCTCCCTGCAGCCCCTGCCCCACTCGGCTCTCTCCATCACCCACCTGTCAGGAGGCTGCCAGGATGCCCTGCTGCAGGGCCACCGGGAGTATGCGCTAAGCCTTAGCTAAGCCCCCGGCTCGCCACTGCGCCGTGGGACCTGGGGGCGTGGTGGAGGCCACGGCATGCGGCAGCGCTGGGGACTTAGCTAAGCCCCCAGCTCAGCGCATGCCAGCGGGCCCCCCTCTTTGCTCTTCGCTCCCCACACCGGCCTTCACTCGCTGCTCCTGCCCAGGGCCAGCCAGCTTCGCTTCGTCACTTGGCGCCTATGTATGCAAATTAACCGCGATCTTTCTTGGCAGTTAACCGCCATCTTTCTTTGCAGTTAATTTGAATATCACCCTGATTAGCCAATGGGAAGCGTTACAGAGGTACACAAACAGCCCTCAGCCCCTCAACCCAGGCTGGCCACACCCTCATGGGGTGAGGGTTCCAGCTGGGGGCCTTGGCCAGCCTGCAAATAGCCATCAGCCCCTCACCCAGGCTGGCCACACCCTCATGGGGTGAGGGTCCCCACTGGGGGGCTTGGATAACCTGAAAACAGCCATCAGTGTCTGTGTCCATTGGTTATGCTAATACTAGAGGCCTGTTGCACGAAGATTTGCACAATAGGCCTTCCTTCCCCTGGCTCCCGGCACTGGTTTTCTTCCAGCACCCTGGACCCAGGCCTTTGGTCTGGCCACAGTGGAGAAGCCAAGCCTAGCGGCTGCTGTGAGGCTTGGCTTCTCCGCTGCAGCCGCAGCGAGGTTTGTCTTCTCTGCTTGGGTTGCAGCAGCGAGGCTAGGCTTCTCCACTCCAGCCGCAGCAGCGAGGCTAGGCTTCTCCACTCCGGCCGCAGCAGCGAGGCTAGGGTTCTCTGCTCCGGCTGCAGAGAGGCTTGGCTTCTTTGCTGCAGCTGAAGCAGAGAAGCCAAGCCTCTTCAGTCTTCAGTCGTCTTCAGTCATCTTCAGTCTTTGCTCTGCGCCTGCATATTCAAATTAACCGCCATAATTGTTGGGTTAATTTGCATACTCATCCTGATTGGCTGGTGGGCATAGCAGAGTGACACCAATTTGCATGGAGGCTAGTGTATCTCTAGTGAGGGGAAGGTTCCAGTCAGACTTTGGGGAAGATAGGGTTAAGAAAGAACATTCCCAGGGGAGGGATCAAACAATAAAATTATGGAATAGTAAGGAAGCCATAGTGGTTTGTGCCAAGTAGATAAAAGCAGGGGCTGTGAGACAGGTGATGAAGGCAAGAAAAAGCTGCCTAATCAATTAGGCTGGACCTCCTCAGTCATAGTAATGACAGTGGCTGTTAGCAAAATTGTAAGCCAGTGAACTTTTTCATAAAATGAATGACATGATTTAATGTATAAAGTTCTCTCTGCTGCTAGATAGTAAATAGACCAGATATACCGTTATCCATCACATTTTATTTGTTGCAAATATATCCCAGTCCATTGTTTTCCTTTGAATTTATGCTGTTTTCTATTGAGTATTAAATATAAAAATGGTATGTAGTTCAATATGTTTTGATTTCTTATTGTCTTGCTTTGAAAATATTCTCCAAAACAAAGTTGTGAAAATCCTGAATTTTATTTGATATTTTTGGATATTTGTTTTCATCATTTACATTATAGATACAATATTAGAGATTCAAAATCTAACCTGATACACAAAATATATTCCCTTTTCTCTATGTCAAATGCTTTGGAATCACACTTAAGTACATATTTATTTATTTCTTTATTTGTTTGTTTGGTATGCAAACTATTTTATTTTTTAGGGAAGGAAGATAGAAAATAAAAATATCTGACTCAGCACTGTTTTTCCTGCTTCTCACACACAGTAAAGGACAAAGTTTAATCACAATGAAACCTTGCACATTAGAATAAGGATTTCTTCTCATTCCAGGCTGTGTGTGAATATATAAAGATAAATATACCAAAAGTCATGTTTTTAAGAGATTTATTGTCTATATGTACTATAATAATGGACATAAAGGTAATACTCATGTTTGGAGAAATAGGAAAAAAGATTATAACATGAAGAATAATAGTAAAAAAATTTCTTCTTAACATTAGATTCTCTCAATTATCTATATAAGTTTTACTTTGTGTTGACAGTATTAACACTATGGCTTCAATATGAATCTTAAGTTTGTATATAAATAAAGGCTGAATATATAGAGCTATAGTCATAATAAATATGATTATTGAATTTTTATGATTTATTCATTTAAATAATGTATGAATGACAGAAGTTTAGACAACTCTTATTATTTTGCAATTCACTGACCTATTTTCTTACCTTTATCAAACACTCAACTGTGCTAAAACATTCATTATAATATTTATTATATTTCAGTCTGACCTAATTCCTCTATGTTGATATAGACAGAGTCTAAATCATAGTAGACATAGTACTAGATGTAACTATGGTCAATGTTCTTACTAACAGAGAGAAACAATGGCCTGGATAATACAATAAAGCAAGTGATACCCTGCTCTCTAAATTGTCTCAGGTTGAATAGAGGAGATAGCTATGAGTGAAATAGGTGGGTAGGAATAGTGCCACCCCTGTCGTCTCTGCCCTGGGATGAATTTCTTCATTCTGAATGGCCAGCTTCTACATTACTGCTCTCTTCTGTTTCATTTTATTTTCAACTCCATTTTTTCACACATCCTGCATAGTAGAGAGCTTCCCCTCACTCCTAATAACCTTTGATTGCCTATTCCAAGTACATTAGAACCACACCACTTTCCAAGGGTGTCTTATTAGGGAATCAACAGAATGAACCATGGCATCTGCTACCACAAATAGTGTGAATGGAAAACTATGGAGATAGGTGATCACAATTCTTTCCAATCACAGCTTATGTGGAACACTATAAAAGACACTCACCACCCAAAGTTTTAAAAATGTTCACAAGCATATTCTTGCCTTCTTACAGAGCTATGGTCTACCTTTGAGCCAACTGCCTAGTAATGCTCACCTCAAACCACAGAAGTATGTCCTTCTATAGCTCAGCCCTGGGTTCACTTCCTTTTCTCTTGTTATGGCTAATATAGATATAGGATTCAGTTTGCTTTCCTCTTCATTTTGTAACTGACACTGGGTACCTGTACACACACACACACACACACTCCAGGCTCTGCAATGAGCTAAAATCTCTGAAGCTTCCCTCTTCTTTGCAGCCCCATCAAACACACACACCCTTTCTGTTTTCAGACATTTATTACAGTCACTTTAGAAAAACAATCATTGAGAAATCAGTAATGCTGCAGAATCTTACAAAATATTAACCTTCTTGGCCCCCAGGCTGTTGATCCTGCTTCCATTCTACAGTATAAGCTGGGAGGCCAGGTGAATTCCATCTTTACACTCTCTAAATCAGTGGTTCTCAACCTGTGGGTCGCGACCCCTTTGGCAGTCCAACGACCTTTTCACATGGGGTAGCCTAAGACCATCCTGCATATCAGGTATTTACAATATGATTCATAACACTAGCAACATTACAGTTATGAAGTACCAACGAAAATAATTTTATGGTTGGGTCACAACATGAGGAACTGTATTTAAAGGACCAGAAGGTTGAGAACCACTGCTAAATGCTCCTCCATGTGCTTTCAGGTGAAGGTATTCCTTCTTCTAAGATCTTCTTTTAAGATCTACCCTTTAGGCTAAAATAAAAACCCTCTGACCCACACTGGAAATACCATTTTGGATATCTCTTCATACTCTCCCTAAGCTCTGAGTAAGAGAAAAGGCCACCAAATTAAATCATAGTGCCATGTTTCTAAAGATATCTTTGAAAACACACACACACACACACACACACACACACACACACACACACACACATACACACCCCACACATCTTTGACATATAGCTCACACAGTTGCATATTTTGAAGAAATGACAAAAATAAACTTGTTAAATTCAAGAGTGGCCTGACAGTATATAAAATCCTGAACATATTCTTTGTTCATAATCAGACTTAAGAAAGGACCCTGATCGAGTAGAGGAGAGCCACAGGGAAACTCCAGATGCTCACCAGAACCTGAGGCAGTCAGGCCATGGGAGTGGGAATGGCAGGGGGCTCAGACTGTCTGGTACAGCTACAATCATGAGGAAAGAGCAATTGACCCCCAGGATCCTCCTCCTAATGGAGGTCCCCACTCCAGCCAAGGGAGGAACAATCTCTGGGAGAAGTTGGTATCATCAGGTTGGCATGCTGAAAGGGTAGTTTGATCCACATTCATACCAGGAGGGGCTGGTTTGTAATAGTTTACCCTGACCCTAGCCCTACCCCACTCTCTACCACTACCCATCTGCTAATGTTAAGCATGTCCTCCTTTTACCAATTCTGAAAACAACCTGGGGTGCAGGGCAGCTAGAAATCCAGAGGAATAATGTCTGTCTGGCATTTCCTTACCATAGTTTCCTTTTGGCAACCCTAATTTTAAGGGGACTATGGGAAACTTATTTTAAAAGTTTTATAGGTCATTCAATAATAAAAGGAAAAATAATCTAACTTTTATTGGGCACCTGCTATGTGTCAGGTGTTGTTCTAAGTGTCATACAAATATTATCAATCTTACGTCATTCTCCAAAACCCATCAAAGGTGGTTGCTGTAATTATTACTGTTTATATATGGGATGAGCTGTTTAGCTCAAACTGAGAATTTCCCTTTCTTCCCAATCACCTTCATTCCTTTGCTCAGATATAAAAATGTTAAATATCTACAAGGTCTGAGTCCTAGGCAATGGAGTAACAGAGACAAAAGACAGTCTCAACCTTCAAGTAACTTACAGTCTAATGGGGGTTTACTAATAAAAAATTAATTTTAAAAATATTAGGCCCTAACCGGTTTGGCTCAGTGGATAGAGCATCGGCCTGCAGACTGAAGGGTTCTTAGGTTCGATTCCGGTCAAGGGCATGTACCTTAGTTGTGGGCACAACCCCAGTAGGGAGTGTCCAAGAGGCAGCTGATCGATGTTTCTCTCATCGATGTTTCTAACTCTCTATCCCTCTCCCCTCCTCTCTGTAAAAAATCAATAAAAAATATTTTTAAAAAATGTTGAATTCTATATGTTAGATGAAAGTTACAAAAGTCCTGTGATAAAAGAGGAAGCTAATCCAACCAAGAGGAGAGTAAGACTTATTTTTGGAAAGGTGTATGGGAGGGGGATGTGCAGATGAGTAAGGGAAGATTTTCCAGGAGAGGTGCTAGAGGTTGAGCTGAGTCTTACAAAACAAAGTGCCAGGCCCTAGGGCTCTGGGCCAGGTGAAAATGACAAGCTAGGGAGATGAGCTGGAGACCATATCATACTTATAAACTGGGATTTTATCTTTAAACTAGAGGCCCAATGCATGAAATTTTGGCAAGAGTAGGCCTTCTTTTTTCAGGCTGCCTGCACCAGCTTCCCTCCAGCACCTGGAACCCAGGTTTCCCTCCAGCTGCCAGCACTTGGGACCCAAGCTTCCCTTGCAGCCCACTCACTGCAGCCCACCAGTCAGTGGCCTGTGCCTCCCTCTGTGGGGAGATCATGTGGTGATGGCTGGGACTCAGAACTCATCCTATATAATAAAAGCCTAATATGCTAAGTGTCCAGGTGTCTGGCTGTCCATACCACTAATCAAAGTGCAGGCCATAATATGTTAATGATATGCTAAGGCTGCTCAACTGCTCGCTATGACATGCACTGACCACCAGGGGGCAGACAGTTGACTGGTTGGCCAGTCACTATGACCTGCATTGACCACCAGGGTGCAGACACTCCTACAGGTAGGTTAGCTTGCTGCTGGGGTCCGGCTGATCAGGACTGAGCAAGACAGGCTGGATATGCCCTGGAGCCCTTCTGTGGTCTCTCCCTAGCTGGCCAACCTCCCACATCCCTTCCCAGCCCCAATCATTCACCAGTGGGGTCACTTGGCCTGGCTTGCACCCTCTTGCAATCTGGGACCTATCAGGGGATGTCAGAGAGCCAGTTTCGGCCCGATGGTGGAAAGACTGGTTGCTATGACGTGCACTGACCACCAGGAGGCAAACGTTCAAAGTAGGAGCTGCACCCTGGTGGTCAGTGCGCTTCCACAGGGGGAGTGCTGCTCAGCCAGAAGCAAGGCTCACAACTGGCAAGCACAGTGGTGGTGGCAGGAGCCTCTCCCACCTTCGTGGCAGTGCTAAGGATGTTCAACTACCCTCAGTCAGACATCCCCCAAGGGTTCTCAGACTGCGAGAGGGCGCAGGCCAGGCTGAGAAACCCCCCGCCCCTTGAGTGCACAAATTTTATGCACCAGGCCTCTAGTTAAATAATAATTTTTAATCCCCTGCTCTCCTCCTAGACCTCAATAACCACCACTTTACTTTCTGTTTCTATGAGTTTGACCACTCTAAGGACCTCCTATTAGTGGAATTATACAATATTTGTCCTTTTGTGAATGGCTTATTTCACTTAGCATATTGTCTTCAAGGTTTGCTGTATGTTATAGCATGGGTCAGAATTTCTTTCCTTTTCAAGGTTGAATAATATTTTCATCATACATATATACCAAATTTTGTTTATCCATTCATCTGTCAAAGGGCGCTTGGGTTATTTCCACCCTTTGGCTATTGTGAACAAATGCCACTATAAATAAAGATGTAGAAATATCTGTTTGAGTCCCTGCTTTGAATTTTTTGAGGAATACACCCAGATGTGGAATTGTTTGTTTGTTTGTTTAGGAACACCATAATGTTTTCCACTGTGATTGAGGCATTTTATATCCCATCAGAAATGCACAAGGGTTTCCAATTTGTCCACATCATCATAAATATTTCCCATTTTCCATTTGATAGTAGCCATCCTCATAGTGTAAAGTGGTATTTCATTGTGGTTTTGCTTTGCATTTCTTTAAATGATCATAATGTTCAGAATATTTTTTATGTTCTTATTGGCTTCTGTACATCTTCTTTGAAGAAATTTCAATTCAGGTCCATTGACCATTCAAAATTATTTTAAGTAGGGGTATTATGATCTGATTTGTTTCAGAAAGAGGCTTCTGTTGCAGAAAGAACTATGTCTCAGAGGGCAAGAGACTGAAGGTTTCCCAGGAACGGCATTATGAAGCTAGAATCACACAAATAAAAATACATTTTAAAATGTGTGTTCAATAAGGCAATGAAAAGATGGAGCTGGAATGTGTTTAACGGGCAAGATTAACAAGATTTAGCAATGTGGTGAATGGGCGAGAGGGAAGAGTCAAGGCTCTGTCCCAGTAGAGCTAGGCTTGCAGCAGCAGGCCTGGGAATTCTCTGTGCATGGGAATTATGTGTTCCCCACCCTGTGTCGCTCCTAGCCAGAGCCTCTCAAGTCTTCCCCTTCTATCTGTCAATATTTAAGGTTATTTTCCCTTTTCTTCCTAACAAAACCCTTATCCATTTTCTCTTTATCTGGTTATGAATCTGTGTCTTAATCTGACCTCATTGCTACTTCTCTTAGACATATCTATCTGTACCATCACCCCATATTCCTATAAATCTATATGGCTTCTTTTCTAGCTGTTCAGGGGAAATTCGACTGCAGTGTACTTCTGAATGGGGAGTGGAAGAGGTAGAATAAAAACAGCCACAATAGGAGAAAACAAGAAATGAGCATGTCTGTCTATTTTGACTTTATAAATCCCAGTTCTCTCTCCTTTAATTAAATCAAACATTTCTCACACTGTATTTTAATTGGTGGTTGACTTGTCTATCTTCTCAGAAAATTTAAACTTAAGTATATGTATTATATCATATCATATCATATCATAACATATTAAATAAATAGCAGAGAAAGATATCAAAGCCATGTAATCTGATCAGGGCCAGAATATATGCTGAAACTATGAGAAAGAAAAGGTTTTTGTACTTCTTCCTAAAACATGCCTTTTTATTTTCCAAAAAGAAACTGTTAGCATATGTTATAATAAATATAACTAATAACCAATATACCAAAGACATGAAATAAATGGTGAATAAATGTAATGAGTGCTAAGATTTTGTTATAATTAAAACTAAGGTAACTTCATTAATGTATCTAAATATAAGGAAAGTAATAAATAGAAATATTTTATTAGTAAATTATACATTACTTTTCATATGGGTTATCATCATGAAATTAGCAAGTCTTTGTCAGCAACTAGGATTTTGTCATTGGAATAAAAGTACAGCTTTTTTGGCTTTTCATAAAGATTTTAACTGAGCAAGCTTTTTTTTCTCTTCTTTTTTCTTTTTTCTCTCCTTTAGATTATTTCTTTATTACACGGCAATAAAATCTCCTTACAAGCTTACTCACTGGGTCAATAAAACCAGGTTTTGAAAGTAGAGATGTTGTATTCTTAAATTTAAAAGTTTTTCCTCTATCTCTCATCTCTGATAAATGATCTAACATCAAAATATGAGGAAACAACATTTTGAGTAAGAATTGACAAGATGTTACGCTGTGATTCAGGAAAAAAAATCAACACTACCCTTAGAAATTAATCTTGTCTATCTTCTCAGAAAATTTAAACTGAAGTATATGTATTATATTATATATCATATCATGTCATATCATATTAAATAAATAACAAAGAAATATATCAAAACCCATGTAATCTGATCAGGGCCAGAATATACGCTGAAACTATGAGAAAGGAAAGCTTTCTAGTAAATAAAGTTGCAGGCAGGTAGATGATAGTTTATGGGAAGAAAAGGTTGTTTCAAACCCTCTAGCAGGTTATACACTGAATAAATACTTTAAATAAAATTCACATCTGTGAGGCAATGGATATTTAACAGAGTGATAGAGTAAAAATCATGGTTCTTGTTAAAATTCAAAGTGAAAATTTTAACAAATGAATTAAAAACTATTGTTAATATCTCACCCTATGCCTTTTCCTCCAACTGTCAGGTTAGGCTATTTATATAGAACTAGAGGTCCGGTGCACGAATTCGTGCACCAGTGGGGTCCCTCACCCTGGTCTGCGGAATCAGGCCAAAACCATCTCTCCAACATCCCCCGAGGGGTCCTGGATTGAGAGAGGGCACAGGCCAGGCTGAGGGATCCCATCAGTGTACGATCAGGGCCTGAGAGGGATGCGGGAGGCTGACCAGCAGGGGAGGGGCCATGGGAGGACTCTAGGGTGTGTCAGCCCATTTCACTCAGTCCTGATTGACCAAACCCCAGCAGCAAGCTAACCTACCGGTCGGAGCATCTGCCCCCTGGTGGTCAGTGCACTTCATAACAACTGGCCGACCAGCTGACTGTCTGCCCCATGGTGGTCAGTGCAGGTCATAGCAAGTGGTTGAGCCGCCTTAGTATATCATTAGCACATTATGCTTTGTTTGGTTGAACGGCTGACCAGCCAACAGGGCACTTAACATATTAGGCTTTTATTATATAGGATGACTCCATTATGTTGCATTGTTGTTTTGATATCATCAGAGAGACAGGGAAAGAGAAGAAAAGAAGGGGAATGGTACAGACTATTACCTCCATCTTACCTTATTTGGTGATATTGGCAACATTTGCCAATTTGGTAACATAACTTTTACTATTTTAGGTTGAATTTTAGGAATTATTTCAAATGTAATTTTCTAATTTATTTATTGTCTACTCATTTTTTCAGTAGCAATAATTTTGAAATGAAATGAAATGCAGACTTTTAAGCCTTCCTTCACTTACCTGAGTGATTTTGGTGAGTACAATCTTACTTTGCCTCATAAAGATAATTTCTTTTTGGAAAAAACACTTGTTAAGGAAATTCTCATAAGAAAAAACATAATTACTATTAACTTTTATGAACAGTGATTTATGCTAAGATGACACCAAAGCCTTAATCTCTTCAATTTCTTTTTCACATCAGTTAAACAACCTATCTAGGCCTGTTTGCTTCATTAGTTATACCACATTATGCCTGTTCACCTATTCTCACTTAGTTCTTGCAGAGCTATTATACAATATGTACTTAAGGTTATTCTTACAAATAAACATATGGAATAACTAATGTTTATATAATTGAGTCTGTGTTGTAAAAATAAAACCAATAATCACCAAAAATTTCACTGAAAACAAGGGCAAATTATTCCACACTCACCAAATAACTCAGCATTTTTAAGGCATGATATTTTTATTTCTGTAAACTCCAAAAGACTAGGCCTCTAAAAAAAAACTTATTGGATCATCCTTCATCAATGACTATGAAATGGCTACATGATGCTTTGGCCTGGCAAGTTTCAGCTACATGTGATATAGAAAATCCAAATCTGTCCTTGTAAATGCAAAGAAATGCCTTGGAAGACAAAGGTGGGCTGCATAATGAAACAAACAAACAAAACAATTCCAGTCATTCTGCTTTCCATGTCATATACTTGATTCCTCAGTGCAACTGATGGTTTGAAGTTTAAATTGCTTATGTGATAATCACAATGAGCAAGGAGCATTATCAATATTTTTTGAAATAATGTCTTATTAATGTTTCATTTACCTGAATTTGTTGAAAATATTTGTTTTCCCTTACTCTACAAAGTATCTAAACTTTCCACCCCATTTTTGATCAGTGAAAACACTTTAACAATACATCATCACAATCATTATCTTGTCTGAGGAATCTGCTGAATTTGAATGCCTACAAAGGTGACTGTTTAGTAGCTGTGCTAAGCATTATTGCATTACATCCCACCTTCTCTACAACTGTTCTAGAGGTTGATACCTCATCTGCACCTTCTAGTTCTTTTCTTCACAACTGCAAATTATTTGCCAGTCCTTTGCCCAGATTATTACTAAGGATACTATCCTGAGAAAACAGATCTTAAGGACAACGTCTAAATCTGTAGTATGACCAAAAACACTTGAATCTTTTTCCTTTATAAAAGAAGCATGCAAAACAGAAATGCATTTTAACCTCATCCTGAGAAAAGTTCAATAAGAAGCTGAAACTGAAGGATGCTTCACATTTTAAAGGTAATAAATAAATGAGACAAGATAAACCTTAACACTATAGAAGCAACTTCAGCCATACTAATAACATTTCAAAGAAATGGACCATACTAGTACAAGTCTTCCGTGTTTTGTTCACCCCATCTACAGGCTTTTCTAAAAGTGTGTGGACAAAAATAAAATGTGTGGGCAAAACACTTTGCCTTTTAAAGATGATATCCACAAGTTGTCATGGTAACTCACAGAGAGTCATCTTTAAAAACATTAAATTCTGAGGAAAAATATACATAGAAATTTTAGCCCTAAAAGCTATTCCCCTGGACAAATTGTTGATTAGCCTTCATATCTCTGTCCTTTTAAAGCTTTTTGAAAATTTTCATTCCACCATTCAATGAGTACAGAAATCTGACACAAGTGAAAAAAATATTTAAGGTCTTTTCTTATAGATTTTCCATTTTAAATTCTATAGTAGTTTTATTTTTTAAATATAATTTTATTGATTTCAGAGAGGAAGGGAAAGGGAGAGAGAAATTGAAACACCAATGAGAGAGAATAGGGCCTGAGCCCACAACCCGGGCAAATACCCTGAGAGGGAATTGAACAGGCGACCTCCTGGTTCATAGGTAGATGCTCAACCACTGAGTCAAACCTGCCAGGCTTGTTATAAAACAAGTTTTAATTTGAATAAGCACTATTCCCACCATCCCACATTATTTTCATTTCAATTGAATTTTATTTTAATTTTCCCCTATTATCAATAGACAATTTTTGTTCTTTGCTTTTTGTTCTTTGTTTTGTTCTTAATATTGACCTGTAACCAATATTAAAGAGAAGGATTTCTCTTTGCTTGGAAACCACAGGGCCAGATGCCAGTTCATCTGTCCATAGTTGGGTGACATAGTAACTTTCTTTTCTCTCCTACAGAACTTATTTTTGTGTGTCATTCATGTAAGGTTTGGCAAGTTTGACCTTGAATAGTTATTTATCTTCACATAAGCATCTGTGAATTCTCCAGCTGGATCAAAAGCTTTAAGAAAAGAGGGAGGCTACCTTACAACTCTTTTTATCTCTAGAATTAGAAGTACTACACACCAAATCTCCTGCTGGTAAGCCGTGACCTTTGAAATCTTTGTCACCTAGGAGTGCACTGTGAAATGAATTGGTTACTAATTTATCAATTTCTTTAAGTCGGTTAATAAGCCCTTGACAATAATGCAAAACGTCTCCGTTTAGAAAAGTTTGTTCATACCCCACTTTATACAGATGCATAGGGCGGCCCTAACTATTTCTTAAGGAGAAAACTTATGTTTACCAAAAGGAGTAGATCCCAGGTAGAGATCTATAAAGGAGAGCTTTTGTCCAGGGGAGATTAAAGGCTTATGAAATTTTGGCTAGTTAGACTTTGATTATACCATTGGTACGTTCTACCAATCTAGAAAACTGGGAGTGATAGGCACAATGGAAATGCAGTAGTATAGACCAAATGTTACAGATGGATTTTATTATTTGCCCAGTGAAATGAGTCCCTTGGTCACTATGTAACTCAGAGGGAATTCCCCAATTAGGAATTATTATTTTTTCTAATAACAATTTACCAACCATTAAGGCTGTTGCTCTCCTCAAAGAGAATGCATCAACACAGTGAGAAAACATTCAAATCATTGCTAATACATATTTGTATCCCTGAAATGATGGCATTTGGATAAAATCTAATTGCCATATTTCAAATGGACACAAAGAAAGTGGGAAATGTCATTGGGATCCATGGAGCGGTTTTCCTGGGTTATATTTTGGACAGATAGAGCATTTGTTGCACACTTTATGAGCTACCATAGGAGAAGGTTTCCAGTAATATTGTTTACTCCATGAAATTATCTTTTTCAGTACCCAATGTATTAGCTCATATACATGTTGAAGTACAGGAAGTTGGACCCCTACAGGTAAAATATATTTATGATTGGGTCCAAGCCATATCTGTCTGTCTGAGTCAAAAGTTCCCCCCTTTTGTTATCATATTCTCTTTTTTTTCAGTTTTAATTAAATCTTTATTGTTCAGATTATTACATTTGTTCCATTTCCCCCCCCCCATAACTCCCCTCCTCCCAGTCCCCGCCCCACCCTCCGCCCTCACTCCCCACCCACTGTCCTCATCCATAGGTGCACGATTTTTGTCCAGTCTCTTCCCGCATCTCCCACACCCCTTTCCCCCCCAAGAATAGTCAGTCCATTCCCTTTCTATGTCCCTGATTCTATTATAATCACCAGTTCATTCTGTTCATCAGATTATTTATTCACTTGATTCTTAGATTCACTTGTTGATAGATGCATATTTGTTGTTCATAATTTGTATCTTTACCTTTTTCTTCTTCTTCCTCTTCTTAAAGGATACCTTTCAGCATTTCATATAATCCTGGTTTGGTGGTGATGAACTCCTTTAGCTTTTCCTTATCTGTGAAGCTCTTTATCTGGCCTTCACTTCTGAATGATAGCTTTGATGGATAAAGTAATCTTGGTTGTAGGTTCTTGGTATTCATCACTTTGAATATTTCTTGCCACTCCCTTCTGGCCTGCAAAGTTTCTGATGAGAAATCAGCTGACAATCATATGGGTATTCCCTTGTAGATAACTGAGTTTCTTTCTCTTGCTGCTTTTAAGATTCTCTCTTTGTCTTTTGCTCTTGGCATTTTAATTATGATGTGTCTTGATGTGGTCCTCTTTGGATTCCTTTTGTTTGGGGTTCTCTGTGCTTCTTGGACCTGTAAGTCTATTTCTTTCACCAGGTAGGGGAAGTTTTCTGTCATTATTTCTTCAACTAGGTTTTCAATATCTTGCTCTCTCTCATCTTCTGGCACCCCTATAATTCTGATGTTGGTATGCTTGAAGCTGTCCCAGAGGCTCCTTACACTATCTTCATATTTTCAGATTCTTTTTTCATTTTGCTTTTCCGGTGGGTGTTTTTTGCTTCTTCGCATTTCAAATCTTTGACTTGATTCTTGCGCTCCTCTGGTCTGCTGTTGGGAGTCTGTATAGTATTCTTTATTTCAGTCGGTGTATGCTTAATTTCTAGTTGGTTCTTTATCACAACATGGAGGGTCTCATTAGATTTCTCGAGGATCTCATTAAGTTTATCGGCGGCTTCTAGACAGTTCTTGAGAGACCTTAAAAGTGTGGTTCTGAACTCTATATCTTCCATTGACAATTTTGTCCTATTTCTTTGTCTCTGCATTATGTTATGCTTTCTTGGTGCACCCCCTAGTGGTCTTTGTGCGCAGTCTTGTAGTTAAGCCTTGATTGTTGTAGCTAATACTAGGGGGGATTTGACCTCCAGGCCAAGTGGCTGTGAGAATCAGCTGTGTCTGCAGTGAGAGAACTTCTGTCCTCTAGGGAGGTGCTAATCTGGTGTTTGCCTGAGGCTATCCGGCAAATGCCTCTGTGCAGGGCTTGGGCGGGGCAGGCGGGTCACACAGGATCAACAAGGTGGGCCAGAGAGAGCAGTTATGGCTGCTCTCAGTCCTGTCCCCAGGGGCTCTGCCTCTCTGAGTCCCAGCAACCGCTGCAAACCTCGGAGAGAAAGCTGCCTTCGAGTTCCTACCAAAGCCAGACAGTCCCGCTTCTCCCGTTTGAGTCAGGGTCCCCAGAGACTCGCCCGGATCTGGAGCTCAGAGTCTGCGACTCCCTCCCGATTGAAAACGCCAACCGCACCCTCAGCCACCAGCCCGCTCTGCATGCACTCAGCACCTCAGTACTTGACTTCAGCACTGCGCCTCCTCTGAGTGTCGGTATGCGATTCTCTTTCCTCCTAGTTGTAGGACTTCCACTCAGCCAGCGTTCCTGTGGTTCTGGGTGATGTCCGTTCCGTCTTTTAGTTTCACTTTTGAAGTAGTTGTTCGAGGCAGCAAACTCCGGCGTTATCCTATGCCGCCATCTTGGTTCTCCCTCATATTCTCTTTTTGTCTTCCATAGCTGTGAGCTGAAACTGTAAAAGGTAATCTTTTATTGATTTAATAGAAAATAAAGAACATTCTCAAGTCTGAATAACTTGACTGTTCAGTGTTGCCTCCTTAGCTGCAACATCAGCAAAATGATTTCCTTTTGCTTCCATGGAGGTAGCTTTAGAATGCCCTGAGATTTTGATAATTGCTAGTTATTTTGGTTGCTGTGTAGGTTCTAAAAATTCTGCAACCAGTTTTCCCTTGTGTATGGGCTGCCCAGAGGAAGTTAAGAAGCCTAGCTGCTTCCATTGAAGCATAGTAATTCCTCCTTTAGAAAACTGCTGTTTGAAACTGCTGTTTGAACTACTATGTTATTCTTAGACAGCGTCTTTTTCTGTAGGTCAACTCTGTTATTTTTAGATAGTCCCTTATTCTGTAAAATAACTGTTTTAGTTTGAATAACAGAAAAAGATAAAAACTTAACTGTCTGACCTTGCAAGCTAGCCATCTGATGTAACAGGCTAATGCTGATACTGATAATAATTCCCATATTCTTATGTCAAGTGTTGGTTCATTATGTATTCAAGGTTACAGACTGTAACAATAACTTGCACAGAGCTCTTTGTAAAATCTACAAAGTGCTCAAAAAGGTATAAATAGAGAGAACTTCCTCTATGTGTTTGCTCAGATTTGTGAAACACCTCCCTCTGGACCCATGCGAATCAAGACTCCTAATTAATTGGCTCATTAAGGCATCTCTTATCTATCTTGCTGATTTACAATACAACACCATATCATTCCAAAGTCATGAGCTACACCAAATACATAGCGACTATCAGTGTAAATATATTTGGCCAATTGGCAAGCCCAGATTTAGAGCAATTAGTTCAGTTTGCTGGGCAGATCTGATTTCAGGTAGATAAGAACTTTTGATTATGTCTACCATGGAAGTTATTGCATATCCAGCTCAGTAATTCCCCTGTTCATCTTTCAGATAAGGTCCATCTGTGAACCAAGTTAAGTCAGCATCATCAGTAAGAGTTTTCTGTAAACCATTCCTAGGAACAAGAATGTGGTCATTAAGCAAAACACAATTGTGGGTGTCTTCATCCTGTAAATAGGGTAACAAAGTTGAAGGGTTAAGGTGATTATACCAAGTTAAAGTAATAGGTGCAGAGAGCAGGGTTGATTCATAAGAAGCCAGTTGACTTACAGAGGAATGTTGAGTATACTGACAGTTCAGCCAAGATTTAACAGAATGAGGAACATAAATAGTTAAAAGAGAGCCCATATCTCCTCTGTCTGTTTACATAACATGTCTGTAGCAGAGATTGCCTTCATTGAAGGAGGGAGACCTTTTGCTACTGAGTTTAGTTTGTGACTATAATATCCTATATAGGTCTGTGATGATCTCCATGTTTCTGAGTTAATATTTCTAAAGCAATTTTTTCCTTTCATGTGTGAAAGGAAAGAAGGGGAATTTATAATTTAGATGTTCCAAAGAATGAGCCTTCACCAATACTTCCTTTAGGGCCTCTACAGCTTATTGCCCTTTGGGGTTCCATTTAATAGGGCACATAGAGGCTGGGGTATTAGTAAAAATTTTGGAACACAATCTTGACAATATCCAGGCAAACCCAAGAATACTTTAATCTGCTTTCTTGTTTTTGGATGAGGAAAATACAGGATTTCTTTAAGTCTTTTAGGGTTAATCAGTAGCCCATTTTTAGAAATGAGATGGCCAAGGTATATTACTTGAGGTAAGCAAAACTGACGCTTAATCTTTGAGACCTTATGTTCTTTTTATAGCTAGTTCTCACCCTGCAGGTCACAGTCAACCCTCTTTCATGCTTCAGTTTCTCTCCCGGCTATAGCTAGCTGCTGCAGTAGGTAAGTTGTGTCCTTTTGGGAGTATAGTAATTTCCTAGAGCATAAAAGTAAATCATCCACATCCTGGATTAGAGCAGAATCTCTAGGAAACAATATTACTTAAATCAGCTTTAAATGTCTGGGAGAAATAGTGTGGGATTTTCTTTTATTTTTAAATATATTTTTATTGTTTATAGTATTACAGATATCTCCCATTTTCCCTCCCTTTATACCCCGCCTCCCAGCCCCTAACCATCCCCCCAGGTTTTCACTACCCTATTGCCTATGTCCATGGGCTATGAATATAAGTATATAAGTTCTTTGGTTTATCTCTTCTCGTGCCCCCAACCCCACATCAAGGTATGTCAGTCTGTTTCATGCCTCCATGCTTCGGGTCTTATTTTGTTGGTCAATTCATTTTGTTCATTATATTCCACAAATAAGTAAGATTACGTGTTATTGTCTTCCTCAGATTGGCTTATTTCATTGCATAATATTTTCCAGGTCCATTCTTGCTGTCCCAAAGTGTAAGAAATCCTTCTTTTTTATAGCTGCATAGTATTCCATAATGTAAATGTCTCATAACTTTTTTATCCATTCATCTGTGACAGGACTTTCTGTATATCTCTGGGGCATTATATTCCAAATAAATTATTGATCTTCCCAAGAAAAGGCAAAGAAATATTGACTGTCTTTTTCTACTGGAATGCTGAAAAAGGCACTATATATATATAAATATATAAATATATAAATATATAAATATATCTATCTATCTATCTATTACCTAATAATAGACAAATATGGTAATTGACCATACCTTTGCTATGCCTCCCATTGGATAACCAGTTAGATATGCAAATTAACTGCCAACCAAGATGGCAGCCGGCAGCCACGGAGTGAGCAGGAGGCTTGCTTGCTCCAGTGATGGAGGAAGCCAAGGTTCCCCACCTGCCGCGGCCCGGCTCTAAGTTCCAAAAGCAACAAAGTTTCAATTATAGAAGCTAAACAAACCCCAGATACCTGCTTTCAGCCAGCTGTGGCCACTGAGCTGGAGCCTTGGGTTGCCCATGGAGATGGAGGAAGCCAAGCCCTGGCTGGCTCTGAGCTCCACTCCAGGCTACAAAGTTTCAATTATAGGAGGTAAATAAATCCCAGGAAAAAAAGAACAAAAACAGAAAAAAAGGAGAGGCTGGGAGCTTCTGTTGCTGGGGAGGCTTGGCCAGCCTGAAAATGGCCCTCAGCCCTTCACCCAGACTGGCCAGGCACCAGGTGGAGGCCCCCCACCCTAAAGGTGGTGTGGCCAGCCTGAAAACAGCCATCAGCCCCTCACTCAGGCTGGCCAGGAACCCCAGTGGCACCCCAGTGGGGACCCTCACACTGAAGGGCAAACCAGCCAGCCCCCACCCATGCACCAGGCCTCAATCCTATCTAATAAAAGAGAAACATGGTAATTAGCGTACGACCGTTACCTTTTCCATTGGCTAATCAGGGCAATATGCAAATAAACTGCCAGCCAAGATGACGGCCGGCAGCCAGGCAGCTTAAAGTGAACATGAGGCTTGCTTGCTTCAGTGACGGAGGACTCCAACGTTCCCTGCCTGCCTCTGCAGGCCTCTGAGCTGAAACTCTAAGCAACTATGTAACAAATATAGAAGCTAAACAAAACCACAGAAAGCTGCTTTAGTCCGCCGGGCTTCAGCCAGCAGGATCGCAACATTGTAAGCAAAGGCCAGAAACCTACTTTCAGCAGCGGAGGCCTAAGAGCTGGAGCCAAGCCTCAAAGCTAAAGCTGGCCCAGAATAAAAAAAAAAAAAGAAAAAAAGAAATGGTTGGGAGCTTCAGTCACTGGCCAGCCTGAAAACAGCCCTCAGCCCCTCACCCAGACTGGCCAGGCACCCCAGTGGGGACCCCCACCCTGAAGGGTGTGTGACCAGCTGCAAACAGCCATCATCCCCTCACCCAGGCTGGCCAGGCACCCCAGTGGGGACCCCCACCCTGATCCAGGACACCCTTTAGGGCAAACCAGCCGGCTCCAACCCATGGACCAGGCCTCTATCCTATATAGTAAAAGGGTAATATGCCTCCCAGCACCAGGATCAGCGGAGCTGAGAGGCCTCCCGGCACTGGGATCAGTGTGACAGGGGGCAGCGCCCAAACCCCCTGATCGCCCTGCGACTCTGTGTGTGACAGGGTGTGGAGCTCAAACCCCCTGATCGGCCCTGCTCTGTGCCTGATAGGGGGAGCTCCCCAACCCCATGATCACCCTGCGGCTCTGTGTGTGAAAGGGTGTGGAGCTCAAACCCCCTGATCGGCCCTGCTCTGTGTATGACGGGGTAGAGCCATAACCTCCCCTTCGGCCCTGCCCTGAGTGTGACAGTGGTGGCGCCCCAACCCCCTGATCGGCCCTGCTCTGTGGGTGATAGAGGGTGGCACCGCAACCCCCTGATCCGCCCTGCTCTGTGTGTGACAGGTGGCGGTGCCCCAACTCCCCTATCGGCCCTACTCTATGAGTGACAGGGGGGAGCTCCTCAACCCCCTGATCGGCCCTGCTCTGTGAATGACAGGGGGGAGCTCTCCAAACCCCTGATGGGCCCTGCTCTGTGCGTGACAGGGTATGGTGCCCCAACCCTCCTGATGGGGCCTGCTCTGTGCCCCAAGCCTGATTGGCCCTGCTCTGTGCATGACAGGGGGTGGCGCTGCAACCTCCCCATCGACCCTGCCTTGAGTGTGACAAGGGGCGGTGCCCCAACCCCCCAATCGGCCCTACCCTGAGGGTGACTGAGGGTGGCATTGCAACCTCCCGATCCACCCTGCTCTGTGCATGACAGGGGGCAGTACCCCAACTCCCCAATCCACTCTGCTCTGAGCCCGACCAGGGGCTGCACCTAGGGATTGGGCTTGCCCTCTGCCACCTGGGAGCAGGCCTAAGCAAGCAGGTTGTTATCTCCCGAGGGGTCCCTGACTGGGAGAGGGCACAGTCGGGCTGAGGGACACCTCCTCCCCCCCGAGTGCACACATTTTTGTGCACCTGGCCTCTAGTTCTATATAATAAAAGGGTAATATGCAAACTGACCCTAACAGCAGAAAGACTGGCAATGACTGGTGATTATGACACACACTGACCACCAGGGGGCAGATGCTCAATGCAGGAGCTGCCCCCTGGTGGTCAGTGCGCTCCCACATGGGGAGCTCTGCTCAGCCACAAGCCAGACTGATGGCTGCCAGCAAAGTGGTGGTGGTGGGAGCCTCTCCTGCCTCCTCAGCAGCACTAAGGATGTCAGACTGCAGCTTAGGCCTGCTCTCCACTGGCAAATGGACATCACCCGAGGGCTCCCGGGCTGCCAGAGAGATGTCTGATTGCCAACTTAGGCCCAATCCCCCGGGGAGGGGGCCTTAACCAGCAGGTGGTCATCCTCCAAGGGCCCCCCCCCCGCCCCCATGAACAAATTTTTGTGCACTGGGCCTCTAGTATATATATATATATATATTACTGAAAATGTTAACAGTCCACAAGAATGGCTGATAATAAAGTATGTGGATTTAGAACCACAAGTTGTCTGGGAATGCAACAGGGTCGAGTCTCTTGGACAAGTAGGCTACTGGTCTTTTTCAAGGCCCAAGACTTTGGGCGAGGACCCCTTTGGCTATTCCCCTTGTCTCACATACACATCGGGTAGTGCCAGTTGGCCCATCATCCTTGCTCCTCTCATGTCTGTCTTACTGCTTAATATATTACCTCAAGGATCCTGGATCTGAATTCTTTCAGGGAAAATGGGTGTTGAAACTATCTTATTTATAAATCTGAGATCCTGTACAAATCTTCATCCTTTCCCATTTGGATTATTTACTGGAAGGACAGTAGAATAAGATGGGACTGTAGATGGAATCTACATTTTTTTGTTGTTGTTAATCTTCACCAGAGAATATTTTTCTATGTTTGTGTAATAGGGACTTTGGTTTGCTCTGTGATTTTGCTGTGGTAGGTTGAAATTTTGGAATTCTGGTGTAGATTTAAAGGTATTTGTGGCTTTTCTTGTCTGACTGGGTCTTTCAGGGGCGGGGCTCATAGCTCCACAGGGCTGAGAGATTTTATGGGCCCTGCACCCTGCCTGTGCTGAATTAAGGATCTTTTCTTTCAGGAGACCCTCCAGGCTTTTAGTAAAATTTCCCTGCACCCTTGTCATTCTCTGCCTTCTTTTCCAGGCTGACTAAGAGTCATTTTCCTCCACAGGTTGGACCCCAGACTCCAGAAGGGAGGGCTACTACAGTGATGGCCTGTAGTTTTCTCTGAAACTCCCACTGTTTCTATTTCTCCCCTCTGTAGGAATTTTCTTCCTCTAATTCACAATAGGAAATAATACAGGCCAGTGTCATTTGGCTTGCTGGTTAAAAGAAGACAACGGGCCCTGGAATCTGTAAAAGTGGCTGGGAATGAAGCTGGTCAAATGTACTGAAAGAGTTCCGTACCTATTGCTACTAGCAGCGGAGGGGCTGATATCCCCTTCCAGTGCCCTCTCCCTTGGGAGAGGCCTGATCGCTGCTGTGCCACAGGGGAGGGGTACGAAGGCAGGGGCCTGGTACCCAATCCACTCCTACAGGAGCACTTTGTAATATGCACGGCTGTTGCTAACATCAACTCTGGCTGTTTTGGACTGGCAGCTTATGGCAGGACCCTGTAACTAGTAAACAGGGTTAACAAAAGGGCAAAGGAAAGGCGCTCTCCCTGGACCCGAGAGGCAGCCTTCAGGACTTTGAGATTCTCCAAGAGAGGAGAAGTCTGACTAAGGGACTGTTTGAGATGCCTCTGGGTTGGGAGTACTGGAAACTGCATATTGAACTAGTAGACTGCAGTTTTCTAGGCAGAGGTCCAAGCCCAGTTGTATAGGGGTTAAGTTCCTGTGTACAGCGAAGCAACTTTCTCCCATGCCAGAATACATTTTGGGGAATTGGACAGACTGTGTTTGTGGCTGGAAAGAGGAACCAGCTGCCACTCACAGCCCTGACAGTGGCCTGCAGAAAACTGTATAATAGACTTAGAAGATGCCTGCGTCTTCATGGACATGGCTCCAGAGAGACAAGGATATTGTGACTCTTACTATTCTAATTGCTACCGTTTGTCTCTGCCAGATCACAAACCCACCTCCTTCTGTGCCCAGGCCTCATCATCCCTCTGACAGACAGCAAGGATCTCTTGGCTCTGAGAGAATCTTCTGACCCATCTCAGCATGGAACTAATTACAGAAGAGAATTTCAACACCCATTTTCCCTGAAAGAATTCAGATCCAGGATCCTTGAGGTAATATATTAAGCAGTAAGACAGACATGAGAGGAGCAAGGATGATGGGCCAACTGGCACTACCCGATGTGTATGTGAGACAAGGGGAATAGCCAAAGGGGTCCTCGCCCAAAGTCTTGGGCCTTGAAAAAGACCAGTAGCCTACTTGTCCAAGAGACTCGACCCTGTTGCATCTGGTTAGCCTGCTTGCCTCCGGGGGGTAGCGGCCACAGCTATGCGGTTGAGGCTTTGCTTGGGAGCACACCAGAGCGCTGGATGTCAAATGCTCGAGTCATCCAGTTTCAGACTCTTCTGCTACCAGCCTCCTTCCTGATGATGACCCTGAGGAACTTCTACATAACTGTTTAGAGGTCGACGACTTTGTAAAGACAGCCCACCTGGGCCTCACTGACACCCCACTGGAATCTCCGGATGAGGTACTATTCATGGACAGGAGCAGTTCTGTCCAGGGAGGAATCAGGTATGCAGGGGCGGTGGTGGTTGCTTTGGACCAAACAATCTGATCTCAGGCACTCGCCCACAGGACTTCAGCACAGAAGGCCGAGTTGATTGCCCTTATCCAGCCTCTCTGGTGGGCAAGAGAAGAATCAGTGACAATTTACTGATGGCAGGTATGCAATTGCAACAGCTCACATGCAGAGTGCTGTTGCAGGGTATGGGGACTCCACAGAGGCAAGAGGGAACCGGGCCGCAGACGAAGCGGCCTGGAAGGCTACCCTGGAAACCAGTGGGGCCTCTACAGATTTTGATGGGTAAAGGCTGAAATCCATAACTAATTTTTACTCAAGTTCTTACAGGCTTTACAGTCTACCCAGAAAGCAATCCAGAAGCATGTCCAAGACGTTCTGCCTTCCAACCTGGTGATTCTGTTTGGGTAAAGACCACCCAAGGACTGACTCCTGCCTGGAGGGGACCACATACCGTCATCCTGACTACCCCCACCACTCTCAGGGTTGCAGGACTAAACACCTGGATACCAGAAATACCCCCTGCGGATTCATTTCTCCACATGGCTAAAAGAAGCTTGTGGGACAAGGTGGGAAATGAGGAGGAAACTGGTCTTGCAAGGCGTGTCAGGCCATAAAAACTGAGAACAATGCACTGCCCTGTGGGGGGAGGGTAAGTCGTTATTGCTGACCCCAGTACAGATCATTGGATATGGCCTGGGGACCCCCAACACCTGGGGGCCTTCCTGTAAGCCAAAGAAAGGGGGCGGAACCATATCTGCAAGACAAAAACCCCAGAAGGTTATAAAAAGTGAAGCCTTCTCCGTGTTTCTTCACTCTGATTTGGAAATTATTCCTGGAGTCCACTAGTGTTAATAAACAGGGTCCCTCCTTTTCACTAGGAAGCGTGTTTGGTATTTATTTGGTCTTCTGCAACAGTTCCCCTCCACCTGAGATAGGTTTTCCCTGAAAGGAGTTACTAAAATTCTTGAATTATCTTTCTCTCAATTTGTGTTATCATTTCCCCCTAGGTCAGTAGGGAGTGGTAGTGGAGGAGATATAGAAAGAGAAGGAAGAAGGGAGGTTGAGGACAAGTCTGCACAAGGAAGCATGGAGAGCAAAGGGTATAATGGAGGATGTTTAGAATGGGGAGGAATGGTATCCTGACATTTATGGGCTTCAGAAGCCTTCTTTAGTTTACAGTCTTATTAACTTCCTGTAGGGAAGATATTTTATGTGAGACTCTCCTAGAAACATCTGATTTCCAATAAAGATAAGATTCCCATTCCTTCAATTTAATTTTAGAGCCAGATTTTTCTAATTGAGCATACAGAAAAATCAATTTGGAGTTGTCAAACGTTCCTCATTTTGGCCAATTCAAGCTGATATCATTTTTATTTAAATTTTCTCATTTCTGTATATACTTGATGTTATGCCCAGATTTCAGGACCCCCAAAAGACCATCAGGGAGCCAGCCGAGTCCGATGCAAAAGCAAAGAGTCTTTATTCGAGCTAGCTCGAGCTCCCCGTCCACCACACTCACCGATGCAGCAGCAGGAGGCAGAGAGAGAGAGAGAGAGAGAGAGAGAGAGAGAGAGAGAGAGAGAGAGAGAGCTCTGTGGGGAGAGTGGTTTTATAGGGGGGGGGGTTGGAGTAAGGGGAGGAGAGAGGACTGTGGGCCCTGCTGATTGGCCAGGCGCAAGTCTAGGTCTTGTTACACAGGATGTGGTTGTGTCTATGGTGCGCACTTCCCTTGATTATCATTGGTTAGTTTAAAGAAATCCTAGGTGTGGCTAGCAGAAGCTTGGGCTTCCGGGAAGAAGCTCCTTGCTGAGCACATGGCTAATGGCTGCTGCCCAAAACGGAGGATCCGGGGCAAGATGGAGGGTGTAGCCCTTGCCCTTTCACTTGAGAGTTGGTATTCCATATAAATTGTACATGTATTCTGTGGGAGTATTAATGGGGGGTTGGGGTTCCTGGGTTTCATTGATCTTAGAGTTGCAATTTGCCATTTTAATTTTAATCTTTCTTTGGAAAGTCTAAGCAAATTTTCTAGGAATGTTATGTAGTGGGTTGCAGTGTGCTGCTTATGTGTTGAGCTCCACAAGGTTTTCACCTCTTGAGTCACAGTCAACCCTCTTACATGCTTCAGTTTCTCTCCTGGCTGTCTAAAACAATCTGAGGGGCTTGGGGCACTGGGTGACCAACCCTTATGGGCACTCCCCAGATGAGACTGTCAGTTCAATTACAGTTGAGTTGAAATTTCCCTTTGGAGCTCCTGCACATTGAGAGGAATGAACTCTGACACTTCCACAAAGTTGCCTAAGAATACCCGCAGTTTGAGCTGGAGAGAGGGTGTGCCCCTTATCTTTGAAACTAAATGAGTTCAGTTCTCATTTATATAGTGAAGGTTTTTGATCAAACTCTCAGAAAGGAATTTAAATTGAAAAGCCAAAATCAAAACCAGCCACCAATTTCAACTGCTATCCTTTAATGCCACCTCAAGGAGTTTCTAAGAACACCTCAAATAAAGTCAAACCTTCCACCCAAAACAAGGGAAGGTCCTATATCAGTTGTTCTCAACCTGTGGGTCGTGACCCCTTAGGGGGTCAAACGACCCTTTCACAGGGGTTGCCTAAGACCATTGGAAAACACATATATAATTACCTATTGTTTTTGTGATTAATCACTATGCTTTAATTACGTTCAATTTGCACAATGAAATTGGGGGTCACCACAGCATGAGGAACTGTATTAAAGGGTCGTGGCATTAGGAAGGTTGAGAACCACTGTCCTAGATCAAAGAGATAACTCACCCAAGTTCACCCTATGTGGCTGGTAACCAGCAGGGCTACTTTGATATTTTTTTTGTCATTAATTTTTAACAGCTTTAATATCAAGTGCCTTGGGGGGGGAGGTCCTCTTTGCGTCAAGGTTACTAGATGTTCTGTTTACTCCTAGGTATAAGGATCTAGTTTTTAGCTTTGGAAAGTTCTAATCTACTATTTGTTTGAATAGCGTCTCTGTTCCCTGGTCCCTCTACTCCTCCAGAATGCCTATAATTCTAATATTGCTTGTTCTGATGGAATCAAATAGTTCTTGTAGAGCTCTTTAATTTTTCCTTATACTCAGGTCTCCTTCTTCTTCCCTTTGTGTTATTTCTAGATTCCTATTTTCACTATGACTAACTCTTTCTTCTATCTAGTTAGCTCTGCTTTCTATGCTCATTAGTTCACTCATTTTTTTTTTTTTTAATCCTCACCTGAGAACATTTTTCCATTGATTTTTAGAGAGAATGGAAGACAGAGGGAAAGACAGATAGAAATATTGATTTGAGAGAAACACATCAATTGATTGCCTTCTGCACATGCCCTGACAAGGACCCAGGCCAGGGAGGAGCCTGCAACCGAGGTAAGTGCCCTTGACCAGAACCAAACCTGGGACCTTTTGGTCTACAGGCTGACACTCTAACCACTGAGCCAAACCAGCTAAGGCAGTTCACTCTTTTTTTAAAAAAAATATTTTATGTTATTGATTTTAGAGAGAGAGGAAGGAAGAGGGGTAGAGAGATAGAAACATCAATGATGAAAGAAAATAATCGATTAGCTGCCTTCTGCATGTTCCCTGCTATCTATGGATCAAGCCTGCACACTGGGAATCAAATCAGTGACATCCTGGTACATGGATGGACACTCAAACAATGAGCCTAACCATCTGGGCAGTAGTTCTCTCTCTCTCTCTCTCTCTCTCTCTCTCTATATATATATATATATATATATATATATATATATATATATATATATATATATATATATACTAGAGGCCTGGTGCACAAAAATTTGTGCACTTGGGGGGAAGGGGGGGTCCCTCAGCCTGGCCTGGCCTGTGCCCGCTTGCAGTCTGGGACCCCTTGGGAGATAACGACCTGCTGGCTTAGGCCTGCTCCCGGGTGGCAGAGGGCAGGCCCAATCCCTAGGTGCAACCCCTGGTTGGGCTCAGAGCAGGGCCGATTGGGGAGTTGAGGTGCCGCCCCCTGTCATGCACAGAGCAGGGCGGATTGGGAGGTTGCAATGCCACTCCAGTCACACTCAGGGTAGGGCCAATTGGGGGGTTGGGGCACCGCCCCTTGTCACACTCAAGGCAGGGTTGATGGGGAGGTTGCGGCACCACCCCCTGTCACGCACGGAGCAGGGCCAATCCGGGGGTTGGGGCGCTGCCCCCTGTAACGCACAGAGCAGGGCCCATCAGGGGGTTGGGACTCCTTACCCTGTCACGCACAGAGCAGGGCCCATCATGGGGTTGATGAGCTCCCCCCTGTCACTCAGAGAGTAGGGCCGATAGGGGAGTTGGGGCACCGTCCCCTGTCACACACAGAGCAGGGCAGATCAGGGGGTTGGGACGCCGCTACTGTCACACTCAGGGGAGGGCCGATGGGGAGATTATGGCTCTACCCTATCACACACAGAGCAGGGCCCGTGGAGGGGGGGGGGGCGGGTTGGGGCACTGCACCCTGTCACACACAGAGCCACAGGGCGATCAGAGGTTGGGGAGCTCCCCCGTATCAGGCACAGAGCAGGGCTGATCAGGTGGTTAGGGGGCCTTCCCTTGTCCCAAACAGAGCAGGGCGGATAGGGAGGTTGTGTCCCCGCTTCCTGTCACACACAGAGCTGCAGGGAGATCAGGGGGTTTGGGCGCTGCCCCCTGTCATGCTGATCCCAGTGCCGGGAGGCCTCGTGGCTCAGCTGATCCCAGTGCTGGGAGGCATATTACCCTTTTACTATTTAGAGTAGAGGCCTGGTGCATGGATGGGGCTGGCTGGTTTGCCCTGAAGGGTGTCCTGGATCAGGGTGGGGGTCCCCACTGGGGTGCCTGGCCAGCCTGGGTGAGGGATGATGGCTGTTTGCAGCTGGCCACAGACCATTCAGGGTGGGGGTCCCCACTGGGGTGCTTGGCCAGCCTGGGTGAGGGGATGATGGCTGTTTGAAGCTGGTCACACACCCTTCAGGTTGGGGTCCCCACTGGGGTGCCTGGCCAGCCTGGGTGAGGGGCTGAGGTCAGTTTGCAGCTGGTCACACACCCTTCAGGGTGGGGGTCCCCACTGGGGTGCCTGGCCAGTCTGGGTGAGGGACTGAGGGCTGTTTTCAGGCTGGCGGGTGACAGAAGTTCCCAACCGCTCCTTTTTTTCTTTTTTTCTTTTTTTAATTCTGGGCCAGCTTTAGCTCTGAGGGTCCAGCTCTTAGGCCACCACTGCTGAAAGTAGGTATCTGGTTTGTTTCGGTTTGAAACAATGTATAACTCCAGCTCTGACTCCACCTCTGAGATCCCAGCTCGCTGAAAGCTGGTTTATGGGTTTTCTTTTAGCTTCTATATTTGTTAAAATATTTCAAACTGCAGGCTCAGAGGCCTGCAAGGCAGGCGGGGAATGTTGGTTTCCTCCGTCACTGAAGCAAGCAAGCCTCATGTTAGTTTCAAGCTGCCTGGCTGCCGGCCGCCATCTTGGCTGACAATTAATTTGCGTATCGCACTGATTAGCCAATGGGAAGGGTAGTGGTCGTACGCCAATTACCATGTTTCTCTTTTATTAGATAGGATATAATTAATTGCAGAGTGGAAGGGAGAGGTAGAGAGAGATAGAAACATCAATGATGAGAGAGAATCATTGACTTTCCTGCATGCCCCGTACTGGGGATCAAGCCTGAAACCCATGAATGTGCCCTTACCAGGAATAGAACCATGATCTCCTGGTTCATAGGTCGATACACAACCATTGAGCCAGGCCAGTTGGGAAGAAGTTTACTATTAATCTCCTTAATTGCATGCTTCACTTCCCAGATTTCTGATTTGTTCTTTTTTATAGTTTCAATTGCTTAAGTAAAGTAGTCAATTTGTTCATTGGCTTATTTTCTAAGTGCATTGAATTGCCTGTATATATTTTTCACATCTTGTTTACTATTTCCAGAACTATAATCTTGATATCTCTGTCATTTATTTGACATATTTCCATGTGTTTCAGCTTGATTTCTGGGAATTTTTCATTTTTTCTCTGATATCCTCATTACTGTGGCTATTCATGGTGCTTGCCATTCTCCTTTGTCTAGGTATTTTTATCTGTCTATATTAATGAAGAGGCCTTTGTACTATTTTCCAGCAAATGACACTGAATTGCAAGATTTTTTACCTTTGTGATCTCCAATATATGTAAGATAGAATAGCTATGCTGTTTGGGTGTGGAGATTGTTTTATCTTCACTGTAATTGTGACTCCTGACCTGTTTGGGATCCCACCCCAAGAAACCCACCTGATGATCAGTCACAGAGAGAAACAGCAGTTCTATAATAGCTGTTGGTTTACAGAAAATATGCTCCTGGACCCAACTCCAAGGGTAACAGGAGGCAAATTTTGGGAGTCCAAGTGGCAGTAGGGCTGTGGTTCCATTTGTTTGTCTGAAACACCATCGCATTTCCTGACAGCATCAACCCCATGCTCTGTCAGGCACCTGATGACTCAGCTACTGTTTGGTCCCTCACTGCTCCTCCTCCTTAGTTGACTCCAACAGCTCTCTCTTTCTCCAAGCCAAAGGAAGTGCCTGCTACCACTGGATTCCTCCCTCTCCAGGCTGGACCCTCCGTTCTGGCTGCAGGGCTTCATCTGTGGGTTGTCTGCCCTATCCTTCCTTCTCATCTCCCTGTTTATTCCTGGTTGCCCACCTTTAGATGTTTCAACGTGTGAGTCTCTCAGGTATGTGTCTATGTTGATCAAGGATTTCTTTGTTGAATTATAGTGAGTCAATTGTTAACATTTGAGAGGGAGAGGATGAAGGCTCGCTAATACTGCCATTCCTCTGATGTCACTCTGAGAATCTTAGATTTTATTTTTTGTACTTACCCTATTTCTGGTCTCTTCCTTCTTTACTTTCATATTGTATTTATATTTATTTATTTATTTATTTATTTATTTATTTATTTATTTATTTATTTATTTATTTATCTCTTCCTCCTATAATTCTTCTGGTCTTGGACCTTCTCATATTATTTTTGAGTGTACCTATGTGTTTTGTTGTTTATTTTTTAGCCTTTTAGTTGAGTCTGTTGTCTTTATTATTATGGATGTGTGGAGTTTTTTATTTTGTTTTTGGTTTGGTCTTGTTTTGCCTTTTTAAAAATTCTGTCAGCACCAGTATAACAATTAGCATGGTGTGATTTGGGTTAAGACACACAGTGTACAAGCCTGAACGCTAAGTCCCCCTTTTTTGATTTTTGATGAATTTAACAAGAATGTATGCCATTTGCAGAGCTTGGGTCCTTTTAAGATTTTTATTTTTTTATTTATTTATTTTTCTTGGAAGTTGGTAACTTTTAATTTTGCTAGTAAGACTATTTACAAAAAGTGATACCAAACTGACAAAAAACAAAACACTCTGATTTAGAATCACAATCATTTAATAAACAAAAGGATTTTTTTTGACGGTCATTAATTTATTTATTTTTATTTTTAATGGTTTTATTGCTTAAAGTATTACAAAGAGTATTATAAATGTCTCCTTTTTTTTTCTCCCCTTGACCCTCCCCTAGCTTCCCATGACCCCCCAGTGTCTTGTATCCATTGGTTAAGCTCATATGCATGCATACAAGTCCTTCGGTTAATCTCTTACCTCCCCCCCACTCCCACCCCCAACCCTCCCCAGCCTTCCTGCTGTAGTTTGACAGTCTGTTCGATGTTGCTCTGCCTCTGTATCTATTTTTGCTCATCAGTTTATAATGGTCTTAATTATCCATAAATGAGTGATATCATGTGGTATTTTTCTTTCATTGACTGGCTTATTTCACTTAGTATAATGGTTTCCAGTTCCATCCATACTGTTACAAATGGTAAGAATTCCTTCTTTTTTTAAAGCAGCATAGTATTCCATCATGTAGATGTACCACAGCTTTCTAATCCATTCATCTACTGATGGGCACTTAGGCTGTTTCCAGATCTTAGCTATGGTGAATTGTGCTGCTATGAACATATGGGTGCATACATCCTGTCTGATTGGTGTTTCTGATTTCTTGGGATATATTCCTAGAAGTGGGATCACTGGGTGAAATGGGAGTTCCATTTTTAACTTTTTGGGGAAACTCCATACTGTCTTCCATAGTGGCTGTACCAGTCTGCATTCCCACCAGCAGTGCACGAGTGTTCCCTTTTCTCCACATCCACTCCAGCACTTGTCATTTGTGGATTTGTTGATGAAAGCCATTCTGACAGGTGTGAGATGGTACCTCATTGTTGTTTTTATTTGCATATCTTGGATGATTAGTGAATTTGAGCATGTTTTCATATGTCTCTTGGATTTCTGAATGTGTTCTTTTGAAAAGCATTTATTTAGGTCCTTTGCCCATTTTTTGATTGGATTGTTTATCTTCCTTTTGTTAAGTTGTATGAGTTCCCTATAAATGTTGGAGGTTAAACCCTTATTGGTGATAACATTGGCAAATATGTTCTCCCATTCAGTGGGCTTTCTTGCTGTTTTGTTGATGGTTTCTTTTGCTGTGCAGAAGCTTTTTATTTTGATGTAGTCCCATTTGTTTATTTTCTCTTCAGTTTCCAATGCCTTAGGAGCTGAATAAGTGAAGAAATTGCTTCGGCATATGTCTGAGATTTTGTTGCCTTTGGAGTCCTCTAGTATTTTTATGGTTTCCTGTCTTACATTTAAGTCCTTTATCCATTTTAAGTATATTTTTGTGTATGGTGTAAGTTGGTAGTCTAGTTTAATTTTTTTGCATGTATCTGTCCAAATTTTCCAACACCATTTATTGAAGAGACTGACTTGACTCCATTGTGTGTACTTGTCCCCTTTGTCAAATAATAATTGAGCATATTGGTTCAGGTCGATTTCTGGGCTCTCTATTCTATTCCATTGATCTAAATGTTTGTTCTTGTACCAGGACGAGGCAGTTTTGAGAACAGTGGCTTTGTAATACAGCATGATATCTGGTCTTGAGATCCCACCTACTTTGTTCTTCTTTCTCAGGATTGCTGCAGCTATTAGAGGTCTTTTTTTATTCCGGATGAATTTTTGGAGTGTTTGTTCTAGGTCTGTGAAATATGCCGTTGGGATTTTAATAGGAAGTGCGTTGAATTTATAGATTGCTTTGGGCAGTATGGACATCTTAATGATGTTGATTCTACCAATCCAAGAACATGGTATGTTCTTCAATCTGTTTATGTCTTCCTCTATGGCTTTTTTCAACTTCCTGTAGTTTTCTGAGTAGAAGTCCTTTTTACCTCTTTAGTTAAGTTTATTCCTAGGTATCTTAATTTTTTTTGGTGTGATGGTAAATGGGATTGCTTTTTTAGTTTCTCTTTCTGTAAGTTCACTATTGGTTTATAGAAATGCCATAGATTTATTGGCATTAATTTTATATCCTGCTACATTGCCAAATTCATTTATTAAGTCTAATAGTTTTTTGATGGAGTCTTTAGGGTTTTTTATGTAGAATATGTCATCTTCAAAGAAGGACAGTTTTACTTCTTGTTTTCCAATTTGGATGCCTTTTATTTCTTCTTCTCGTCTAATTGCAATGGCTAATACTTCCAGTACTATGTCAAACAGGGGTGGTGAGAGTGGGCATCCCTGTCTTGTTCCTGTTCTAAGGGGAAATGGTTTTAGTTTTTGCCCATTGAGTATGATGTTTGTTGTGGGTTTCTCATACATGGCTTTTATTATGTTGAGGTATGATCCTTCTATTTTCACCTTGCTGAGAGTTTTTATCAGAAATGGGTGTTGGATTTTTGTCAAATGCTTTTTCTGCATCAATTAATATGACCATGTGGTTTCTTTCTTTCAATTTTTATGTGATGTATCATGTTTATTGATTTGCGGATATTGTATCATCCTTGCATCCCTGGGATAAATCCTACTTGGTCATGGTGTATGATCTTTCTGATGTACTGCTGGATCCGATTTGCTAAGATTTTGTTGAGGATTTTGGCATCTATGGTCATGAGTGATATTGGCCTGTAATTCTCTTTCATTGTGTTGTCTTCATCTGCTTTTGTTATGATGGTGATGCTGGCTTCATAGAATGAGCTTGGAAGTATATCTTCCTCTTGAATTTCTTTTAGTAGTCTGAGGAGGATAGGTTTTAGTTATTCTTGGAATGTTTGGTAAAACTCCCCTGTGAAGCCCTCTGGCCCTGGGCTTTTGTTTGATGGAAGCTTTTTGATGACTGCTTCAATTTCTTCCATAGTTATTGGCCTATTGAGATTTTTAGATTCTTCCTGATTGAGTTTTGGAAGGTTTTATTTTTCTAGGAATATGTCCATTTCCTTCAGGTTGTCTAGTTTGTTGGAGTAGAGTTGCTCATAGTTTTTTTTCACAATCATTTGTATTTCTGTGGGGTCTGCTGTTATTTCACCTCTATCATTTCTGATTTTGTTTATTTGGGTCCTCTCACTTTGCTTCTTGGTGAGCCTGGCTAGAGTTTCATCAATCTTGTTTATCCATTCAAAGAACCAGCTCTTGGTTTCATTGATTTTTTGTATTGTTTTTTTGTTTTCTATGTCATTTATTTCTTCTCTGATCTTTATTATCTCCTTCCTTCTGCTCACACTGGGCTTTTCTTATTGCTCTCTTTCTAATTCTTTGAGATGTAGAGTTAGACAATTTATTACCCTTTTTTCTTATTTTTTGAGGTAGGCCTGTAGGGCTATAAACATCCCTCTCAGGACTGCTTTCATTCTGTCCCATAGGTTTTGGATTATTGTGTTTTCATTGTCATTAGTTTCTAGGATGTTTTTAATTTCTTCTTTGATCTCATTGGTAACCCAATCAATATTTAATAACATGCTATTCAGCCTCCAAGTGTTTGAGTATTTTGGGTTGTTTTTATTGTAGTTTATTTCTAATATTATGCCATTGTGATCTGAGAATGTGCTTGGTATGATTTCAATCTTCTTGAATTTGGGGAGACTTTGCTTGTGACCCAATATGTGGTCTATTTTTGAAAATGTCCCATGTGTACTTGAGAAGATCGTATATTCCGTGGCTTTGGGGTGAAATGTTCTGAAGATGTCAATGAAGTCCATCTGATCTAGTGAGTCATTTAGAATTGTTGTTTCTTTGCTGATTTTTTGTCTAGAGGATTTATCCAGTGATTTCAGTGGTGTATTAAAGTCCCCTACTATGACTGTATTGTTGTCGATCTCTCCCTTGATATCTTCCTGGAGGTTTTTTATGTATTTGGGTGCTCCTGCATTGGGTGCATATATGTTTATCAGGGTTATATCTTCTTGTTGTATCGATCCCTTTAGTATTATGAAGTGGCCTTCCTTATCTCTTGTTATGGCCTTCACTTTGATGTCTATTTTGTCGGATATGAGTATTGCTACCCCAGCTTTTTTTTATTTCCATTTGCCTGAAAGGTATTTTCCATCCCTTCACTTTCAGTGTGTGTGAGTCCCTTCTTCTGAGGTGGGTCTCTTGTAGACAGCAAATGTATGGGTCGTGTTGTTTTATCCATTCAGCCACTCGATGTCTTTTGATTGGAGCATTTAGTCCATTTACGTTTTTGTTATTATTGAAAGGTACTTGTTTGTATCCATTTCTATTTTTTGTGCCCGTTTTCTTTCTTAGCTTTTTATTTCATCTTTTTACACCAGTCCCTTTAGCATTTCTTGCATTGCTGGCTTGGTGGTGATAAACTCCCTTAACCTTTTTTTTGTCTGTGAAGTTTCTTATTTCCCCTTCAATTATGAATGATAGCCTTGCTGGATAGAGTATTATTGGATTCAGTCCCTTGCTTTGCAACATTTTGTAAATTTCCGTCCATTCTTTTCTGGCCTGATGTGTTTCTGTTGAGAAATCATTTGATAATTTAATGGGAGATCCCTTGTATGCAACTTTCAGTCTCTCTCTTATAACCTTTAAGATTCTCTCTTTGTCCTGTGTGGGAAACTGTTCATTGCCTTCACTATCTGATAAGCATGGACAGAGAACTCCCCGAACCACCCCCCCCCCCCCCGAAGGCTGGGTGCCTTTGAAGCCCTAGCAATGCTCAGAGCTAGGCGCCACCTCTGTTTGTCCAGACAGTGGTAGCTGAAACTATTCCCCCATTTATTATTATGTAAATCCTGCTGATGGGCTAGTCTGCTTGTTACTAGGGGGTCACCTGCCTAAGGGCTATGCTATGGGTGCATCCCAGATCAATAAAAGCCTGGTGAGGCCAGAGCACAGAGGAAGTCCTTCGGGACTTGCCACCTGGTCCCCCAATATTGCAAAATTATCTCGTGTCTTTTACTCTCATTTTTTGTGCGGCTCCTCTTTCAGATACCGAACCCTACTCCACTCGGGACATGGAAGGAAACACTCAACATCTGGCGCCCGACGGGTAATCTGGAAGTGCAGGCCTCGCTGGAGCGAGGAAAGGAAGTTTTCACCGAAAAGGTGTGGAAAACTCACTGAAAAAAGGTGAGGGGAAGTCTACCGCATGCAATGCCCAGGATCAACTACAGAAGCCTGGGTCTGTAAGTACACTGGGAATGTTTTCTTAACCAGGCTAACAAACGGGGCAGGATTTGGCTTTAAAAAAGTAGATTCGGCTTTAAAAAGGTGTATTTGGCTTTTAAAAACTAAGAAACTTTATTATAGACTTTTGATTTGCATGTTTAAAGTGTTAAAATTTTAGAAGGTAATCTTTTACAGTTTTTGCATGTTATTATAGAATATAATCTTTGTTTTTCTTGAAAAAGGCACTCTTTTAGATCAGGCTGAAAAAATAGTGCCATGGTCATCTTAATGTGTTTTCTTATCTTAATTTGTATTTAGAATCTATCTGTAATAAGAAATGAAACCCCGCTGCCGAATCTCTCTCTGGTTTGGAGAGGTTCAAAGGTGGCAGGAGAGAGCAGAGCTACAAGCTCTCCCACAATGAGATTACTTAATGTTTTATTTAAAAATTACCAGAGAACATCTTATGACAACCAAACTTTGGCTAAGATAACCTTGGGTGCTAGCCATTGCTTTAGAAAGCAAAATAGGGAAAAACTTAAAATGTATTTTTCTATTAAGCATGACTTTGGGAAAAATACGCCATCTGAGTCATTTGCTGAAACTTCCCCCAAAGTAGGATGTGGGAAAAGGGAAGAAGGGAACACGTGGCGATCCAGTGTGGATGCCCCCTCCCCACGTATTCTAAAATTAATGTCCTTCTTGTAATTGAAAAGCTTTTACAAATTCATAAATGCATCTGGGATTTCTGTGCACATGTAAAGGGAAAAGGCCAGTTTAAAAATGAGTGTGCATAGTTTTGCCAAAACCGGTTTGGCTCAGTGGATAGAGCGTCGGCCTGCGGACTGAAGGGTCCCAGGTTCGATTCCGGTCAAGGGCGTGTGCCTGGGTTGCGGGCATATCCCCGGTGGGAGATGTGAAGGAGGCAGCTTATCGATGTTTCTCTCTCATCGATGTTTCTAACTCTCTATCTCTCTCCCTTCCTCTCTGTAAAAAATCAATAAAATATATTTAAAAAAAAATAAAAATAAAAATAAAAATGAGTGCTCATAGTTTTGAACTGAACTTGACCTTTTGCTGTGTACAGAATAAAAACCCGAGACTGTTTTGGCCTTAAAAATGGCGGAGATGAACCTGAGAAAGAAATGCAGGCTGGTTTCCCAAGGCGATTTAAACTAGCTCTTTTGAAATTTCCCACCCTGAGGCAAGTACCACCAGGAAGTTGATAGTCAAGTTTACATGTGAATAGCTATGGTTTTGCTTCTTGACTTCCCCAGCAGGAAAATTGTGACCATTTTGAAATTTAGCAGCTATGCCAGGCTTATTGGCTGGAAATTTAAAACTTTTAAGTTCAAATCATCTAAAAGTATTGAGATTTATAATACTGAAATGTTGATCTGAGTATGCCTAGTATGAAGTCTAGAAGATAGAAGTTAATCTATTAATTGAAAATGCCTTATATTTTATTTGAAATGTATCCTTAAATGTAAAAATATTGATTTGAAAAATGCTAAGTATTTAATTTGCTACCTAAGATTTAAAGCTCTGAAAGTTTAAGGTGCAAATTGAATCGGGAGAAATTAATTAAATATCTAATGTATAACTTGTTTTTGAAAAAATAAAATGTGTTTTCTCTTAAATGATTAGGAATTCAAAATATATTACTTCTTGGTCTGATTTTTAAAAAAGCGGATTAATTTTTAAGATCTCAACTGAAATTTTTAATACAAAAACCAGTTTAAATTTGATTAATATTCTTTAAGATAATTATAAAGGGTATAAACAGCTAATGAGATTTCTGTTTGTCTACAATATAATGTTGGCCATCTATCTTTTAGGAATTTTGGTTTGCTCTTCCCTTGTTTATTGTGAGAATAAGGAAATCATGTTTTCTGTCAGAGAACAGTTTAGACAGCCACAATGTTGAGCTGCCTGACTTGGCAGCCTCCATGTTGGCCACATGGCCTGCTGCTCCCCCTGGGGGCTGCCATCTTGGAACAACAAAGGCCCCTCCCTCTGACTTAGACAATCACAGAAGGAGTGTCTGCTCACTGAGGCAGGATGGGATTTCAGGGGTGGAGTTTTAAGGCGGAGTTTTACTATGGAAATGTGGATGGGGAAGAAAGTGTGCTTGCCTCTCTGATTTATTTAATACTACTTATAAGAAGATATTTTTAATGCTTAATAAATTAGCAATCATGGTCTTAATATAATTTCAGTGGTATGATAGACCAATGTTTTAAGCAGTTAGCTTTATAAGGGCCAACAATAAAGGTCATATTTCTTAAAAGGCTTGTAGATACATTTTTAAAAGATATCTTAAATTCTCAGTAGAACCACAGGTATGCATATATCATAAACAAATTAAGAGTAATTGATTCCATGGTCAAGACTAGATCCTATTATCTGGAGAACTGTTTAAAAAGTGTTGAAAATGTTTTAATTAGATATGTATTTGGAAATTTTTCCCGAGTGCAATATTTCAAAATATAATATGCTTGGTTGCATAAGGAATTTCTGCCAAATAAAAGAAAGAATTGATTTATTAGTAGCAAAGTCTTTATTTAAACTAGCAATGTCTTTTATTTAAAAGCTCCTCACCGCTGCATTTTAAATTAGGCTGGAAGTGAAGCAGCGTTTGCATCTCGTGTATCAAAATAAAACTTTACTAAATTTACTAATCCTGGTGAACAATTTAATCCTAGTAAATTAAAATTCTTCTAAAAATGTTACTGAAGGCTTCCCACAATTCCTCTGTATATGCAAATAAGCCAAAGGGTATACTCTTTAAAACTATAATTGCTAACATTTACAGATTGTTGTTAAAATACTAAATCTCACAATAATTAGTCACCATAAATGAAAAATCACTTGAAATATATAGCTTTCGACAGTATTTGTTAAAATCTCAAAAGGCAACCATGTTCCTTACATTTGTTGCTTGTGTGAGAAAGAAAACTGTCGGGAAGGAAATAAAAAGAGGTTTCCTTCAGATGTCTAACTAAAATTAAAGATCAATATATTGGGCCTCATAAGCTAAATTAAATAATTTGTGTTTTGCCTTCTTAAACAAAGTTTATGTAAATTTACTTAAAGACTAATACCAGAAATTTAATTAATGTCATTTACTGTCCATAACTTAGGACAAGTAAAGTGAAAAGAGTAAATGTTATTTCAAACTGACTTAAATTGCAAATTGGGCTTATTGGATATTCAGGGGAACGTAGCTGTCACCTATTAAAACATAAACTACTACAATTTTTATGTAAGACCTCCATCATTATACCAAAAAACACTAGGCAGGAACCAATTCCTGGAGCTTTAATGATTTTTACTGATGGGTCATCAAATGGGAAAGCTGCCTATCATACTATAAATTCTGACCGAGTCATACTGACCAGTCATACTTCTGTGCAAAGAATTGAGTTAGAAGCTATTAAGGCTGCATTGCAAGATTTCCAACAGCCTGTTAACATAATTTCTGATTCCTCTTATGCTTCGGGCCTAGTAAGTAGAATTGAAACTGCCCGGCTGAAATGGCTTAGTGACCAAAGTTTATTCTTACTATTTAAGCAGGTTCAGCAGATTGTGCAGCAGAGAAAATACCCTTTTTATATCACCCACATCAGGGCTCACAGCATATTACCTAGCCCATTAACTAAGGGAAATGCACATGCTGATCAATTGGTTGCTTTATTAAAAGAGGCTTCAGAGTCTCATCAGCTTTTAAAAATCCCAACTTGAAAAACAAAAAGGGGGGATGATGGAGAAATCACCTGTGGGTAGGCCGCATCAAGCCTTAATTACTCTAAATTTTTTCACTTGTGATGCTGATGGAAAGACACCTATGGAGCTACATTGGTGTCAGAATAAAACAAAAGAAAATGGTCTAGTTAAATGGAAGGATCCCGAATCTGGTTTATGGAAGGGACCTGACCCATTATTAACCTTTGGCAGAGGGTACGTTTGTATATTCCCAGAGAATTTTTCCAAACCCATATGGATTCCTGCTAGAAATATTAAACTGCATCAGGAATCTAGCCAGACTGAAGATCTTGCACCTGGAGCCATAACATGTAGCTGTAAACAATCAACTACCTCAGCCACAGAGAGCAGCGACTCCAAGCAGTCCACTGAAGATGAGGAACAGGAGGAAGACAAACCAGACAACCAACAGCCCAGAGACCACCTGGGGCACGGTAAAGTGAAGTATGGTAACAATTAATTCAGGTAAAAACTATAGTTTCATACTGGTCTTAGAAGGCACATTTTTCCTTTACGTGGGAAGGACAGCACAGTTATCCCAAAGTCAGAAGCCTCCAGTTAGCGTGTCAACTCAGTGCTCTGGAGACCCAGAACTGTAATTTAGATAGCATACTGTCTCTGCTTCTGTAAATTTCTTCTTTTTTTGAAAACTAGGTTCTTCATTCCAAACCTTGAGTTTAAAATTAAGTTGTCATGACCTAGAGCAAAGAATATTCTTACATGGTATTATTCTACAAGTTTCATTAATAATTTTTGATGCTTTACATCAGTATATTGTGCATATATCCAAAACAAACTTACAAATAATTCAATTAATATTTAAGGACATGAAGGGATTTATTCCCTCCTGGGAAGGCACTTAAGCATTCTGTATTGACCTCTCTTGATCTTTTTTTTTGCCAAAAGGAATCCAATTGCCTACAGCTGTTACCTGAGCTCTCCGTTCAAGCTGGGATCATGAAAAGCTGGTACCATGGATCTGTCTCTTTCCCAATGGCGTAAGCTGGGCCCTCTCTGGAGAAGAAACCTGGGTTCCCTATGATCAATGCTGGGGCCCCGCCAGCAGGCGAGGGGATCCAAAGGCAGTTGCTGGGCATGGAGGCCAGAGGGACATAGGTTAACAAGGAGACAGAACTGAACCTCACATCACCCTGCTTGTCCCAGAGATGGTTGGTAGTCAAAGACGGGTAAGACCCCACAGGGTGGGGCAACCTAAGACAGGCACAGCCGGGGGCCAGTAGGAGAAAACTTGGGGTGCAACAAAGGAACAGCAGCCTCGTGATCAGCACACCCTCTGTCTGAAGAACAGCAGCTGTGTGAGAAGCCTCCCCCTACACAAGCCAGAGGAGCCACCTCGGTTGTGAACAGCACCCAACAGAGGAGCTGCTGCCAACTGAGGAGCAACTGCTACCACAACTGCCCAAGGAGCAACCACAGCCCGAGGAGCCACAGCTACCCACGGAGCAGCCCCTGAACGACTCAACATCTAGATATGTTGGTGAGATCAAACATGGGTACACAAAGAAACCCCCAAAGGAAAGAAGAGGTGGACTGGCCTGAAAAGCACATAAGTGAAACAGAGGCATGCAACCTGTCAGAAAAAGAATTCAGATTAAGACCGGATGGAGGAAAAAATAAACAACTTATGCAAGAATCAAGAAGAAAGATGAAAAAGTCAACAACTTATGTAAGACTCAAAAAGAAATGGATGAAAAAATCAATAACTTATGTAAGGGACAAGAAGAAATGAAGAGTGATATAGCTGCAATAAAAAACACCATTGAAAGTTTCAACAGTAGACTAGGAGAAGCAGAGGACCGAAATAGCAAATTAGAAGACAGGGAAGCAAAACACACCCAAACTGAACTGCAATTGGAGAAAAAAATTAAAAGACAGGAGGAGAACCTAAGGGAGCTATGGGACAACATGAAACAAAGCAACATACGAATAATAGGGGTGCCAGAACAACAGGAAGAGGAACAAGGGTTAGAAAACATTTTTGCCAAACCATTTTCCTTTGATTTATTCTGACACCATGGGTCTCTTTCCAACAGCAGCATTAAAAGTGAAAAAATTTTAAAGCAAAAAATTTAAAGTAATTAAGGGTTGATGTAATTTACTTATAGGGGATTACTCCACTATCCCCCCTTTTTTGTTTTAAATAATATTAAAAGGCTTTTGGAAATCCTGTAATGCAGCCTTGATAGCTTTTAATTTAATTCTTTGTGCAGAAGTATGACTGGTCTAAATTCATTGCATGATAAACAGCTTTTACTATGAGATGAACCGTCAGTAAGAAATAGTTAATGCTCCAGGAATAGGTTCCTGCCTAGTACAACTAAGTTCCCCTGCATATTCACTTATTTCAATTTGCTAATTTAAATCAATCTGAAATGAGGCTTATTTTCTAACTTTATTTGTTTTTGGGTGTGGATAGTAAATGACATTAATTGAATTTTCACTATCAGTCCTTGAGTACTTTGACATAGAGCTTAGTCAGGGAGGCAAAATGTAAATTATTTATTTTTCATTTTGAGGCCTAATACATTGACTTTTAATTACAGTTTCTAAGTATTTGAAGGAAATCTCCCTTTATTTCCTCCCAGAGTAATTTCTAGGGCACATTTAGGTAGTTTCTTTTAAAAATATTTTTTTCTGTCTTTTAAACAGAGCAACACACTTGGTTACTTTTCTGATCCTGGCTAATACTGCCATGCCTACATTTTAAGTGACTCTGTTTTTACTTATGGTGACTTATTAATTATCAGATTTAATGCTTGAATAATAACTATTAGTTTACCCTGTAAATAGTAGCAGAAGAGATTATAAAATTTCTCCTTTTATCAAGCTTAAAATTTTACTTTTAAACAGTATTCTTTTTGGCTAGTCCCCATTTGTATACACAGAAGTATAATGAGAGGTCTCAGAAACTATTTTTACTAGAATCAATTGCTTAACATTTTGGCTTCTCATATAATTGAAATTATATGAGACCTTGATTATATTGTAAAAAGCTAATTTATTAAGTAATTAAAGTATGCACCTTTATTGAAAAAGCAAAGTAAGCCAACTTAGACATTTGACCTATGAAGTACAAATGCCATCCCAACCCCCAGCCTATTTAAAGAGCAGGCTGCCTAAGGCCTTTTGTTTGCTTTTGTTTTTAAAATTCCGCTGCTGAAGAAATATTTAGCAACTTTGCCTTGCCCTCCTTTAGAGGTTGAAACCTTTATAACACTCAAAATATATGTATATAAATAAAATATATTTATTAATTTTTATTTGATAAAGCTTTCCACATGATTTCAAGTATATTAGATCAGCTTAATTCAAAAATATTTCTTTTAGGAAGAGAGAATAAATCCTTGAATCATCCCAGGGCCCTTGGAATGTCCCAGAACTATCTCTTGGTTAAAGTCTCGAAATTGAACTTGGAAAGACCATCAAATATATATATATATATATATATATTCCCAAAGATTATATTATATACTTTTTGTAATTATTCTAAAATATATCAATTAAATTTAAACTGGTTTTTATATTAAAAATTTGGTTGAGACCATAGAATTAATCCTCCTTTTTTTAATTAGGCCATATAAAATATTATATCCTAGGTTGAAATTTTACCATACATAGTACACATAATGACTACAATATATTTTGTACTAATTTCTCCAGAGAAAATACAAGAATTATTTTCTCAAAAATAAATTTCTATACTTTATGCAGTTTGTTATCATAACTATATAATTTCTCCTAACTTAATTTGAACTTTAAACTCTTAGAAACCTTAAATTTTTAGTGGCAAGTTAAATACTTAGTATTTCTTAGATTAGGAATAAATTTACATTTTTAAAAATACAAGACTGATAGCTCCTCCCTTCCCCCAACTGGTGGGCGGGGTATGATGTAACCTGCAGCCCAGAAATACCTGAGTGACTAACCAGGTACCTTATATGGACTATACATTGGACCACCAATTCACACCTGCCAAATACCCTAAGCCCTTGTCCTATATGGACAATACAGTAAGCCACCAATCAGTGTGCGCCGAGTACACCAAACCCCCCACCCCTTCCCATTCTGCCCCTCAAAAGGCGTGCCCAACCCTGCACGTGTTGCTGTCTTCCCCTTGTGAGGCAGCCCGGCAGGTGCTTTTCCTCTAATAAAGCCTGTAATCCTGGTTTTAGGCCTCCGTCTGATCTTTCAAAGACATATTTAATTAATACATTCAATTCTGTCATCTAGATTTTTCATACGAGGCAAACTCAGATTAATATTTCAGTATTTTGTCATTTCAAAATACCTAGATATTTAATAGTCTTTATTGTTTAATTTAGCAAACTTCAAAGCTTTAAGTTGCTAAAGACTTTGGAAAACTGTTTCTGGCTGGCAAAAGGAGGGGGTAGAGGGAAGCCAGCTTGTAACTATTTGAATGTAAAATCACCACATTCTTTCCTCAGAGACTGCTGCTGCAGGATATGAGACTAGCCACCTCCTCCATCAATATACCTATACTTATCACTGAAAAGCTCTATCACAAATCCTTCATTTTAGTTACATTTATTTATCCATGTTTCAACAATTTTAGAATTTTGAAGCCAAATATTAGCATCTAAGGCATTTACTTTGGTAAATTCTGTAACAGAGATTAACTAACTTACTGACTTTCAGTGGCCTTATGGGTAACTTTGGAATGGGGTCCATCATTATTCAAAAACTACCCTTTATTATGGAAACACTAATCTTGTTGCCCAAACCTAGCCTGTATTTTTTCCTTGGGTCATTTTTGCCATCTTTTTGAGGAAAACAGTCTTGGGTTTATTCTATAAGATCCGCAAAGAGATTGAGCTAAACCCAAGACCTATCCAAAATCGGATGGAGCATGGTTTTGTCTTAAGCCAGCCTTTTTCTCTTCACGAGTACAGAAATCCCAGATGTCTCCCTTGAATTCTGCCAAATTTTAAATGACGAACTGGGAAATAAAAAACATGGCAAAATGAGACTTTTCTTTTTGTTATCTCTACCTCCCTTTGTCTCCTAGGACACCCTTGGCCACATGTCTCCCCACCCCCACATCTTTTTTGCTCTGGGGAAATTCAGTAAATGGCCCAGCCACCTAGGCATGCTTAATAGACTAATAATAAACACATTTAACCAAACAAAAAGGACAGATCAATAAACATATAGACCAGACTTCATATATCACAGTTCTTTTCATGAATCTTTTCCTATTCTGCTCTATATAGCATTGACTAGCCTTTAAAATTATTTTAGCTAAACTCTGCCTGTCCCAAGGCATCATATGGTAATTTTCAGACAAAGCATCAGAGTCCCCTGCAAGAGAGTTGACAGCTTCACCCTCTCTAACTGCCAAGTCTCTCCACCCCAGAGGTGGAGGATCCAGTGGTGCCTTTTTATAGATTTTTGATTCCCAATACAAATTAGGCATTTTGTAATTTGAATAAGACCCCACATAGTTAAATATAACAAGGGAACCCTTTTTCCTTGAGCCTGATTTAAGAGAGTACCTTTTGACATTTTAATTTCTTCATAATTTTGCCTCTTAACGGAATTCTTCCCCATTATGGCCTGGCTTGAAAAATATGTCCTTGCCCACTCTGGATTGCAAATTCCAAAGCTTTATGTGAGCTTTATGCACAGTGAATCTCCCCACCTTTTTCCCAGTGATCCCCACCTTTACCGGTGATCCTTTCTTCGCTCTGGCAAATCTTCTTCTCCATTCCCTGTTCGGGTGCCATAAATGCCACAGTCTTTTGCAGCAAGGGTTCAGGAATCTGGAGAAGGGGCTGATGCATAAATGAAGAGATTAGACAAGAAATATAAATTTGGAAGGCATGGGGCAAAGCCAGGTAGAGGTCTCACCCTCTAGTGAAGTGGGCTCCCTGAATCTTCAGATCCATGGCTTTTTATTTACACATTTTGCCCTTTAGCAAAGCAAACATGCATAGCAAAGGTAAGGTTTGGTAAACAGTAAAAGACGATCAGATTTGGGGAATTTCCTACAGCTGTTCAGCCATTTGGCCAGCAGCAGGGTAATTCAATGCTGATATTCAGCCCTGCTGAATATCAAAAGTCCATCAGCCTTTTGAGGACTTTTTGCATTTATTATGACCTGCTGGTCTTAGCCTCCAGCAGCTAAGCCCACCCATAAGTGGAATAACAGCAATAAGATCAAAATTCAATAGGAGGACCTATATAACCCATATAAAGGTCATTCATAGACCACCCAGCTCATAATATAAAGAAAGCTACACAACTGGGCCCCACAAGAAGGCAACCCCACCAAGACTGGGAGGCATAGAAGTCTTCTCCAAAACACAAAGAAACAGCAAAACTGGGGAAGCAAAGTAATAGGCCCCAAATGAAAGAATAGGAGGAATTCCCAGAAAAAAAAAAAGAGCTAAATAAAATGGAGGCATGCAATATATCTGATATAGTGTTCAAAATAATGGTGATAAGGCTGTTCAAACAACTTAGTGAGAAGTACAAGCAACTTACTGAGAATTATAAGTAATTTAGACAAAACTATATCAGCATGAAAACAGATATAGAAAATATGAATAAGAAACAATTGGAAGTGAAGAAAGATATAGCTGAAATAAACAATTCTTTGAAAGGAATCAAAAGCAGATTAGAAGAAACTGGGGGCCAAATAAGTAAATTAGAAGACAAGATTTTTTAAAAAAATCACTCAATTAGAGCAACAATAAGAAAAAATACTTAAAAAGTATGAGGACAGTGTAAGGGAACTGTGAGACAACATGAAATGGAACAGCAACCACATCATAGAGATGCCAGAGGGGGGAAAAAAAGGAAGCACAAAATAGAGAAACTGTTTGAAGAAATAATGACAGAAAAATATCCTGACCCGATGAAGGAAAAGATAGCACAAGTTCAGAAGAAACATAGTGTCTGAATTAAATTCACACACACACACACACACACACACACACACACACACACACACCCGCACACACCAACCCACAGCAAGACTCATCATAATTAAAATAGCAAACTTCAAAGAGAAGAAAGAATTCAGAGGCCATCAATAGAGAGCAATCAGTTACATATAAGGGAGCTCCAATAAGGCTGTCAGCTGATCTCTCACCAAAAACACTATGGCAGAAAGGAAATGGCACGAAATATTCAAAGTAATGAAAAGCAAGGATCTGAAACAAAGACTATTCTATCCAGCAAGGCTATGATTCAAAAGTAAAGGAGAAACAAAAGCTTCTCAGATAAAACAAGGCTAAGTTAGTTTAGTATCACCAAACTAACACTGTAAGAAATACTAAAAGGACTGTTGGAAGAAGATGAAAAAGAGAGACAAAGAGAAACAAAGGCATAAAGAATCAAAATGGCAATACATAAGTACCTTTGAATAATAAACTTAAATGTGTCAATCAGACCGTCAAACCTCAGAGGGAAGGTAGGGGAGGTTGGGGGTAAAGGGGAGAGATCAACCAAAGGATGTGTATGCATGTATATAAGCCTAACCAAAGGACACAGATACCAGGGGGGTGAGGGCATGAGTGGGGGGTGAGGAGGGGCAATAGGGTGATAAGGACACATATGTGATACCTTAATCAATAAAGAAAAAAATTAAAAAATAAATAAATGTTCCAATCAAAAGACATAGGCTAGCTGAATAGATATGAAAACATGACCAAAATATATGCTGTCTACAAGAGACCCACCTCAGAACAAAATACACACACAGGGTGAGAGTGAAGAGATAGAAAAAAATTTCAATGCAAATGGAAGTAAAACAAATTTGGGGGTACAGATACTCATATCTGACAAAATAGGCTTCAAAATCAAGACCATAACAAGAGAAACTGAAGGTCACTACAAAATACTAAATGGATTGATTCAGCAAAAGGATATAAACCTGATAAACATATATGCACTCAGTATAGAAGCACCCGAATATATATATATATATATATATATATATATATATATATATATATATATATATATATATTAAAGTTGCTGGAGCACTTTAAGGTAGAGATTGACAACATATAATCATAGTAGGAAACTTTAACACCCCACTGATAACACTGGATAGATGTTCAGACAAAAAGTCAACAAGGAAATAGAGATGTTTGATGTAAAACACATAACATCAAATGGACTTAATTGATATTTAGAGACTATTTCACCCCAAAGCTACAGAATATACAATCTTCTCAAGTGCATGCAGGACATTCTCAAAGACAGATCACTTGTTGGAACACCAAATAATTCTCTACAATTTCAACAAGATTGAAATCATATCAAGTATCTTCTCAGCCCACAAAGGAATGAAACTAGAAATTAAAATATACTAAAAAAAAATTGAACCACATGGTGGCTTAATAGAATGTTATTAAACAATGAATAAGTTGTCAAAGCAATCAAAGAAAAAAAATTAAAAAAAAACATCTTGGAAACAAATAAAAATGAACACACAACCCAAAATCAACAGTAAGGAAGTTCATAGTACTACCCACCTTCCTCAAGAAAAAAGAAAAATCTGTAATAAACTAACTAGACCTAATACTAAAAGAATTAGCAAGAGAACAACAAGCCCAGAGTAAGTAGAAGGAAGGAAAGGATAAAGATCAGAGCAGAAATAAATGACATAGAGACTAAAAAAAATCAATACAAGGGATCAATGAAACCAATAGCTGGTTCTGTGAAAAGATGAACAAGATTGATGAACCTTTAGCCAGACTCATCAAGAAACACAGAGAGAGGACCCAAATAAATAAAATCAGATATGAAAGAGGTAAAGTAACAACTGACACCACAGAAATACAAAGGATTGTAAGAAAGTATTATAATCATCTATATGCCAACAAATTGAGCAATTATGATAAAGTGGACAAATTTCTAAAAATATACAACCTTCCAAAATTTAATCAGGAAGATTGAGCAAACCTGAACAGATGATTAACAATGAAAGAAATTGAAACAATAATCAAGAAACTGCCAGCAAACAAAAGCCTTGGTCTAGACAGCTTCAAAGGGGAGTTTTTACCAAAGAAGAAATAACACCTATTCTCATCAAACTATTCCAAAAAATTCAAGAGGAATGAACACTTCCATGCTCTTTTTACAAAGCCAGCATCATCCTAATTCCAAAAGCAGATAAAGACACTACAAAGAAAGAAAATTACAGGCCAATATTCCTGATGAACACATGATAAAATCCTCAACAAAATTTTAGCAAATCTGATACAGCAATGTATTAAAAAGATAATACACCATGCTCAAGTGGGATTTATTCCAGGGATGCAAGGCTAGTACAATTCACTAATCAATAAGCATGATACAACTCATAGACAAATTGAAATATAAAAACCACATAATCAATCAATAGATGCAGAAAAAGCATTCAACAAAATCCAGCACCACTGAGGAAACCAACATGGCAGCATAGGTAAACACCAGAAATTTCTGCCTCGCACAACCACTTCAAAAATACAACTAAAAGACAAAATGGACACCATCTAGAACAGCCGTGGGCAAACTATGGCCCGCTGGCCGGATCTGGCCCGTTTGAAATGAATAAAACTAAAAAAAAAAAAAAAAAAAGACTGTACCCTTTTATGTAATGATGTTTACTTTGAATTTATATTAGTTCACACAAACACTCCATCCATGCTTTTGTTCCGGCCCTCCGGTCCAGTTTAAGAACCCACTGTGGCCCTCGAGTCAAAAAGTTTGCCCACTCCTGATCTAGAACCACAGGAAGGCTGGCTGAGTAAAAATTTTATAACTAGAAGGAAAGAGAAAAGCACACTGGGACTCAGAGGAAGTGTGGAAGTAAAGTGCAGAGGTACGGAGGCGCACGTGGAAAGGGCTGGCAACAGAGGACGCGGTTGTCTTTTTCAATTGGGAGGGAGTCTCAAGCTCCCACCTGCTCTGAACTCCAGTTCCAGGCGAGTCTCTGGGGACCCAGACTCATACAGGGAGAAACTGGACTGTCTGGCAGCAGTTGGAACCCGAGGGCGGCTTTCTCTCAGAGGTGCTTGCAGTGATTACTGGAACACTGAGACGAGGGGCCTCTTAGGGTAGGACTGAGGAGCAGCCATAGCTGCTTGCTCCGCCCTGTTGATCCCTTGAGACCCCGCCCCACACAAGCTGTGCTCAGAGGCTTTTGCATATGAAAGGCCTGGTCCTTTGAAATCTGAAAATTACCTAACAAACTGCAGCTGGGTCAGAGAGACCCAGAACTTCCAAAAGAAGGCCCAAGGCCCGACAGCAGCTTGCATTGCTTCACAGCTGGGCCTCATCTGGGCACCTCCAAACCCCAAAGAAATAAGAGGAATCTGCAGATCTCTCCATAGCTCCTGCTGGGTAGCCTCAGGCAGAGGCTAAATTAGCACCTCCTTAGAGATCCAAGAGCCAGTGGTCAGAGTAGGACCATCCAAATTACAACTCCTCAGATCTATAAAGGACACACTCAGGGGGCAGACTCAGTGAGCACCAAAGCCCCACTGAAGTAAGTCTTGCCCCAGAAGGGTGTCTCCAGCACAGAAGTTCTCCTGATGCAGACACAGCTGATCCTCACAGCCAATTGGCCTGGAGGTCAATTCCTCCCAGTGATACCTACAACAATCAAGGCTTAATTACAACAAGACTGCGCACAAAGCCCACAAAGGGGTGCACCAAGAGTGTCCAGCTCAGGTGAGGCTGAGCCACTGGGCCCTATAGGACACCTAACACAGAAAGCCACTCTATCAACACAGGGAAGCATAAAAAAAGTGGAGACGGCCTGACCGGTTTTGCTCAGTGGATAGAGTGTCAGCCTGCGAACTGAAGGGTCCCAGGTTCAATTCCAGTCAAGGGCATGTGCCTTGGTTGTGGGCACATCCCCAGTGGGGAGTGTGCAGGAGGCAGCTGATTGATGTTTCTCTCTCATCGATGTTTCTAACTCTCTATCCCTCTCCCTTCCTCTCTGTAAAAAATCAATAAAATATATTTTTAAAAAATGCAGAGACAAAGAAACAGGTCACAAATGACAGAAATGTAGGAAAGCAAACTACTGGATATAGAGTTCAAAACCACACTTTTAAGGTTTTTTAAGAATTTTCTAGAAACTGCCAATAAATTTTGTGGGACCCTCAAGAAATCTAGTGAGACCCTTGAGGTTATGAAAAAGGACCAACTAGAAATTAAGCATACACTGACTGAAATAAAGAATATTATACAGAGTTCCAACAGCAGATTAGAGGATCAGAAGAATCAAGTCAAAGATTTGAAATATGAAGAAGCAAAAAACACCCAACCAGAAAAGCGAAATGAAAAAAGAATCCAAAAATACGAAGATAGTGTAAGGAGCCTCTGGGACAACTTCAAGCATTCCAACATCTGAATTATGGGGGTGCCAGAAGAAGAGAAAGACCAAGATATTGAAAACCTATTTGAAGAAATAATGACAGAAAACTTCCCTTACCTGGTGAAAGAAATAGACTTACAAGTCCAGGAAGTGCAGAGAACCCCAAACAAAAGGAATCCAAAGAGGACCACACCAAGACACATCATAATTAAAATGCCAAGAGAAAAAGACAAAGAGAGAATCTTAAAAACAGCAAGAGAAAGAAAGTCAGTTACCTACAAGGAAGTACCCATACGACTGTCAGCTGATTTCTCAACAGAAACTATACAGGCCAGAAGAGAGTGGCAAGAAATATTCAAATTGATGAATACCAAGAATCTACAACCAAGATTAATTTATCCAGCAAAGCTATCATTCAGAATTGAAGGTCAGATAAAGAGCTTCACAGACAAGAAAAAGCTAAAGGAGTTCATCACCACCAAACCAGTATTATATGAAATGCTGAAAGGTATCCTTTAAGAAGAGAAGGAAGAAGAAAAAGGTAAAGATACAAATTATGAACAACAAATACACATCTATCAACAAGTGAATCTAAATATCAAGTGAATAAATAATCTGATGAACAGAATAAACTGGTGAATATAATAGAATCAGGGGCATAGAAAGGGAGTGGACTGACTATTCTCGGGCAGGGAAAAGGGGTGTGGGGGTGCTGGAAGAGACTGGACAAAAATCGTACACCTATGGATGAGGACAGTGCCAGGGTGGTGAGGGCAGAGGGTGGGGTGGGAACCGGGTGGAGGGGAGCTATGAGGGGAAAAAAGAGGAGCAACTGTAATAATCTGAACAATAAAGATTTAATTTAAAAAAATCAATCAGGCAAAAAAAAAAAAATATCCAGCATCATTTTTGATAAAAACTCTCAGTAAAGAAGTTGTAGAGAGATCATACCTCAATATAATAAAGGTCATATATGACAGAATTACAGCCAACATAATATTCAGTGGGCAAAAACTAAAAGTGTTTCCATTAAGAATTGGAAAAAGACATGGATCTCTGCTTTCACCACTCTTATTCTGGAAGTCCTAGACACAGCAATAAGGCAAGAAGAGATAAAAAGCATCCAAATTGGAAAGGAGGTGGTAAAACTGTCATTATTAGCAAATGACATGATATTGTACATAGAAAATCCTAAAGACCCCACCAGGAAACTACCAGACATAATAAATGAATTTGGCAAGGTAGCACAATACAAAATCAACATCCAGAAATCAATGGCATTTTTATACATCAACTAGAGACTCAGTGCATGCATTCGTGCACTTATGTGGGGCATGGCCTGTGGGGATCAGCCTGCTGTGGGAGCCCCACTCATCCTGATCAGCCGAGCGGTGCTCCCACTGTGGGAGCACACTGACCACAGGGTGCAGCTCCTGCATTGAGTGTCTGTCTTCTGATGGTCAGTGTGTGTCATAGTGACTGGTCAACTAGTCATTCTGGTTATTCCACCATTTGGTCACTGGGCTTTTATTATATAGGGTAATAAACTGTCAGAAAAAGAAACTAAAATATCAGTCCCATTTACCATTGCAACAACAAAAATTAAGATGCCTAGGCATAAACTTAATTAACCAAGTAGTTAAAAGACCTGTACTTGGAAAACTGTAGGACATTGAAAAAAGAAATAGAGGAAGATACAAATAAATGAAAGCATATACCATATTCATGGATTAGAAGAATTAACATCATTAAAATGTCTATATTACTCAAAGCAATCTGTAGATTCCATGCAATCCCTATTAAAACACCAATGGCATACTTCACAGAGCTAGAACAAACACCCCAAAAATTTATATGGAACCATAAAAGACCCCAAATAGCTTCAGCTATCTGAGAAAGGAGAAAGAAGTAGGAAGGACCACAATAATGTATATCAAACTATACTACAAAGCCACCATAACAAAAACAGCCTGGTACTAGCAGAAGAACAGGCATATAGACTAATGGATCAGAACAAAGACCCCAGAAATTGACCCACACCATTATGGTAAATCAATTTTGTCAAAGGAGGCAGGAACATACAATGGAGTCAAGACAGTCTCTTCAAAAAAAATGGTGCTGGGAAAACTGGACAGACACATGCAAAAAGATGAAACTAGACCACCAACTTACACCATACACAAGAATAAACTCAAGCTGGATAAAAGACTTAAATGTAAGTCCAGAAACCATAAAAATTCTTAGAAGCAATCATAGGTAGTAAAATCTCACACATCTCTTGTAGCAATATGTTTACGGATACATCTCCTAGGACAAAGGAAACTTAATAGAAAATAAGAAAATGGGACTATATCAAAATAAAGAAACTTCTGCACAGCAAAAGAAACCACCATCAAAATGAAAAGTGAACACACTGTATGGGAGAACATATTTGTCAATGATACGTCTGATAACAGGTTAATATCCAAAATATATAAAGTACTCATATAACTCGGCCAAAGGAAGACAAACAATCTAATTTCAAAATAGGCACAAGACCTGAATAAACATTTCTCCAAAGAGGACATACATATGTAGCCAAGATACATATGAAAAAATACTCAAAGTCACTAATCATTAGAGAAATGCAAATTAAAACCACAATGAGATATTATTTCACAACTGTCAGAATAGCTATCATAAAAAAATCAACAAACGGCCCTGGCCGGTTTGGCTCATGGATAGAGCGTTGGCCTGCGGACTCAAGGGTCCCAGGTTTGATTCCGGTCAGGGGCATCTACCTTGGTTGATGGCACAACCCTAATAGGGTACATGCAGGAGGCGGCTAATCCATGTTTCTCTCTCATCGATGTTTCTAACTCTCTATCCTTCTCCCTTCCTCTCTGTAAAAAATCAATAAAATATATTTTTAAAAAATCAACAAACAAGTTCTGGTGAGGATGTGGAGAAAAGGAAACACTAGTTCACTACTATTGGGAATGCAGCTTAGTACAGCCATTATGGAAAACAGTATGGAGATTCCTCAAAAAATTAAAAATGGAACTTCCATTTGACCCAGTGATTCCACTCCTAGGAATATATCCTAAAAACCCCAAAACACCAACCAGAAAGAATATATGCACCCCTATGTTCATAGCAGCATTATTTACAATAGCTATGATTTGGAAACAGCCCAAGTGCCCATCAGTAGATGAGTGGATAAAAAATCTGTGGGACATTTATACTATGGAATACTAAGCAGCTGTAAAAAAGAAGGATCTCTTACTCTTTGGGACAGCGTGGATGGGCCTGGAATATATTATGCTAAGTGAAATAAGCCATCTGAAAAAGACAAATGTCACATGATCTCACTTATTTGTGGAATCTAATGAACAAAATGAATTGATCAATAAAATAAGACCCAAAGCATGGAGTCAAAGAAAGACTGATATAACTCAATGTGGGTTTTGTGGAACAAGAAGAGATAAACCAAATATATTCATAGCCCATGGACATGGGCAATAGGATAGTGAAGACCTGGGGGGAGTGGATAGTGGCTTGGAAGAGGGGGGTAAAGGGAAGAAAAATGGGAGATATTGTAATGCTATCAACAATAAAAGTAAAATAGGCCCAGAGTCATGGAAACATGGAACACACTGATGAATATCGGGGGGAAGCGGGAAGGAAAGAATGAAAGAGATTAACCAAAGGACTTATATGCATAAATGTATTGTCCATGGAAAGGGGCAATAGTGTGATAAAGACCTGAGGCAGAAGGAAACTGGGTGGAGGAGGAAAAATGCGAAGAAAAAAGGTAGACATCTGTTATACTATCATTGATAAAGATTAACAACAACAAAAACAACAACTAAATAATAATGAGGGTATTTGTTGTCTGTGCAGAGTGGTGCCTTTTCTTTGGTGGTTCCGGAAAAAGGAAAATACTTTGATATTCTAAAGATATATTGTAGAATGTAGATGAAAATAAACAGGCTCAGTTAAGGCAAAAATTGAACTTTGGGAACATAGGGCCTCCAACATGACTATCCACCATAAACTACTTTTAGTTAAAAAGTTTTCATTTCAGACCATCCTTTGTGGTTGTTTTAGGTGTCTGAGTTTGTAAGGCCACCACCAAGGCCTCCCCTGAGCTTATTAGGTTTAAAATGTAGGCCCGTTTTGTCACATGCCTGATGATTGAGAGCTGTGAAGAATATTAGACTAAAATAGAAATTACTGTTACCATTGTGAAAGCCATCGAGGCCAAACTTTTACAGAGGCTACTTCGATACTAATTTTACAAAAGCAATGGTAGCAGTGATCAATGATGATAAATCACCATAGCAAAGTTAGGAATAACAATTACCTTTGTAAAGCACATTACTGATTGTGAATAGTTACTAGAGAATAATGATTTAACAATTATGCCTATATTAATAATCAATCATGGAAGTTTAGGAAAAGAATTAATGACTGGTTTTTCAGAGACTGCCTGAAAACATGACTTAACAAATAAATTTTTGAAGTTGAAATTGGACTAAAAAAAAAAAGATAGATGATAAACATTGGGGCCATCTTGTGCAAAGCTCAGTAGATTACCTGAGATCAATATTCCAGCACTGGCTAAGCATTAGCTAATGGAGTCAAGCAAAATTAAACAGATACTGACATTGATGAAAGTCACTTGGTAAAATCCTATCTAATAAAAGAGAAACATGGTAATTGGCATACGACCACTACCCTTCCCATTGGCTAATCAGTGAGATATGCAAATTAACTGCAAGCCAAGATGGCGGCCAGCAGCCAGGCAGCTTGAAACTAACATGAGGCTTGCTTGCTTCAGTGACGGAGGAAACCAACGTTCCCCGCCTGCCTTGCCGGCCTCTGAGCCTGCAGTTTCAAACATTGTAACAAATATAGATGCTAAACAAAACTCCAGAAACCAGCTTTCAGTGAGCTGGGATCTCAGAGCTGGAGTTGATACAGAGTTTCAATTGTAGAACTAAAACAAACCAGATACCTGCTTTCAAGAGCGGAGGCCTAAGAGCTGGAGCTTCAGAGCTAAAGCTGGCCCAGAATAAAAAAAAAAAAAGAAAAAAAGAAGCAGTTGGGAGCTTCAGTCCCAGCCTGAAAACAGCCCTCAGCCCCTCACCCAGACTGGCCAGGCACCCCAGTGGTCCCCACCCTGAAGGGTGTGTGACCAGCTACAAACAGCCATCACCCCCTCATCCAGGCTGGCCAGGCACCCCAGTGGGAACCCCCACCCTGATCCAGGACACCCTTCAGGGCAAACCAGCCAGCCCCCACACGTGCACCAGGCCTCTATTCTATATAGTAAAAGGGTAATATGCCTCCCAGCACCAGGATCAGAGGAGCCGTGAGGCCTCCCGGCACCGGGATCAGCGTGACAGGGGGCAGCACCCAAACCCCCTGATCACCCTGTGGCTCTGTGTGTGACAGGGGCTGGGGCCACAACCTCCCTATCTGCCCTGCTCTGTATGTGACAGGGTGCGGCGCCCCAACCCCCCCACCCCCCACAGGCCCTGCTCTGTGTGTGACGGGGTAGAGCCATAACCTCCCCATTGGCCCTGCCCTGAGTGTGAGAGTGGCAGCGCCCCAACCCCCTGATCGGCCCTGCTCTGTGGGTGATAGAGGGCGGCGCCCCAACCCCCTGATCCGCCCTGCCCTGAGTGTGACAGGGGGCGGTGCCCCAACTCCCCTATCGGCCCTGCTCTGTGCATGACGGGGGAAGCTCCCCAACCCCCTGATTGGCCCTGTTCTGTGCATGACAGGGTACAGAGCCCCAACCCCCCTGATGGGCCCTGCTCTGTGCATGACGGGGTGGCGCCACAACCTCCCCATCGACCCTGCCTTGAGTGTGACAGGGGGCGGTGCCCCAGCCCCCCAATTGGCCCTACTCTGAGCATGACTGAGGGTGGCATCGCAACCTCCTGATCCGCCCTGCTCTGTGCATGACAGGGGAAGGCACCCCAACTCCCCAATCGGCCTTGCTCTGAGCCAGTCCAGGGGCTGCACCTAGGGATTTGGCCTGCCCTCTGCCACCCAGGAGCAGGCCTAAGCCAGCAGGCCGTTATCTCCCAAGGGGTCCCAGACTGTGAGAGGGCACAGGCCGGGCTGAGGGCCCCCCTCCCCCCTAAGTGCACAAATTTTTGTGCACCGGGCCTCTAGTTATCATATATGAAATGATACAAAAGCTAAACAGAAAGGGCTGGAAAAGTTTCTTGGTTCTTCTAAAAGAGATATCAACATGATCCAAAGCTTGGGGATTTTGCAATCAAATTTCCATTGAGGCTTTCAATAGAGACCTGTGTCAAATTGGATGGATCATCTAACCATGAACTTCAAGTGAAGAAGGATGCACCCATGTATACATGTAGGTTTATATGCATGTGAACCTGTGAATAAAACTCTGAGATGAATAAATCTACTGTAAATTAAAATTTAGGTATGCTTGCTGCTTTCTTCTCCTTCTCTTCCATAAAGATTTACAATCTGAGAGAATATTGATTTTTTTTTGTTATATCATCTCCTCAATTCTACAATGGTGATAATTTTCAGATTGAATTAATAAAGTAATTATTTTCATTTATTGAACACATACCATGTTTCAGCACTTTACCCTAAAAGGAGTTCAGAACCTGCCACCCCAAAATATGTCACTTTAGCATGTGAATTACTTTCAGCTGAAAGTAATCAAGGCCCACAAGCCAGACTCAGGAAAAGCTCTTTACCTCCTCTTTAACTGCTTAAAGAAAGTACAAATTTCCCAATCTGTGGGGAGAAATATACATTTATAAAAGAAGTTTCTATTAGAAAGCTTACTTGTTCCAGCAAGGGAGATACTATCAGAGATAAATGTTTTCACCTCGTTTATCTGCATAAAAAAACAAATATTGTTTATAATACATTTCTTCTACCTTTCCTCAAATTATGCCCCCCTCCCCACTTAGAAGCTCCAGGCCCCTATCTCTTTCCTTGATTCTAGATGGTAAACATGTCTCAATTATCTATCTGGCTGCCTTTGAGTCTCATATCTGTGAAACTTCCATGTATACACACATAATTGAATTTTTTCTTCTGCTTATCCATCTTGTGTCAATTTAATTCTTAGACCAATCACAGAATCTAAGGGTAGAAAGGAACATTTTTCTTCCCCTAAACCTACATTATCTTCTTTAATCCTCATAGCAAACCTAAGAGGTGGGTTTGTTCACTTCCATCTTATCAAGGAGGAAAACCAGGTTTTCCCTTATGCGCTTGAGGCTTGTTGCATGGGGTGTACCCTCTTGGATCCCCTTCATTTGCCCACATGTCCCACTACTATGTGGACCCCCACACAATGGACTGATGGACTGCAACTAGTCTGATGATGAACTGGACTTGGCTGCAACACAGAATAGAAACTCTAGACACCAACTTTGCTTTTAGCTTTACTGAAACTCCAACTACATTTCTTCTATAACTGGACTAAGGGAAATGGAACTTTAGAAGCCAAGGAATATAGTTCCATGCAAATAAAAATCACTCATTCCCTTGTGAAAGTCTCAGAAAATTGTTTTCCTTGGGATATCGTAAGGACTTTATCCCCAGCACTCAGTGGACAAAGGGATATCCCAGTTTCCTCGATAACACTTTCACATACACAAATAAGAGGCTCAGACGTTTGATGACTCATTTTTTTCTTACTCCTACATTTGATCCATCACCAACACCATTCCCTTATCTGCACTAGATTTCTTCTGATTCAAGCTATTATCATCTCTCACTGGACTCCCAACTTTTCACTTTACATAATTCTCAAAGCTAAATGAGGTCACATGATATCCCAGTTTAAAGTCCCTCCTTCACTCTTCATTGTGTAATTGAAAAGAGGACCTCATACTAAGCCTCACAAGCTCAGGGGAGGCCTGCATGGTGGGTCTTACAAACTCAGAGGCCAAAAGTAACCAATAAGATTGATTCTCTCAATATAAAAATTCCTAACTAAAACCAAGTTATGGTGCTAGTCACATCCTAGGCCTGTAGCTTCCTTGACAAGTCAATCTTTATCTTAAGTAAGCCTGTCTATTGTCTTTTTGTATCTAAGATAACGTATTTTCGCAATATCAGAGTAATTTTTTTTTTCTGGTCCCCTCAGGTTATACCTTTCATACCAGAGCAAGAGAACACAACCTTTTGTTGTTTTCATGTTCTCCAAATACCATGTCTAAGGGCTATAAATGTTAATTTTTACTATACCAATCAATGTAAAAGAAGTATTTGACTCTTCATTTTACTCTTTACCCAATCTCCGAGATCTATCTGCTTTGTTTCCTTCCACCTCCCTAATCTACCACCAATGAATTTTATGTAACCCTTCCTTATGTCTCCTTTTTTATTGGATTGTATAAAATAAGCTGCAAAACTGCCATTTTCTGGAGCATCTTTTCAACCCATTGAGATTTTTCTTCCCAGTAATGATCCTACAGTGTGGCTCAAATAAATTCATAAAAATTCTCTACAGGTTTGGACATTTCTTACATCAAAAATTGCTTTCTGAAAAATGTGTAATTCCTTAATGTGGCCTAAAAGGGCTTGCCTGATCCTCCCCCAACACACACTCAGAACTTCACCCTTATCTGCCCCTAGTCCACCGGCTCTTTTAGTTTGCCTCTTACTTTGCAAACTTTTTTCATCTCAGTGATGTTGCACATGTTATTTATTATACCTGAATAAATTCTCTCCCTTATTTGACTAGTCAACACCTAGTTATCCTTCAAATTTCAATGGAGGCTTCCCTGAATTCCCTATCTAAATCAAACCTCCTATTACAAGCTGTCTTAACACCGTGTAGCTATTTTTCAGTTGCATTAAGCGTTTATGTGTTTATTAAGTCAATGTTTGTCTCCCAACTAGATGATAATTTATGTTATGGTAGAATCTATGTCTTCTTGTTCCCCAGTGTCTATTTAGCACCTGTTTCTAGAGGTGCTTATACATATTTGTTTTTGTCTGACTGACTGACCAATAAATTAAATCAATAAATTAATGTATTATGTTATTAATGTGTTAAGTTTTTATAACTTGCTAGAATTCTAAAATATTAGAATCTCCATATGGAGACAAGTCTTGGCTCAAGTGTTTCCTTAAAACTGGCCTTCCCAATGAAAGTGACCTTGACCATACTATTTAACACTGCCAACAACCAACTCTCCCTCAGTCTCATACTCAGTTGTATTTTTTCTTTTTTCTTAGTATTTATCACCATATAACATACTAAATAATTTTGTTTATTTATCATTGTTCAGCCTCATTGATTTTCCTAGCTCTCCTTCTGACACATAGGGCAAAATTCAGTGCTTAATATTTATCTTTGAGCTATGTAGATATATGCCAGGCTGTGCAATACTCATTTAAATTACATTAATTGAACTTCTATTTGGAGTTACTATATTATTAAAATATGTGTTAAACCCAACTCTTCTAATCTCACTTTCTTGTCACTCAAATGCAGCCTTGGAATTCTAGCATTCTCTTTTTTATTGCAGGAAGGTTTTACTCTGATAATAATAGCTAACATTATTGAGCACTACATGAACTACATTATTTTCATCCTCATAACAGATAAGTCTAATTTTAAAAATGAGGAAAAGAAGGTCCAGAGCAGTCAGTCATTACTTATTAGTCACACAGCCAGTTAACAGTAAGAGAAAGGTTCAAACCAAGGTAGTTGTCTCAATAGACTATGCACTTAAGCACTTACACACATTGCCTCTGTGGGTTGATGGAACTCAGTAACTTAATTCTTACTGACTTGAATCCATCTTCTTTTCTAGTTGTATACATTCTACTTGATTTTTAATTTTATAGAAGTGTTCAGAGGCTGAAAGCAGAATTAGGTTTCAGTCCTGGATAAAGGTAGTAGCATGGATGGCAAAATACTGTATAGACATTTCAGTACAGGTAGCAAGAGGCATGTTTGAGGATTCTAAGTTCTGAGTATTCGTATGCAGAAAAAACATCATCTGCCTACATCAGTTTCTAATAAACCAGGTCTTAATTATGTCCCAATTACCCAAAGTGTGTTTAACTTCTCTGATACAGATTTTTAAAAGCAGTTCTGTCTTGAGCCACTTTAGCTAACATGGATTTCTCCCTCCTATTCATTTGCAGTCTGACTTTCTAGTGTTCTCTCTCTTTTTCAATATATTTGAAAAGCTTTTATTCTCTTTAACCTCTTTGCCTTTTTTTTTCCCTTCACAGTCAGCAGTTTTGCTGATTGTATCTCTTTCCTCTTGGCTCAAAGAGTCAGTTGTTTGCATTTCCACAGTTCATTGATAGTATCTGTTTTTTGACAAGCCTTCTTGAAATCTAATTGAATGTTTCCTGTTCTAAAATTGTTCTCAGGGGAACACTAGGTGTCTGGATTGCTACCACTGGCCTCTCTTTAAATTTCTTCCTCCCTTCATATTGTGATATTAAATATTTAAACATTCAAAATGCCCAAATCAATGTGTTGAAATAAATTAATTAAAAAATGTTTTGAGAGTATAGTAACATGAAGAGAAAAGTGTTCTGCCATGCAGGGCAATTCTGTTAGACTGCAGTTCAAGTTCAAAGAAAGCATCATCATAATTTACTAACAACCTTCTTAAGGCACACATATTTTACTTTTCATCCCAATAGATTTCTTAAATGTACAGGAATAAAAAATTATCAAAAAGTAAGAAAGAAGAGAGAGAAATTTTGGTATTCAGATATATCATTTGGATTCAAGCAAAGCAGAAATAATATTTTACGTGAATTTCAAATTGAGTGTAACTATGAACGCTCAATATTTCCAAACTAGATGGTCATTGAAAGTTAAGATTACATTTCTCTTCAGATATGCATTAGAGTTCCATCTTTTATTCTCTAACTTAATTATTAACAGCCTCTTTTTAAATAACTGAACCAAAGCTCCCATAATTTGATTCCATACCTTTTATTCAGTTCAAATATATTTTATTATTTCTCAGAGGCATTGACTGAATTATAAATAGACTGAAGAACTGAAAAAGTGTAAAAATATGACTCCATTATTTTTGTTTTGGTGTTTACTACTCATTTTATATCAATAATAAGTGATTGGATGCATTTTAAATATCACTGCACTTACTGGTAAATTCAGAAAATGGTGCATCGAAATGACCCTGAAAATCAAAATTTTTTCTTTAATTTAATGTATATTGTCGTAAACCTTCTATAAGAAAAATACCCAGTGGAGGATATAAACTTTTTTGCTGTTGCCAGAGGAATATATTTGAGCTAAGTCAGATCTCCTCACTCTGCTCAAATATTCCAATGGCTTTGAATCTCATTAGAGGGGAAAATTCCAGGTGGAGAAACTGAGGCTTGTAGAAATTGACTTGAGAGAAATCATTAAAACTAGAAAGAAAACATTGAAATGATCCCCTTATACTCAGATGCTTTCCTGCAGTCTACAGGCCTGTATGATTCAGCTTCCTCTTAGACCTCTACTTCTGTGCGCCCACCCCTTATTCACTTTCAGTCACACTGGCCTCCCTATCCTTCCTGGAAAATGTCTGTCAGACTCCTGCCTCAGAACCTTGGTAATTTTTTATGTCTTTGCTTGGTATGCTTTCCTTAGATTCCATGTGGCTCACTCTTCCATTCTCTCCTCTCACTCCCTGCCCCTCGCCCCACCACTTCTGCCAAATATCAGCATGGCCTTCCCAGAACACCCGATATAAAATAGCATTCGCCACCCATGCTCCCAATCTGCCTTACTCTACTTTATTTTCCCACATAGTATGTATCACCACCTCTTATTGTATATATTTGCATGTTCAATTGTTCATTGTCTGTAACTTAAAGGTAAGCTCAGTGAGAACCTGACTACTAGGTTTGCCACTGTATCCTCAAAATTGAAAAGAGTATCACACATGTAATATGAGCCCGTGATATAGTTAATGAATTAGTGAATGATATTATCCTCCCTGACCTCCCAAATCAAATACATTTTGAAGACAAATTCATATGGATAAAACGAACATTGGACTAAGTGAAGTGGAGTCACAGAGATCAGTGCTGTGCTTAGAAACAGGATGAATTAGATAACCTTAAAGTTAGACATTGAAATGCTGAACAAGCTCCCAAGTCTGTGGTATAACTCATAACAGATTCCTGTCTGAAATATGGGGTCAGAAGAGGAGACCAGATACACAAAGCATTTAACAGTCCCTCCTCTGTTGCATGATTGATGGGAAAGATGTTTTCAGCACCACTCACTGCTGTCTGAGGCAACCAAATTTCAAGCATCCTATCTAATAAAAGAGAAACATGGTAATGAGTGTATGTCCGCTACACTTCCCATTGGCTAATCAGGGCAATATGCAAATTAACTGCCAGCCAAGATGGCCGGCAGCCAGGCAGCTTGAAACTAACATGAGACTTGCTTGCTTCAGTGACAGAGGTCTTCACCGTTCCCCGCCTGCCTTGATGGCCTCTGAGCTTGCAGTTTGAAACATAGTTACAAATACAGAAGCTAAACAAAACCCCAGAAACCAGCTTTCAGCAAGCCGGGGTGTCAGAGCTGGAGTTGATACAGTGTTTTGATTATAGAACACAAACAAACCAGATACCTGCAGGAGAGGCCTCAGGGATGGAGCCAAAGCTAAAGCTGGACCAGAATTAAAAAAAAAGAAAAAAAGGAGCAGTTGGGAGCTTCACCCGCCAGCCTGAAAACAGCCCTCAGCCCCTCACCCAGACTGGCCAAGCACCCCAGTGGGGAACCACACCCTGAAGGGTGTGTGACCAGCTTCAAACAGCCATCATCCCCTCACCCAGGCTGGCCAGGCACCCCAGTGGGGAACCCCACCCTTATCCAGGACACCATTCAAGGAAAACCAGCCAGCCCCCACCCATGCACCAAGCCTCTATCCTATATAGTAAAAGGGAAATATGCCTCCCAGCACCAGGAACAGCAAAGCTGCGAGGCCTCCTGGCACTGGGATCAGCATGACAGGGGGCAGCGCCCAAACCCCCTGATTGCCCTGCGGCTCTGTGTATGAAGGGGGCGGGGTCACAACCTACCTATCTGAACTGCTCTGTGTGTGACAGGGGGTGGCGCCCCAGCCCCCTGATTGGCCCTGTGCCTGATAGGGGGGAGCTCCCCAAACCCCTGATCACCCTGTGGCTCTGTGTGTTACAGGGGGCAGGGCCACAACCTCCCTATCCGCCCTGCTCTGTTCATGACAGGGGAAGGCGCCCCAACCCCCTGATCAGCCCTGCTCTGTGTCTGATAAAGGGGAGCTCCCCAACCTCCTGATCGCCCTGCGGAACTGTGTGTGACAGTGTGCAGCGCCCCAACCCCCTGATTGGCCCTGTTCTGTGAGTGACAGGATGCGGCTCCCCAACCCCCCCCACACGGGCCCTGCTCTGTGTGTGACAGGGTGGAGCCATCACCTCCCCATTGGCCCTGCCCTGAGTGTGACAGTGGCAGTGCCCCAACCCCCTGATTGGCCCTGTTCTGTGAGTGACAGGATGCGGCGCCCCAACCCCCTGATTGACCCTGCTCTGAGCCTGACCAGGGGCTGCACCTAGGGATTGGGCCTGCCCTCTGCCACCTGGGAGCAGGCCTAAGCCAACAGGTCGTTATCCCCCTAGGAGTCCCAGACTGCAAGAGGGCACAGGCTGGGCTGAGGGACCCCCCCTACCCCGAGTGCACAAATTTTTGTGCACCGGGCCTCTAGTCCTATCTAATAAAAGAGAAACATGGTAATTAGCGTACGTCCGCTACCCTTCCCATTAGCTAATTAGCAAGATATGCAAATTAACTGCCAGCCAAGATGGCGGCCTGCAGCCAGGCAGCTTGAAGCTAACATGAGGCTTGCTTGATTCAGTGACGAAGGAAACCAACGTTACCCACCTTCCTTGCCGGCCTCTGAGCTTGCAGTTTGAAACATTGTTACAAATATAGATGCTAAACAAACCCCCCAGAAACCTGCTTTCAGCGAGCCGGGATCTCAGAGCTGGAGTTGATACAGTGTTTTGATTATAGAACACAAACAAACCAGATACCTGCTTTCAGCAGCAGAGGCCTCAGAGCTGGAGCCAGAGCTAAAGCTGGCCCAGAATAAAAAGAAAAAAAGAAAAAAAGGAGCATTTGGGAGCTTCAGTCACCTGCCAGCCTGAAAACAGCCCTCAGCCCCTCACCCAGACTGGCCAGGCACCCCAGTGGGGACCCCCACCCTGATCCAGGACACCCTTGAGGGCAAACCAGCCGGCCCCCACCCATGCACCAGGCCTCTATCCTATATAGTAAAAGGGTAATATGTCTCCCAGCACTGGGATCAGCATGACAGGGGGCAGCGCCCAAACCCCCTGATCGCCCTGTGGCTCTGTGTGTGACAGGGGCCAGGGCCACAACCTCCCTATCCGCCCTGCTCTGCACGTGACAGGGGAAGCTCCCCAACCCCCTGATCGCCCTGCGGCTCTGTGTGTGACAGGGGCAATGCCCCAACCCCCTGATCGGCCCTGCTCTGTGTGTGACAGGGTGCGGCGCCCCAATCCCCCTCCCCATGGGCCCTGCTCTGTGTGTGACGGGGTAGAGCCATAACCTCCCCATTGGCCCTGCTCTGAGTGTGACAGTGGCAGCGCCCCAACCCTCTGATCGACCCTGCTCTGTGGGTGATAGAGGGCAGCGCCCAAACCCCACCTCCACGGGCCCTCTCTGTGTGTGATGGGGTAGAGCCATAACCTCCCTATCGGCCCTGCCCTGAGTGTGACAGTGGAGGCACCCCAAACCCCTGATTGTACCTGCTCTGTGCATGACAGGGGTGGCGCCCCAATCCCCTGATCTGCCCTGTTCTGTGTGTGACAGGATATGGAACCCCAACCCCCTTGATGAGCCCTGCTCTGTGTGTGACAGGGGGCAATGCCCCAACCCCCTGATTTGCCCTGCTCTGTGCATGACAGGGGGTGGCGCCGCAACCTCCCCATCGACCCTGCCTTGAGTGTGACCGAGAGCGGTGCCCCAACCCCCCAATCGACTCTACCCTGCGCGTGACTGAGGGTGGCATCGCAACCTCCTGATCCTCCCTGCTCTGTGCATGACAGGGGGCAGGTCCCCAACTCCCCAATCGGCCCTGCTCTGAGCCCGACCAGGGGCTGCACCTAGGGATTGGGCCTGCCCTCTGCCACCCGGGAGCAGGCCTAAGCCAGCAGGTCGTTATCTCCCAAGGGGTCCCAGACTGCGAGAGGGCACAGGCTGGGCTGAGGGACCCCCCCTGCCCCTGAGTGCACAAATTTTTGTGCACCGGGTCTCTAGTCTACTTATATAAAAACCATAGATGGTGTTCATCACGACCTGAACCACTGCTTCCAAATGAATGAAGTCAGTCCTGCAGGGGTTTTCTTCGCAATGGCTGTGTCCTCCCCCGAGCTGTTTCCCAGAGCTGTTTCCAGTGAGGGCGAGGTTTGAGGGAGGAACCCACCCTCAGAGCATGGACCCACTGAATCCTGAGTTGCTTTGCCAAGGGCTGCGCCCTCCCCAGCTGTTTCCTGGAGCTGTTTGGGTGTAACATCAAGCAGAAGCACGACCAAGGGGAAGGAAGTCAGTCCTGCCGGGGTTGCCTTGGCAATGGCTGCGCCCTCCCTCAAGCTGTTTCCTGGAGCTGTTTCTGGTGAGGGAGGGGTTTGAGGCAGGAACCTGCCCTCGGAGTGTGGACCCACTGAATCCTGGGTTGTTCTGCCAAGGGCTGCACCCTCCCCAGCAGTTTCCCGTGTGGCCTGAGGGAAGAATGCACCCTCAGAGCACCAGAAGCACCCAGCAGCATTCAGTCCTGTTTTGCTGAGGTGGAGGCCATGGTGTGGTAGAACTCTGGGTCTGGCCCAACACGGGGCATGGCCGACTTTAAAACCAGACCCTGACAATAGGAAGGAGGGAGCCCCATTCCTCAGAGAATCTGCTGTTGGATAGCTTGCTGTCAGTGGCCTGCCAGCCAGGAACCCCATTCTTCTGCACCCTGGACCCTGACAGGAGGGAGGAGGGAGGAGGGAGCCCCTTTCCTCATGGAATCGGCAGGTGGCCAGTTTGCTAATTAATTCCTTTTTTAAAAAAAACATATTTTATTGAGTTTTTACAGAGAGGAAGGGAGAGGGATAGAGTTAGAAACATCGAGAAAGAAACATCGATCAGCTGCCTCCTGCACACTCCCCACTGGGGATGTGCCCTCAACCAAGGTACATGCCCTTGACCAGAATTGAACCCAGGACCCTTGAGTCCGCAGGCCGATGCTCTCTCCACTGAGCCAAACTGGTTAGGGCAATTAATTGCTTTTTAATGTGCATGAATATCTTGAACCAGGCTACTAGTATTACATATTTGCACTGGGATATCCAGAAGGACCTGAATAGATTTATGCCAATCAGAAGACATCAATTTTTAAGATATTATAACTGAAGCACAGTTTTCTATGCATCCTGTTGAGACAAATCTTCAAAACAGCCTTCAGAGACCCCTAAAATACTATGTGTGGGAAATAGGAGGATTCGGGTATACCTCTGGTACTTGGGCTCCCAGGGTTAAAAGGTACAGCCAGGAATGCCACTAGCCCATTCAGCCTCTTTGTGTGAGTTTAGAAAAAGCTTCCCCTCCATTTCTGCTGGGATGATGAATCTCTGTCTCTTAGTAATTGGTCCCTTGTCTTGTCACCCTTATATAGGGAACAATTATTTGTCATGGCACTAGGAGTAGCAGGATGTGTGACTGCCATCCCAAGAGAGATATCCATAGCTTCTGGGGCTCCAGTTGTCTGAGTTTCCCAGCTGAAATAAAAGACTCTAAAAAAGGCAATGGCCTTGTTTCTCAGGCCATTGCTGGATGACACACAAGTGAACTTTAGTCACAATACCTGGTGCATGGGATCCTCACTTTCACGCTGAGCTGAATACACCTGTCTCCGAGGCTCTTCACATTTCCATCAGGATGTTTCTGGGCTGACCAAGGCCACAGAAAAACGTAAGTAAAAGCGCTATTATGTAATCAGACAAGCATAGATGTGAGTCCCACATGGCTCATGTCACAGAACAAATCTCTTAATTTCCATAAGCCTCTGCTTCATCAGCATTACGATGGAAGGCAGTAAGAGTAACGATCTCAGAGGACTGTTTAAAGTTTAAATTATGGCCGAAACCGGTTTGGCTCAGTGGATAGAGCGTCGGCCTGCTGACTGAAAGGTCCTAGGTTCGATTCCGGTCAAGGGCATGTACCTGGGTTGCGGGCACATCCCCAGTAGGAGATATGCAGGAGGCAGCTGATCGATGTTTCTCTCTCATCGATGTTTCTAACTCTCTATCTCTCTCCCTTCCTCTCTGTAAAAAAATAAATAAAATATATTTTAAAAAAAAATAAAAATAAAGTTTAAATTATGAAATACACTGGCAGATAATACATGTTGGTATCACTGTGTGTTATCTATTGCTATTAGTATTAGTATGTTTAACTATAATTCATAGTCTAAATCATGAAAAATTTCTAAGACCTTTGCTCTGACAAATGGTAACTCCTCATCAGTGTATATACACTTATACCTCAAATGTAACTTACATCAGGCTTACATTTTAACTGACTTCATTTTATATACATTTTGTGTACATTTAAGTTCTTGGCACTTAGGTTACTTTTCCAATATTAATATAGATATATCAATATATATCAACTTCTTTTTTTCATTTAGTGTTTGCTTTGTATATCTTTTTCTACTTTTTTGCAACTTTTCTGAGTATTTGTGTTATAAGTGTGTCTTTAGATAGCATATCCAAGATTTTTGAAGTCCAATCTTAAAAATGCTATGTCTAATTGTAAATTTAAGCCATGTATACTTATTTTATTTTAATATTGTGATTAGGATTAATTCTTGCCATCTTATATAGTACTTTCAATTTAGCACATTTTCTATTTTTATCTTTCTTTCCTGCTTTCTATCAATCATTGAGGGTTTTTTGTGCTTTTTTCTAAATTACATTTTCTTTATTTTAAATATGTTTTTATTGATTTTTTAGAGAAAGATAAACGGAGAGAGAGGGAGAGAGAGAGGGAGAGAGAAGGGGAGAGAGAGAGAGAGATTGATAGGTTGCCTCCTTCTGGGGATCAAGCCTGCAACCCCTGACCAGAATCAAACTAGGGACCTCCAGTGCATGGGGTGATGCTCAACCAACTGAGCAACACTGGCCCAGGCAAGATTTTTTAATCTATTTTTTTTAACCTTTCCTGGCTTAGAATTTATATAATGTATTTATTAAAAGTTACATTTATCTGCATCTATTGATAAGATCATATTATTTTTATCCTCTCTTTTATAAATGTGGTGTATTACTGATTGATTTGCATATGTTGAACCATCCTGTGTCCCTGGAATTTACCCACTTAATTGTGATGTATTATTATTTTTTTTGATGTACTGTTGTATTCAATATGCTAGTAATTTGTTTAGAATTTTTGCATCTGTTTTCATTAGAGATATTGATCTATAGTTTTCTTTTTTATGTGGTATCTTTGACCAGGTTTTGGTATCAGAGTTATATTGACCTCATAAAATGTGTTATGAATTGTATTGTTTCTTCTTTAATTTTTTGGAAGCATTTGAGAAGGATAGGTTTTAAATCTTCTTTGAACATTTGGTAGAATTCACTAGTGAAGCCATCTGGTTATGGACTTTTATTTTTGGGGGATGTTTTTAATGGTTGTTTCAATTTCCTCACTGCTGACCAGTCTATTTAGATTTTCCAATTCTTCATGATTTAGTCTAGGAAGGTTATACATTCCTAGGAACATATTCATTTCTTCTAAGTTATTGAATTTGGTGGCACATGCTATATAATAAAGAGCTAATATGCAAATGGTCGTCGCACCTTCACATTCTTGCACCCTTACGCTGGGGCCAGGGGACCTGAGGCTGGGCCAGAAGGACATGAGGCTGCCCCCCTCACCCCAGCGCCAGGGCTGGGGGACCTGAGGCCGGGCCAGGGGACCTGAGACCTCACTCCCTGCCCTGGCGCGGGGGCCTGGAGACCTGATGCTGCGCCCCCTGCCCTGTGGGGTTTGTCGGGGGGGTGGGGCCAGCTGGGTCTAGGTCTTGCACAATTTCGAGGTGCGTGCAGGTGGGCGGGGACTTGACTCTGGGTCCCGCAGCACACCCCAGACTCTGACAGGAGGGAGATTTTCATATACATTTTACTAATTTTCTTTCATCTCTGACACTTCTATTATAAAGGGCAAATAGCAATATTAAAATATTTCCTCTAATTAATTCCCTTTTAATGTGCATTAATTTCATGCACCGGGCCACTAGTAGTCTTTCATAATATTCCCGTATGATCCTTTGTATACCTGTGATGTCTGTGATGACATCTCCCCTCTCATTTCTGATTTTGTTTTTAATATTTTTCCCTGTTTTCTTAGTGAGTCCAGCCAGCAGTTTGTCAATTTTATTAATATTTTCAAAAAAACAGATCTTTTTTAAAATTTTTGTACAGTCTTTTTGTTCTCTATTTCATTCATTTCTGCTCTAATTTTTATTTTTTCCTTTCTTCTGCTGACTTTGGCCTGCTTTGATTTTTTTCCGAGTTCTTTAAGACATGATATTAGATTTATTTGGGATTTCTCTTGTTTCTTGAAATATGTCTGTAATGATGTAAATTTTCCTCAGACTACTGCTTTCACTGCATCCTAGAAGTTTTCAATATGTTGCATTGTCATTCTAATGAGTCTCTATATGTTTTGAACTCATCTCTTATTTATTTGACCCTATCCTTTTTTGGTGGTATGTTGTTTAATTTCTATGTATTTGTGGGGTTTTTCATAATTTTAAGGCATCATGGTTGGAGAATGTTTGGTATAATTTCAATCTTTTGAATTTGTTGATACAAGTTTTGTGACCCAACATATTCTGAAAATTACAAAGCATTATTTAAAAAGACCGAAGAAAAAAAAAAAACACCAACAAAATGTAAAAAATATCCCATGTTCATGGATTGGGCATAGTTAAAATGACCATATTACTCAAGGCAATATACAGATTTAATGCAATCCCATCAAAATCCCAATGTGGGACTAGAGACTTTCAGTTTCATCAATCGGATCCTGAGCAACACTACAATACAGAAGACTGGCACCAAAGGAACACTTCACTTTTTCATTTTTATTTTTTTTTATTTCTTTTTTATTACTTTGTTATCCCTTCTTTTTTTTTCTTTTTTTCTTTGTTTTACTGTTTTTGTTTGTGGCTTTATTTTCTATTTCTCTTCACATTATTTTTCCATCACTCTATTTTATTTTATTTTTATTTGCTATTTTTATACCATTTTTGAAATCAAATTTTTTGTAAATTTATTATTTTTTTCTCTTTCTCATTCCTCTTATCCACCCATTCCCTTTCTACTTCCTCTATACTGAACTGAGATCCTCCCCATATTCACCCAACTTTTAACCTTATCTTCTATATATAAGCTCAGCATCTACAGATTCTGCCCCCACCCTCTTTGCTGGGGGTTTGGTGTTTGTATCTTTTTTCTTTTTCTTTTTTCTTTAATTTTATTATTATTATTATTATTTGTTTGTTTGTTAGATTGTTTGTTTTGTTTGTTTGTTTATGTGTTGGTTCTGTGGTGTTTCCCCCATATATATATAATCTCCTTTTCTTCCTTCTTCTTTTCTCTTTTATCTTTTTCGCTCTCTTCAATATCATGTATGCTCTCTTTTCTCAACCCTAATTCTCTTTTCTCAGGTGGCCACTTATAGTAGGGTTATTGTTGTCATGAGTACATTTGTACTTTGGTCCCTTTGTGTTGTGTCTCGTCGAGGTGAATTTTATCCTGTCTGGCCAGGTGCTAGAGAGTGAGCCTCATAACCAGACACCTGGAGAGGAAACTCCATCCACAAACTGGTCAATAACACCCCAGGCCCAACTACAGAGATAGGAAGGAGGCGGTAGTGAGGGAGAGAGCACGAGTCAGTGAGGGACCAAAAGAGGAGTGTGTGGTCATGTGGGATGTGTGTGTGTATGTGAGTGAGGCACAGATAGATCCCGCAGGGCCTTCGGGTCAAGCTAAATGGGATCACCTAACTAGGCAGCCTCTGCTACCATGTAAGCAGCGTGTAAGCAGTTCCAGGAGGCCGACTCGTGCCCAGAAGCCTAGCGTTTTTAAGGGGAGAGCTGCTGTAACTGGGAGCCAGGCCTTACCCCCACCCAGGATGCCCTCAGATAACACCTGGGACTCTACAGACACCCCTTCCAGGGACCTGCTACTTCGGCTTTGGTCCCAAGGTAAATGAGTCTCCGGCCACCCTGAGCACAGGCTCCTGAGAGTCCTGAAGCCTGCTCCCCTCTTACTGGCCAATGCCGTGGCCTGGGGCACTGCAACCACACAAGCAGCAGACATGTGAGCAGCCCAATCTGGTCCAAGGAGCAGCAGCCCCATGAGCAGCCTGCTCCAGGCCTAAGAGCAGAAACCTCACGTGGCCTGTCCCTCTCCAAGGGGCAGCAGCTGTCAGCTGTGTGAGCATCCCACTCCCTCATCAGAGGAGCAGCAGCCACGTGAGTAGCCTGCTCCATCTGAGGAGCAGCAGCCACACGAGCAGCCTGTGGACGATTGAGGAGTGGCAGCCCCATGCAGCCTGTTCCCACCCGAGGAGCAGCAGCTGCACAGCCCACACCCTCCTCCTGTCTGAGGAGCAGTAGGTGTACGAAAAACCTGCCCCGATCCAAGGAGCAGCAGCTGCATGAGCAGCCTGCCCCCATACGAGGAGCAGCAGCGGTGTGAGCAGCCCATACCCATATGAGGAACAGCATTGCCGCAAGCAACCCGCTCCCATTCAAGGAGCAGTAGCAGCCTGAACAGCCTTCCCCAGTCCGAGGAGCAGCAGCCACATGAGCAGACCACTCACATCTGAGGAGCAGCAGCCCTGCGCAGTCTACACTGGTCTGAGGAGCAGCAGACACAAGCAGCCTGCACCTGTCCGACAAACAGCAGCTGGGTGAGTGGCCTGCCCCCATATGAGGAGCAGCAGACACACATGCAGCTCTCTCCCCCGCAGGGAGCAGCAGCCACATATGCGGCCTGCCCCACTTCTGAGGAGCAACAGCTATGCAAGCAGCCCACACCCGTACGAGGAGCAGTAGCACTGTAAGCAACCTGCCCCTGTCCAAAGAGCGGCAGCCTCACAAGCAGGCCACCTCAGCAAGCAGCATGCAGCCAGCCCCGATCCAAGGAGCAGCAGCCACGTGAGCAGTAGCCATTTGAACAGACCTCTCCTGTCCAAGGAGCAGCAGCTGCACTCAGCCAACCTGACCTGAAGAGCAGCAGCCTCGTGATCAGCCCAACCCTGTCCAAAGAACAGCAGCTGTGCGAGCAGCCTCACCTACCAACCAGAGGAGACACCACTGCTGTGAAAAGAACCAACCAGAGGAGCCGCTGCCAACTGAGAAACAGTGACTACTGCAACCACTTGAACAACTACAGCCTGAGGAACCACTGCCACCTAAGGAGCAGCCCCTGCACGACTCGACATCTAGATCAGTGGGTGAGACCAAAAATGGGTAGACAAAGAAACCCCCACAGGAAAGAAAAAGAGAAATCGCTAGAAAACTGGATAAGTGAAACAGAGGCATGCAATACGTCAGAAAAAAATCAGCATAAGGGTCCTAGAGTGCATAAACCAGTTGGAGTAAAAAAATCAACAAGGTATGTAAGAATCAAGAAGAAATGGATGAAAAAAATCAACAACTTATGTAAGAACCAAGAATAAATGAAGAGTGATATAGCTGCAATAAAAAACACCATGGAAAATTTCAAAAGTAGGCTAGGAGAAAGAAAGGACCGAATTTGCGAACCAGAAGACAGGGAAGCAAAACACACCCACACTGAACTGCAATTGGAGAAAAAAATTAAGACAGGAGGAAAACCTAAGGGAGCTATGGGACAACATGAAACAAAGCAACATATGAATAATAGGGGTGCCAGAACAACAGGAAGAGGAACAAGGATTAGAAAACATATTTCAAGAAATAATGTCAGAAAACTTCTCTGAGGTGGGGAAGAAATAGTCATACAAGCACAGAGCATCCGAAGCAAGATGAAACCGAAAAGACCCACACAAAGACACATCATAATTACCATGGCAAATGTTCAGGACAAAGAGAGAATCTTAAAGGTTACGAGAGAGATGGAAAGTTACATTCAAGGGATCTCCCATTAGATTATCAAATGATTTCTCAACAGAAACACATCAGGCCAGAAAAGAATGGACGGAAATTTACAAAATGTTGCAAAGCAAGGGAGTGAGTCCAACAATACTCTATCCATCAAGGCTATCATTCAAAATTGAAGGGGAAATAAGAAACTTCACAGACAAAAAAAGGCTAAGGGAGTTTATCACCACCAAGCCAGCAATGCAAGAAATGCTAAAGGGACTGGTGTAAAAATATGAAATAAAAAGCTAAGGAAGAAAACAGGCACAAAAAAAGAAATGGCTACAAAAATGTACCTTTCAATAATAACTTTAAAGGTAAATGGACTAAATGCTCCAATCAAAAGACATCGAGTGGCTGAATGGATAAAAAACATGACCCATACATTTGTTGTCTACAAGAGACCCACCTCAGAAGAAGGGACTCACACACACTGAAAGTGAAGGGATGGAAAAATATCTTTCAGGCAAATGGAAATGAAAAAAAGCTGGGGTAGCAATACTCACTTCCGACAAAATAGACCTCAAAGTGAAGGCCATAAAAAGAGATAAGGGAGGCCACTTCATAATACTAAAGGGATCGTTACAACAAGAGGATATAACCCTGATAAACATATATGCACCCAATGCAGGAGCACCCAAATACATAAAAAACCTCCTGGAAGATATCAAGGGAGAGATCGACAACAATACAGTCATAGTAGGGGACTTTAATACACCACTGACATCACTGGATAAATCCTCTAGACAAAAAAAGAAATTAGCAAAGAAACAACAATTCTAAATGACTCATTAGATCAGATGGACTTCATTGACATCTTCAGAACATTTCACTCCAAAGCCGCAGAATATAAGTTCTTCTGAAGTGCACATGGGACATTTTCAAAAATAGACCACATATTGGGTAACAAGCAAAGTCTCCCCAAATTCAAGAAGATTGACATCATACCAAGCACCTTCTCAGATCACAATGGCATAATATACTTGAAATAAACTACAATAAAAACAATCCAAAAAACTCAAACACTTGGAAGCTGAATAGCATGTTATTAAATATTGATTGGGTTACCAATGAGATCAAAGAAGAAATTAACAACATCCTAGAAACTAATGACAATGAAAACACAACAATCCGAAAGCTATGGGACACAATGAAAGCAGTCTTGAGAGGGAAGTTTATAGCTCTACAGGCCTACCTCAAAAAGCAAGAAAAAATGGTAGTAAATCATCTAACTCTACAACTCAAAGAATTAGAAAGAGAGCAAGAAAAGCCCAGAGTGAGCAGAAGAAAGGATATAATAAAGATCAAAGCAGAAATAAATGACATAGAGACCCCCCCCAAAAAAATACATAAGATCAATAAAACCAAGAGCTGGTTCTTTGAAAGGATAAAGAAGATTGATGAACCTCTAGCCAGGCTCACCAAGAAGCAAAGAGAGAGGACCCAAATAAATAAAATCAGAAATGATAGAGGTGAAATAACAACAGACCCCACAGAAATACAAATGATTGTAAAATACTATGAGCAACTCTACTCCAACAAACTAGACAACCTGAAGGAAATGGACATACTCCTAGAAAAATACAACCCTCCAAAACTCAATCAGGAAGAATCTAAAAATCTCAATAGGCCAATAACTTTGGAAGAAATTGAAGCAGTCATCAAAAAGCTCCCAGCAAACAAAAGCCCAGGACCAGACGGCTTCACAGGGGAGTTTTACCAAACATTCAAGGAAGAATTAAAACCTATTTTCCTCAGACTATTCCAAAAAATTCAAGAGGAAGGAACACTTCCAAGCTCATTCTATGAAGCCAGCATCACCATCATAACAAAACCAGATAAAGATAACACAATGAAAGAGAATTAGAGGACAATATCTCTCATGAACATAGATGCCAAAATCCTCAACAAAATCTTAGCAAATTGGATCCAGCAGTACATCAGAAAGATCATACACCATGACCAAGTAGGATTTATCCCAGGGATGCAAAGATGGTACAATATCCACAAATCAATAAACGTGATATAAACACGTTATATGATATAAACATCATATAAACAAATTGAGAGAAAAAAACCACATGGTCATATCAATTGATGCAGAAAAAGCATTTGACAAAATCCAACACCCATTTATTTTTTTTTAATATATTTTATTGATTTCTTACAGAGAGGAAGGGAGAGAGATAGAGAGTTAGAAACATCGATGAGAGAGAAACATCGATAAGCTGCCTCCTGCACATCTCCTACTGGGGATGTGCCCACAACCCAGGTACATGCCCTTGACCGGAATCAAACCTGGGACCTTTCAGTCCGCAGGCCGACGCTCTATCCACTGAGCCAAACCAGTCTCGGCCCAACACCCATTTCTGATAAAAACTCTCAGCAAGGTGGGAATAGAAGGATCATAATAAAAGCTATATATGACTAACCCACAGCCAATATGATACTCAATGAACAAAAACTAACACCATTTCCCCTAAGAACAGGAACTGAACAGGGATACCCACTCTCACACTCCTGTTTGACATAGTACTGGAAATATTAGCCATTGCAATTAGACAAGAAGAAGAAATAAAAGGCATCCAAATTGGAAAAGAAGAAGTAAAATTGTCCTTATTCGCAGATGACATGATATTGTGCATAAAAAACCCTAAAGATTCCATCAAGAAACTATTAGACTTGATAAATGAATTTGGCAATGTAGCAGGATACAAAATTAATGCCAAGAAATCTATGGCATTTCTATACACCAATAGTGAACTTACAGAAAGAGTGACCAAAATAGAAATCCCATTTAACATCGCACCAAAAAAATTAAGATACCTAGGAATAAACTTAACTAAAGAGGCAAAAGCCCTCTACTCAGAAAACTACAAGACATTGAAAAATGAGATAGAGGAAGACATAAACAGATGGAAGAACATACCGTGTTCTTGGATTGGTAGAATCAACATCATTAAAATGTCCACACTGCCCAAAGTAATCTATAAATTCAACGCACTTCCCATTAAAATACCCATGGCATATTTCACAGACCTAGAATGAACTCTCCAAAAATTCATCTGGAATAAAAAAAGGCCCCGAGTAGCTGTAGTGATCCTGAGAAAGAAGAACAAAGTAGGTGGGATCTCAATACCAGATATCAAGCTGTATTACAAAGCCACTGTTCTCAAAACTGCCTGGTACTGATACAAGAACAAACATATAGATCAATGGAATAGAATAGAGAGCCCAGAAATCGACCTGAACCAATATGCTCAATTATTATTTGACAAAGGGGACAAGTACACACAATGGAGTCAAGTCAGTCTCTTCAATAAATGGTGTTGGAAAATTTGGACAGATACATGCAAAAAAATTAAACTAGACTACCAACTTACACCAAACACAAAAATAAACTCAAAATGGATATAGGACTTAAATATAAGATGGGAAACCATAAAAATACTAGAGGAATCCAAAGGCAACAATATCTCAGACATATGCTGAAGCAATTTCTTCACCGATACATCTCCTAGGGCATTGGAAACTAAAGAGAAAATATACAAATGGGACTACATCAAAATAAAAAGCTTCTGCACAGCAAAAGAAACCATCAACAAAACAACAAGAAAGCCCACTGCATGGGAGAACATATTTGCCAATGTTATCACCGATAAGGGTTTAATCTCCAACATTTATAGGGAACTCATACAACTTAACAAAAGGAAGATAAACAATCCAATCAAAGAATGGGTAAAGCACCTAAATAGACACTTTTCAAAAGAGGACATTTCGAAAGCCAAGAGACATATGAAAATATGCTCAAAGTCACTAATCTTCCTAGAGATGCAAATCAAAACAACAATGAGGTATCATCTCATACCTATCAGAATGGCTATCATTAACAAATCAACAAACAAGTGCTGGAGAGGATGTGGAGAAAAGGGAACACTCGTACACTGCTGGTGGGAATGCAGATTGGTGCAGCCACTATGGAAGACAGTATGGAGTTTCCTCAAAAAATTAAAAATGGAACTCCCATTTGACCCTGTGATCCCACTTCTAGGAATATACCCCAGGAAACCAGTAACACCAATGAGAAAGGATATATACATCCCAATGTTCATAGCAGCATAATTTACCATAGCGAAGATCTGGAAACAGCCTAAGTGCCCATCAGCAGATGAATGGATTAGAAAAGTGTGGTACATCTACACAATGGAATACTATGCTGCTGTAAAAATGAAGGAATTCTTACCATTCGCAGCAGCATGGATGGAACTGGAGAGCATTATGCTTAGTGAAATAAGCCAGTCATGAAAGAAAAATACCACATAATCTCACTCATTTAATAAAGACCATTATAAACTGATGAGCAAAAATAGATACAGAGGCAGAGCAGCATCTAACAGACTGTCAAAGTACAGCAGGATGGCTGGGGAGGTTTGGGGGGCGGAGTGTAAGAGATCAATCAAAGGACTTGTATGCATGCATATAAGCATAACCAATGGACATAAGACACTGGGGGTTAGGGGAGTCTGGGGGAATGTCAAGGTGGGGGGGGAAGGAGACATATGTAATACTCTTTGTAATACTTTAAGCAATAAAACAAAATTTAAAAAAAATCCCAATGTCATTTTTTAAAGAAATAGAACAAAAATAATCAGATTTGTGTGGAACCACAAAAGACCCCAAATAGCCAAAGCAATCCTGAGAAAAAAGAGAGGAGGTATCATGCTACCTGACTTCAAATTATACTACAGAACCATGATAATCAAAACAGCATAGTATTGCTCAACATCACTAATCATCAGGGATGCAAATTAAAAGAACAATGAGGTACTACCACATACCTGTCAGAATGGCTGCCATCAATAAATCAGCAAGTAATAAGTGCTGGAGAAAATGTGGAGAAAAAGGAACCCTTGTACACTGCAGATATTAATTCAGATTAGTACAGCCACTATGGAAATCAATGTGCAATCTCCTCAAAAAATTAAAAACAGAACTTCCATTTGATCCAGTGATCCCACATCTAGGAATATATCCTAAGAAGCCTGAAACACCAATCAGAAAGAACAAATGCATCCCTATGTTCATAGCAGTGCTATTTACAATAGCTAAGATTTGGAAACAGCCTAAGTTCCCATCAGCAGATGAGTGGATTAAAAAGATGTGGTACATCACACCATGGAATACTATGTGGCAGTAAAAAAGAAGAATCTCTTATTCTTTGAGACAACATGGAGGGACCTGGAGAATATTATGCTAGGCAAAATATGCCAGTAAGAAAAATATAAGTGGAATATAATGAACAAAATAGACTGATGAACAATATAGATTCAGAGACATAGAAGCATTGAACAGACTGCTGAATCTCAGAGGGAAGGCAAGGGAGGGTGGGTCGGTGGGAAGAAATCAACCAAAGAACTTTATGTATATACTAGAGGTCCAATGCATGAAATTCATACAAGGGGCTTGGCCTTTGCAGCCATGGTGGCTGCCTCTGCCTCAGCCCTCACAGCCACAGCTGCATCTGGAAAATCGTCCAGAAGGTTGTCTGGCCTAATTAGCATATTATGCCTTCATTATTACAGATTATTATAAACTAGAGGCCTGGTGCATAAAATTTGTGCATGGGGGTGGGGGGTCCCCTCAGCTCAGCCTACACCCTCTCCAATCCGGCACCCCTTGGGGCATGTCAGACTGCTGGTTTAGGCCCAGCAGTCGGACATTCCTCTCACAATCCAGGACCTCTGGCTCCTAACTGCTCACCTGCCTGCCTGCCTGATTGCCCCTAACTGCCCCCCTGCCAACCTGATCACCCCTAACTGCCCCCCGCTGGCCAGCCTGGTTACCCCTAATTGCCCCCTGTGAGCATGGTTGCCCTTTACTAGCCCCTGGCTGGCCTGGTTGTCTCCAACAGACCCCCTCTGCTGGCCTGGTCACCCCTAACTGCCCCCCCAGCCTGGTTGCCCCTTACTGACCCCCCACAAGCCTGGTCGCCCTAACTCCCCCCCCTCTGCCAACCTAGTTGCCCCTAACTGCCCTCCTGTCAGCCTGGTTGTCCCCAACTGCCCCCACTACTGGCCTGGTTGCCTCTCACTGGCCCCCCTGCCAGCCTAGTTGCCTCCAACTGCCCCCTCTGCCAGCCTGATCTCCCCTCACTGCCCCCCTATGCCGACCTGGTCGCCTCATGCAGCCTGCTGCTCAGCTGTTTGGTCATCCCTCACTAATACCCCTGCCAACCTGGTTGCCCCATGCAGCCTGCTGCTCATCTTTTGATCGTCCCTCACTAACTCCCCATCCGTCCTTGTCGCATCACTCAGCCTGTTTAGTCGTCCATTCGGGTTGTTTCAGATGCGATGGCCCCTGGCTCTTTATATAGATAGATAGATATGCATAACCCTTGGACATAGACAACAGTGTGGTGAAGGCCTGCTGCAGGTGGCAGGGGATGGGCTATAAGGCATCAATAGGGGGAAATATGGGAGGCTTATTAAATACTTTCAACCATAAAGATATTTTTAAAAAGCATGAACTTGGCAGAGAAACAGATACACAGATTAATGAAACAGAATAGAGAGCCCAGCTATAAAACTACATGTATATGGACAGATAACTTTTGACAAAGGAGTCAGGAACACACAATGGAGAAAAGAGAGCCTCTTCAATAAATGGTGCTGGGAAAACTGGAAAGACACATACAAACAAATGAAACTGAATTACAGTTTGCCGCCACATGTAAAAATTAATGCAAAATGGATCAAAGACCCAAATATAGAACCCAAAGCAATAAGACACAAATTTATGGACCTTGGTCATAGAGAACATTTTATGAACTTGGCCTCTATGACAAGGGAAGTAAAGGCAAAAATAAATGAGTGAGACTATATCAAACTGGAAAGCTTCTGCACAGCAAAAGAAACTGACAATAAAACAAAAAGGCAGCCAACCAGATGGGAGATGATATTTGCAAATAGTAGCTCTGACAAAGTTTAATTTCCAAAATATAAAATGAACTCATAAAACTCAACACCAAATACACAAACAACCCAATCAAAAAGTGGACAGAGGATCTGAAAATACAACTCTACCAAGGAAATATATGAACAGCCAATATACATGAAAAGATGATCAACCTTTCCAGCATTTAGGGAAATGCAAATCAAAACTACAATGATATACCACCTTACACCTGTTAGCACAGCCATTATCAACAAAGAAAGCAATAAAAAGTGCTGGAAAGGTTGTGGTAAAAAGGGAATCTTCATTCATTGCTGGTGCGAATATAGCTGGTACAACCACCATGAAAAACAGTCAAGTGATTACTCAAAAAAATTAAGTATAGTGCTACCATACGACCCCACCAATACCTCCTGTGGGTATATACCCCCAAAATTTGAAATTGTGTATTTGCAAAGATATACTCACCCCATGTTCATTTCAGCATTTTTCACAGTGGCCAAGACATGTAAACAACCAAAGTTCCCTGCAATAGAGGACTAAATAAAGAATATGTGGTACATATAACAATAGATTACTACTCAGTCATAAGAAAGGATGAAATATGCCATTTGCAACAACGTGAATGGACCTTGAGAATATCATGCTAAGTGAAATAAGTCAGTCAGAAAAAGCTAAGAACTCATATGTGGGATATAAAACTGAAACTTATGAACACAAGCAGCAGTGTGGTGGCAGTCAGAGGAAAGGGGGTGGGGAAAGAAGGAGGTCCTAATATATGGTGACAGGAGAAGATTTGACTTTGGGTGGTGGACACATAGTGTAACATACAAATCTTGGAACATAGAAACTTATACCTGAAACCTATATGATCGTTTTGACCAATGTTACCCCAATAAATGTAATTTAAAAGGTTACTTTTGAATTATTTATTTGTTTACTTGACCAAACAAAGTCTAAATTTGATCATTATCACTCTTCCTCCAAAACACAGTTTTCTTCCATCTTACATGCTCTGTCAATATTTTAATTCACCTTGCTTCTTTTGAGGTATAGTAACCTCCATCTTGTGTAAAAATTGCCGTTTGAAATTTTAACCCTGCTATTTTGGCTTCTGTAAATGCTTGCTTGCTTAAATAATAATGAAAAATAAGAATATTCCCATTCCAGAGAGGCCATAAATTATTCCCCAGACAGAATTGTCAGTGCTGGCAACAGGCCAGGCCTTGAGATATGGTCTCACGGCCCTGTCCCAGCACACAGGACTTCTTTCTCAGAAGGTATAGAAAGTCTCATTCCAAATTTGGAAGACAAAGAGCTGAAAAAAGTATAAATAGGGAAGACTTCCACCATGTTGGGGCCCAGAATTTGACAGAGACATTCTACTCTGAGCCTGCTACTGTTAGCGTAATAATAAAAGACTCCAAATTAATTTGGCTTATTGATTAAGACATCTTCTGATTTATAATATAACACTTTGCCCCCTATTAATCATTACACAATCAATCTTTATTTATATTTACTGAAATTTACCAACTTCTTCCCTCATGACTGTTTCTCTGGATTTCATTTTTTCTTTATGAAATTCATTCTTTTATTATTTGTAATTTGTTGGACAATTTATCAAATGCCATCCTTTTTAAAAAAATATGTATTGTTGATTTTTAGAGAGAGAAGGAGGGAGAAGATTGAAGAGATAGAAACATTGATGGGAGAGAAACATCATCAATCAGTGTTTCCTGCATGCTCCCTACTAGTGATCAAGCCTGCAATCCAGGCATGTGCCCTGGTTCCTGGGATGATGCTCAATCACTGAGCCACATAAGCCTGGCTGAAATCCATTCTTTAGCAGTTCACTCCTGTGCCTCTTTGCATTAAACCAGAGTCCTTTGTTTCTGATACCAGCACCAGCACCCAGATTAGCTGCAGCACCAGCACATGAGTTTACAGCTCTGGTTTCCAATGCAGCTTCAATGTTGGCAAGCTAGAGATTTTTCTCTTGAAAGCCCAGCAATTAAAAACAAAGGAAAGAATGTTTTATCCCATTCCACATTTCAAGGTATTTATAGTTGGGGTTTTTGATGTGAAATTGCATTCATACATTGAGTATATTAGGTGGCAGGCTATGTTCTAGCTGTCAGAGATGTAAAGATGGAGCTTACCACCTAACAGAGATAGTTATAAATCAAATATGTGCAATGAACAATTTTAGGTCTTATAGGTTCTATAATTACCAGATGTGACACTAGGTTGAGCTTCTCAGGAATTAATATGTTGTCTTGATTCTCTTTCCATCCCCAGTATTGTAGTGAAGAAGTACTAGCAGATACAAGGAACTCCATAGACGTTTATTGCCTGAATGTATGAATGAATTTTAGAAATTAACAAATATTTTTATTGTTGTTTATTCTCAGTTTTTAATTCATGAAAGGCAAAATGTGTATTACTTTCTAATAATAAAAAAATTTACAAAGGTTTTATTTGAAAATATTTAATTTTATTGTACTAATACTAGTTAACAATAATTGAGTCCTCTCGCTACATCAAGCATTGTTCTCAGAACTTTCCAAGCATCAACTTATTTTTACCTCACAATAACCCTGTAAAGTGGGACTTTTGTGGCCAAGATGGGGTTACACATCTGAAGATATATTAAGAAGTAATTTAAATTAGTCAGACTGTATCTTTTCTTCTTTTGTACTATATATGTGTACATTTATCAGGCTATGGTTTCAGCAGTAATTTCTGAATAGTGCTTACCCATTTTTTTAACAACTATGCAAAACTTAGCCCATTTATACCTGATTACTGTCTTACTGACTGATTAATTTCCATTGTATTAGAAGACCCACCTCATCTCCAATGACTATATATCATGCCGCATTTACTGCTATGTTGTCCTTAAAATCTGTGACTAGAACATACATATATCTGTGATCCATCTTTCATACATAGCTTCTTTCTCCAGCCACCATCTAGCTAGGAGTGGTACAGTCTAACTACTATAATTAGCAACCCCAAATACCAAAAATCTATTTAATAATAATCTATTATGCTAGAATTTATCCAGAAACCATAATTTTGTATACTGCTGGTAGACTTCCTTTTTTAAGAATTGGGAAAATAGCCAACACATTTTCCTGTCCCCTTTATTATTCACCTTTATTATTGATAGTAGTTGTGGAATTATATATGAAATTATTTCAGTATCCTTATATATTGTGGAGGAGGGGGAAATTTCCCCTTTTCCCTCATAGTTCTTTTAGCTGGTCTAATAATCAAATTGACACAAAACAAGTTTATAGGAGAAAATAACCAAATTTATGACATATGTACATATGGGAATGCCATAAGAATATGGAATCCCAAGACAAATTTAGCTGCAGAGGTTTACATGCCATCTTGAGTTAAGGAATAGGTGGAGGCAGTTGTGGTTTGGGAATTCAAAAGGCAGGAAGGCAATTCACATGGAGATGGAAAGCAAATGTTTGCAAACAAATCTTTAACAATGGGACACAGAGAGGCCTTGCTAGCTTCCCCCAGGTCTATCACACACTAGTTTATGTTAAACTATAGTTATCTATGATGATATGACCCTTCTTGGATCAGGTCCTCTATCCAAAAATTTTTAGGTAGTTAGGGGGAAGGTTAAAGGTTCTTCATGAGTCCTTTGTTTCTTAAATATAACCTAACAAGTTTAAAATAATATCCAAAGAGGCATATTTTCAGGTGAAAAAACTCTACTTCTCCTCAAAATAATTTTTCAATTGTCCAAAATGTTGACATTATTGCAAGAGGTTGGATGCTATTTCACTTCTTTGGCTTTAAGTGCCCTTTATTAATTATTGTTCTACCTTTTCTAATTTAAATTTTGTCTTTAGGACAGAGACAATGTAAACAAAATGAGCAATGAACAGTTCCATAGACATGACCTATGTTTGCTATCCTCAGAGTAAGTATTTTATTTATTTTATTTTCACTCAACAAATATTTAATCTAGCAACCACTATTTTCTAGGCACTATTTCAGGGGCCACAGAAAGAATAGTAGACAAAATGAACAAAAAAATAAAGATTTCATGCTGCATATGGTATCAATGTGGTATTATGTGATGTAAATTATCATTTTTTATTCTAAACTCTCTTAGGGGACCCAGCAAACCTTCCCAGCCTGTTCTCAACTGCTCCTGCCACTTCCATCATTACCACTAGCAGCACACATATGCAGATATACAACCCTAAAGACCTACCATACTTCTAAATGGTTCTGGATCTTATCCTACATTTTCCTGCCTCCATGCCTGTGCTGTGGGCATCACCTCTACCTAAAATGCCCTTTAGCTTCCAAGCCTTACCAGTAATTTATTTTTAATATGTTTTTATTGATTTCAGAGAGAGGAAGGGAGAGAGAGAGAAAGAAACATCATTGATGAGAGACAATAATCTATTGGCTGTCTCCTGCACACCCCCTACTGGGGACCAAACCCCAAAACCCAGGCATGCGCCCTGACTAGGAAATAAACTGTGACATCCTAGTTCATAGGTCAATGCTCAATCACTGAGCCACATAAGCCGGGCCTTCTCAGTAATTTAAAACTACTCATAATCTTATTTCTAGGCCATTTTGTTATGGAAGAAATGATGCTTACAGAAGACCAGAGAAAAACCAAGCAACACCCAGAGAAATGGAGTTACACTGTTTATTATGCCAGCGGGCCCAGAGGAGATGTCTCCCAAATTTCTGAGCAACAAAATGGAGGAAGTTTTCTCTATTTATATCTTTCTACCCCCTTTGTCTCCCAGATAAGGGTTTTTCCAGATCTTACGTTAGTTGACTAGCCTACAAGGTCAGACAGCCAAGTTTATCTTCCCTATTATTCAAGTAGCTAGAAAGCAAAGTTAATTTACAGAGTAAGGGTCCGTCTAAAAATAACAGAGTTGACTCAAAGGCAAGGGGCCATCTAATAGCAGAGAATTTCAAAGAGTAGTTTTACAAGAATAAGGGTTTGCCTTTTCATCCTCCCCCCCCCCTTGTCCCACAAGCTTTTTAGCCTTGTGGTATAACAACTACGGGATGTTACTTTGAACAGGGGTGACAACCGCTCTGTAACTGCTTCCTGCTGAAAAGGGGCAATGACTAGGGGGTTAGCAACCTGTTTCTTCCTCTAGGAGGGGTTTGTAGGGAATTCTTCTGGTTTTCAGGACCATTTGAAGTTTAAAGGCATCTAGGCGAGATGAGATAAAATGAGTCAAAAGATTTAGAAGACATGGCCTTAAGGTTCAAGGGACAGGCACAGCCCTCCTTTCTCTGCTGTGAGAAGGTCTCCTTAGCCTTATTTTGTTCTTTTGCTGTGTAGGAAGCAGCAAATTTATGGTGCTTCTGTGACCCACAAGGGCAGATGAGTTCTTCTTCTGGCACTAGTCATGGGTCTCGGCGGCACTCATACAAAACAAAATCAGAATTATTAGAAAGATAAAAACAATGATTATCCAGAAATACCAGAGCATATTGCCTTTAGGATAAGATAAGAAAGATTAGTGTAAGGGAGAATTTACCAGCAGGATTTTTCTGAATTCCTTGGAGCCGGTTTGATCAGCCAGGTCTGTTGTCTTCTCAAGGGTGATCCCCAGGGGGTGTTTCTGGTCAGAGGTCACCTTCTACTCAGGCTGGGCATCACTCAGTTGGTGGGCTGCCTTTACCCGGGAGTGGTAGATCCAGGTGTTCAGTCCTGCAACCTTGAGAGCTGTGGGGGTGGTTAGTATGACTGGATAGGGTCCCTTCTAAATTGGTTTAAGAGGCTCCTTTTTCCAGTCTTTTACCTAAACCTGGTCTTCAGGTTTATAAGGATGTACAGCTGTTCCTAGAGAGATAGGTAACTGATCAGTAACCCATCTGTGGACCTCAAAGACAGTTTTTCCAAGTACTTGTAGTTGCTTCTGGATTTCTAAGTTTCCTATTTCCCCCAGATCTCTCTTTGGCCAAATTAAGGGAGGGGGTCTGCTATATAGAATTTCAAAGGGAGAGAAACCTACCCTGGCTCTCAGGGCACAGCATACCTGCAGGAGTACAAGAGTCAAGATATCTGTCCAGGGTAGGGTTGTCTCTTGGCATAACTTAGCCATAGCCTGCTTTAGAGTCTAGTTCCTGTGCTCTACTCTCCCTGAACTCTGAGGCCCATAAGCTGTATGTAGGTTATATTTAATTCCTAACGCCTTAGCTACCTGTTGTACTATTTCTGCTACAAGGGCTGGGCTATTATCAGATCCTATGGTCAGAGGCATTCTTACCACAGAATTATGTCTTCAGCAATGCCTTTGTGATCTCTTGCCTTTTCTGTGTGAGTGGGATATGACTCGACCCAGCCTGAAAAAGTACAAATAAAGACCAGTAGGTATTTATTTTCTGTGCTAGGCCCTATTTCTGTAAAATCTACTTCTAAGTCCTCAAAGGGAGCTTGCCTGCAGCGCTGAAGTCTCCTATTGGTCCTACAGGACTTCGTTTGGCGTTGTTCTATGCACAGAGGAGGCACACAAGGAGGGAAGATGGGCAATCTCCAGAGTATCTGCCTAACAAGCTTCTAGGGCAGTCTTCCCTAAATGACTACCTTAAGGGCTAACTGTTCTGGGACATAGACCCTATGATCTGGGAGTATCCACTAACCTTCCTTTGTTCTCTTGCCCCGCTTCTTGCTGGGTCCATTCCTCCTCCGAGGAGTGTATTTTGGAGGCTTATGTAATTCTGGGGCCAACATGATCTGTGATGGTGACACTTGTTCTTCAGCAGCCTGCTTGGCCGCGGTGTCAGCAAGTTGGTTTCCTTCCGTCACTGAGTCTTTCCGTTTCTGGTGATCTTTGCCATGGATGATGGCTATTTCCTTGAGCTCCCAAACTGCTACTAGTAACCTTAAGATCTCATTCTGATTTTTAATTCCTTTTCCCCCAGCCATCAGGAGCCCCTTAGCTTCTATTAGGATAACAACAGAATGAGGTACTTTTACATTTAAGTTTTATCCCAGGGTAAGCTTATCTGCTTCTTTGACTAATAATGCCATGGCTGCAAGTGCCCTGAGGCACGGGGACCACTCGGAGGCAACCAGGTTAATCTGCTTGGAGAGATAGGCTACTGGTCTTTGCCAGGGTCCAAGCTCCTGGATTAGAATTCCTAGGGCTACCCTGCTGTTCTTGTGAATGAAGAGGTTAAAGTCCCATGTCACATCTGGTAGCCCTTGTGCTGGGGCCTCAGTGAGCTTTGCCTTTATGGTGATGAAGGCTTTCTCCTGCTCGAGACCCCAGTCAATGGGTGTCTTTTCTTCCCCTTTTAAAAATTCATAGTGAGGCCTAGCCAGGTCTGAAAACCCTGGGATCCAGACTCGACAGAACTCTGCTGCTCCCAGGAATTCCAGAATTTGCTGCCGGGTGCTAGGGACTGGGATGGCACATACTGCCTGCTTTCTTTCAGTCCCTAGCCTTCATTTCCCTTGGGTGATTCAGAAGCCTTGATACTTGACTTCTTTCTGACAAATCTGTGCCTCTTTCTTAGACACCCTATAATCTGTTTCAGTTAACAGTCTCAGGAGGGCTTGCGTTCCTGCAAATCCTTCTAGCTTCTGTAATGTTCTTCTTATATCAAGCTGGGCTTGGCCTACAAAAGCTGCGTTTGCCATAGTTTGAATTTCCGGGGCCTCAGTGTTAAAAGGGGTATAGATCCGGTATGCCTCACATAGTCTCTTATAGAAAGCTGCTGGACCTTCATCAGGCTTCTGGAAAACCTCGGAGATTTTAGCCATATTGGTGGGCTTCTTGGCTCCGGCCCTGACCCCCTGGAGGAAAGCCAGCCTATATCCTTCTAGCCTGGTCCTTCCATCTTCTGAGTTCGGGGACCAATTGGGTTCCTCATCAGGGAAGGCCTCCCTTGCCCATCTGTCTGTATCTAATATCCCTGCCGGTGCCTGGTTCTGGAGCCACTTCTGAGCCTCTGTTACCATTCTCATGCACTCCTCAGTGTTACAGAACACAAATAGGACCTCCTTTCAGTCCATCCAGGTGGGTTTCTGGGTCTGGAAGATTATTTCTAGGAGGTCTACCATGGCCTGAGTTTTTTCAGAATAAGCTGGAGTATGAAGTTTCCAATTCAGGATGTCACTTGTGGTAAAGGGCTGATAATAATAGACCAGCCCTCCCTCCTGTAAGGTCCCATCTTCGCCAAGCACTTGGGTACTCTGACTCTCCCTTTGAGGCATCTGATGTGCCATTTGTGGTTTGGGCTCTTGATCAGCTGAATGCAAGTGCCATCCAGCTGACTCTGGAGAGCCTGGTTGAGGAGAGACGGAGCGGGGCGGTGTTTCCAGACTTTCCAGATCTTCCAGGCAGATGGGAGGGGGCACTTAGTGCTACCTGTGGCACATATAGAGGTGGAAAAACTGGCAGGACTTTCTTGGGGGGTTCTTATAGAATAGGGGGCTGAGCTTTCTTCTGAGGGGCCTGCTTTTTCTCTGCCTGCTTCTGTCCTGCTATTAAAACCTTACTCTGTACCTTCTTACACACGCAGGACCGGACCCAAGGTGGCAAGTTTTGAGCAATTTCTAACCAGCTGTCTATGTAGGGAAACTGATCTGGGTGTCCGGGGTCTCCTGTGACTACATTCTAGTCTGCCTTTACAAGCCCAGGATCACAAGACCCTGTGTCCAGCTAGCCCACTCCGAATTTGGGCTACTCTGACTCACATGAAGTCCTTAACCTTCCCTTTGAGAACTTTATGCCATATTTATTATCTAAGAAACCCTCCTGTAATGCTTCAGCATACATTTCAAGGGCATCTCAGCCATGCTGGATCCCCCTCCCGCAGAGGGAAATAACCCCACTGTGAAGAGGAATAGAAACAACAGGAACTTCGGAGAAAACTACAGACCACCACCATACGTAGTCCTTCCTCCCAGAGGCTGGGGTGTGATCTGTGGAGAAAAATGACTCTAGTCAGGCAGAGAAAGAAGACAGAGGAGGATAAAGGTGTACAGGGAAATTTCTAGTCGATCAAAGTCCTGGAGGGTCCCCTGCAGGAAAAGGTCTTCAATCCAGTCACAGATGCCAGAGGGGTGATTGAAAAGGGGTGGAACCAAGTTATGTCCTCCAGGAGGACCCTAATAAACAACTGAAAATGGCAAGCTAAGCAAGATATACAACCAAGAAAATGACAAACCGAACAAAACATACAACCAGGGTCAGCAGGGTCCATGAATAGATAATTATAATAACACTAGTTGGATTTTATTTTATTTGATGTCCAGCAATTTTATTCTGCTAGGCTCAGAGCCAGAAACCTCTTGCTGCAGTCTGAGTTCCACCTTGGCTGCCCTGCATGGGATTGTGATGGCACAGGCAAGAGCAGGGGTTTTGTAAATTTCTCCCTCCTGCCAAGTTTGGCAAGTACTGCCTCTCTTTCTGTCCTTGGAAACCTCTGTGCTTTTGTTCAGAGTGAAATCTCCCTTTTTTAGTTTTTATCTTTCCCTCTCTTCCCTCTCCATGTATATTAACCATTCCCTTTGTCTTTGGCAGGGATGAGAGATAAGGAACCTGTAAATAACAGGTTCTTTGTTCCTTGAGACTTTAATGACTTTTTATAACTCTGTTGCAAATAGTTAACTTGAAAGACTTTTCTCTTGCTTTTCCTTATAAGCAATCTTGGAACTTAGCCGGCCTTTGTTTTATACTTCTCTGGGCTACAACCTTCACAAACTTATACTTTTAAATCAACCCCAGAATTCCAAAATTTTAGCCTAATACAGCAAAATCACAAATCAGGGAATAGCAGACCAAAGCCCCCACTGTACAAATATAGACATAAATTTTATTAGGTAAGTGGGCTGATTCCCTACCTGACAGAAAGCAAAGGACTCTGAGAAAAAGAAATCTCAGCAGCTGCTTGAAACTATTGCAGTCTGTCACGGTGTTCAGCCTTAAATAAATCAAATGTTTTAGCCAGACGAGTTAACAAAGGTACAGGATAACATAAAGTAGCTTTTGCTTTTATGCAGGCTCTCACACTTACATTTATATGTCAGTCAATGAACAGATAATTATGCCGAGACAAACAAGGGAAGGGGTGGGGAATCTACTTTCATAGATCCACTTAGATGCCTGCCTGTACCACACAATGGATAGGAGAGCGCAAGCCTTCTCCTTCCTCACTCACACACTTCCACCCACTGTCTTCTGCTCCTAAAGGCAGACCTGACTTCAGACTGGTCTCCCGGGGGAAAACTCACATGTCAGACATCTGGTCCAGAAAAGGGCTTTCTTACAGTCACATTCATACGCTAGCCAGTCTAAGTTTTTCACTCCTACCGGACATTTACTCAGAGTTTAAACAGTCCACCTGATTCCTGATTAATTTGCCTGAGGAAGTCATATGACTTCTGGGGAGGTGATCAAGCTCCCCCTTCCACTCACTCAGAGTGGGCATGACTGACTGGGGCCCCTACCTTACTGATTCTGTCGACAGGTCTAGGAGTGTCCATCCACTCTCTCCAGATGCCGGCTGGGTCCTGGGCTGAGGTCCGGGAGTGCCCAGAGTCCCCTGGTTCAATTCTGCTACAATCAGCAGGGCACCTCCCAGAGGCCTGTCCCACGCCCCTGGGCCCCAAACCAGGTCCACTCATGAGAGGCTAAAAGGACAGCATGTTTGGCCTTCTTCCCAGTCAGGGAACAGTGATGTTACAGGAAGAAATGATGCTTACAGAAGACCAGAGAAAAACCAAGCAACACCCAGAGAAATGGAGTTACACTGTTTATTATGCCAGCAGGCCCAGAGGGAGATGTCTCCCAAATTTCTGAGCAACAACATGGAGGAAGCTTTTCCTATTTATAGCTTTCTAACCCCTTTGTCTCCCAAATAAGGGTTTTTCCAAATCTTACGTTAGATGACTAGCTTATAAGGTCAGACAGCCAAGTTTATCTTTCCTATTATTCAAGTAGCTAGAAAGCAAAGTTAATTTACAGAGTAAGGGGCCATCTAAAAATAACAGAGTTGACTCAAAGGCAAGGGACCATCTAATAGCAGAGAATTTCAAAGAATAGTTTTAGAAAAATAGGGGTTTGCCTTCTCAATTTTATTCATCCTAATACAAATATATATATATTCTTTTCATTCAATCTCATTATATACTGGTTCAAAGCAACAGCACTATTTGGAATATGTTTGAGATTGTGGTTACTTTTTTATATAGATATACTGTATACATATTAGGTTATGAGAAATAATCAAAACCATGGTTAACAGATTATTTTCTCTTTTACAACTTCAAAATCCATAGGTCCTAAACAGAATAGGCACAGAATAAGTTCTCAATAATACTTAATAACTTGAATGATTATGCTAAGTTTCTGTTGTATACTTAATTTTTAAAATATTTTTATTGACTTAGAGAGGAAAGGAGAGGGAAAGAGAGATAGAAACATTGATGAGAGAGAAACATCAACATTAATCAGCTGCCTCCTGCATGCCCCCTGCCAAGGAACAAGCCCACAACCTAGGAATTGCACCTGTGATGTCTGGGTGCATGGGTCAATGCTCAACTACTGAGCCATACTGGCCAGGCTAATTTTTATTTATTTATTTAGTCAGTTATTCATCTATTCAAAAATATTTAGTCTACTAGATGCCAATCACCCTCTTAAGAAATTGAAAATAAATGGTTGAAACAAAACAGATGATAACATTGTTTACTTAGTTTTAGAATTATTTACATTAGAGTTTATGAAAAATCACTTGTCTGTAATGATTGATAAGACACTGAGGCCTAATATTAAAAGAAATGGCAGCAATTCTTATGGAGGTTGTTAAGTGCAGTCAACTTTATATCTTGAGATTTTGAATAAATTCTTCCCGGGAGGCAAGGGGATGGAGTCTTTTGTATCATAATACTATTTCTTCAGATCTTTAGTTTTGTGAGTTAATATGCATGAGGGCAAACAACCAAGGGAGCCCACTCTTCCTCCACCTTTAGTTATTTATTCAAACCATGGAGACAGTGAAAGGCTTCCTTAAAAATCACTAGTTGTAGAAATTATAGTAAGTTTAAGATTTTGATCAGCCCCTTTGGCCTCTTCTAAAGTAATCAATTTTTCCAGGAGCTCAAAAAGTTTAATAATATAAAAGTGTAAGTTCTCTATAAAGGATTTCAACAATATGTGTATAGCTAGTATTTTGTGCAAAAGAGAAATACAAGTTAATTTAAAAAAAAACACACACACATTTTCTTGAATAGAAAAAAACTCAAATTAACCTTTTATCCTCCCACAGAATAGTACCTGAGAATGTCAGAAGGCTTGACCAAAATGTAAATGTATGAAACAGACCGTAACAAAGCTTGAAGTCATACAATATCCACTCCTAAAAAGCATGTTGGCAAAAAGATGGTTGGTTTTCTCTGATCCCTACTAAATAGAATCTTTAAGTCTCATAGTACATTTACTTTAAAACCTTTCCTTCTAAGATATTGGAAGGAAAAGAGGCTGAATCACCAAATAAATGGTTCATCATTGAAGATATTCTTCATGTAGCAGGAAACAAGTTCATATGCTCTCTGTTGTCCTGTGGTCCTCCTCCTCCCACCACCTCTACTTGCATGCTTCCTCCACCCCCCTTACAGGGTGCCTAGGACAGGGCACCCAAAGATATCCTTTCTTAAACTGACCTTACCACTTGCAGAAATTATAGCTTTAGAGTTTCACCATTCACATTTCTTATGTAATTTTTCTGGAGTGATGATGTATTTATTCCAACTGGATGATTTCAAAGGACCTTTATTTTAACTGTGCTGAAGTCAGAGGAATTAGCTACTTCTGACTACTGCTTTATGCCAGTAAGATGCCTAAGTAAAACACCAAAGAAAATTACTTTTTGGTCATTATTACTCAGAGAATCTTGAAAGTCAGTTCTGACGAGGAAAGAAATTCAAGAGTGAGTAATAAAACTGTGTTTATCACTAAATAGCGCTGAAGGATGAATGACATAATTAGAGAGCTTCAGTGTTCCCAGGATTCCAGGAAGATGGTTCCTTCCCAGAATCTTCCCTGGATACATCTCAAATATGCTATTAGGATGTAGAAATGCCTCTCCACCTCCACATCAAGCACAGTCTATCATTCTTCTGGAACATTGAGCACCTGGAAGGTCAAAGCTATCCAGAACAAAATATTCCACTCAAGTTCCTGCCTTTATTGGGGCCATTGGCAGTCAACCCAGCCATGAAAGAAATATAGTAGAACTGGGCAGAAGCAAGGAACTCAGTTTATCAGGATAACAGAAGGCATGAGATATAAGGGGGAAATTGTGTTTAGGGTTTTTGGTTGAAGGAGGAGCTAGACCAATTCTGAAGTGAGAGCAATAGCCACCCACAGAAGCCCTTAGGCCTTTATTTACTTGAATAAGGTTTCAGACCTACTCTGGAGTTGGTTTATAATTTATGATAACCTATTCTTCATCATAAATTCAAACATTTTCCTTTAGATTCATTGACATTTGGGGAGCATGATGGTATACTTTCTTCATTGAACAAACATTTATTCAAGGTTTACAGTGTAATATGCAGTAATTTCTCCAGATTCTGAGCTTCAGCCTTGGAACCAGAAAGACAAGGACTGTCTTACATGGAGTTTTGCATTCTGGTCCACTGGCTTCTGGAAAAAGAGACATGTAGACTAAACAAAGAAAGAAAGATATCTATAAGGTCATTCCTTTATTGTATAAAGAAAGTAACAGGGCTATGTGATAGAGTGACTTCAATAAGAATGAGATTTGTTTTTTTAGGATGAGAGGTCCACTGGGTTTGCTAAGATGACCTTTGAACTTGGATATCAAAAATGAGAGCAGCCAGCAAAGATATAGAGGCTGAAGACTGTAATAGAGGGTAAAGAAAGAAGAATATCTTAAATGAAACTAAAACTTGAAATTTAAATATGATAAAAATTATAGATTTGTGAAAATGAACAAAAAAGCTTGATATTTAATTAAAATGCCCATTTAAAGAAGGTAAGGTTTATGAATAATTATATGTCACAAATATAAAACTTTATAAATATTATATACATGGTTATTTATATAAATATATACATATATAAAATATGTCATATGTGTTACATTTATTTCATATGTGAATATATTTCAAAGTAACATACATTTTACCAAAAATTATATGTATACTTTTTAAAAATAAAGTATATTCTGTTTCATACCTCACTTCCTTTAAAGTTTTTGAATTAAAGATGTTTTAAAAATGAAGAGAGACTAATCACCTAATTTAAAGACCTGAGATAATCTTGCAAATGCAAGGATACTACTGCCTGAGAGAGTGAACTCCTAAGAGTCAGCAGATATTTCCCAAGTCACAAGAACCAAATATTTACAAAATCACAAGAACAGACACAACTTTTGTTCTTAAGGAGTTCAAATTTCATTTAGATTTTTTTCTGTATCACAAAACTGTATCCTTAAAGGCAAGACATAATACTGCAAGTGATATTAAAACAAAGTTTCCTGAAAGCATCAGGGCACAATGATCTATTTCAAAAGAATTGACAAAGGCATAAACAAAGATATTAAGTGTGGTAATATTTAAAGACGCTGGCAAATGATTACTTTGAAAATTTCAAGTTTCTTGTTCCGGTAAGACATTATAAAAGCTAAAAATAATATTCTAAATGATTTGCTTTTTTGCTTTACCAGTTGAATGGCTTAAAAGTGGAATTGAATTCAGAATCTATGGACTAGATTGATTCAAAAAATATTTCTATTAAAAGTTTTTTTCTCAGCCTCACCTCTCCCCAGGGTGCCCGGGACTCTACAGCCACACCCGCCAGGGATCTGCTGCCTCAGCTGCAGTCCCACTGTCACCGAGATTTCAGCCACCCCAGGTACGGGCTCCTGGGAGTTCTGAAGTGCGCTCTTCCTTTGGCTGGCCCAATGCTTTAGCCCAGGGCACCACCACCACATGAGCAGCAGCCATACACAGCCCACCCCCAATGGAGGGGTGACAGCCATGTGAGCAGCACTCCTCCATCCAAAGAGCAGCAGCCGCATGCAGCCCACACCTGTCCAAGGAGCAGCAGCCATGTGAGCAGCCCATCCCTGTCTGAGGTGCAACAACCCCATGAGAAGCCCACCCGCAATCGGAGGAGCAGCAGCTACGTGAACTGCCCAAACTGTCTGAGGAGCAGCAGCTGCACCATGTAGCCCACCCACATCTGAGGAGCGGCAGCCCCACTCAGCTCACCCCCGTCTGAGGAGCAGCAGCCCTGCACACACCCACCATCCTAGGAGCAGCAGCCACATGCAGCCCACCCCTGTCCAGGGAGACAACTACATGAGCATCCCGCCCCCATCCAAGGAGCAGCAGCTGCACACAGCCCACCCCCATCTGAGGAGCAGCAGCCTCGTGTGCAGCCCACCCCCATCTGAGGAGCAGCAGCATTGCGAGCAGCCTTCCCCCGAACGAGGAGCAGTAGTTGTGCAAGCAACCTGTCCCTGCTTGAGCAGCAGCAGCTGCCTGAGCAGCCTGCCCCAGTACGAGGAGCAGCAGCTCCGCAAGCAGCCCAACCCCATTTGAGGAGCAGTAGCCACACGAGCATCCTGCCCCAATATTAGGAGTAGGAGCCCTGTGAACAACCTGCCTCCTTCTGAGGAGCAACAGCCACACAAGAAGCCCACCCGCTACTAGGATGAGCAGCCATGCAAACAGCCTGCCCCCATCCAAGGAGCAGCAGCCACATGCAGCTTGCCCACATACAAGGAGTAGCAGCCTCATGAGCATCCTGCCCCTATCCAAGGAGCACAAGCTGCATGAGCAGCCTGCCAGAGGAGCCATTTCCAACTGAGGAGCAGCTGCTGCCACAACTTCCTGAGGGGCAGCTGCTACCCAATGAACTCTGCTGCCCAAGGAGCAGGCCCTGCATGACTCAGCACCTAGATTCTTTGGTAAGAGAAAAAATGGGTAAACAAAGAAACCCCCAAAGGAAAGCAAAGGAGCAATTGACAGAAAAGCAGCTAAGTAAAACAGAAGCATACAATATGTCAGAAAAAGAATTCAGAATAAGGGTCGTACAGTTCATAAACCAGATGGATGAAAAGATCAACTTATGTAAGAATCAAGAAGAAATAAACAGTGATATGGCTGCAATAAAAAACACCATGGAAAGTTTCAACAGTAGACTAAGAGAAGCGGAGAACCGAATTAGCAAATTAGAAGACAGGGAAACAAAACACACCCAAACTGAACTGCAATTGGAGGAAAAGAATTAAAAGACAGAAGGAGAGCCTAAGAGAGCTATGGGACAACATGAAATGAAACAACATATGAATAATAGGGGTGCCAGAAAAACAGAAAGAGGAACAAGGGTTAGAAAATCTATTTGAAGAAATAATGTCAGAAAACTTCCCTGATATGGGGAAGAAAAAAGTCACACAAGCACAGAGAATCCCAAACAAGATGAACCCAAAAAGACCCACACCAAGACACGTTGTAATTATAATGGCAAATATTCAGGACAAAGAGAGAGTCTTAAAAGCTGCAAGAGAGAGACAGAATGTTATGTACAAGGGATCACCCATTAGATTATCAAATGATTTCTCAACAGAAACACATCAGGCCAGAAAGGAATGGAAGAAAATCTACAAAGTGATGCAAAATAAGGGACTGAATACAAGAATTCTCTATCCAGCAAGGCTATCATTCAAAATTGAAGGGAAAATAGGAGTTTAACAGACCCCCCCCCCCCAAAAAAAAAAGGCTAAGGAAGTTTTTCACTACCAAGCCAGCAATGCAAGAAATGCTAAAGAAACTGATGTAAAAAGAAGAAATAAAAACGGAGGAAGGAACACAGGCACAAAAAATAAAAATGGCTACAAACAAGCACCTATCAATAATAACTTTAACGTAAATGAACTAAATGCTCCAATCAAAAGACATGGAGTGGCTGAATGGATAAAAAAGCATGACCCATATATACGCTGTCTACAAGCGACTCACCTCAGAACAAGGGACTCACACAGACTGAAAGTGAAGGGATGCAAAAATATCTTTCAGGCAAATGGAAATGAAAAAAAAGCTCGGGTAACAATACTTATATCAGACAAAATAGACCTCAAAGTGAAGGCCATAACATGACATAAGGAAGACCACTTCATAATACAAAAGGGATCAATACAACAAGAGGATATACCCCTGGTAAACATATATGCACCCAATGCAGTAGCACCCAAATACATAAAAAAATGCCTGGAAGATATCAAGGGAGAGATCGACAATAAAATCAGAATAGTAAAGCAGTTAAATCTCATTAACTTTGTAAATATTGTTACAAGTTCTAAAGCAAAATATAAACATGAAAAATTATTCCTTAGTAAGATATATGGTACAAAATGTAAATTTTGGTTCTATATCCCAGTTTAGATTAGCAAATACTGGGGAGTTGCTGGAGTGGAGACAGATGACAGACCATAAATTCCTCATTTTTAAGGGGGTGCCTGTGAACAATAACATAATTAAATGGGCCTGCCATCCCAGTGTAATTGCTTTACACGTTTTATGCTTCAAATCTTTGTAATGTTAAAAATGGCAAAATTACCTTTGGGCTGGACCTACATTAACATTGTGTCTCAGAGAACTATTTACAAGGATAACAAAAAGTAGTTTTTATGACTACTGGACTGATGGCTACTGTATTGTACATTTAAAATATTGCTTAGAAGTAGCATCATTTTACACTAATAGAAATGCCTTCCTTCTGATGTAATCATTTCCCTTCCCTTTGTCATAAATACTCATTGCCTTTGCTCCTAATTGAAACACTAATTGGACATCTTCCTGAATTAGTACATCCAGAAAAGTTATTCTTATTGAAAACAAATTAATGTGTATTACCTCTTATTTTGAAAGGCCTTTTATTTTTAGGTTAACAGGGCCCAAATAAAACCATTTCATTCTTGACGTTTCATAATCAGAAAAACGTAAGGGTGTGCTGTTGGGATTTTTTTTTATTTATTTTGCTCATTAGTACTAATATTTGACACACTGATGTGGTGTTCTTTGAAATTTGGCAAAGAATAGAAATGATATGTAAAGGAATTTTGATTCAAAGCCATATTCATCTGACTTCTGGGTATTTCTCATCTTGTCCCAGTCTTTTGGAAGACCCCACCCTTATCGTAGAACGAATTCTCTCTTTTAAATCTTCTAGCTTCACAAATATATGCACAGAATTGGCCTCCCTCTGCATTTTTTTCTTCATTTACTTGAGAAAACATTTTTTGGCCTGCAGTCCTAACTCTGCCCTTCGCTTTTCAGTTGACAATCTTCCTCCAATTGTTTGCATTAGCAGTCTGTCTCCAAGTCCTTCTAAAATACAAAGTATATAGCACAGAGCACCCAGCAAAATTGTTTAGTTCTCCCAGACACTTAATCCAGGTCAGTAATAAGTAATATTCCACTCAAATTTTTTCTTCAGTTTCCTATTTCTCCCAGGTTTCTTTGATATCTAGCTTCTGATATAATGCATCCTTAAAAGGGATACTTCCAATAGTCTACAACTCCCCAGTGGTCTCCCCATGCCAAGAAAGACAATAATAATAATGTTAACAATGACAACAGCAGCCAAAAGAAACCCCAAAAAAGCACAATGGCCATACTTTCTATTTATATTTAGTGTCTAGTTTCCTAGATCATTATTTCTCTCAGGCCTAGAGGTATGTACAAATTTGCCAAACTGCTTTAAGATTTAGTGACAAGCCACAGCTGACCAATAATTTTTAATAGTTTGTCCTCTATTGATTTCAACCCACACATTGAAGTGTCCAATAAAAATTTTAAAAGGATAGGTGTAGGGACATAGGGACAACAGAAATTTAATAGCTTTGTCCATCTCCTTTGGAAGAGAACAAGAGGATTATTTCAGATTGCATGCAGAGTTTGCAAAAGAAGACAATTGTTGTTCAGCAATGTTTTTCAAAGGAACTTATAAAATATTTAAGTTCTTTAACTGAAATAGTTGTATTCCTCAGAAAATCCTAAAATCAGTAATCTCTGTGGGGTGTTGAAGGATTTGTTTTTTTTTTTTTAACTTTGAAACCATTGTGTACACTGCAATAAAATTTGAAAAGAAAGAAATTCCCAACAAGTCAATGTCACTTCAAATGTTGACACCCACTCTCCCGCCCTCTCTACCAAAATAGGACTATCTGATTTAACTATGGACTTTAACAAATTAAGCAAGACATAGGGCCTTAAAACAGGAGGCATAGATTGCAATTCCAGATCTAGACTGCAAAGCTCCCTAAAGCTTGAGGCTTTATGAAGAAAGATAGAAGCTGTGCTTATACTTAGATTTGACTTGGAGAAGAAAGAAGATAACTGAGGTATCTGGTACATATCATTTTAGAAGTATAGGATTCATTCTGAAGCAACCTTCAAACTTAGCATAATAAACAAGTACCATTAAAATATTTCTTTTAAATTATGGCTGTGAAGGCTTACCAGGAAAATGGACATAAATTAAGTCCTCCTTCAACCACAAACTCCTCATAAGCTCTTCAATTTAAGCCTATACAGTAATCTACTCTTTCTTTACATTCTCACATTTGTTTAGGTTAGAATGAAACCTAAAGGGAGATTTCTCTTGAATTAAATACAAGGAGGCAGAGGGAAAAAGAATTGTTATGGGCATTTACACCAGGAATCCAGGAAAGGGGCAATATTCAAAGATAAATATGTGTGCTAGGTAGCAATACTAGGGAAAGTGCATTATTTGAGCTGAAAAATGTTTGGGGTGAGATTTAAAGTGGTACATTGAGGGGATAAAAATAATGGCAGAGTACGTGAAAGCTACAGTGACACTCTCCCAGAACCAAACAGGAAATACAACTAAAATACAGATAAACCACCCTGAAAAATCAACAAAATACTAGCTGGAGAGAAGAATGATAACCAAGGACTGAAAGTGGAGACCGCATAGAGGCTAATAGGAAGAGCTTGGAAGTATTCCTTCTTTGTGAATTTTTTGGAATAGTTTGAGGAGGATAGATGTTAGTTCTTTAAATGGAGGAACCAAGATGGCGGCAGAGGTAAACACCGGAGATTGCTGCCTCACACAAACACTTCAAAAATACAACTAAAAGACGGGAGTTTTTTTATTGATGTTTCAATTTTATCAGTAGTTATCAGTCTATTCAGGTTTTCTGATTCTTGCTGGTTGAGTTTTGGAAGATTCTATTTTTCTAGGAATATGTCCATTTGGTCAAGTTTGTTCAGTTTATTTGAGTAGAGTTGTTCATAGTAATTTTATACAATCTTTTGTATCTCTGAGGGGTCAGTTGTTACTTCACCTCTTTGCTTCTGATTTTGTTTATTTGGGTCCTCTGTTTTTTGGTGAGTCTGGCAAGAGGTTTCATCAATCTTGTTTATCCTTTCAAAGAATCAGCTCTTGGTTTTATTGGTCTGTAAACTGTTTTTGGTCTCATTGTAATTTAATTCTGCTCTGAGCTTTATTATTTCTTTCCTTCTACTTATTCAGGGCTTTTCTTGTTGCTCACTTTCTAGTTCTATAAGTTACCAGTTTTTCTTGTTTTTTGTTGTTGTTGTTGTTGTGTTGTTGATGTATATATTTGGATACTCCTATATTGGGTGCATATATGTTTACTAGAGTTACATCCTCTTGTTGTATCAATCCTTTAATATTATGAAGTGGCCTTCCTTATCTCTTGTTATGGCCTTCACTTTGAGGTCTCTTTTGTCAAACATAAGTATTGCTACCTGAGCTTTTTTTTTCATTACCATTTGCCTGAATAACTAGCTTTCCATTCTTTTACTTTAAGACTGTGTGAGTCCTTTGTTCTGAGGTGGGTTTCCTGTAGACTTCATATATATATGGGTCATGTTTTCTTATCCATTTGGCTATCCTATGTCTTTTGATTGGAGCATTTAATAAATTTGCATTTAAGGTTATTATTGACTAGAGGCCCAGTGCACGAAATTAGTGCACTGGGGAGGGTGTCCCTTAGCCCAGCCTGTACCCTCACCAATCCGGGAGCCCTCAGGGGATGTCCGACTGCTGGTTTAGGTCCAATCCTGCAGGCAGTCAGACATCCCTCTCACAATCCGGGACTGCTGGCTCCTAACCACTTGCCTGCCTGATTGCCCCCTAACCGCTTCTGTCTGCCAGCCTTATCACCCCTAACGTCTCCCCTGCCAACCTGATTGACACCTAAACTGCTCCCCTGCTGGCCTGATTGACACCTAACTGCTCCCCTGCAGGCCTGATTGCCCCCAATTGCCCTCCCCTGCCAGCCTAATCTCACCCCCAAATGCCCTCCCCTGCAGGCCTGTTTACCCTCAACAGGCCTCCCCTGCCCACCATCTTGTGACACCATTGGGGTGGCCATCTTGTGATGATGTGGGGGTGGCCATTTTGTGATGATGTGGGGGCAGCCATCTTGTGGTGGCCATCTTGTGACAAATGGGGGTGGCCATATTGTGATGACATGAGGTTGTGAGGGTCAATTTGCATGTTACTTCTTTATTATATAGGATAAGTACATGTTTGTTACCATTTTTACTCTTTATGCCTGTGTTCCTTCCTTGCTTTTTATTTCTTCTTTAGAACAGTCCCTTTAGCATTTCTTGAATTGCTGTCTTGGTGGTAATATACTCCCTTAGGCTTTTATTGTCTGTGAAGCTCCTGATTTCACCTTCAATTTTGGATGGTAGCCTTGCTGGATAGAGTATTCTTGCATTCAGTCCCTTGTTTTGCATCACTTTGTATACTTCATTCCATTCCCTTCTGGCCTGATGTGTTCTGTTGGAAAACAGTTGATAGTCTAATGGGAGATGCCTTGTAGGTAACCTTCCATCTCTCTCTTGCAACCTTTAAGATTCTCTCTTTGCCTTTTACGTTTGCCAGTTTAAATATGATGTGTCTTGGTGTGGGTCTTTTGGGGTTCATCTTGCTTGGAACACTATGTGCTTCTTGTATTTGTGTGCCTTTTTTCTTTCCCAAGTCTGGGAACTTTTCTGTCATTATTTCTTCAAACAGGTTTTCTATTCCTTGAACAACTTTCTCTCCTCCTGGCACACCTATTATGTTGTTTCACTTCAAGTTGTCCCAAACTCCCTTAGACTCTCCTACTATTTTTTAATTTTTTTCCGGTCGTTGCTCTGCTTGGAAGCTTTTTCTACTTTGTCTTCTATCATGCTGTTTAAATCCTCAGGTTCTTCTAGTCTGCTGTTGAAACCTTCCATTGTGTTTTTTATTGCAGATATGTCATTCTTCATTTCCATCTTGATTCTTATTCATGTTGGAGAAATTATCATTCAGCTCCTTAGAATGCTCATTGAGTTGTGTGTATTTGTCATCCAGACATTTGATCACTCTTATAGCCATTACCTTGCATTCCTTCTCTGACAAATTACTTGCCTCCATTTCATTTAGTTCCTTTTCTGGCAATTCCTCCTTTTCTTTCCTTTGGGGGTTGTTTCTTTGTCTCCCCATTTTTTCTGTCTCATTGTATTTGTTTTTATTTCTTATATCCAGCTGCTATGCCACCCAAGATTTTTGTTGTTTTTTGAGGGGGCTGTCCTATGTATTTGGTGATTTGTGTGACCCAGTGTTGTGGTCTCTCAGATCTCCTGAGCTGGATGATCTAGTGGAGTTCCCTAGTGGAGTTATTGGGTTTCCCTGATGTAATTGTGTCTTAAATGTTAGTTTTTCACTGGTCGATGTAGTCTCCTCACAGGTTGTCTGACAATGTGACTCACCCCCAGCCTCACTGTGCAAGCTGTTGTGGATATGCTCATGGATCTGGTTCTTGTGGCAGGGGTTTCCTGAGGTATGACTTGCATGTGTCTCACCATGGGGTCCCAAAGCCCACTGCAGGGTGGTGGGGATCCCAGGGATTGTGGCTGAGAGAGTGAAACTCTGGCTGGTGTGGTGTGACTGTTACCTAAGTGATGTCACTTTGTGAATCCCTGCAGAGATTCTGGAACCCATTTCCAGGAAGGCAGGTGTCCTGGAGTCTGTGGGTGAGGCAGCAGGACTCTGGCTGGGGTGATTTAACTCTGTGAATCACAGGGAGAGGGGTCCAGGAGCCAAAAGCTGGGGAAGTGGGAGTTGTGGGGTCTGAGTCTGAAGTAGCACAACCAAGGGGGTCCAGGACCTAGAGGCTGGGAAGGTGGAGGTCACTGGGTCTGTGGCTGAAGGAGCATGCATTTGGCCTAACAGGTATGCACTTTGGGGCTCACTGAGGGGTACAGGAGCCAGTAGCCAGGAGGTGCTAGTTGTGCATAGGTCTGTGGCTGAAGCGGCATGGGCTTGTCAGGAGAGGCAGGCACTCTGAGACTCACCAGAGGTCCAGGAGCCAAGGTGTGAGTTTCACGGGGTCTGTGGCTGAAGCAGCAGGTTTGGAGACACACTGAGAGGAATAGGACCTAAGGCAGGGGTTGCCAGGGGTCTGTGGCTGAAACATCAGGCTTGGCAGAAGAGGTGTGCACCCTGAGACTCAACTAGGGGTCCAAGGGCCGAGGCAAAAATCATGTGGGTCCTGTGGCTGAAGCAGCGTGGGCTTGGTAGGGGAGGGGGGTTCACACTCTACCATTCACAGACTGTGGAGTCCCGGGGTCTGTCGGTCTGCAGATGAGGTGGAAGGTCTTTTGGTGGGAGTGGCTACAGGGTCCAGGACAGTGTCTGAGGTCAGTCTGGGTGGTGGTGAGGTTGGGCTCCTAGTCAAAGCAGCTCTCCCCTTTAAGATGGTGTGCTTTCTATGTCAGATCTGGCCTTCCCAGGAGTGATTACAGTGGTAACAGTGGCTCCCCATCCAGGAGACCCAGTCTACTAGCCCCTGATATTCCTGTAGGATCGCACTGTCCCTCCCTCACACACACACATACCATGCACATCCACACAGTCAGCTTTCACTCCCTCCCTCACTCAAACTCTCTCCCTCACTGCTTTCCTGCTGACTGCCATCTTAAATCTCCCTGGGATGTGTTTTTTTTTTTGTTTTTTTTTTTAGTTTCTCTTTGTGTGAGTTCATTATTAACATTAAAAATGTCATAGATTCCTGGGTGTTAATTTTGTATCCTGCTACATTGCTAAATACATTTATTAAATCTATAGGTTTTTGATGGAGTCTTTAGGACATTCTATGTACAATATCACATCATCTGCAAATAATGACAGTGTTAACTTCTTCTTTTCCAATTTGGATAATGTTTATTTCTTCTTCTTGTCTAATCACTATGGCTAACACTTCCAATACTATGTTGAACAGGAGTGGTGAAAGTGGGCATCCTGTCTTGTTTCTATTCTTATGGGAAATGGTTTTAGTATTTTCCCATTGAGTATGATGTTGGCTACAGGTTTGTCATATAAGACTTTTATTAGGTTGAGATACTATACCTTTATTCCCATTTCATTGAGATTTTTTTATCAAAATAGGGTGTTGTATTTTGTTAAATCAATTGATAAGATAATGTGGTTTTTGTCTTTCAATTTGTTTATTTGGTGTATCACATTTATTGATTTGTGGATATTATACCAGCCTTGCATTCCTGGAATAAATCACACTTGGTCATGGATAATGATCTTTTTATTTTTTACTTTTTATTTTTTTAATTTAAAATCTTTATTGTTTAAAGTATTACATGAGTCTCCTTTTCTCCCCATTAACCTCCCAGGCCACTGCCACACCCGACTGTCAGTGTCCATTGATTATGCTTATATGCAAGCATACAAGTCCTTTGGTTGATCCCTATCTGCCTTCCCTCATGGGTTGGACAATCTGTTCAATGCTTCTGCTTCTATTTTTGTTCATCCATTTATGTTTTTCATTATATTCCACAAATTAGTGAGATCATGTGATATTTACCTTTCTCTAGCTGGCTTATTCTGCTTAGCATAAAGCTCTCCAGCTCCATCCATGATGTTTCAAATGATAGGAGTTCCTTCCTTTTTACAGCAGCATAGTATTCCATTATGCAGATGTACCACAGTTTTCTAATTCAACCATCTCCTGATGGGCACTTACGCTGTTTCCAAATCTTAGCTATTATAAATTGTGTTGCTATGAACATAGGGGTGCATATAGCCTTTCTGATTGGTGTTTCTTTTTTCTTGAGATATATCCCTAGAACTGGGGTTACTGGGTCAAATAAAAGTTTCATGTTTAATTTTTTTGAGGAAACTCCATACTCTTTTCCACAGTGGCTGCACCAGTCTGCATTCCAACCAGTAGTGCAAGAGGATTCCTTTTTCTCCACATCCTCGCCAGCACTTATCATTTGTTGAATTGTTAATGATAGCCATTCTGACAGGTGTGAGATGGTATCTCATTGATGTTTTGGTTTGCATCTCTCAGATTATTAGTGACTTTGAGCATGTTTTCATATGTCTCTTGGATTTCTGAATGTCCTCTTTTGAAAAGCGTCTATTTAGGTCTTTTGCCCATTTTTTGATTGGCTTGTGTGTCTTCATTTTGTTAAGTTGTATGAGTTTCCTATAAATTTTGGAGATTAAACTCTTATTGGAGATAACATTGGCAAATATGTTCTCCCATTCAGTGGGCTCTCTTGTTGTTTTGTTGATGGTTTCTTTTGCTGTGCAGAAGCTTTTTATTTTGATGTAGTCCCATTTGTTTATTTTCTTCTTAGTTTACATTGTCCTAGGAGATGTATCAGTAAAGATATTGCTACAACATATGTCTGCTATTTGTTGCCTATGGCTTCTTCTAAGATTTTTATGGTTTCCCGTGATATGTTTAAGTCCTTTATCTAGTTTGAGTTTATCTTTTTGTATGATGTAAGTTAGTGGTCTAGTTTCATTTTCTTTTTTTTTTTATCTATCTGTCCAATTTTCCCAACACCATTTATTGAAGAGACTATCTTGACTCCATTCTATGCTCTAGCCTATTATGTGAAATATTAATTGAGCATAATGGCTTGGGTTGATTTCTGGGTTCTCTGTTCTGTTCTATTGATCTATATGTCTGTTCTTGTGCCAGTACCAGGGAGTTTTGAGGACAGTGGCTTTGTAATACAGCTTGATATCTGCTATTGAGATCCCACCTAGTTGGTTCTTCTTTCTCAGGATCCCTGCAGCTATTCGGGGTATTTTTTTTTTTTTATTCCAGATGATTTTTTGGAGAGTTTGTGCTAGGTTTTGAAATATGCCATTGGTATTGTAATGGGAATTGCTTTGAATCTATAGGTTGCTCTGGGTAGTGTGAACATTATTATGATGTTGATTCTACCAATCCATGAACACGGTATATTCCTCCACTTGTTTATGTCTTCCTCTAGCTCTTTTTTCAGCGTCCTGTAATTTTCTAAGTATGGGTTCTTTACTTCCTTGGTTAAGTTTATTCCTAGGTATCTTCTTATTATTTTTTTGGCAGTGGTAAATGGGATTGCTTTTTGAGTTTCTCTTTCTGTGAGTTCATTATTGGTGTATAAAAATGCTGTAGATTTATGGGTGTTAATTTTGTATTCTGCTACATTGTTGAATTTATTTATTAAGTCTAATATTAGATTTTGATGGAGTTTTCAGGGTTTTCTATGTACAGTGTCATGTCATCTGCGAATAATGACAATTTTGCTTCTTCTTTTCCAATTTGGATGCCTTTAATTTCTTGTTGTCTGATTGCTATGACTAGCAATTCCAGTACTATGTCAAACAGGAGTGGTGAAAGTGGGCATCCCTGTCTTGTTACTGTTTTTAGAGGAAATGGTTTTAGTATTTTCCCATTGAGTATGATGTTGGCTATAGGTTTGTCATTTAAGGCTTTTATTATGTTGAGGTACAATCCTTCTATTCCCGCTTTGCTGAAAGTTTTAACAGGATAGGGTGTTGGATTTTGTCAAATGCCTTTTCTGCATCAGTTGATATGATTATGTGATTTTTGTTTCTCAATTTTTTATGTGATGTATCACATTTATTGATTTGTGGATATTGTACCAGCCTGCATCCCTGGAGTAAACCTCACTTGGTCATGGTGTATGATCTTTTTAATGTAATGCTGGATACAATTTGCTACAATTTTGTTGAGGATTTTAGCTTCTATATTCATGAGGAATATTGGCCCGTACGTCTCTTTCTTTTTTATGTCTTTATCTGCCGTGGGATTAGGGTAAAGCTGGCTTCATTGAAAGAGCTTGGAAGTGTTCCTTTCTCTTGAAATTTTTTGAATATTCTGAAAAAGGTAAGTTTTAGTTCTTCTTTGAATGTTTGGTAAAAGTCCCCTTTGAAGCAATTCAATCCAGGGCTTTTGTTTGCTGGAAGTTTTTTGATTACTATTTCAATTTCATCAGTAGTTACCAGCCTATTCAGATTCTTTATTTTTCCTGATTGAGTTTTGGAAGCCTGTATTTTTCTAGGAAAATGTCCATTTCATCAAGGTTTTCCAGTTTGTTGGAGTAGAGTTTTTTGTAGTATTTTTTTTACAACCTTTGTATGTCTGTGGGGTCTGTTGTTACTTCACCTCTTTCATTTCTGATTTTGTTTATTTGGATCCTCTCTCTTTGCTTCTTGGTGAGCCTGGCTAGAGGTTCATCAATCTTGTTTATCCTTCCCAAGAACCAACTCTTGGTTTTATTGTTCTTTTGTTTTTTTCTTTGGTCTCTATGTCATTTATTTCTGCTCTAATCTTTATTATTTCTTTCTTCTGCTTACTCTGAGCTTTTCTTGTTGCTCTCTTTCTAATTTTTTAAGTTGCAGGGTTAGATAATTTAATACCATTTTTTTCTTGTTTCTTGAGGTAGACCTGTAGAGCTGTGAACTTCCCTCTCAGGACTGCTTTCACTGTGTCCCATATATTTGGATTGTTGTGAATTTCATTGTCATTTGTTTCCAGGATACTTTTAATTTATTCTTTGATCTCTTTGGTAATCCAATCATTATTTAATAGCATGATATTTAGCTTCCAAGTGTTTAGGTTTTTTTTCCATTGTTTTTATTGTAGTTGATTTCTAGTTTTATATCATTGTGATCTGAGAAAATGCTTAATATGATTTCTATCTTCTTGAATTTGACAAGACTTTGCCTGTGTCTTAATATGTAGTCTACCTTTGAAAGTGTCCCATGTGTACTTGAGAAGAATGTATATTCTGTAGCTTTGGGTTGAAATGTTCTGCAGATGTCAATTAGCTCTATCTGATCTAGTGAGTCATTTAGGATTGTTGTTTATTTGCTGATTTTTTGTTTAGAGAATTTTTCCAGTGGCATCAATGGGATATTAAAGTTCCCCTCTCTGATTGTATTGCTGTCAGTCTCTCCCTTTATATTTTCCAGACTTTTTTTATGTACATGGGTGCTTCATTATTGGATTCATATATGTTTACCATAGTTATATCCTCTTGTTGAATTGTTGCCTTTAGTATTATGAAGTGGCCATCCTTATCTCCTGTTTGGTCTTCATTAGAGGTCCTTTTTGTCAGATATAAGTATTGCTACCCCAGCTTTTTTCTCATTTCCATTTGCCTAAAGAGATTTTTTTCCATCTCTTTACTATCAGCTGGTGTATATCCTTTGTTCTGAGGTGGGTCTCTTGTAGACAGCAAATATATGGGTCTTTTTTTCTTATCCATTCAGCCACCCTATATCTTTTGAATGGAGCATTTAATACAATTACTTTTAAAGTTATTATTGGTAGGTACTTGTTTGTCGCCATTTTTATTTTTATGCCTGTGTTCCTTTTTCCCTTTCTATTTCTTCTTTTCATAACAGTCCTTCTATCATTTTTTGTACTGCTGTTTTGGTGGTAATATACTACCTTAGTCTTTTTTGTCTGTGAAGCTCCTGATTTCACCTTCAATTTTGAATGATAGCTTTGCTGGGTATAGTATTCTTGGATCCAGTCCTTTGCTTTGCATCACTTTGTATATTTCATTCCATTCTCTTCTGGCCTGATGTGTTTCTGTTGAGAAATCAGTTGATAGTCTGATGGGAGATCCCTTGTAGGTAACTTTCTGTCTCTCTGTTGCAGCCTTTAAAATTCTTACTTTGTCATTGATGTTTGCCAATTTAATTATGATGTGTCTTGGTGTCAGTTTTTGGGGGTTCATCTTGTTTGTGACTCTTTGTGCTTCTTGGACTTGTATGGGTTTTTTCTTCCCAACCTCAGGGAAGTTTTCTGTCATTATTTCTTCAAACAGGTTTTCTGTTCCTTGCTCTGCTTCCTCTCCTTCTGGCACTCCTATTATGTGGATGTTGTTTCCTTTCATGTTGTCCCAAATCTCCCTTAGGCTCTCCTCCTGCTTTTTAAGTTTTTTCTCCAATTGATATTCAGATTGGGTGTGCTTTTATGCCCTAGCTTGGGCAGTTCTTCAGGCTGCCCTCTCTGGGATCAGCCTCTTGTGGCTGTGGACTTAGATCAAGAATCCCCTGCTGCCAGTAGCCCTGTGACAGTAAGATGTTACACCTGTCCCCAAGGGACACAGACTTGGTGCCATGTGGCTTCCTTCTGACCCTCTCGATAAGTCAAGCACAGTGCTAGACATCCTGGGAGACTCAAAGCAAAAAGGATATAATTTCTTTCTCAAAGGTAATTATTTACAATTTATCCATACAAGCAAAACACACTCATGAACTAATGTTGAAATAAAGCAAGGTGATATTTCAATAGGGCATGGTGCTAAGCTTAGAGGATTCAATGGATAAAAGGCCTAGAACTCTGACATTGAGAACTTACTTATAACCGAGTTGGGAAGTCACAGTAGGGATGTGTATTGTGTATTCAATGTGTATGAGGTCTTGATAAATAATGTAGTGGTAGGATGATCAACCACAGCCACTACCAGGGACTGCAGTGTTTCCTGAAATGTGGGGTTCCTAGTCCTAAAACTGGGACAATCCTGTATAAACCAGGGTGAGCTGATAACTGGAAAGTGGATCAAGCACAAACTAGAATATGGATGGCTTAAGAATATACCAAAGATCTCCTACAACTGCCTCTATGAACACATTCAAGTTATCTAAAATTGCTCTTTGTATTTTTCTTCTTAACTGGAGATAGTTTTATTATAGATTACAGAGAGTGTATTAAGACACATAGATCACAGTAGAGCCATTATGATTATTGTAGGTTTTATGTCCTAAAGCAGTGCTTTAGACAGTAAAGTCTCAATGGATTTCAGATAAGGGAAATAGTCACTGTAGTTTCAGATAGGATAGAAAAGGTTCTTAAGTTAAGTGACCATATCATTTATCTTCCAAGCTGTGACAATTTTGAATGACAAAGAGTGTACTCTTATGAAGCATGTGTAACAAGGGATATAAACTGTGTGTGTTCCAGACTATGCAGAAAGTATGGTCAGAAAAAAAAAGCACAAAACCTTATTTAAGAGTTGAATGAAAAATGGAAATTAAATGACAGAAATGTCATGAGATTCAAAAGCCAGGAGCCCTGTTGTATTTTCATGAACTATGATAAATCCTTATTAAAGGACTCTTTTGAAAGCATAATTGATGATAAGGATAGAGGTTGAAAGAGGACTGGATTAGAGTATGGAATATTTTAAATATCAAATTAATAACTTTTGTTCTCCTAAACATAAGTAGCCATTAAATATATTTCAGTGAAACAGCAAAATTAAAAAGTACTAATAATATGACAGATTGGAATGGAGAAAAATTAAAGAATCTAAATGGGTAGATACTGAAAGCAGTGTTCAGATATGAGGTGATGTGGGGAAGGTCTGGGCCAGAAGATTAATGTTTAAAATAAGAAATAGTTGGAAGAAAATTTGATAGGGCTTAATCATGACTAATCATTGGAAAGTAAGAGGGAACTGAACATGATTTCATGGGTGGAAAGCTATTTAAATGAGAAAGAACAAACTGATACTGGTGACAAAAAACTGATAATATATTACATGTCACATAATTTTCAAATGAATCACACAAGAATAATAAAATACAGAATATATTGATTTTTTGTTAATTTGCTTTCACTGAAAAGTATTCAGCAGGTAAGAATATTATCATAGATGAACATGTTTTGACGAGATGCATCTCTAGACCTTGACTTTGCAATCTATTTTGTATGACACTTGGAGAAGTGAGTTAATGGCAGGGTCAGGCCTGGAAATCCAGTTGACCAGGAGTGGTCGAGGCCATATATCACACGTAGCAAATCCAGATAAGAAGGAGGAAGCCAAGTTTATTTATTGATTCAAGTAGGAAAGGAAGACTAGAATTCAATATCTGGTAAGTCAGGTAATAAAAGTGAAGAACCTAATTCAAGGACATAAGACAATCTGGGCCAAGAGTGAAAAGATGTGGGAAGGAGGTATGAGTGGGAACAGGGAACATAAAGGTTTAATAAAAAGGAATTTGAAAATTGAGAATCAATGGATGCAGAAGTTCTCTGCCCTCCCTTTTCTTTTGAGAAAGGTGCCTCCATCCAGGCCCCCTCAGGCACCCAAACACCAATTCCAGGGAGTGAAGAGCAACTCTTACCATTGAAGACAGAGGAATTGACACCAAGATGAGTTTGCATTAGACAGACCTTAGTAAAATAATCCTTATTTTCCATATTTATTTCATAGTCACTTGCCTAAAACTTATCATCCCTTGAAGTCCAAAACCCTTTTCTTTTGTTGAAAGGGTATACAAGCTCCTGAGTTTGACTACTTTTTTGAATTTCACTTTTTTTCTTTGAACTCTTGTGCATGCAAAAATTAATAAGCCCTAGCTGGTTTGGCTCAGTGGATGGAGCATTGGCCTGCGGATTGAAGGGTCCCGGGTTTGATTCCAGTCAAGGGCACATGCCCAGGTTGCAGGCTTGATCCCCAGTAAGGATCATGCAGGAAGCAGTCAGTCAATGATTCTCTTTCATCAGTGATGTCTCTCTCTCTCTCTCTCTCTCTCTCTCTCTCTCTCTCTCTCTCTCTCTCTCCCTTCCTCTCTGAAATATATATATTTTAAATTAATAAAATTTGGGGAGTGGTGGTGTTTCCTATTAACCTGTCTTTGGTTGGTTTAATTTGCAATCTCCTGGTATGAAAGTGAGAGAGGAGAGGAAATGTCTTCCTCCTTAACACTCATTTTAACCCTGAGAAAACTGAGGAAATTGCAAATTATCTAACAGCAAATATCTTTCCCTTTCCAATATAATTTACTGGAGCTCCTTCATATTATACTTCCTTTCAGAGGCAGTAAATGCTTTCAGAGAATGAATGTCCTTGAGGTCACAGAAGACAAGAAATGCATCATGCTTGGTGGGAGGGAAGGGCCTTAAGAACAAGGCAGTTTCTAACTCTGGCAGGATTATTCCAAAGCAATTTGTCACATAATTTCTCCATAGGTAAAATATCTGAGGATCAACAAACTGGCTGAGAAGGAGGTAAATGAATCTTCCCATTCTTTAAAATAAAATAAAATACTACCTTAATTGTGTCTTTCCCCTTATCTAGTACTACATTGTTGTGATACACACAAACAGCAATATCACATCTTCAACTCTTAGATAAGCTAGATATAAAGTAATACGGAAGTAAGGATTCATAATGAAACATGTTAAAATATAATCCCATTCTACTCACCTTCCTGGCAAATATACATAAATTTCAAAGGAATTTATGACCAGTGACAGTCTCTACAAAACAATGTAGGAATCAAGTAAGCAGAAGCTGGAAAATGCCCCTCAGGGTATAATTGATAAGATGATGACAAAGGAAAAAAACTATAAGTGTGAAGTTAAAACCAAAACTTCTTAACAAAAATGCAGAGGCTTCTGCTATCCCACAAGATCTATCTTGAGAACTATTAGTGTTTGGCGAGAACCAGAGAATAACTGTTGTTGTTTCCTTATTCTTGACAGTTTTAAAGAAAAATTTCTCCTGGGAGTGATTTGTTTTCTGCTTAAAAGTTTCTTCTAAATCTTAGCTATGGTGAATTGTGCTGCTATGAACATAGGTGTACATATATCCTTTCTGATTGGTGTTTTTAGTTTCTTGGGATATATTCCTAGAAGTGGAATTACTGGGTCAAATGGGAGTTCCATTTTTAGTTTTTTGAGGAAACTCCATACTGTTCTCCACAGTGTCTGCACCAGTCTGCATTCCCACCAGCAGTGCACGAGGCTTCCCCTTTCTCCACATATTTGCCAGCACTTGTCATTTGTTGATTTGTTGGTAATAGCCATTCTGACAGGAGAGAGATGGTACCGCATTGTCGTTTTGATTTGCATCTCTCAGATGATTAGTACTTTGAGCATGTTTTCATATGTCTCTTTGGAAACAGCCTAAGTGCCCATCAGTAGATAAGTGGATTAAAAAACTTTCGTACATTTATACAATGGAATACTACGCTGTGGTAAAAAAGAAGGAATTCTTACCATTTGCAGCAGCATGGATGGATCTGGAGAGCATTATGCTAAGTGAAGTAACCCAGTTAGAGAGAAACAAATATCACATGATCTCACTCATTTATGGACTATAATGAACAACATAAACTAATTAACACAAACAGATCCAGAGACAGAGAAGCATCGATAAGACTGTCAAACTCCAGAGGGAAGGTAGGGGAGGGTGGGGGTAAGAGGAAACCAAAGGACTTGTATGCATGCATATAAGCCTAACTAATGGACACAGACAACAGGGGAGTGAGGACATGAGTTGGGGAGGTCAGGGGTTATGGTGGGATAAGGACACATATGTAATATCTTAATCAATAAAGAGATTAAAAAAAAAGTTTCTTCTAAATTTAAACTATTTCAAGAAACTTTGTTGGTATTTCCTTGAACTTTGAAAATGGATTTTTCAATTCTGTTTACTTAATTGCTTCAGTAGATTATCAGAACTCAAATTCAAATGTTTAAAAACATCACTGTAGATGAAACACATTCAGGAAAATAAATGTTGCAAAGATTATATGCCATACCAGTAAATGAAGGGCCATGGTAGTCGCTGAATTGGACAACTGCCATTTTCAGTATTAAAGCTGTTAGCATAGGCAGCGAGGAGTTAACAAAAGAGAAGGGATCTAGACTGGCTGGGCCTAATTGAGTCTGGAAGTTACATTTAAACAGGCTTAAGTCTAGAAATTACAGTTTCAAACACTCCAGAGGATAGCTGAATCCCTGCCAAGAAGATTAACACTATTCTGGCCCCTGTGAAGGTAGGAAGGACCAGCTTTTCAATCTCCTTTGGAGTCAGCCAACCCAGTAGCCAGAATAATGGGAAGGAGGAATATAAATATAAATATAAATATAAATATAAATATAAATATAAATATAAATATAAATATAAATATAAATATAAATAAATATAAATATAAATATAAATATAAATATAAATATAAATATAAATATAAATATAAATATAAATATAAATATAAATATAAATATAAATATAAATATAAATATAAATATAAATATAAATATAAATATAAATATAAATATAAATATAAATATAAATATAAATATAAATATAAATATAAATATAAATATAAATATAAATATAAATATAAATATAAATATAAATATAAATATAAATATAAATATAAATAATATAAAATGACCAAATGACTGGAACAACTGGTCGCTATGACACGCACTGACCACCAAGGGGCAGATGCTCAATGCAGGAGCTTCCCCTTGGTGGTCAGTACACTCCCACAGCAGGAGTGCTGCTCAGCTGACCAACCCATCCCAGAGGCCTACCAGCCTAGCAGCAGCCACTCACACCCTCAGTAGTCTTGCAGGTCCAATCTCCAGAGAACGTGCCAGGCACCAATGAACCAGCGCTGCTGGCACAATCTTGACCTCATGCACCACGGCCACTTCCCCTCCCTAGATGTTCCTCAAGGAAGTAAGGATATAAAAGCAGCCGCCAGGTGGCTCCCAACAACCAGTGTGAACATCAACAAGACAGATTCCCATCCCAGGCTGGCAAGGGCTTCCTACCACTCACCAGGAGGGATGATCGCATCCCAGCCCCACCTCCACCCCTCTTGGGACCCCACCATTGCAAGAATTTGCGCACTGGGCCTCTAGTAAACAATAAAGGGGAGGAGAGGGAGAAAATGGCGACCAGCAGGGAGGTAGGGAGGGAGAGAGTGTGAGAGAGCAAGGAAGTGATAGAGGAGTGTGTGGACTTGTGTAGTGTGTGTGTACGAGCCAGGGACAGTTAGATTCTGCAGGTCTTCTAAGGGGCTGCTAAACCAGGAAGTCTTAGGCGGCGGAGTCCCGCTCCCTGTGCGGACACTCCTGGGCAGACAGCACAGGCACGGCGACCACACCATCTTGGGAAACAGAGCTGCTTGAGACTAGGATCCTGGCCTCAGCACCACCCAGTCTGATCTCAGACAGAGACCTGTGACCACAGCTACAGACCTGCGGACACCAAAAATTCAGAAATCCCCACGGCAGATCCGTGAGTAACAGAGCCTATCCCCCCTTCCCGCAGGCTTGCGGGCAGCACCAGAGTAACTAACTGGTAGACCCATCCCCCTTGCCGAGGCCTCAGCGCTCCAGGAACTATAGCCTGGAAGTGCGCGAGCACCTTGGAACTGATCCCACATAGGGCTGGGTTCAGGAGTCTTGGGCTGGGAGCAATCCTGGAACTTGTCCTACACACACTGCCTGCCACAGGAGCCCTGGGCTGGGAGCAAACGCGCGAACACCGGGAACTGATCCTACCTGCACTATTGGCTTCGGAACCCTGGGCTGGGAGCAATCTCACGAACACCAGGAATTTGCCCGGCGTATCACAGGCCCAGGGACCCCAATTCTCTGGGCAAGAGGCAGAACCAAGCACCAGTGACTTGACTGTGTTTCTTATCACCTGCGCCTGAGATCCTGATTCACTGTGCATTCATACTAAGAGCCAGTGACTCCAATTCCTGGTGCAAGGCCACACAGGGACCCTGATTCTCAAGGCAAGGTCGCGCGAAGCAACAGAGACTCTGATACAGGATTCTTGGGGAACTCTGACTCCTGGCGCATTCTAGGGGGCTCTGGTTTTCAACACGCTTCAGGGGTCTCTGTTTCAGCATGGTGTAGGCAGGGTCCCTGATTCTAAGGGCGCGTACGAGGCCACATTGAGCGCTGACAACACTGACTCTGAGCGAGCCTGGTTCCCACAAACCCACAACAACCACACATCTTAGTGGCAGAGCTCTTCAGTGACACTAGGGTGGCGGGAGGCTCCCACTGCACATGGCCCAGGCCCATGCAACTCGACGTTTGAACCATCGGGAGATAATCAGAATGAAGAGATGACACAACACCCAGAGAAAAGACAATGAGGAGTCACCAAGAAAGGACATTAATGAAGTTGAAGCATGCAACATGACAGAAAAAGAATTCAGAATAATGGTTGTACAATTCATTCACTGGATGGATGAGAAAATCAACAACCTATGCAAGAATCAGGAAGAAATGAAAAGTGATATAGCTACAATCAAAAACACCATGGGAAGTTTCAACAGCAGACTAGAAGAAGCAGAGGACTGAATTAGTGAATTAGAAGATAAGGCAGAGAAACAAGCTCAATCTGAACTGCAACTGGAGAAAAAAATTAAAAAGCAGGAGGAGAGCCTAAGGGAGCTTCGGGACAACATGAAACGAAGTAACATACGCATAATAGGGCTGCAAGAAGGACAAGAAGAGCAGCAAGGATTAGAAAATCTATTTGAAGAAATAATGTCAGAAAACTTACCGGATATGGGGAAGAAAAAAGTTACACAAGTACAGAGAGTCCCAGGAAAGATGAACCCCAATAGACCCACACCAAGACATGTCATAATAACGATGGCAAATGTAGAAGACAAAGAGAGAATCTTAAAGGCTGCAAGAGAGAAACAGAGAGTTACCTACAAAGGATCCCCCATCAGATTATCAAATGACTTCTCAACAGAAACACATCAGGCCAGAAAAGAATGGACAGAAATTTATAAAGTGATGCAAAGCAAGGGACTGAATCCAAGAATACTCTATCCAGCAAGGCTATCATTCAAAATTGAAGGGGAAATAAGAAGCTTCACAGACAAAAAAAGGCTAAGGGAGTTTATCACCACCAAGCCAGCAATGCAAGAAATGTTAAAGGGACTGGTGTAAAAAGAAGAACTAAAAAGCCCAGAAAGAAAACAGCCACACACAAAAAAATAGAAATGGCTACAAACAAGTACCTTTCAATAATAACTTTAAATGTAAATGGACTAAATGGCCCAATCAAAAGACATCGAGTGGCTGAATGGATAAAAAACCATGAATGATATATTTGATGTCTACAAGAGACACACCTCATTAGAAGGGACTCACACAGACTGAAAGTAAAGGGATGGAAAAATATCTTTCAGGCAAATGGAAATGAAAAAAAAGCTGGGGTAGCAATACTTATATCATACAAAATAGACCTCAAAGTGAAGGCCATAACAAGAGATAAGGAGGCCACTTCATAATACTAAAGGGATCAATACAACAAGAGGATATAACCCTGATAAACATATATGCACCCAATGCAGGAGCACCCACATACATAAGAAAACTCCTGGAAGATATCAGGGGAGAGATCGACAATAATACAATCATAGTAGGGGACTTTAATACACCACTGACATCACTGGATAAATCCGCTAGACAAAAACTCAGCAAAGAAACAGCAATCCTAAATGACTCACTAGATCAGATGGACTTAATTGACATCTTCAGAACACTTCACACCAAAGCCACAAAATATACGTTCTCAAGTGCTCATGGGACATCTTCAAAAATAGACCACATATTGGGTCACAAACAAAGTCTCCCCAGATTCAAGAAGATTGAAATCATACCAAGCATCTTCTCAGACCACGATGGCATAATATTAGAAATAAACTACAATAAAAACAACTCAAAATACTCAAACACTGGGAAGCTGAATAGCATGTTATTAAATATTGATTGGGTTACCAATGAGATCAAAGAAGAAATTAAAAACATCCTGGAAACTAATGACAATGAAAACACAACAATCCAAAACCTTTGGGGCACAATGAAAGCAGTCCTGAGAGGGAAGTTTATAGCTCTACAGGCCTATCTCAACAAAAAAGAAAAAATGGTAGTAAATCATCTAACTCTACAACTCAAATAATTAGAAAGAGAGCAACAAGAAAAGCCCAAAGTGAGCAGAAGGAAGGAGATAATAAGGATTAGAGCCGAAATAAATAACATACAGACCAAAAAAACAATACAGAAAATCAATGAAACAAAGAGCTGGTCCTTTGAAAGGATAAACAAGATTGACAAACCTCTAGCCAGGCTCACCAAGAGGCAGGGAGAAAGGACCCAAATCAACAAAATCAGAAATGATAGAGGTGAAATAACAACAGATCCCACAGAAATACAAATGATTGTTAATAAATACTATGGACAACTCTACTCCAACAAACTAGACAACCTGGAGGAAATGGACATATTCCTAGAAAAATACAACATTTCAAATCAATCAGGATGAATCTAAAAATCTCAATAGGCCAATAAGAAATTGAAACAGTCATCAAAAAGCTTCCAGCAAACAAAAGCCCAGGACCAAACAGCTTCACAGGGGAGTTTTACCAAACAATCGAGGAAGAACTAAAACCTATCCTCCTCAGACTACTACAAAAAATCCTAGAGGAAGGAACACTTCCAAGCTCATTCTATGAAGCCAGCATCACCCTAATACCAAAACCAGGTAAATTCAACACAATGAAAGAGAATTACAGGCCAATATCCCTCATGAACATAGATGCCAAAATCCTCAACAAAATCTTAGCAAATCGGATCCAGCAGTACATCAGAAAGATCATACACCATGACCAAGTAGGATATATCCCAGGGTTTCAAGGATGGTACAATATCCGCAAATCAATAAACGTGATATATCACATAAACAAATGGAAACAAAAACACCACATAGTCATATCAATTGATGCAGAAAAAGCATTTGACAAAATTCAACACCCATTTTTGATAAAAACTCTCAGCAAGGTGGGAATTGAAGGATCATACCTCAACATAATAAAAGCCATATATGACAAACCCACAGCCAACATCATACTCAATGGACAAAAACTAACACCATTTCCCCTAAGAACAGGAACAAGACAGGGATGCCCACTCTCACCACTCCTGTTCGACATAGTACTGGAAGTATTAGCCATTGCAATTAGACAAGAAGAAGAAATAAAAGGCATCCAAATTGGAAAAGAAGAAGTAAAACTGCCCTTTTTTGCAGATGACATGATATTATACTTAGAAAACCCTAAAGACTCCATCAATAAACTATTATACTTAATAAAAGAATTTGGCAATGTAGCAGGATACAAAATTAATGCCAAGAAATCTATGGCATTTCTATACACCAATAGTGAATGTGCAGAAAGAGAGACTAAAAAAGAAATCCTATTTACCATAGCGCCAAAAAAATTAAGCTACCTAGGAATAAACTTAACTAAAGTGGTAAAAGACCTCTACTCAGAAAAGTACAGGACGTTGAAAAAAGAGATAGAGGAAGACATAAAGAGACGGAAGAACATACCATGTTCTTGGATTGGTAGAATCAACATCATTAAAATGTCCATACTGCCCAAAGCAATCTATAAATACAACGCACTTCCCATTAAAATACCCATGGCATATTTCACAGACCTAGAACGAACTCTCCAAAAATTCATCTGGAATAAAAAACAACCCCGAATAGCTGCAGCGATCCTGAGAAAGAACAAAGTAGGTGGGATCTCAATACCAGATATCAAGCTGTATTACAAAGCCACTGTTCTCAAAACTGCCTGGTACTGGCACAAGAACAGACATATAGATCAATGGAATAGAATAGAGAGCCCAGAAATCAGCTCCAACCAATACGCTCAATTAATATTTGACAAAGGAGGCAAGAACATACAATGGAGTCAAGACAGTCTTTTCAATAAATGGTGTTGGGAAAATTGGACAGATACATGCAAGAAAATGAAACTAGACCACCAACTTACACCATACACAAAAATAAACTCAAAATGGATAAAGGACTTAAATATACGATGGGAAACCATACAAATACTAGAAGAATCCAAAGGCAACAAAATCTCAGACATATGCCGAAGCAATTTCTTCACCGATACAGATACTAGGGCATTGGAAACTAAAGAGAAAATAAACAAATGGGACTACATCTTAATAGAAAGTTTCTGCATAGCAAAAGAAACCCTCAACAAAACAACAAGAAAGCCCACTGTGTGGGAGAACATATTTGCCAATGCTATCACTGATAAGGGTTTAACCTCCAACATTTATAGGGAACACATACAACTCAACAAAAGGAAGATAAACAATCCAATCAAAAAATGTGCAAAGGACCTAAATAGACACCTTTTAAAAGTGGACATTCAGAAAGCCAAGAGACATATGAAAACATGCTCAAAGTCACTAATCATTTGAGAGATGCAAATCAAAACAACAATGAGGTACCATCTCACACTTGTCAGAATGGCTATCATCAACAATTCAACAAATGACAAGTGCTGGAGAGGATATGGAGAAAAAGGAACACTTGTGCACTGCTGGTGGGAATGCAGACTGGTGCAGCCACTATGGAAGACAGTATGGAGTTTCCTCAAAAAACTAAAAATGGAACTCCCATTTGACCCTGTGATCCCACTTCTAGGAATATATCCCAAGAAACCAGAAACACCAGTCAGAAAGGATATATGCACCCCTATGTTCATAGCAGCACAATTGACCATAGCTAAGATCTGGAAATAGCCTAAGTGCCCATCTGTAGATGAATGGATTAGAAAACTGTGGTACATCTACATGATGGAATACTATGCTGCTGTAAAAAAGAAGGAATTCTTACCATTTGCAACAGCATGGATTGAACTGGAGAGCATTATGCTAAGTGAAATAAGCCAGTCAATGAAGGAAATATACCACATGATCTCACTCATTTCTGGATAATAAAGACCATTTTATAAACTTATGAACAAAAATAGATACAGAGGCAGAGCTGCCTCGAACAGACTGTCAAACTACAGCAGGAAGGCCGGGAGGGTGGGAGGGCAGGAGGGGGGGGGGGTTAAGAGATTAACCGAAGGACTTGTATGCATGCATATAAGCATAACCAATGGACATAAGACACTGGGGGGTAGGGTAGGCCAGGAGATTGTCAAGGGCGAGGGAAAGAAAAGGAGCCGTATTTAATACTCTTTGTAATACTTTAAGCAATAAAAAAAAAAAGAAAAAAAAACAATAAAGGGGAAATTCCTTTTCTAGGCACATGTGCAGTGAAAGCCAAGATGGCAACATAAAGGAGCAGAGTCTAGCCTGAAAAATCTGGAAAAAAGACCAGATTGGATAGTGGGAGGATGCAGCACAAACGGTATAAGGATTAAGAGATTGGTTAGTTTGAAAGAAAACCACTCTCTCCCAAGCTCAAGGTAATATAGTCAAAGCTTAATAAAAGCCAGTGTTAGTAGCATGGGTCCGTTTGTTCACCTATTTCTTTGTGAATTCTCTGTTCATTGCAGGCATGAGGGCCCAAGCTTGGGTGGGCTTCAAGCTTATGCCTGGGTGCAACAGAACAGCACCAGAGTACAGCTGCAAACAGATTTAAGCTAGCCAGATGGGAACAGAGATTGAGTTGGACTAAGCTTTGGCATGGACTAAACTGAACTACAGAAGCTTTGGATACCCTGTAGTGCTGGGCCAAATGACACATAATCTCTGGGCCATGGTCCTCCAGGCCCCAGAGGCTGGACTTCCCTTACAAGGAGATGGAGCTTAGCCATCTTTCTTCTTGGAGGAGATACCAGGCACCCGGGGACAGTCCTTTATTTTTGCTCTAATGAATATTACCACTATACTTCAACCTCCCATGCATGGGTCTCTGAAATGCTTTTCTCCTGACTCCATGGAAGAACCCTATTTCCACTGGCAACATTTTTTTGGGGGGAGCACAAGAGACTTGATTGGAAAGTTGTAAGGAGTACATTCTGAGAAAAGGGAAGTGTGTGGAAGCCCGTCTGCCCTGCTTATAGGAATTTCGACTTAGAGGAATGTCGAAGATGGCGCCCTTAATTATTCCTTGACCCTTCCAAACAAGTCTGTGAATGTGTAGACCCCTGGGTGTTTACTGGAATCCTTGTACTTAATCTCTGGATGCCCTTGCCTAGAGGACAATGTAAACACGTGTCCTCCTAAGATTACTCGCCCTACTGATTATAAAGATAAAAACTGCAATAAAAGGCTAACAAGGCAGGCAATCGAGGCTGCTCTGGCCGCTAGAGCCAGGAGCCTCTTAGCCCTCTCTTTCATAGTCAAACTGTGTCTGAATAATCTGTTCATCTGCCGTTCAGGGGGCTGCTGGTCAGCCCTGGCAATTGTTGATGTGATTTTTCATAAAATGTTAAAGTGGTCCAAATGCTTTCTTGAGTCATAGCCAGTCAATTTAGGCACTTAGATCTAAAGGTAAACACTGGCTTCCAGATTTTCTTAGTGCATTATCCATCCAGGAACACACACAGCCAAGGAAACCTTAATTTCCATTAAAATGTTAAAAGTTGGTGAAAGGATTTAGTTTTTGCATAACACAATTAGCTGTTGTTTCACTTGCAAAATTATAAGCTTAATGATCTTTAACATGAGACTTAAAATATAAATACACTTAATACCAACACTATTTAGTATTTTAGTTATTAAAGAACCTCTTTACCATGAGGCTATTCCAGGGAATATAACTCATAGATACCTGAAATATATTGCTCTAAAATTAAGGTAAAATTATAGTACCCCATTAAAATTTGTAATCTTTTGTTAATGAAGTTTAAAAAGACAGCCCATTTATATCAGGGAACCAAGGGAAAGAAGTAGTAATTATCAGAATACATCCACCAAATCATTATCCTACCTCATTCCTTATGCATTTAAACTGTGTCGCTCCAATATGCAAGTCATTTGTAATAAAAATGGAAGATTTTGATAGCCTACTTAATATAAATTTGTATGCAATTCACAGCTATATTTAAACGAATAAAAATTTTAACTTTTATTACCATAGTTTCCAAATTAATTGATGGCAGAAAGGTTAAAATTCCAAATACATCTTGATCTTGTTAACACATTGACTCCAGCTCCTCAAAGATAATTCCTCCTTTTTATGCCAGACATCTAGGTTTTAAAATAAGATAACTATTGTGAGATATGCAGTATATCAATAAGCATCTATTCAGGCTTTGTTCATGTATCCCTTTCTAAAGTTACTTTTAATCATAATTGAAAGGTTTAGAGTGGTCCAGGATTACACACCTATGACACGAGGCCATAATGTATCAAAAGAGATTTTTATTTCAGGCACCTGGGTGCAGGTGGGCTGAGTCTGACAAAGGAATCAGTGGATACTGAAGGGAGAGAAAGGTTTTTATTAATCATTGCTGGCTGCAAGCCGTTCTGCTGATGCAAGGGTCCGGTCTGTCCTTGACTTCTCCTGATGCCGGGTGTCTTCTGGTTATGTAAGCTATGTGGTGCTCAAGGCTTCAAGATTTTTGCAAAATATTTGCGAAGTACTATAAGATTTTCTCTGCCCTGTTTTATTCTCTTTAACTCTTTCAATATTTGAGTGCCTACATTTTATAAGCACTATCTTTTTTTTGTTTGTTTGTTTTTTTGTGTTTTTTTTCTGTTCATCAGATTATTTATTCACTTGATTCTTAGATTCACTTGTCGATAGATGCATATTTGTTGTTCATAATTTGTATCTTTACCTTTTTCTTCCTCTTCCTCTTCTTAAAGGATACCTTTCAGCATTTCATATAATACTGGTTTGGTGGTGATGAACTCCTTTAGCTTTTCCTTATCTGTGAAGCTCTTTATCTGACCTTCAATTCTGAATGATAGCTTTGCTGGATAAAGTAATCTTGGTTGTAGGTTCTTGGTATTCATCACTTTGAATATTTCTTGCCACTCCCTTCTGGCCTGCAAAGTTTCTGTTGAGAAATCAGCTGACAGTCATATGGGTATTCCCTTGTAGGTAACTGAGTTTCTTTCTCTTGCTGTTTTTAAGATTCTCTCTTTATCTTTTGCTCTTGGCATTTTAATTATGATGTGTCTTGGTGTGGTCCTCTTTGGATTCCTTTTGTTTGGGGTTCTCCGCGCTTCTTGGACCTGTAAGTCCATTTCTTTCACCAGGTGGGGGAAGTTTTCTGTCATTATTTCTTCAAATAGGTTTTCAATATCTTGCTCTCTCATCTTCTGGCACCCCTATAATTCTGATGTTGGTACGCTTGAAGCTGTCCCAGAGAATCCTTACACTATCCTCGCATTTTTGGATTCTTTTTTCATTTTGCTTTTCCGGTTGGGTGTTTTTTGCTTCCTCGCATTTCAAATCATTGACTTGATTCTTGCGCTCCTCTGGTCTGCTGTCGGGAGTCTGTATAATATTCGTTATTTCAGTCCGTGTATGCTTAATTTCTAGTTGGTTCCCCAATATAACATCAAGGGTCTCATTAGTTTTCTTGTAGATCTCATTAAGTTTATCGGCGGCTTCTAAACAGTTCTTGAGAGACCTTAAAAGTGTGGTTCTGAACTCTATATCTTCCATTGACAATTTTGTCCTGTTTCTTTGTCTCCGCATTTTGTTATGCTTCCTTGGTGCACCCCCTAGTGGTCTTTGTGCGCAGTCTTATAGTTAAACCTTGATTGTTGTAGCTAATACCAGGGAGGGTTTGACCTCCAGGCCAAGTGGCTATGAGAATCAGCTGTGTCTGCAGTGAGAGAACTTCTGTCCTCTAGGGAGGTGCTAATCTAGCCTTTGCCTGAGGCTATCCGGCAAATGCCTCTGTGCAGGGCTTGGGCGGGGCGGGTCGCACAGGATCAACAGGGTGGGCTGGAGAGAGCAGTTATGGCGGCTCTCAGTCCTGTCCCCAGGGGCTCTGCCTCTCTGGGTCCCAGCACCCGCTGCAAACCTCGGAGAGAAAGCTGCACTCGCTCTGACCGAAGCCAGACAGTCCCGCTTCTCCCGTTTGAGTCTGGGTCCCTAAAGACTCGCCTGTATCTGGAGCTCAGAGTCTGCGACTCCCTCCGGATTGAAAACACCAACCGTGCCCTCCGCCGCCAGCCTGCTCCGCGCACTCCGCACCTCAGAATTTGACTTCAGCACTGCGCCTCCTCTGAGTGTCCGTATGCATTTCTCTTTCCTCCTAGTTGTAGGACTTCCACTCAGCCAGCGTTCCTGTGGTTCTGGGTGATGTCCGTTCCGTTTTTTAGTTTCACTTTTGAAGTAGTTGTTCAAGGCAGCAAACTCCGGCGTTAACCTATGCCGCCATCTTGGTTCTCTCAAGAAGGAAAGAGGAAAATTAGATATATAATCAAAGCAACAGAAACTAGAATAATAAATCAATAAAGCAGATAAGATAAATTTAAAAACAGAGATTAAAGAAAGGAAAGAGAAAAGCTAAAAAGGAGAAAAGAGAAGAAAAATGGAAGGGAAAAACAGAAGAGAGGGGGAAAAAGTGGAGACAAAAGTGAAGTGGCGTTCATTTCAGCTGAGTTTAATGCCCCATGGGAGCTCAATTTGGACCCCACTTTTTCAGTTCTGTCTGCTAATTCTGGGTTTCCTGTCAGGTACTTAGATGCTGACCACTGTCAGGCACTGTCTTTTGGCTTTTAGCAACTTGCTTGAAGCTCCAGGCAACCTACCATTCACCACTTGTGTCTGTCTCCTCAGTCCTTGGCTGTAAGCAGGAGGGGCCAATCTGCTCTCTGAGTAGGTCTGTTAGCCACATGGGGCCCAGGGCTAACCATCAGCAATCTCCTGGTTCCCTGGGCTCTGCCTCTTCCCTCCTTTGCCTGCTCACCAGCTGTCAATTTTAATAATGCAAAAGCCTGTTTCTGATAGGGCTTTAGGTGGAGAAGGTGCTGTTTAGGAATATGATGGTATGTTTTACTGTCCCAGAGCTACTCCTTTGTGAATAGCCCAAAACATTACTCTAGGCCAGGGGTGGGCAACCTTTTTGTGAGTGCGTGCTAAAACCAGCAAAATCTTTGACTCAAAATTCTTCTGCGTGCCAACCCTAATTTTTTGAGAACATGTTACTCCTACTTGATATCTCTTAAGGTGTACGTATGTGAAGAACCTTGAAGAAATATTAAAATTCATTCAAGCGACAAAAACACAGTATATGATGATGAAAAATACATTTATTTTTTAATATATACATGTACACTGATAGTCCGACAGAAAACTTTATGACTCCATTTGATATTATTAGTGGGACTTTTGCTGCCGAGAGAAACATAGAAATTTATTCCCCTTTCATTAGTACCAGTGGGCAAAGCGAGAGAGAAGGTTTCATTTTTATAGAGTGAAATTTTGAATAAGTAGGTGAGGCAGTTGTCTTGTCAATGAAAACCCATTGCGTCTGAGGCTGAAACCAAAACACTGGTAGGATCTAGGAAGGCAGGGAGAGTTAAGGCAGAGGCATAGAAATTGCTCTTCCCCTCTCTCGTCAATCCATGTCTATGGTCTTTAAGATAACTTGTTATGTAAAATTATTTATTTATCTAAGATGCACCTACACTGAATTTATCTGAAAAATAAAAAAGTCGATATTAAGTGATATTAAGAAAAAAATTGTAAATGGAAGATTATAAGAGAGGGTTTCGCGTGCCAGCAAAAGTTACTGGCGTGCCATGTTTGGCATGCATGCCAGGGGTTGCCCACCCCTGCTCTAGGTTCAACAGAGATCCTTGTAGGGAGGGAGACCCAAGAGTTCAGCTAGGACCCTGGAGTTTTTATCTGTTTGGTTCCCAAAATAGTGGGGTAGATGGCCCCTCCTTCAATCCAGTCACTGGCAGCTGCTTGAGACTCTTCAGATGCATAAGCTTGGCCTCTGCCTTATTTTCCTCTGAAACGCTCAAAATGCAGGGCGTGGCAGGCTGTATCACCTAGATTACCTAGGGTGGGAGGGAGGGTGGGTTACTCTTTACCTGCCCTCTCGCTGTTTGGAACAGCTAGCTCCTCAGAAAAATGGGAGTTTCGGTTTGGAAGTGTATGAATGACCCAATGCAGGATTCCGGGCTACTGCTTTCCCATGTCTCCCTGCTCTGCTTCCCATCCCAGCTTCTCCTCAGGCACCTCATATCCAAGGCTCCCTCCCTGTGCCAATGCTTTGGTGAGTAGTTGCAAATGAAAACTCCTGTGCTCTGGGTTTAAAGAAAAAACAACAAGGAAACTGGATTTTGCTCTAACCAGCTCTGGCTGCCAGCAGCCCTGACACCTTTTGCAGCTGGCTGGATGTTACATGTGCTACGGGTCTCAGCACTAGTGCTTGGAACTATGGAGCCCAGCCTGGGGTCTGAGCCTCTTTCTTCTGAAGGAAGAGACTTCCTATAGTGCAGCACTTCCACCTTCTACTCAGCTCCCCCTGCTGCTTTGGGAGCTGGATCCACTCCTCTGGAGACCTTACCCTTCCTAACAAGTCTCCAGGTGCATTCTGTCCTTGCCTTGCTATAAGTCACCTCCTCAGGTGGTTCTCAGATGGTAATTCCAGGTGAGTGTTCTCCAATTTTGTTGTATTTCCAGTCTGGCCCTGGGATGAGGAACACGACATGTCTGTCTATTTGGCTGCCATTTTCTCTTCCCCCCTCCTGCCCCCCAAGGCTGGCTCAGTTTTACTGATTCTGCATAACAGTCAATATCTTTGAGGTCTATGTGTTCTCTCTCTCTCTCTTTCTCATCTCAATCTCTCATTCAAAGGCTCTAGAAACCAGAGCTGTACAATAGCCAGTAAAACTTTCTAAAATGATGCAAATGCCCTATATCTGCTGCATTCTTCATTGTGTTTGACACATGTACTTACTGAGCACTTGAAATGTTGCTAGTGCAACTGATGAGCTGAATTTTTAACTTTACTTAATTTTAACTAATTTAAATAGAGACATGTGACTAGTGGCCATGTTGATTAAAAAGTGCAACTATAGAAATTCTACTGTAATAATAATAGCTATATAGGAAGAGCTAACATTTTCTAGGCATTATTAGTTCAAACTTCAAAACAACTCAGTATGGTACTATCATAATCCCTATTTTATTATTGCAGAAAATTATTTTACAGAATGTTATTGGCTTGCCCAATACCATGTAACATGTACAGGTATAAGTAGAAATTCGGGATTAAAAAAATTAATCTAAGAAAAAAATCAAAAGCAAAGACCCTTTGGCCACAAAAGTAATTTTAAAGGGCTGGGGCCATGACTGGTTTTTCCCACTATTTTATCTCAGGGCCTGGCAATTAGTAGTAGATGCTCAATAAAAATGTTTTGAATGAAGAAGAGAATAAAAAGATAGCTAAAGTTTTAGTCAATTATACAAAGCATTGTAGCCAATTGTTCTTCATCTTTTCTAAGAACAGCATGGAAGATTTAGATAAGATGAAAAATCTTCCTGAAACTGAAATGTGTTTCTGGAGGATATTAAAATTTATATTCTGAAAGTATGAAAAAATAGTATTTCTCTTGATCAAAATGCAATGAATTTTACATGCTCCCACCTACAGAATAAGGGATTAAGTCCATCCCTCATTCCTTTGAGATAATCATTCATCCTTAAATGTAAAAGGCCCTACCCTAGCATATAAAGAAAAGGCAAGCATTTGCTAAACAAAAGCGATTTCTGAAAATAAATTCTTGCCAAACATATTTTACTCAGAGAGTGAGTTACAAAGAGGGCACATTTGTTCCCTAATTAAAAGTATATTGATTTAAGAAGATTATAGAAAATAATTTTGGGGCTATTCAAAACTGTATAACTTTTTTTAAATTTCTTTTAGTTTCATTTGTAAAAGCTTCTTGGCCTAAAAGCATACATGCTCTCCATTTATTTTTAATGAGAGCTTTCTACATGTTTTGTGATCCTCAAACAATTACATGGTCATTTTCTAATACTGATTTGGAAAACACAATGGATAATTTAAAGAAAAATGTGAATATTAAGATGCTGCTATCAAAGCTATAATCCTCTAAGTGAATGTGTGTCAGGAATCATTCATCTTAACAATCTGTGATGCTCTCTGGAGAAGGGCACATCTGTCCTGATCATCTGTCCATATCCTCAGGACCAACAGGGCACCTCCAGGAAGTAGATCTTCAATGAAATTTGTTGGACGAATGAATGATTGAATTCCAAGATAGCCAAATACATTACATTTTTCTTATTTTTAAGGTAAAAAATATCTGACTCTAGGGTACATTGAATTTTTGTCCACAGCCCTCAATAGAATAACAGAATACTAAGTATAAAAATGATTGACATCTCTAGAAATAGCCCCCCTACCTCCTTTGGGAAGTTTCTGAACCGGCAAGGTAAAGTAAGTCTCTATTCTAATGCAGTGTGGCTACAGGGGTGAAAATCATGTCCCGGGGCTCCAGGAGCTCACACTGTCTGGGGCATGGAGGGACCATCTGGAGATTGCCTTGATGCCTTTGCTGAATTAGAGTTATGTATAGGATGCTGTGGAGTCAGATGTACTTCATCTAGCTTGGAAGTTCAGGGAAGCTTCTGGAATCTTGAAAGATGAATAAGATTGAATCAGGTAAAGGAAGATAGGAAGGGAATAGCATGAGCACAGGCAGAGTTGAAAAGTGGATTTCTGCATGTTGCTTAACATAACTAGAGATAAAGTGTGTGCACTGAGGCTGTGACTAGTCACAAGAAGCATTATAAACATGTAGTCTGCAAGCAGTGGGGAGAAACTGAAAAGGTGCTCATGTCACTCTGGCTGCAGCATGGAAGAGAGATTTAAAGCGAGTAAGACTGGAATCAATAAAAGGGTAATATGCCCTACAGAAACAGATAGACAAACACCCAGAACCCACATGTAAAAATGTACTCATGTCAGCATTGTTTCTAATAATGCAAACCTGATAACTAATTAAATGTACACATTTTAAAGTTTTTGAATGTCAAAAATTAATTTCACACAAACTCTTATGTCGAAATGTAATTTTGTAGTGTGTGTGTGTTATCTACATTATTTTTGTAACCGATTCATAATTATGATCATTCAGCAAAGATTGACTCAAGTTTTGCAAAGCCCTAGGTGCTGAATATGAAAGCTAAATCCAGGATTACAAGGGAGACAGGCAATCTGTTGGGTCCCTCGTCAAGCCTGGGCAGCTCCTAGGTGATGTTTTCAGGATAGCGACTTCTAACAACCTATGAAACTCTTTGGTCATAGAACTAAAAGTATATTTTTCCTGAGTTTTATAACATTTGCTTTCTTACATACATTCCTTCTCTCATTGTAATAATCCCTCAATGATGTGGTCACTTTCTCCTGTTTTCACTAATCCCCATATAATCAGAAGTAAGTTCTTATTTCCAAGTAATAAGAATTAATTCTGCACTCACAGTTGCACTATTCTTTCTATGTATTGAGAGAGAACGTTTTTAGTAAAAATAAATAAATAAATAAATAAATATTATTAGGTAGTCTGGAATAGTTACTATCTAACCATGTTTGTACCTCTGGTGAATTATATGGCATCTGGCTCATAGTGAATTTAATAAATTAAGTTGTGTTTTAAAAACTCAATTTCTTAACTGAATAGGTAGACCTCCCTCTTTCTAGTCATTTTATTTCTCACTTTTATGATAATTTTATATTTAAAAACTATTTTTCAAATTAATTGTTACTAAGCTAGATAGGTTTCAGTATATATCACAATTCCAGTGTTCTCATGACCTAATATGGGTTGAATTGTGTTACCCCAAAAGAATATTGACATCCTTACCCCCCGTACCTGTAAATGTGGCCTTATAGGTTCTCATAGGGTCTTTGTAGATCATCAAGTCATTAGATGAAGTCATTAGGGTGGGCCTTAATTCAACATGACTGGTAGCCTTATAAAAAATGAATTGGAACACACACAGGTTCACAGGTAGAATGCCACGTGATGCTGAAGGCAGAGATTGGGGTGATGCATCAACACCCAAGGAAACCCAAGTTTGCCAACAACTACCAGAAGCTGGGAAAGAGGCATAGATTGGACTTCCCTTAAATGATCACAGAAAGAACTAACCCTACCCACACCTTTATCTGTGATTTCCAGCTTCCAGAACTTTGTTTTTTTAAGCTGCCTAGTATGTGGTACTTTGTTACAGCAGCCCTGAGAAACTAATATATGGCCCTTTGGGCATATCAGTAATAGTTCTTATCATTTCATATCTTAGTTAACTATTTACATATCCATTTCTACTTGTGATTGTGAAGGCTTTGGTATCAAATGTTATGTCTTAATTGTCTTCATTGTTGATATCCCCTACACAAGCACACTATTGATTAGAATTAATTATGTTCTTGATTTACATTGCTACATCCCCAGTTCATATCAAATTTATTTCCTTCAAACAATGTGTAGTGTTCTATTATTTTGGTTCACTGAAACACAGTGATAGCTATGATATAATTTTTGATTTCTTGTATTAATATTTCAGTCCATTTAGCTTAAATTCCCCACTTTTCCATGCTTACATGTATATCATTTTGGCCCAAAGTTAGTTCTTGCACAATTTTCCTGCTGCTTTCTTATGAGAACAACTGGGCACCTCTTGCACATTAGTTTGTTGTTAATTTTTTTGCTTTTATCTATTTTCATTTATTTAATTGTGATTTATAGTTTCTTTTGCCAAATACTTTCTTCTTTCCACCTCTTAAAGCATTTTAATTTTAAGTTCCTGTATCTGTAAAGCACTATACTAGATGCTAAAGATGCAGAGATGAATAAAATGTGGTCTCTTGTTCTCAAGAGTTCAGTCTTCTACTTCCCTGAACGTTTTCTTCCCAGTCTTCATGAAATGCTATCTGCTTTTCACATGTTGTTATTATAAACAACACACCAGAGGACCAATTTTTTCCCACTTATATCCTGCTATCTGATTATTTCCTGTTTCTTCCTATCTTCCTTCCAAGTCATGACTTTGAAAGAAGAAATATACTCTATGTCTACAAGTCCATATGCTTGCTTTTTAGATATTTGAAATTACTAGAAATATATCCTGAATTTATTTTTGCAGGAACCTGCATTCCCATGTGGGTACACAGAAAGCAAATGCACTGGGTAGCTGAAAAGAGAAGGGACATTGGATTTTGCAAGGCTCCCTTTCATTGTCTTCTTATGACATACATATTTCTTGGTATGGAGTCATCCTGTCATCCATCACTCTGTGTGTGTGTGTGTGTGTGTGTGTGTGTGTGTGTGTGTGTGTGTGCATGCGTGCGCGTGCACATGTGAAGCATGTAACTCACTTCCGCTCCAGGTTCTAGCAAGATTTTGCTCACTCACTAATACTTAGAAATCCTTATTAATATTCCCAGAAAATTAGCACGCTGTTTTCTTTTCAATCAGTTATAGGTTAGGCTACACTAGTGATAATTTTTCTCTTTTCTTTTCCACCATGTCACATTTATTCACTCCTGTACCTCTTAACACTGATATTGATTTTCCCAGTACTCCTTCTTACTCTTTTAGGATATATTTTTATTTTAGCATACTTCTCAAATTATTTTCTTTTCATCTCTAGGGATTTTACATTTTCTTTAATAGGCTGGAGCATGGAAGTACATTATTGACATCCTTTAACCTTCCTCTAAACATATATTAGTATGCATTTAGTGCACACATAGATGATAACTATCTCAGCAGAGAAGACAAACATAGCACATATTCTACAGGTCACTGTAACAGGACTCTTAGTTCCCACACTTCCTGGATTCACTGGCTAAAATATAATCAGAGGAGGCCAACTTTTAAAGTTCTCACATAAAAATATTTCATAATGCTCACCTCACGATATAAACACATCTGCTCAGCACAATATACCTGGAGGGAATTTTATAAGTAGATACTTCCATGCTCTATCATGAGGAAAGATCCTACTTGAAAAAGATATTTTAAAATAATGATATCTGAAATTCAGAATTTAATTAATAGGTGAATTTAAAACCCCAAAGGTTTACCTACAGAGCTGTAACATGTTTACTATTATAAATTGTTTTCTTGAAGAAATTAAATATTTACTATTTATAGTTCCCTTTGCACTAAAGATAATTCCTAGATTCTTTGTGTGTGTGTTTGTGTATGTGTGTAAGCTTCAGACAATTCCCCTTCAGTGCCCTAGATTACTTAACTTCTTTTTGTCACCATTACATTCTAGCCCTCCTTCAATACTCAGCTACCCACCCACTTATCACCTCCCTACTTTTCCAAATTCAGTCATTGTCTACTTATTTTTCCCCAAACAATCTTTTTGGTGAGCAAGCTCCTGAGACTCCACTCATTTACAATGCTTTTTCAGATTGATCAGTGGGCATAGGCAGCTGCACTCTCTGTATTGACTAATTTGTCAGTACAGAGCATCTAAGCTTCTTCTACTCTTCTTTCTTTATTTTCTTTAAAATTTTGAGGTCTATAATGGTTGACCTACTCCCAATGATTTATCTTTGTTTATTTTGTGTCCTTTTATATTTAACTAGAGGCCCGGTGCACAAAAATTTGTGCACTCGGGGGGGAGGGGAGGTCCCTCAGCCTGGCCTGTGCACTCTCGCAGTCTGGGACCCCTGGGGAGATAACTACCTGCTGGCTTAGGCCTGCTCCCGGGTGGCAGAGGGCAGGCCCAATCCCTAGGTGCAGCCCCTGGTTGGGCTCAGAGCAGGGCCGATTGGGGAGTTGAGGCGCTGCCCCCTGTCATGCACAGAGCAGGGCGGATCGGGAGGTTGCAATGCCACCCTCAGTCACGCTCAGGGTAGGGCCGATTGGGGGGTTGGGGCACCGCCCCCTGTCACACTCAAGGCATGGTCTATGGGGAGGTTGCGGCTCCACCCCCTGTCACGCACAGAGCTGGGGCTCCTTACCCTGTCACGCACAGAGCAGGGCCCATCAGGGGGTTGAAGAACTCCGCCCTGTCACTCACAGAGTAGGGCCAATAGGGGAGTTAGGGGACCGCCCCCTGTCACACACAGAGCAGGGAAGATCAGGGGGTTAGGGCGCCGCCCTCTATCACCCACAGAGCAGGGCCGATCAGGGGGTTGGGGCGCCACCACTGTCACACTCAGGGCAGGGCCAATGGGGAGGTTATGGCTCTACCCTGTCACACACAGAGCAGGGCCGGTGGGGGTGGGGGGTTGGGGCACCGCACCCTGTCACAAACAGAGCAGGGCCGAGCAGGGGGTTGGGGCGCCGCACCCTGTCACACACAGAGCCGCAGGGCGATCAGGGGGTTGGGGAGCTCTCCCCTATCAGGCACAGAGCAAGGCTGATCAGGAGGTTGGGTCACCTTCCCCTGTCACGAACAGAGCAGGGCGGATAGGGAGGTTGTGGCCCCGCACGCTGTCACACACAGAGCCGCAGGGCGAGCAAGGGGTTTGGGCACTGCCCCCTGTCACACTGATCCCAGGCCAGGAGGCCTCTCGGCTCCGCTGATCCCGGTGCTGGGAGGCATATTACCCTTTTACTATATAAGATAGAGGCCTGGTGCATGGGTGGGACTGGCTGGTTTGTGCTGAAGTGTGTCCTGGATCAGGGTGGGGGTCCCCACTGGGGTGCCTGGCCAGCCTGGATGAGGGGATGATGGCTGTTTGCAGCTGGTCACACACCCTTCAGGGTGGGGGTCCCCACTGGGGTGCCTGGCCAGTCTGGGTGAGGGGCTGAGGGCTGTTTTCAGGTTGGTGGGTGATTGAAGCTCCCCTGCTCCTTTTTTTCATTTTTTTTTTTTATTCTTGGCCAGCTTTAGCTCTGACTCCAGCTCTGAGGCCTCTGCTGCTGAAAGCAGGTATCTGGTTGGTTTGGGTTCTATAATCGAAACAATGTATAACTCCAGCTCTGAGATCCCGGCTCGCTGAAAGCAGGTTTCTGGGGTTTTGTTTAGCTTCTATATTTGTTACAATGTTTCAAACTGCAGGCTCAGAGGCCGGCAGGGCAGGCGGGGAACGTTGGTTTCCTCCATCACTGAAGCAAGCAAGCCTCATGTTAGTTTCAAGCTGCTTGGCTGCCGGCCACCATCTTTGGTGGCAGTGAATTTGCATATCGCCCTGATTAGCCAATGGGAAGGGTAGCGGTCGTACGCTAATTACCATGTTTCTCTTTTATTAGATAGGATATGAAAAAGTATATATTTTATTGTAAGCTCTTAGAAAATAATGATAAATCACCCCAAAACCCTCTCTACTAATATCTGACATGACCCACACACAAAAAATTGTTAGAAGTAATGATGCCTCCTGTGTATAGGAATGAGCAGGTCAACACATGGTCAGAGTCCTTCTCAAATGGACAGGTATGTTTTGAAGACTTTTTTTTTTTAATTAAATCTTTATTGTTCAGATTATTACATTTGTTCCTCTTTTTTCCGCCCCATAACTCCCCTCCTCCCAGTTCCCGCCCCACCCTCCGCCCTCACTCCCCACCCACTGTCCTCATCCATAGGTGCACGATTTTTGTCCAGTCTCTTCCCGCATCTCCCACACCCATTTCCCCCCCAAGAATAGTCAGTCCATTCCCTTTCTATGTCCCTGATTCTATTATAATCACCAGTTCATTCTGTTCATCAGATTATTTATTCACTTGATTCTTAGATTCACTTGTTGCTAGATGCATATTTGTTGTTCATAATTTGTAACTTTACCTTTTTCTTCCTCTTCCTCTTCTTAAAGGATACCTTTCAGCATTTCATATAATACTGGTTTGGTGGTGATGAACTCCTTTAGCTTTTCCTAATCTTTGAAGCTCTTTATCTGACCTTCAATTCTGATGATAGCTTTGCTGGATAAAGTAATCTTGGTTGTAGGTTCTTGGTATTCATCACTTTGAATATTTCTTGCCACTCCCTTCTGGCCTGCAAAGTTTCTGTTGAGAAATCAGCTGACAGTTGTATGGGTATTCCCTTGTAGGTAACTGAGTTTCTTTCTCTTGCTGTTTTTAAGATTCTCTCTTTATCTTTTGCTCTTGGCATTTTAATTATGATGTGTCTTGATGTGGTCCTCTTTGGATTCCTTTTGTTTGGGGTTCTCCGCGCTTCTTGGACCTGTAAGTCCATTTCTTTCACCAGGTGGGGGAAGTTTTCTGTCATTATTTCTTCAAATAGATTTTCAATATCTTGCTCTCTCTCATCTTCTGGCACACCTATAATTCTGATGTTGGTACGCTTGAAGCTGTCCCAGAGGCTCCTTACACTATCCTCGCATTTTTGGATTCTTTTTTCATTTTGCTTTTCCGGTTGGGTGTTTTTTGCTTCCTCGCATTTCAAATCATTGACTTGATTCTTGCGCTCCTCTGGTCTGCTGTCGGGAGTCTGTATAATATTCGTTATTTCAGTCCGTGTATGCTTAATTTCTAGTTGGTTCCCCAATATAACATCAAGGGTCTCATTAGTTTTCTTGTAGATCTCATTAAGTTTATCGGCGGCTTCTAAACAGTTCTTGAGAGACCTTAAAAGTGTGGTTCTGAACTCTATATCTTCCATTGACAATTTTGTCCTGTTTCTTTGTCTCCGCATTTTGTTATGCTTCCTTGGTGCACCCCCTAGTGGTCTTTGTGCGCAGTCTTATAGTTAAACCTTGATTGTTGTAGCTAATACCAGGGAGGGTTTGACCTCCAGGCCAAGTGGCTATGAGAATCAGCTGTGTCTGCAGTGAGAGAACTTCTGTCCTCTAGGGAGGTGCTAATCTAGCCTTTGCCTGAGGCTATCTGGCAAATGCCTCTGTGCAGGGCTTGGGCGGGGCGGGTCGCACAGGATCAACAGGGTGGGCTGGAGAGAGCAGTTATGGCAGCTCTCAGTCCTGTCCCCAGGGGCTCTGCCTCTTTGAGTCCCAGCACCCACTGCAAACCTCAGAGAGAAAGCTGCACTCGCTCTGACCGAAGCCAGACAATCCCGCTTCTCCTGTTTGAATCTGGGTCCCTAAAGACTCGCCCATATCTGGAGCTCAGAGTCTGCGACTCCCTCCCGATTGAAAACGCCAGCCGCGCCCTCCGCCGCCAGCCTGCTCCGCGCACTCCGCACCTCAGAATTTGACTTCAGCACTGCGCCTCCTCTGAGTGTCCGTATGCGTTTCTCTTTCCTCCTAGTTGTAGGACTTCCACTCAGCCAGCGTTCCTGTGGTTCTGGGTGATTTCCGTTCCCTTTTTTAGTTTCACTTTTGAAGTAGTTGTTCAAGGCAGCAAACTCCGGCGTTAACCTATGCCGCCATCTTGGTTCCTGAAGACTTTTTTTAAAAAAAAATTGCATTACACTCTTTCAAATGTAAAGTTTCAAGTAATTCTGCACAATTGTGCATGTGTTCTTTATGATTAATCAAATCTGTCTAGAAGTTGTCTATTTTTTATTTAGTGTTCAGAGTCTCTAACATTTATATATATATATATATATATATATATATATATATATATATGTATATGTATGTATATATGATTATGCAAGAAGCTTAATTAAAAAACTTTATCTTGAGCTCCAAATTGAACATGGTCATAAAATATGCAGGCCTTGTTAGTGTGGTTTCATTTGTCTGGGATATATTCCCTTCCCTCTGTTCCAGGCCTGCTAAGGGCCTCTTATTTACCCCTTAAGATACTGCTCAGACAGCCTCCCCTCTGTGAATATATCCCTAACATTCCTTGCCCCTCCTAAACAAATGGAAATGGGTTCATCATAGGTGCTCTGTAGCTCTTTATGAATGCCTCTGTGTGTTCGCTTCTCTGTCCCCATTTGATCCTGTTGGTTTTGATTGCAGGCACTATGTCTATTCAATCCATCTATTACTTGATTCAATTAATGTTTCTTTAGTACTTAACTATGTTTCAGACACTATGCTCTACAGCCTAATGGGGAGGACAAATAATAAATAAGAAATAATATTAAAGTATTTGATATCCTCAAAACCTGGTAAATATAGGCTGTCAAAAATGTTGATAAAATAATTTTTCTAAAATCAAGAAGTATTCATAAATATAGGAAAAAGGATACTACATAAAGTTGATTGTCACATAAAGAAACTATTCTACTACAGGACCTGATTGGTATAAAGCTATGAGAAAGTGATGATGGCTTCTTAACATCTCTTACTTGGTATCAGGCAGAGAGAGGCATATAATCATTGTCATATGCTCCATTCATTTATTTTTGCCCAACAAGTTGTATTTTGCACACCAACATTTAGAAATAGAAATGTGCTACAGAGGCTGCAACTAAAGAAGATAGAGCCCAAACCAGAGAAAAAGAAAGACTCCAAGCCAAACCCAAAACATGTTAATTAATCATTTCATTTCAAGATGTTGAAATAGCTCCAACCTAAGGAAACCAAGGCCTTTAAAGTCAGTACAGCTGAAAGAAGATGTAAAGGATGTTTTATTATTATGGGAGTTTGATCTGAATTCATTTGGAAAAGAAAAACTAAAACCTTTTAGAATAATAAACCTAGAGATAATGGAATTTTGTTCACCTTCATATGAAAAGCCCTAGGCTTTACATGAAATCTATTTTAAGATCTTTTAAATTTTATAATCAGGTTAGGTATTGACATAGTTATATTAAATGGTTTAGCATTGCTTTCTATGAAATATTCTGCTTACAATTAGCCATTTGCAAGCTCTTTTTTAAAACCTTGGTTTTAGAAATCCTGTGAACGATTTCTGAACTACTGGCAAATAGTTCTGAAATAGAAAATAAATCTGAGAGAATTTGAAATCAATTACAATTTTTTTTAAAATAGCAAGAAATAGACTAGGGGGAAACTTAATTCTCAGATTGTAAGAATTAATATAAATCTAAATAGGAACTGAGAAGGAACATATTTAAAGGTGATCTTCCACCTGTGAACTTGAATGTTGCCTTTGAAACTAAAATAAGATGATAAATGATAAATATCAATTTTTATTATATTTGAACTTGGAGAAGAAAACAGAAGGAGAAAAAGAGAAGAGGCCAGCTTACAGAGGATGTTTCAGGTTACTTGAAAAAGGGAAAGCAATTTATCAAGAAATTCATACACTTATAATTATTTCATCTACATCCTAGCAGGCATAAAATTTCAAAATTAATTTAAAAAAGTCTAAGTAGATTATTTTATTGTCTATGCTATTCATTAGCTAATTAATTTGAATTAAAGAAATTTATATCAAATAATTCATAGCATCTCTTTTTGCATAGTCAATATAATTTTTGGTGCCAACATGCAGACTCCAGGGAATGAAAAAGACTTCTGATATGAAGTTTGAATTTTTCTCTACTAATTCATGACCATCTTTCAAATTCTTGCAGTTCTCCAAATATGTCATGTTTTTAAGGCCTGCCTACTTTGGCATGTGTTGTCCTATCTGGCTAGCCAATCCCCTCTTCCTTCAAACCTTCAATGGCCCTTCCTCTGGAAAAACCAGGGGATACTACTTCTTCCCCTGTGCTCTTGGAGCAGCTTATTTTATGGAAACTTTCCCCAATAATGTATTATGTTTGGGGAGTTTATCCATTTCTTTTAGTAGACTCCAAAGAGTAAAAACTATTCCTTTCATGTTTGTATTTCCATAACTTTATGGGGTCCTGTAACTGAATTAAGGGTTTAATACATTAACAAGAAAAATAAAGGTGGAGCTGAAGACCTCAGATATTGAGCAATAACTTCACCTTGTAAGCTTATCTATCTAACTGATTGCCCACAAACATTTTCTATATGTAAGACCTCTCTCTAGAGGTCTATCTAGACCTCTATCTCTAGAGGTCTTTCCTCTTTTTGGAAAAGGCATATTTGGGAAAACAAAATAGTATCAAAAGAACATCAACTTATGCTTTTCAGAGGTAGAATTTACCATTAATCTTCAGATTTTGAAGAACAATTTTCATCCCATTATCAACTAGGAAAGCACTTTTAGGACATTAAATTTCTTTAAAAATTTTTATTGACATACATATATATTTCTAAGACACAGGACAACATAATTTATGCCTATGAAGACATCAGAGAGTAATAAAATGGTACCATGACATGAAGTAAGATATAAAAAATCAGTATTATCCATTTAAATCACATAATAATTTATAAAGGCCACTAAATTTTCTAAAGCGGCACCTGCTGTTTGTATTTTGTAAACTATGAAAAAAGTCTGTATTAGTACAGCCTTGTATGTTTTTTTCAAATCATGTTCTCTAAAGCAGAAAAACCACTTTACTCAAAGAAATAAATTCTAAAGCAGAATTACATACAAATGTGGAAACTGAGTTTTTAAGCCCCACATCTGGAGTTCCACAAGTCTGGGGGGAGGGGAGCTTCACACCTTGGCATGCTCTTATGCCAGCCGTCACCTAGCTAGCATCTGAGAGATCATAATTCATTTCATGTACATTCACTATCAATCAGTATCACTCAATATCAATCCCTCGAGAGAAACCAAGATGGCGGCATAGGTAAACACCAGAGTTTGCTGCCTCAAGCAACCACTTCAAAAATACAACTAAAAGACAGAACGGACATCATCCAGAACCACAGGAAGGCTGGCTGAGTGGAAATTCTACAGCTAGAAGGAAAGAGAAAAGCATACCGAGACTCAGAGGAGGCACAGTGTGGAAGTAAAATACTAAGGTGCGGAGGTGCATGCAGAGTGGGCTGGCAGCTGAGGGCACGGTTGTCGTTTTCAATTAGGAGGGAGTCTCAGGCTCTGAGCTCCAATTCCGGGCGAGTCTCTAGGGACCCAGACTCATACGGGAGAAGCAGGACTGTCTGGCATCGCTCAGAACTCGAGGGCAGCTTTCTCTCCGAGGGGCTTGCAGTGATTACTGGGACACTGAGAAGCAGAGCCTCTGAGGGCAAGACTGAGAGCAGCCATAACTGCTAGCCCCGCCCTGTTGATCCCATGGGACCTGCCCCGCCCAAGCCCTGCAGGGAGGCTTTTGCTGGATAGCCTCAGGCAAAGGCTAGATTAGCACCTCCCTAGAGATCCAGGAGCCAGGAAACCCAGAGGTCAGAGTGGGACCATCCAGTTTACAGCTCCGTGGAACCATAAAGGACACACTCAGGGGGCAGACTCAGTGAGCACCAAAGCCCCATTGAAGCAAGTCTTGCCCCAGAGGGGTGTCTCCAGCACAGAAGTTCTCCCACTGCAGACACAGCTGATTCTCACAGCCAATTGGCCTGGAGGTCAATTCCTCCCAGTGATAACTACAACAATCAAGGCTTAACTACAACAAGACTGTGCACAAAGCCCACAAAGGGGTGCACCAAGAGTGTCCTCCTCAGGTAATTGGGGAGGCTGAACCACTGGGCCCTAGAGGACACTCAGCACAGGAAACCACTTTATCAACACAGGGAAGCATAAAAAATGCAGAGACAAAGAAAAAGGACACAAATGACAGAAATGGAGGAAAGCAAATTACTGGATATAGAGTTCAAAACCACACTTTTAAGGTTTTTCAAGAATTTTCTAGAAACTGTTGATAAACTTAATGAGATCTATAAGAAATCTAATGAGACCCTCGATGTTGTGATAAAGGACCAACGAGAAATTAAGCATACACTGACTGAAATAAAGAATATTATACAGACTCTAACAGCAGACTAGAGGATTGCAAGAATCAAGTCAACGATTTGAAATATGAAGAAGCAAAAAACACCCAACCAGAAAAGCAAAATGTAAAAAGAATCCAAAAATACGAAGATAGTGTAAGGAGCCTCTGGGACAGCTTCAAGCGTACCAACATCAGAATTATAGGGGTGCCAGAAGAAGAGAGAGAGCAAGATATTGAAAACCTATTTGAAGAAATAATGACAGAAAACTTCCCCTACCTGGTGAAAGAAATAGACTTATAAGTCCAGGAAGCACAGAGAACCCCAAACAAAAGGAATCCAAAGAGGACCACACCAAGACACATCATAATTAAAATGCCAAGACCAAAAGACAAAGAGAGAATCTTAAAAGCAGCAAGAGAAAGAAAGTCAGTTACCTACAAGGGAGTACCCATACGACTGTCAGCTGATTTCTCAACAGAAACTTTGCAGGCCAGAAGGGAGTGGCAAGAAATATTCAAAGTGATGAAATGCCAAGAACCTACAACCAAGATTACTTTATCCAGAAAAGCTATCATTCAGAATTGAAGATCAGATAAAGAGCTTCACAGATAAGAAAAAGCTAAAGGAGTTCATCACCACCAAACCAGTATTATATGAAATGCTGAAAGGTATCCTTTAAGAAGAGGAAGAAGAAAAAGGTAAAGATACAAATTGTGACCAACAAATACACATCTATCAACAAGTGAATCTGAAAATCCAGGGAATAATCTGATGAACAGAATGAACTGGTGATTATAATAGAATCAGGGGCATAGAAAGGGAATAGACTGCCTATTCTTTGGGGGGGAAAGGAGTGAGGGGGATGAGGAAAGAGACTGGACAAAAATCGTGCACCTATGGATGAGGACAGTGGATGGGGAGTGAGGGAGGAGGGTGGGGTGGCAACTGGGTGGAGGGGAGTTATGGGGGGGGGAAGAGGAACAAATGTAATAATCTGAACAATAAAGATTTAATTAATAATAAAAAATATCAATCCCTATACTTTAGGTAATAGCAACATTGCTTTTTCTATAGTTCACAGCACATCTACTTTTCTGTCTTGCCATTCCCAACCCACTCCATGTTAACATCATCTCATGCATGGACACCTACCAGAGCTGACTCCCTGGGCTCCTCACCTCCCCCAATCTATTCCCTCCTCTGCTGCAAGAGTAATCATTTGAAAACACAAATATGACCATGTCATTGCTTAAAATATCTTAATGGATTACCTAGAATGTTTAGATAAAAATCAGGGTCTTCAGTAATCTTCCATGTGCCTGCTACCTCCCACCTCTAGAGCTATTTCCTATTCCAGACCCTCGTCATTCTCCACACCCCAGCCATTCTGATGTTTTCAGTTGCCAGGAGGTTCCATGGACTCTCATTCCACTGAGACTGTGTATATACTGCCTCCTCTGTCTGGAAATATCACCCACACATATACACCTCAGATAACTAACTGCTTTTCCTCCCTCAGACCTCAGCTTGAACTCCATGCCTTTATACCTCAAGAAGACAACAGGTCTCTGTGGTACATGCTCTCTTATCATAATTCCCTGTGCTTTGCCTTTACAATGCTGTCGAGTTTTTGTGATTTTACACTCACTTGTGTGTTTATAACCTCTCTTTCCCTCTATCCTGTAAGACAAGGGCCTGGCATACAGAAGGCAACTAGTAAAAAAGCGTTGATTGACTAACTAGACCTAAGTAAATATATAAAATCCAGTAGGCAAAAAGTATGAGATAACCAAAAAAATATATCTATGAAGATTGGATATAGCTGGTTTTTGTTATTCACAGTAATTAGGTTCCATAAGGTCACCACAAACACTGAATTAGTGAATATAGATTGCTCTTAGGGAAATACAAAGTACAGTCCCAAGGAGCATCTGGTAACACATTTTTATCAAGTAATCAGTAAATAACCTTGTTCTGTGAGCATTTAAGACACCTTATTTACAATATATAGTTGATTTGTTAATGTTGTACTCACACACAACTCAAGCCTGAAGGAAGCTTACTGAACAAGCATTTTTTTTTCATATAAGGCTCATCCAAGGCTTCTTGTGTTTAGAAACACTCAACAACACTTCAGTACTACATCTGGGGCCTTTTAAACATTAAAATCACAAATAAAAATCACAGAAGTGTGAAAAACAGGGCACTAACTAGACTGTGAAACAAGAAGACTGTGTCACCTTGTTTGACTTCAGCTGGGAATGTGCCCCTTGAGTAATTCAAAAGTCTGAAAATGACTACAAAAGCACTGTGATATTGATTTGGGGGTTAAAAATAAATTTCAGTGAGTAGGAAAATTCTCAAATACAGGATATACAAATAGTAAAGATAGACTGTATTTGTTAAAGGGTTATTGCCTATGTGGCACATGTATGTAAGGTAGGCATGTTCTGGAGCATATGGAGCAGACAACAATCTCATTTTTCACTATGCAGTTCACAACCCTCTCTCTATAGGAGAGTGATAAATATTAAATTTTCATATCCAGTTGGAGAGAATTAAGTCAAAGCTCTTTTATTCAACTGAGATAACCACTGAATGAGATTCTATTGCCTCCAGTTAGGGCAAAACACTATAATATTTGATTCTTACAAAAAATATATACTATGTGAAAATATGCCAACATATCATTAATTAAATACATCTCCTTTGTAAGAACTTCAATGCTTTATGATCACAAAATGTCTTAGAAATAAAGAATGTGTAATTCCTGGACAATTTAAATATAATAAAACCAACTCTGAATTCATTTTGTAAGTAAATAATCACGCCAATGGACCATATGTAAATAAATCTTAAGCCCAAAGGACATTTTAATACATGGGTTACTATTTAAGTAAATCCATGTGAGAATTTTGTACCTAAAGTAAAAATGGTGAGTTCTGAGCTTCTCTCTAATTTCATTTTGGGTGTGTTATCTCTAATTTGCAAGCCAAAATTCTTGTTATCTTATAAGCATTTTTTTTTTCAATTGAGAATGGTTTTCCCACCCACAAATTACCTTCTTCCCTTTACTTAACAGTTATGGAGGAGCACAATTTACAGGCATGAGGATGACCTCCATCCATCTTCAGTCCCATAACTCTCTCCTCATTGCTGGCTGCCCCATTAATGCACAAGAACTACTGGACCTAAAGAATGCCACAGCACATAAGGCAAAAAGCCAGTCCCACCAAACCCTCATCTCAGGTTATTTGAGGTAAAGGGAGAAATGGCTATGAGAATAAAATAACAGCATTTCCTTCTCATAGCCAGATGTGTCTTTTGTGACCCAGTCATCATTTCTGTTGATTCTGATGGTAATATTCCTCACCTCTTGCCAATATTTGCTGCCACTGATTCAAGGCTGGTCCTCTCAGGAAATTAGGAGAGAGATGGTAGACCCCATATGGGGATGCCACTTTCACTTATTAACTAGACAAAGATATCTGGGTCTTTATTTGGAAGCATTTTTAAGGCTATATTTAGGTACATTTATAACTGACATGCAACAAAATGCACTTTTTTAATGTGTACTATTTTTTGATCTTTGACAAATGGATAAAGCTATAAAACTTACACATGTAAAATAATCTTATCTCTCACCCATATACAAGTTAGAGCAAAAGTAGGCTTACAGATGTGAGTATGCAAAACACAGTTTATTCCCTTTTTAAAAAATAAGTATTATAGCCCTAACTGGTTTGGCTCAGTGGATACAGTGTCGGCCTGAGGACTGAAGGGTCCCAGGTTTGATTCAGGTCAAGGGCATGTACCTTGGTTGCGGGCACATCCGCAGTAGGGGGTGTGCAGGAGACAGCTGATCGATGTTTCTCTCTCATCAATGTTTCTAACTCTCTATCCCTGTCCCTTCCTCTCTGTAAAAACATCAATAAAAGTATATAACAGCCAAAACCGGTTTGGCTCAGTGGATAGAGCGTCGGCTTGCGGACTGAAAGGTCCCAGGTTCGATTCCGGTCAAGGGCATGTACCTGGGTTGCGGGCACATCCCCAGTAGGAGATGTGCAGGAGGCAGCTGATCGATGTTTCTCTCTCATCGATGTTTCTAACTCTCTATCTCTCTCCCTTCCTCTCTGTAAAAAATCAATAAAATATATTTTTTTAAAAAAAAGTATATAACAAATAAGTATTATATATTTTAAAATATATTTTATTGACTTTTAAGAAAGAGATGAAGGGGGAAAGAGAGAGAAATAAACATATGAGAAACATTGATCTGCTTCCTCATGCACACCACCTACAAGGCATCCAGGCAGGCATCCAAGGCTCCTTCCTTTGCGGGAGATCATAGCTGTCCTTCCTCCAGAAACTCCATGACCTTCCCAAACTTGCTGCTTAAGCAATCTCCTGATATCATTTTTATTTCTCACTTCAGGGTTTGTTTACCCATGTATGTGAGGAACATAAAAAAAACAAACAAACAAAAAAAACCACCATGTAGTAGAGAGTTATTTCCCATCATTACTTTATCAAATAATCATTTTCTTCTTCAATAGGAGAGACAGAGTATTTATTTAGAACCACATAGCTTCTCTATCACCTTGGAGAGGTTGGCCTGTATTCTCTGAAATTTTAAATGCAAGAACTGGCACTCCATTCTCATTTGAGGAGGCTGCAGAGAACTGTAAATGGTGTCTGACTCCTGCACAGGAAATGTAGGCACCATGTCCCCACTCCTATGCTGTGCCACATATGATCATGCAGGACAGAGGGATAGTCTGTGTGGGTACATGTGTCCTGTTGTGGCCAATAAAGTCATGTGGGAGCAAGGTAATGTCTGCAAAAAGTGGATGGTTGGGGTGGTGGTCATGGTGGTGGTTTTATCAAAGCCTCTGAGCTCAACAAGAAGCCACCAAGTGGCCATCAGAATAGAGACATGAAATGACTGAAATTGAGACCAGGCCTACAACTCAAAATCATCATAATACTGTGCATTTTCTAAGAACAATCAGAAAAGCTCTGGGATCTGCCAAAGTCTTCATCCAGCATATGAGGAAGAAAACCTCCATAAAATGAAGTTTAAAAGATAGTGAGAGGCAAAATAAAGTTATGTTTGTTTTAAAGGCATTTTTGTTCCTTCAACTTACCTGTTACATACACAGACACAGAGTTAGAAGCAACAGGAAGGATGAGGTAAAGTTGGAAACCAACTTATGAATTTCCAATCAGAGTTTTAGGAAAAAAATTTAGAAGAGAAATCTTCAGAAACTCTCAAATCTTTGTCTTTACCAAACTTCTCTAAGCTAAAGCCTATATTTTTTTTCTAAGTGCCCCACAGGGATCTTTAGAGGAGCATGTTCAAAGGGGAATGTCCTGCCACCTCAAATCCCACTCCCTCCAAGCTCCACACTAGGTTCTTTGCATTAGCTTTTTCAGTCATACTTTCTGTAAGAAAGAAGTGGAAAAGTGCATAAGGAACACCGATTGCTTTGCTAGGCACAAAACAGTTAATATTACAAGCTGGTCAAAAGAGGGAAGAAAAGAGAGAGGGAAGGAGGAAGGAAGGGAAGGAGGGAGGCAGAGTGGGAAAGAGGAATTGAAGAAGAGGCAAGGTGCACACCCCATCACGCATGCAAATATATGCCAGCCCATGCCAAAGATATGCAGGTGACCATGCATGAAGGCATGTGTTTAAGCACAGCAGCTCACTCTAAGAGTTGACACTTCAGCACTGCAGGTGGAATCTGGTCTTCAACTTAGTAACTAGATACCCATGACATGGAGATAGAGAGTGGGTTGAGAAAAGAATTTGGTCAGGACATACCATCAGAAGACCTGTTTAAGACTCAACTTGATAATTTGATTAAGCTATTTAATCTCTCTTTTTTTTAAATATATTTTATTGATTTTCTACAGAGAGGAAGGGAGAGAGATAGAGAGTTAGAAACATCGATGAGAGAGAAACATCGATCAGCTGCCTCCTGCACATCTCCCACTGGGGATGTGCCCGCAACCCAGGTACATGCCCTTGACCGGAATTGAACCTGGGACCCTTCAGTCCGCAAGCCGACGCTCTATCCACTGAGCCAAACCAGTTTCGGCAACTATTTAATCTCTTTTAAGTTTCAGTTTTCTTATCTATAAAATGGGAATAACAATCATAATTCCGGTTATCTCACTGGAAGGTGTAGACATAAATGTGGTGGACATTGTGTGCCCTAAAGGACCAAGCCACTCATTTCCCCATCTCCCAAGAGTGTTGACTGCTGATGTCCCTTTCTGGAAATTTCTCTCAGCCATTCCCAAGATCTGCCTTCCTGGGGCCTACCTATTCCAACAACTCATTTATCTAGCCTCAAAATATCTCCAGAATCCAACTCCATCCCTGCACCTTTATTTCTCCACTATAAGCCATACCTCCATCATATATCATCTAGATTCTTGCAATAATTTTGTAATTGGTCTCCTTCATTCTGATTTTGACCTGTTACAGGCTGAATTACTTTAAAACATGACTTAAGTCATATATTCCATTACTTTCCACTCCCTTTTATAAAAGCCAAAGTCCTCATGAATGGCTACCAGGCACTACTTAATGTTCTACCACTGGCTCACCTTGCCCAGGAAACCTGCTAATCTCATCTCCAGATTTTCCTCTCTCCCTATTGTTCACATCACTTTAGCCACACTGGCCTCCTTACTCTTTCTTAAACATACCAGGCATGCTACAGGCTTAATGCCTTTGCAATTGTGATTCCCTCTGCCTAGAATGCTCTTCCCAGATATGACTCACTCTCTCACTTCTCTCAAATCTTTGTGCAAATGGCTTCTGATCAGTAAGATCACCCTAATTAAAATTGCAACACCCTGTTCCTTTTTTTTTTTTTTTTTGCTTTTTTTTCTCTCCTTAACACTTATCATTATCAACACATTATTTATTTTACTTGTATATTTGCTTATCATCCATCTCCTCATACTACAATATAAGCTACATGACATCAGGGCTTTGTTTGTTTTGTTCACTGTTATAGCTTCAGCACCTAAAACAGTGCTGGACACATAGTACATGCTCAATAAATATTTGCTGATTGAATGAATAAATTAATAAAAGATGAGGAATTTCCCCCAAAAATAGTAGTAAATGATAGTTTTTCTGTAAGTGTTCAACAAAATTTAGATACTCCTGATATAAATGTATGTGAATACCTATATAAAAAGTAAGATTTTTGAACATAGTACAGTTACATTATACATCCAAAGACATGTAAAAAAATTGTAGTTATTAGGCAGTGACAGCAATGGATTCCGAGAAAGGACATTATCAACATATAACTCTTTATCTTATTTCTGTGAGCCAAGACATGACACATTTTAATTATTCAACATCTTTACTCTGTCAAATAAACTGATTATGGAAGTCTGTGAAATTCTAAGGGCAGATGTTACCATATAATACTTTTCTTCTTTCTCTATTATTTCTCAAAGCACTAAGTTTTAAGCCTCCAATGATATCATTGTTTTCAATAATAGACATGAAGCCTGGCTGTGTTTTCCAAAAGACAAACAGTTCTTAAGAGTGGAAACAAATCCTATATCTTTTGCATTTTCCATGGATGCTCTGTCCCCATACCAGGTCTAGCATCTCAGGATTTAGATTGGACTCATCACCCAGTTGACAAAAGGCTTTGCTGGATCTCTTAACAGAGTCATCTCCAGCTTTTGCTATTAGCCAACAATTTGTTTTGCTGTAGTTGCCAATGATTCCATTGCTCTACCAAATTACTGGAGTTCATATAGTTGGCAGTGGTTTGGAGGGAATGAATCGCTCAGCAACACCTGGTAGGAAGACAAATAATAAGCTGAAACTCTTTGGTCTCAGTGGCACTCAGTGTCTTCTGCTTTGACAAATCTCTGTTTGCAAGCCAGTCACTCTTTGTAAAGGGAAAGGGAGGATGAGACACAGAAAATTACCCTCACAACTTTCCAGGCATGCTAAGAGATGTGACTGGATTATCACAAGCCCTATTGAAGCTTTTGTATGAACTCCTGGGATCAATCTCTCATTTGTAATGTGAGAGAGATCTGATTCAGACGTTGTGAATGGAAGGCATCTGCTGATCATCTGTCAGACCCCATGAGTTTACTAGATAAAGGGACTAAATGATCTGAATAATGAGAATAATTAGAGACCTCTTATAAGAATAGTAAAGGGTATGTCTAAAAGACCAGCAGCAGAAGCAAAAGTTTTCATGTTGGGTCCCCTTCTACAATTTCAGAAAGCTCACAAAGAATCTGGTCATCCTAAACTTGGCAGATTTTCAGTGAGAAAGCAGCCCTGACTCTCCGCCAGGCTCAGGATAAGCAGGTTACTAGGGTGCTATTTATGTTTTGATTGACAAGAATACACTCTGTCTAAATAAATAGAGAAGCATTTCTTGTAATGATGCCTCAAAGAAGCAGCTATATGAAAAGATAAATCAATGCCAAGATAGTTCAAAAGACAACTCAAATACTAGTACCCATGGTAAACATTAACAAATGAGGCAAACTTTTGAAAGAGGAGACCTACTCTAGGAGTCCACAGTGCACTAAATATAGACAATGGGATACATATGTCTTTTTATTTATTTTTAATTGAAATCATTCAACCAAGAATTATCATATTTAAGAAATTACCTTGGTCTCTATTATTTGTGCCTGTGATATTGTTCAAATATAAGAAAGAGAAAAAATCACTTTATTTTTTTCATTCTCTTAATTTCTTTAGCATGGTATTCAATGTCCCTAATTATTTTGTGTCACATGCTTTCATATTCCATCTACTGGCACTGCCATCATCCATACATTCTATTTAGTAAAGTCTAATGCCCATCATTCCTTAAACTTGCATAAACATTTGCTTATTCCCTTCCTTCTGTCTGGAATTTGTTTTTCCACAGTCCTCCTGGATGAAACCCTAATTAATGCTCAAATCTCAACCCAATTGACATCTTCTTTGGGGAAACCCTACCAAATGTCCTTTTTTTGTTGTTGTTGTTTAAATGAATCTTCCCCCCGCCCCCGCCCTTGACAATCCCCTGGGCTCTCCTACCCCCCAGTGTCTTATGTCCATTGGTTATGCTTATATGCATGCATACAAGTCCTTTGGTTGATCTCATACCCACCCCCCTCCTGCCCTCCCACCCTCCCCGGCCTTCCTGCTGTAGTGTGACAGTCTGTTCGAGGCAGCTCTGCCTCTGTATCTATTTTTGTACATAAGTTTATAATGATCTTTATTATCCAGAAATGAGTGACATCATGTGGTATTTTTCCTTCATTGACTGGCTTATTTCACTTAGCATAATGCTCTCCAGTTCCATCCATGCTGTTGCAAATGGTAAGAGTTCCTTCTTTTTTATAGCAGCATAGTATTCCATCGTGTAGATGTACCACAGTTTTCGAATCCATTCATCTACAGATGGGCACTTAGGCTGTTTCCAGATCTTAGCTATGGTCAATTGTGCTGCTATGAACATAGGGGTGCATATATCCTTTCTGATTGGTGTTTCTGGTTTCCTGGGATATATTCCTAGAAGTGGGATCACAGGGTCAAATGGGAGTTCCATTTGTAGTTTTTTGAGGAAACTCCATACTGTCTTCCATAGTGGCTGCACCAGTCTGCATTCCCAACAGCAGTGCACAAGTGTTCCTTTTTCTCCACATCCTCTCCAGCACTTGTCGTTTGTTGATTTGTTGATGATAGCCAGTCTGACAGGTGTGAGATGGTACCTCATTGTTGTTTTGATTTGCATCTCTCGGATGATTAGTGACTTTGAGCATGTTTTCATATGTCTCTTGGCTTTCTGAATGTCCTCTTTTGAAAGGTGTCTATTTAGATCCTTTGCCCATTTTTTGATTGGATTGTTTATCTTCCTTTTAAGTTGTATGTGTTCCCTATAAATGTTGGAGGTTAAACCCTTATCAGTGATAGCATTGGCAAATATGTTCTCCCACACAGTGGGCTTTCTTGTTGTTTTGTTGAGGGTTTCTTTTGCTATGCAGAAACTTTCTATTAAGATGTAGTCCCATTTGTTTATTTTCTCTTTAGTTTCCAATGCCCTAGTATCTGTATCGGTGAAGAAATTGCTTCGGCATATGTCTGAGATTTTGTTGCCTTTGGATTCTTCTAGTATTTGTATGGTTTCCCATCGTATATTTAAGTCCTTTATCCATTTTGAGTTTATTTTTGTGTATGGTGTAAGTTGGTGGTCTAGTTTCATTTTCTTGCATGTATCTGTCCAATTTTCCCAACACCATTTATTGAAAAGACTGTCTTGACTCCATTGTATGTTCTTGCCTCCTTTGTCAAATATTAATTGAGCGTATTGGTTGGAGCTGATTTCTGGGCTCTCTATTCTATTCCATTGATTTATATGTCTGTTCTTGTGCCAGTACCAGGCAGTTTTGAGAACAGTGGCTTTGTAATACAGCTTGATATCTGGTATTGAGATCCCACCTACTTTGTTCTTTCTCAGGATCGCTGCAGCTATTCGGGGTCGATTTTTATTCCAGATGAATTTTTGGAGAGTACGTTCTAGGTCTGTGAAATATGCCATTGGTATTTTAATGGGAAGTACATTGAATTTATAGATTGTGTTGGGCAGTATGGACATTTTAATGATGTTGATTCTACCAATCCAAGAACATGGGATGTTCTTCCATCTGTTTATGTCTTCCTCTACCTCTTTTTCAACGTCCTGTAGTTTTCTGAGAAGAGGTCTTTTTCCTCTTTAGTAAAGTTTATTCCTAGGTAGCTTAATTTTTTTGGTGCGATGGTAAATGGGATTGCTTTTTTAGTCTCTCTTTCTGCACATTCACTATTGGTGTATAGATATGCCAGAGATTTCTTGGCATTAATTTTGTATCCTGCTACATTGCCGAATTCTTTTATTAAGTATAATAGTTTATTGATGGAGTCTTTAGGGTTTTTTATGTATAATATCATGTCATCTGCAAAAAAGGACAGCTTTACTTCTTCTTTTCCAATTTGGATGCCTTTTATTTCTTCTTCTTGTCTAATTGCAATGGCTAATACTTCCAGTACTATGTCGAACAGGAGTGGTGAGAGTGGGCATCCCTGTCTTGTTCCTGTTCTTAGGGGAAATGGTGTTAGTTTTTGTCCATTGAGTATGATGTTGGCTGTGGGTTTGTCATATATGGCTTTTATTATGTTGAGGTATGATCCTTCAATTCCCACCTTGCTGAGAGTTTTTATCAAAAATGGGTGTTGAATTTTTTCAAACGCTTTTTCTGCATCAATTGATATGACTATGTGGTTTTTTTCTTTCAATTTGTTTATGTGATGTATCACGTTTATTGATTTGCGGATATTGTACCATCCTTGCATCCCTGGGATAAATCCTACTTGGTCATGGTGTATGATCTTTCTGATGTACTGCTGGATCCGATTTGCTAAGATTTTGTTGAGGATTTTGGAATCTATGTTCATGAGGGATATTGGCCTGTAATTCTCTGTCATTGTGTTGTCTTTACCTGGTTTTGGTATTAGGGTGATGCTGGCTTCATAGAATGAGCTTGGAAGTGTTCCTTCCTCTAGGATTTTTTGTAGTAGTCTGAGGAGGATAGGTTTTAGTTCTTCCTTGAATGTTTGGTAAAACTCCCCTGTGAAGCCGTCAGGTCCTGGGGTTTTGTTTGCTGGAAGCTTTTTGATGACTGCTTCAATTTCTTCCATAGTTATTGGCCTATTGAGATTTTTAGATTCTTCCTGATCAAGTTTTGGAAGGTTTTATTTTTCTAGGAATATGTCCATTTCCTCCAGGTTTTCTAGTTTGTTGGAGTAGAGTTGTCCATAGTATTTATTAACAATCATTTGTATTTCTGTGGGATCTGTTGTTATTTTGCCTCTATCATTTCTTTTTTTGTTGATTTGGGTCCTTTCTCTTTGCTTCTTGGTGAGCCTGGCTAGAGGTTTGTCAATCTTGTTTATCCATTCAAAGAACCAACTCTTTGTTTCATTGATTTTCTGTATTGTTTTTTTGGTCTCTATGTCATTTATTTCTGCTATAATCTTTATTATCTCCTTCCTTCTGCTCACTCTGGGCTTTTCTTGTTGCTCTATTTCTAATTCTTTGAGCTGTAGATTTAGATGATTTACTACCATTTTTTCTTTTTTGTTGAGATAGGCCTATAGAGCTATAAACTTCTCTCTCAGGACTGCTTTCATTGCGTCCCAAAGGTTTTGGATTGTTGTGTTTTCATTGTCATTAGTTTCCAGGATGTTTTTAATTTCTTCTTTGACCTCATTGGTAACCCAATCAATATTTAATAGCATGCTATTCAGCTTCCAGGTGTTTGAGTATTTTGGGTTGTTTTTATTGTAGTTTATTTCTAATATTATGCCATCGTGGTCTGCGAAGATGCTTTTTACGATTTCAATCTTCTAGAATTTGGGGATACTTTGCTTGTGACCCAATATGTGGTCTATTTTTAAAGATGTCCCATGAGCACTTGAGATGAACGTATATTTTGTAGCTTTGGGGTGAAGTGTTCTGAAGATGTCAATTAAGTCCATCTGATCTAGTGAGTCATTTAGGATTGCTGTTTCTTTGCTGAGTTTTTGTCTAGCGGATTTATCCAGTGATGTCAGTGGTGTATTAAAGTCCCCTACTATGATTGTATTATTGTCGATCTCTCCCCTGATATCTTCCAGGAGTTTTCTTATGTATGTGGGTGCTCCTGCATTGGGTGCATATATGTTTATCAGGGTTATATCCTCTTGTTGTATTGATCCTTTTAGTATTATGTAGTGGCCTTTCTTATCTCTTGTTATGGCCTTCACTTTGAGGTCTATTTTGTCTGATATATGTATTGCTACCCCAGCTTTCTTTTCATTTCCATTTGCCTGAAAGATATTTTTCCATATCTTCACTTTCAGTCTGTGTGAGTCCCTTCTAATGAGGTGGGTCTCTTGTAGACAGCAAATATATGGGTCATGTTTTTTTATCCATTCAGCCATGCAATGTCTTTTGATTGGACCATTTAGTCCATTTACGTTTAAAGTTATTATTGAAATGTACTTGTTTGTAGATATTTCTATTTTTTTGTGTGGCTGTTTTCTTTCTGGGCTTTTTAGTTCTTCTTTTTACAACAATCCCTTTAGCATTTCTTGCATTGCTGGCTTGGTGGTGATAAACTCCCTTAGCCTTTTTTTTTGTCTCTGAAGCTTCTTATTTCCCCTTCAATTTTGAATGATAGCCTTGCTGGATAGAGTATTCTTGGATTCAGTCCTTTGCTCTGCATCACTTTGTAAATTTCTGTCCATTCTTTTCTGGCCGGATGTGTTTCTGTTGAGAAGTCATTTGATAATCTGATGGGGGATCCTTTGTAGGTAACTCTCTGTTTCTCTCTTGCAGCCTTTAAGATTCTCTCTTTGTCTTCTACAATTGCCATCGTTATTATGAGGTGTCTTGGTGTGGGTCTTTTGGGGTTCATCTTGCCTGGGACTCTCTGTACTTGTGTAACTTTTTTCTTCCCCATATCAGGGAAATTTTCTGACATTATTTCTTCAAAAAGATTTTCTAATCCTTGCTGCTCTTCTTGTCCTTCTTGCAGCCCTATTATGCGCATGTTACTTCGTTTCATGTTGTCCCGAAGCTCCCTTAGGCTCTCCTCCTGCTGTTTAATTCTTTTCTCCAGTTGCAGTTCAGATTGAGCTTGTTTCTCTGCCTTATCTTCTAATTCACTAATTCAGTCCTCTGCTTCTTCTAGTCTGCTGTTGAAACTTCCCATGGTGTTTTTGATTGTAGCTATATCACTTTTCATTTCTTCCTGATTCTTGCATAGGTTGTTGATTTTCTCATCCATCCAGTGAATGAATTGTACAACCATTATTCTGAATTCTTTTTCTGTCATGTTGCATGCTTCAACTTCATTAATGTCCTTTCTTGGTGACTCCTCATTGTCTTTTCTCTGGGTGTTGTGTCATCTCTTCATTCTGATTATCTCTCGATGGTTCAAACGTCGAGTTGCGTGGGCCTGTGCCGTGTGCAGTGGGAGCCTCCCACCACCCTAGCGTCACTGAAGAACTCTGCCACTAAGATGTGTGGTTGTTGTGGGTTTGTGGGAACCAGGCTCGCTCAGAGTCAGTGTTGTCAGCGCTCAATGTGGCCTCGTACGCGCCCTTAGAATCAGGGACCCTGCCTGCAGTGTGCTGAAACAGAGACCCCACTGAAGCATGTTGAAAACCAGAGCCTCCTAGTGTGCGCCAGGAGTCAGAGTTCCCCAAGAATCTAGTATCAGAATCTCTGTTGCTTCGCGCTACCTTGCCTTGAGAATCGGGGTCCCTGTGTGCCCTTGCACCAGGAATTGGAGTCACTGGCTCTTAGTATGAATGCACAAGAAATCAGGATCTCAGGCGCAGGTGATAAGAAACACAGTCAAGTCACTGGTGTTTGGTGCTGCCACCTGCCCAGAGAATCGGGGTCCCTGGGCCTGTGATATGTGGGACAAATTCCCGGTGTTCGCGCGATTGTTCCCAGCCCAGGGCTCAGAAGCAGGCAGTGAGCCTAGGCTCAGTTCCTGGGGTTCGCATTTGTTTCCAGCCCAGGGCTCAGAAGTAGGCAGTGAGCCTAGGCTCAGTTCCTGGGGTTCGCATTTGTTTCCAGCCGAGGGCTCAGAACCTGGCCCTATGCAGGATCAGTTCCAAGGTGCTTGTGCACTTCCAGGCTAAAGTTCCTGGAGCGCTGAGGCCTGGCAAGGGGTGGGTCTATCAGTTAGTAACTCTGGCGCTGCCAGCAAGCCTGCGGGAAGAGGAGATGGGCTCTGTTACTCACGGATCTGCCGCGGGGATTTCTGAACTTTTGGTGTCCGCAGGTCTGTAGCTGTGGTCACAGGTCTCTGTCTCCAGTGGCTGCAGGGTCCTGGTATGCGTCTGAGATCAGACTGGGTGGTGCTGAGGCCTAGATCCTAGTCTCAGGCAGCTCTGTTTCCCAGGATGGCGTGGTGGCCGTGCCTGTGCTGTCTGCCCAGGAGTGTCCGCGCAGGGAGCGGGACTCCGCCGCCTAAGACTGCCTGGTTTAGCAGCCCCTTAGAAGACCTGCAGAATCTAACTGTCCCTAGCTCATACACACACACCACATGTGTCCACACACTCCTCTATCACTTCCTTGCGCTCTTACACTCTCTCCCTCCCTACCTTCCTGCTGGTCGCCATTTTGGAAGACGCCAAATGTCTTCTTAAGCAAAGTTCGTTCCTAAAAGTATGCTTCTCTACCATATTGTAATATCCATATTGTAACAATTGCCATACTGTGTAAGTGCACACTGGTCATGGGCCTCTCTCTTCTACTCTGCCATTACGTTATTTTTGTGAGCTGGTCAGTATCTTACTCAGATACTCCCCTGCTCCCTCATTAAATGTTTGATGAAAGAAATGTGAAAGAAATATCAGAATCTTTCTCTTTTTTCTCTCACTTTTTCACTCTTTTGTTTTGTGGAAGATAAAGCTATAGTTCAGAGAGATTCAGAGCCTTGCCCTAGAAAACATTATTAAGGCTGAACATACAGAATTAGATTAAAAGATTCTTGTTCATAAATATGTTTAAAGTTAGATAGAGCAAACTATAGGGTGTTTTTAACCATTAATAAGAATCAGGTAATGTAATACTTTAAACAACAAAAACTTAAAAAAAAAAAAAAAAAAGAAAAGGATCAGGTATGTAATGGGCAAGAATCTCGGGTGGTATAAAGGATTAAATGTAATAATATTGTTTATTTAAATTCTGAAAATTAAGGTTAAAACCCAGACCCAGTGAAAGCATCTACATGCTTTACAAAAATATTAGTCTTTATTAAAAAGGGGTATTCCTTCTGGATATGACCTCTTCTTTTCTCAGTCTCTCAACATTCATACAAACACTACTAAACTCAAGTGTCTACCATGCTTGAGTGGTACTGATGTAATCAGAGAAAAGTGGGGGTTCCTGGGAGTGGAAGGTGGAGGCATGGATTTTGACTCTCCTTTGTTTCTACATTAAACTCCTTCAAGTTCATATGAGTGCCACATGCAATCATTAGTAAGTGGGAATCTTCATCCACAAGAAAAAATTCCTGACATTAATAATTTAGTACATAAATTCAATGGTTATAAAGCCCTTGGAGGGTTCTAATAATGCTATGCTTGTGTCTCTCACTGAATTAGCAGAATAAAAGACAAACACAAAGATTTTCTCTCCTTCTGCTCTAATCCCTGCAGCTGTCAGTGCCCCAGACATTGGTGGGCAAGGAGTTTTAGACCAGGAAGCATCCCCTTGACAGTGACTTTCTTCAAGCTAATAAAAGTGAGAAAGTATAATTTCATCATTATCACATCAACATGCCAATTGATGTGTTTATAACATACAGAAAGAAGCATTTCTAAATCATTTGGCCATAATTGCTGGGTCAATTCACAAGGGGAGTCAAAATTCTCCAAGAGTGCTATGGAACAAAGTGCTAACGGCATGTAACATGGGAAAATATCAAAGTGATAATAGTTTAAGATATGTGACATATAAACAAGGGTGGTGGCAAAAGGAGATATGGAACTTTGTCTCTGTAGGGAGACAAAGGCTTAGTTTAGCTAAAAGGACATTTTATTTCATAATTATCACTTTTCCACTAAGTAATCATTATCAGAAGTCACAGAGTCAGGGCTACTTCACACAGGGAAAGAGAGAGAGAGAGAGAGAGAGAGAGAGAGAGAGAGAGAGAGATTTAAATAATCTCAGACTTTGCTCTACTAAGTAACTAGAAATATATATATTTAGTCTTGGTTATGGAATTAGGGATTACAACAAACACTCTTGCTAAGGGTATGCAAAGGTAAAATGACTTGTGTATACCACAGTAAAAGGAATCTTAGAGGATCCATCAAATATAACGTCTTAGGACCATCAGCTTACTTTCAGTGAGCTTTACATATGTTGGCTTCCACTCTATTTCATTCTATAACATTTAGTGTTTCAGCCATTTTTATGGTTTTTATATATTGACTAGAGGACCAGTGCACAAAATTCTGTGCACTCAGGGGGTTGGGGGGAGTCCCTCAGTGCAGCCTGTGCCCTCTCACAGTCTGGGAACCCTTCAGGGAAGGTCCACCTGCTGGCTTAGGCCCACTCCCTGGGGGATCGCACCTAAGCTGGCAGTCAGACATCCTGCTGGCAGCTCAGGAACCCTCGGGGGTTGCCCACTTGCCAGCGGGGAGCAGGCCTAAGCTGTAATCAGACATCCTTAGTGCTGCTGAGGAGGCGGGAGAGGCTCCTACCACCACCACTGTGCTGGCAGCTGGCAGCATGGCTTGTGGCTGAGCAGAGCTCCCCCTGTGGGAGCACACTGACCACCAGAGGGCAGTTCCTGCATTGAGCATCTGCTCCCTGGTAGACAGTGTGTGTTATAGTGACCAGTCATTCCCAGCTGTTCTGCTGTTAGGGTCCATTTGCATATTACTCTTTTATAATATAGGATAGAGGCCTGGTGCATCGGTGGGGGCCAGCTGGTTTTCCCTGAAGAATGTCCCATATCAGGGTGGGGGGTCCCTCTGGGGTGCCTGGGCAGCCTGGGTGAGGGGCTGAGGGCCGTTTTCAGGCTGGCCATGCCCATGGGCTGGAAGCAGGTATCTGGGATTTATTTAATTGAAACTTTGTAGCCTTGAGTGGAGCTCAGGGCTGGCCAGGGCAGGCGGGAAGCTTAGCTTCCTCCATTGCCAGGGGCAACACAAGCCTCTGCTTGCTCCAGCTCCATGGCCACAGCCATCTTTGTGACGGACTGGTAGAGTGAGGAGTGACGGTTAATTTGCATATTATTCTTTTATTAGATAGGATGATATCCTAATATCTAAGGTCTAGATCAGGGGTGGGCAAACTTTTTGACTCGAGGGCCACAATGGGTTCTTAAACTGGACCAGAGGGCCAGAACAAAAGCATGGATGGAGTGTTTGTGTGAACTAATATAAATTCAAAGTAAACATCATTACATAAAAGGGTATGGTCTTTTTTTTTTTAGTTTTATTCATTTCAAACGGGCCGGATCCGGCCTGCGGGCTGTAGTTTGCCCACGGCTGGTCTAGATCCATAATTCCAATACTGCCTATTGGTAGTGGATATTGGTGTTCTTTAGATACCTAAAATTCAACACATCCTAAAGCAGATGACTACAATTAGTCAAAGGTTGGCAGTTTTGATTCATAACAGGATGATTATGTGATTATGTCCAATGGCCAAAAATTTAGGGCAGTTTTTCTCAAACTTTCACTACCCATGGACTAACTACTTCTTTGGCACACATGGTGGAACAGGGGGTCCCCCAGGAGTGAGAACGATGGAGCCCAACGCGCTGGGGCATCTGCATGCACGACTCTGGAGACCAGGTTCAGAGACACAGATCTAAGTTTATTGAGGAAGTACAGCCATATATAAAGGGGTAAGCAGCCAATGCAATAGGGACACGCTTGCTATGTTATCCAATGGGCGTGAGGGTCGGGGCTAAGAGTAGGTGGCTCCTGGAGATTTGTCAGGCGGGCGTTGCCACTTTCTGGTGTGCCAAGGAAGTCTGTTCGCTGGAGTGTACTCACAGCATTGCTTCAGCCGCAGCACTGAGATAGATCTCCTGAGCTCTACCCACATCTCCCCCTTCCCTTTTTACAAGTGCCTGCTGGATGTGGATAATCATAGCTTGCTGTGCATTTATTCTTTGGATCATCGAGTAAAAGCAATGAAACAAGCAGAATGCAAGGAGGCCTCCTGCTGCTAGAATGGCCCATATGAATATGTTAGCAGGATTTAACCAGGAGGTTAGACGGCTGAGGGCATCACTTAAGAAACTAAACTCAATGGGTTTTACTAGGGTATTGTTGATTCTTAGGATTTCTCGCTGGAGCTGATAGGTGCTGTTTAGGAATGCCTAGCTGAATGGACCTTTAAGGAGATTTGCTAATTTTTGGCTCTCCCAGGAGGCATTTCTCACTTGAACAGGCGTTACACAGATGGCAGCGTATCTTATATCACATTGGGTGTGTGATATTTGCCATAAATTATCGAGGTCTTCTTGGATTAAATTTATTTGTTGTTGTAAATTGAGTAATGCTCCCCATACCTGTTGGTTTATTGTTGCTTGTGTAGCAAAGGCTTGGGCCATGACCTCTGATAAGGAGTTTAGACTCTGCGCTGTCAATCCTTCCTGGGCTAGGGAAGTGATTCCTGTGGCCATACCTGCTATAGCGGCTATTATGGAAGAGATTATCAGTATCACTAGTCCTACAGCCCTTTTTTCTATTTTCTGGAATTCCTTATGGATTATTAGTTGAGTCGGCCCGTCCCAGTCGCTGACTTCTACTGGAACCCAAAGTAGCGAGGGGGTGCGCATGGCTAGAGCATAAGCATTGTTTGGATTCCAGCAATTAGATAGTATACAAGATTGCTGGGTACAAGTAAAAGTGCTGTAATTGCTTTGTAAGAAGAAGAAGGGGGGGTCTCACACAGGGCCAGTAACTAAAACTATGAGTGGCATTGGGGTTGACTGCGACGTTGTTCTCCCATCTACTTGTCAGCTTTTCCCAGGTGCTGTTATACAGGTGGGCCCCTTTTAGGCTGGTGAAGGCTCTTTGATCAATAAATGCATTGGGCCTGCATAAATCCCACCGCCCGAATTGGGAGCGCAACCCTTGTATGGGGTTTCTTAGTGCAAATGGTGTCATTCCCTTTCTTAACCGTCTCCCCCAAATTCCCAGGGTGCCCGTTTGCGAGTCGGGTTGGGAGGCACAGAGGCATTCTACCAAGGGGATGCTCATGGAAGGGAGGAGTACGGGGGGCGACTCCTCCGAGAGGAAAAGGTAAGGGCAGAGGGGTACTGTGGAGGGGCTGGTGGAGACCCTGGTCCAGCTCGATAAGGCCAAGGGAAAAGTTTCATTAAGTCCCAGCATAACCCCCTCTGTACAGAAGTGGTTATTACAGTAAAAGTCCCCGGTTTCATGAGGTGCTATGTATATCCACCCTTGTCCTGAGGTAGTCCCATTATCTAGAGTCCACTTAAGGAGGTTAGGGCTACTGATATCAGCCCTTACCGTCCCGTTCCATGGCGATGAGACTGGTTCCGCTCCGTCAGTGTCTTGATCATCTCCGCCGCTGGGACTGGTTGTCCTCTATGGTCAGGTCCTCCATTTCCTCTACTGGAGGTGATGGTGATGGTGGTCTATGGCTCATCGCTGGTGGTGCAGGGTTTGATGTTACGGGCAGGAATCCACGCGGGATTTTTCTCACCTTCTGGAAAAATACAAGGAGACCCTCTCCCTTGGGTTAAGAGTGGGTTGGGGCCCTTCCAAGCCCCGGTTAGTGGATCTCCACTGGACCAAGGGGAGAGGTGTTGGTATGTCTCTGAGACCTCCCCAGTGTTTGAAAATGGGAGGAAGACCGTCGGGGGCAAAATGAAAATAATTGAGGGTTATGAGAGCCTGTAATAGTTGCTGTTGAGGCGTTAATCTTTGGTCTATCTTTTCCCCCCCTTTTTTCTTTAGTAAGCTAGATTTTTAACTCTTCATTTTGTCTTTCTATTATGGCTTGCCCTTGTGGGTTATATGGTAAAAGCCTCACTAGTGTAGTAGGGGTCATTATCTGTTTTAATTTCCCAGGGAAAGTCTAATGTTAGAAATGCCCCATTGAGGGTTGCTATTATGTGGCGAGTCTTTTCACCTGTGTGAGCCTGAGCATATGTGGCCCCAGAGCAAATTTTAATGATTACATGTACATATTTGAGCCTACCGAAGCTGGGAATATGGGTCATATCTGCTTGCTATAAGACATTGGGTTGGAGCCCCGGGGGGTTGACCCCTTGTGGCTGGAGGGGTCCTAAAGGCAATAGGGGGTGCAGGTTTTGTATGCCCGTATGAGATGCTTGTAGCTAGAGAGGGTTAAATGAGGAAATAGCTTGTGCAAGCTAGCTGCCTCTATCTCTGGATTGTTTTTCCTCTTGTCTTTATGGCTGGAGTATTGCTGATAATTCCTCTCTGTTGCAGGAATCTACATGGCCTTGGAGTTGTTTTCTGAAAATATACAAATGTATTCTCGACCAAAGGTTAATAAAGGAAACTTTACTTGGGATTCTATTTATTTTTGCTTAAATGAATTTCCTTTGGCTTATGTTGATACCACGTATGTTTTTCATGAGTGTCTTGCTGTTAGCATTTCAAATGAAAAATTTTTTCTAGATGTAAATTAGTTACAGGATATTTTTTCTTACATGGTATTTTTCCACTATCCCCTATTTTTTGATTTAATTATTTGGAGGATTTTTGGAAAATTTATAATGTAGTCTAGATAACTTTAAATTTTAATTTTTTGTACAAAAATATGACTGCTTTAGGTTCATTGTATGTTAAGTAATTTTTCTATGAAATGAAAATTTTTGTTAATACTTCTTGAGCCAATTTTAATTAATCTGAAAACTTGTCTACGGCCACACCACCCTGAACGCGCCCGATCTCGTCTGAAAACTTGACTACTATTTTACTGTCAAATTTAATACTCTAATAACAATCTTAGTTTACACTGTAAATATTAATGGAAAGGATTATTTTGTATCCTTGAGAAGGCCCTGAGTATTCCTGGTGTTAGGCTGGATTTAGATATAGGGTAGCCGCTGTTAGCCAATTTTCTGTTATCTGGGTACCGATCTGGGCTGGGCATGGGAATCGAGAAGCAGCCATGGGGGCAGGAGACCTCCCTCAGAAGGGGCGAGTGTTCAAGCCCCTGCATAATTGGGGGGGGAGGATCTGTGCCCCACCTCTGTTGGCCCCCAAGTTCTCTTTTGAGGCCCCTCTGCGACTGTGCCTGTCTTCCAGGGACAAGCAGGGTGATGTGAGGTTTAGTTCTGTGTCCTTGGTAGCCTACGTCCCTATGGCCTCCACACCTAGTAACTACCTTGGGATCCCTTTGCCTGCTGGTGGGGCCCAGGCATTGATCACGGGGAACCCAGGTTTCTTCTCTAGAGAGGGCCCAGCTCATGCCATTGGGCGAGAGACAGATCTATGGTACTAGCCACTATGAGGCTTTAACCTTAGCATGAACAGAGAGCTTAGGCAACAGCTGTGGGCAATTGGAAGAGGGACCCCCTTGGCAAAAAGGGCAAGAGAGGTCAATATAGAATGCTTAAGTGCCTTCCCAGGGGGATTTCCACACAGTGGAAGGGATTAAATCCTTTTATGTCCTTAAATTATATTTCTGCCAAACATTTAAAGAATTAGTTTGTAAGCTTGTTTGAAATAAATGTATAATATGCTGTTGTAAAATATTAAAAATTATTAATGAGCTTTTGCTATTTTAAATTATATCCTAAAATTCTACTGCTGTATTTTAAGAAATATTAAACAAAATAACTGGCCTTGCCCCTTCTTAGAGGCAAAAACTCAAGATATATATTCATTAACTTTTACCTGATAAAGCTCTCCATGTGATTTCAAGCATTTTAAATTGGCTTTATTAAAAGATCCTTTAAGAAGAGAAAATAAATTTTTGAAAACATTTTAGGGCCCATGAAATGTCCCAAAGTCATTCCTTGGTAATAGTTTTGAAATCTAACTTGAAGGACTATTAAATACATATGTGGATATATGATCTAAAGACTTTATACTTTCTATAATTATCAAGAGATACCAATCAAACCAAAACTTAACACTGTATACAAAAATTTCGGTTGTGATTATAGAATTTATTATCTTTTCTAATCAGACCAATGAGTAATATATTTTGAATTCCAAATTTTTCAGAGAAAGCACAAGATTTTTTAAAAAATGAATTTCTATACTTTAGGCATTTAGTTACCACAATTATAATTTTTCCCAATTTAATTTAACTAGAACTTTAAACTCTTAGCTGGCAAGTTAAACATTCAGCATTTTTTTAGATTAATAAGAGCAGGTGCTTCCTTCCTTATGTAATTTTAAGTATATTGTATTATTCTAATTTAGTATTGGAAAGGTTAAAGAGAAGAAAACTCGACAGAGAAATTTGTTTTCTTGCTAGTAGCTTGCGTCCTTGAGTCCTGCATAGTTTAGATAAGTAAAAATTAACAAAGAACTCTCTCTCCCTGCCAAGGGCCTTCTTTTTTTTTTTTTTTTTTTTTTTTCTGCATTAACCATTTGGATATTGGGGATATTGTTGCAGATCTGGTAGCATTTGCTGCAGCTGTGGGGTTAACATTCACAGGAAAGAGTCCGGGGGTCTCCAGCCCTAAGGAATTCTTTGCTCTATCCCTCTGGCTATACAAGGATTGATATATTCCCGTCCATGGATTATCATCTGTATCCCCCACGAAAGGATTACTTGGGGGCCGCTGGGCAGTTAAACTTTTTGGTCGCTCCTCGAGGGGAGCAGGGGGGTGACTCCGGCAGGAAACCTCCTGGTGAGACTCCCCTGCTTTCACCTCGCTAGAGGTTTTTTCTGTCTCAGTTTGAGCCTTCCTTGAGCTTTGAGAAACTACTTTTGGCTTGGAGCATCTGTGGGGATCTGCGGGGGCAGAGGGCTCTGGAGGGGAATAGGGAGGCAGAGGGTCTTCTGTTCTCCCGCCTGCACCGCTGGTGGCAGAGAGCCAGGGGTTAAATGCTATTAGAACATCCCAGAGCTTTTGTAGCTCCTTTTCTGTTACTTTTACTCACCTACTCTGTAACAACGCATGAAGCGCCCGAGCCTGAGGGGCTCAGCCTGAGGGGGGAAGGTTTCCCATCATTACAGAGGGTCACTCACCCATCCTGGTGCTTGCCGTGCCGAGGTCCTTGCTGGAGGTGCCAGATGGAACAGGGGGCCCCCCGGGGGTGAGGACTACGGAGCCCAACGCGCTGGGGCATCTGCATGCACGACTCTGGAGACCAGGTTCAGAGACACAGATCTAAGTTTATTGAGAAAGTACAGCCGTATATAAAGGGGTAAGCAGCCAATGCAATAGGGACACGCTTGCTATGTTATCCAATGGGCGTGAGGGTCGGGGCTAAGAGTAGGTGGCTCCTGGAGATTTGTCAGGCGGGCGTTGCCACTTCCTGGTGTGCCAAGGAAGTCTGTTCGCTGGAGTGTACTCACAGCATTGCTTCAGCCGCAGCACTGAGATAGATCTTCTGAGCTCTGCCCACAACATGGACTAATACTTTTTATATTTTTAGGTACTCATCAGAATTTTAAACAATTAAAAATAAAACATTTCAAGTAAATATTAACAGTATTTTTATATCAGGAAGAAAGATGAAATTGTTTCAAATTGTATCAGGTTATTAAAAAAAACTTTTTATATATTTCAAATGAGGCCACAAGACAATAGGTGCCAATAATCTCCCACTCTTAAATTAGGTGCTAAACTATTTATAAAGATGTTTATTAAGGTTACGAAGAGTTCTAAAACTTAAAACAAAATTTTATTGGAAAATATTGTTGGAATAATGCGACATTTCCCCTCTTCTACCTCGAAGGGGAAAATTAGAGAGATCCCACCTACCTTACCTAAGAAATAAAAACAAAAATTCAAGTAGATAACTCCTAGGTCTTGATATGTGACTTAGAGTTTGTGGGGCAAAGTAAACATGTGTCTTACAACAGAACAATATAAAGAGAAGAAGGCTAAGTGAGGTAGATTTAAGATTATAAGTACACACATTTTCATTTTTGATGGATATATGTATATAACCAATAGGCAATAATTTTATTTTTTAAATCCCTAAGCATGCAAAAATATCAAATAACCAAAAACTAAGAAGAAAAAACAAACAAACATGAAATTGGTCAAATATGCAAGGAGCTCATATGACCAAAAATTAAGAGGAGTTTTTAAAAAAAAACAGCAAAAAACAATGTTAGATGATCAGAAATTAGAGTTATCAGACATGGATTCTAGAGTACCCGTGATCATTATTAAAGCAAATAGGTGACAACATTGTGAGTTTCACTCATGGGGAAAATGAAACATCTTTGGGGGGCTAGCAATCTGAAGCTAATGCACATTCTTGATAGCCTACAATTAAGTCACTGCCCCTTTCTCCACAATCTGGTCTTGCAAGACAGGTTTACCTAAGTACTACTCACATTTCACAGAGGCCATAAACCATGAACAACCCCTGGAGGGGGTTATCAGTGCTGACACCAGGCCAGGCCTTTAGGTGTGGTCTCACAGCCCCCACCCCAACCCACCGGGCTTTTTGAAAAACCCATGAAAGGTCCAGAAGTCCCACCCCATATTTGAGGGACAAAGAAACCAAAGGGTATAAAGGGAAAGCTTCCTCCATGTTGGTTTCCTCAGGATTTGGAAAGAAACAGTCTCCCCTGAGTCACTGTACCGGTACATGTGAAACATCTGAAAATAAATGGGTTTTCCCGTGTCTCCAAGTACTCCTGTGTATTTTTCAGTTTCTGGTAAATTCTGTAACATCACCAGATAACATAGTCAATACAAACAAGGGGGAATTATGGAAATGAAAACTTTAATAACTTAAGCCAAATTTTTGCTGGGTGAGTTAAATGATAGGTTACACATGTTACAAGAAAGAAAGAGTGAACTGGAATGGGATCAATAGAATCCAGACTAAAATCACAAAGAGAAAGAGAAATAGTAAATGACTAGTGCAGACAAGTCCATGAGGAAAAAAAAAAAAGACAACAAGAAATATATGAGCCACTGTAAAAAAAAAAAAAAATAGCAAAAACAAAACAAACAAACAAAAAACCTCAGAGTATTAGTCTCAGAAAGAGAGGGGGAGTTAAAGGGTCAGAAGCAGTATGTGAACATGGACTTGCAGTGAATTTTGCAAAACTGATAAATGACATAAAACAATAGAGACATAGATTCTAGAGAGCCTACCAATGTCAAATGGTATAAATACAAAGAAAAGCACACATAGGTACATCATAGTAAAATTGCTGAAAATGAAATTCAGTGAGACAAGGCTCATTACCTTCAGAGATCAATAATAAGGCCAATGGCTGACCTTTCAACTGAAACTATGCATTGCCCAGAGACCATGAAAAGACAGTTTTACAGTGTAAAAAAATCTGCAAACCTGTAATCCTATAGCTAAAGAAAATATATTTCAAAAATAAAAGTAAAAATTGTTTCTATTTCAGGCCATACATACAAATTTATTGCAAGTGGCTTGCAAACCTAAATGGAAAGGAAGGAAGGAAGGAAGGAAGGAAGGAAGGAAGGAAGGAAGGAAGGAAGGAAGGAAGGGAGGGAGGGAGGGAGGGAGGGAGGGAGGGAGGGAGGGAGGGAGGGAGGGAGGAAGCTGACCTCGAGAAATGAATTTAAGAGAATATGTTCATGACAATAAAGGTGAGCATATTTTCTTACACAAGACACAAAGGTTACTAACCATAAAGGAAAATACTGAAAAATTCCATTTCATAAAATTGGGTACTTCAGGTCATAAAAAAAAATTAAAAAATGAAATGATAAACCACAGACAAGATATTTTCAATCCATATGTGTGACAAAGGATTCAGATCTACAACCTATAATGAACTCCCACAAAATAGTAAGAAAAGAACAAGAACCCAACTTTTTAAAGTAAGTTCAGAAGACATTTAAGTATTTCACAAAAGATAAAATATAAATGGCCATTAAGCATTTGAAAACACACTCAGCACCATTAGTTATTGGGAATATTTTAATTAAAACAATAATAAAATGAAACTATAAGAATTCCAAAAATTCTAAAAGATTTTTAAAATCCAGTGTTACAAGAATAAGGGACAACCAGAATTGTCATTGGTGTATTTATTTTTTTAAATATATTTTTATTGATTTCAGAGAGGAAGGGAGAGGGAGAAAGAGAGAGAAACATCAATGGTGAGAGACAATCATTGATCAGCCCGCAACCTGAGCATATTCTCTGATCAGGAGTCAAACCATGATCTGCTGGTTCATACCTCAACGCTCAACCACTGACCCACACTGGCCAGGCCATCGTTGGTGTACTTAAATGGATACAATGAATTTGGAAACCTTTTGTCAGGATCTTCTAAAGCTCAACACACACATACTCTGTTATCCAGAAAATTCATTTTTAGGTATAAACTCAACACAAATACATACCAAAAGACAAGCAAGGAATGATTATAGCAGCATTATTTGTAATAGCTAAAAATTATAAAAGTCCAAATGTTCAGCACTTTGTTCACTCTGCTATAGCAGGCAGTTGCTTATGCATCTGTTCCCAGCCCACACCACTCCTATGCCCATTAAGCAGCAATCTCCAGTTAGTCTATACTAAACAAAGAAATCTAGAATGGATTTATCAAAGAAATCTAAGTCACTAAATGAAATTACTCCCAAGGTAAAAATTTAAAACTTCTTTAAACACATCTTCTCACTGACCACTTATCAGTCTCTATGGTAATCTATCTTTGGGAAGATTCTGTTGAGATAACAAGAGAGATAAGATTTATACATCTCTAAATAATTGATATGTATCCATGAACAGTTTATATAAAAAATTAACTTTCCAATGATAATTACACAGTATATAGCAGATATCTTTACCAAGTATATCTGCAAAAAGCATACAAATTGTAGGAAATGCATTGTTAATTACTCAGTTGATTAATAGAAGACAAAAGTTCATAATATTCCACATATGATTGGAATCATATGGTACTTGTCTTTCTCTGACTGGCTTATTTCACTAAGCATAACACTCTCTAGGTCAATCCATGCTGTCACAAAAAGTAAGATATCCTTCTTATATTTTTTTAAGGTTGGATAGTATTCCACTGTGTAAATTTACCACAGCTTTTTTATACAGTTATCTACTGACAGGTATTTTAAACATATACTTTAATTTTTTTCAAATTATATATTTTCACACAGAAATGGTCTTGTTATTTTCAATATAATCATGAAAGATCTTGGGCAAGAAAACAAGAAGTACTAAGAAGTTAAATGATGAGAAGCAAAACAATTATAAAGCAGTATCAATTAATGTCAAACACATACATGGATACACATACACACATGTGTGGCAAATGCTAATACTGACATTTTTTAAAAAATAAGAGAGTATTTACCCAGTGGCACCTATTACTCCTTCATAGTCATTTTGCATATTTTTCTCTTTTTTTTTTTTGAGGTCTTAGTTATTTGAATGTACTGGTTTTGAATAATACACTTTCTTTTTTCCATATTTTTCTTCTGTCATCTCCTTTGTGACTCTCACATTTTTGTGTATCTCCTCCACTGTAATGAAATTAATGTATAATTATTCTCCCATAAGAGAAATGCCATGTTAATGAGAGCATGCTAAATATAAAAGTATGCATGAAAATGTTCTTTCTATGGACTATGGGGAGTCAGACGGCTGTCTCTGTTACTGGGTGGGGGACAAATTCTGTTTCTGGTTTCAGGAGAGAAGAACTCACTTTCAATTCCTTGACATTTATCAAAGGCCATTCTGCATGGCAATGGGAAGGACACCTAATAAGGCTGCAGTTTAAAATCACTCCTCAGACAGAATTTCTGATACACTATGACAATGGGCTGTCTGCATGCTTTACAACATGAAATTTGAGGAAGAATTAGCTGCCAAGTGTGTATATAAGAAAGCCCATCCTAATTTGAGGATAGGTTTTGTTAATAAACCAGGACATAAAGGTTTATCTTCCCAGTCCCAAATATAAAAACATAACTGCAATGACAGTAAAATGCCTTTGGTTAAACTCTACTTGTATTAAAATATTACCCACAGTACTATACTTTTTTGCTGGTGCATGGCTAGGCTTCAACTCCTCAAGATCTTAAGTAACATACATTTAACAGCATGACAAGTTTAAAGAACAACAAATTTATTTTCTTTACACCAGATGGAAATAAGAAATGTGAGTATTGTGCACAATGAAACAATATCTATAAATCTAGCATTTTATTATATCACTTCAGCCTATAAAATTAGGAGAGTCATCAGTAACACCTCCAGCCATGAAGTATACCCTGTGGGAAGTCTGATACAGATAACAGATTCAGAGGGATGAAGTCATACATCAGTGAGCATCACAGGTTTAGTAGGAGCTGTGACCCTCGTATCTAACTGCATTTATATCATGCTGTGGGATGTCAGGAGCATGCTGGCAAACAGAATTATTAAGAATTTGCTTATTACCAACTCTGTAATTCATAAGCCTTATGAACATCTGCTTTCTTATGTTTCTACATACAAAGATATTCCTAAACAATATTAAGGAAATATTCAAAATTGACTAAAATTATTTTTCTATTATTAAGATGATATTTTCTTATGGGGGGGGGAATAGGCAGTTTTTTACCTACTTCTTCTCTCTCTTCTTTTTTCAAGTTTCTAATTTTATCCTCATGGTTGTAACAATAACACATGATACTTGTAAGGTGTTGAAAAATTTTTAAAAGCTTACATGTTTATTATCTCATGTGTTCCTTGAGAGGTTGGAGCAGAAATGGCCTAATGGCCAAGATCCATGGTGAAACTCAGATATTCTGAATAATTTTCAGTGTTGTTTTTTTCCCCTTTCTCAACATTGGCATGCTACCACATTTCCTTCCCCAATGGTCCAATGATATTAGCAAACTAGGTAAGATACTTGTCAGAGATTCTTTGTTTTCTGTATTCTTTTTACTTTTTCTGTTTGACAGAATACCTGTAGAACACCAGGGAAATAGCAGCATTCTCTGGCCACATTCTTTCTATTTGAGTCATATTACATGGGCACTATGGCTACTTCAAACCTGGAAAGGTTACCCTGACTTAATTGGTTTGGGAACATGTACAAATTTAATTAACCATATAGAATAAACCATTCCAGAACTCAGTAGCCTAAAAAACAATAAGCATTTATTATCTTTGACAGTTTGTCTGGGTCAGGATTTTGGGAGCAACTTAGTTGGGCAGATTGACCTGAAATTGGTATCAGATATTGGACAGAGCTGCAATTAGTTAAAGGTGAGAGGAAATCTTCCAAGACGGTCCACTCACATGCTTGGCAAGTTGATGCTCGATGTTGGTTAAGGTCTCTGTTCCTCTCCATGTCAGTCTCTCCCATGGCTGCTTGAGTGCCTTCCCAACCAGAGAGCAGGTGGAAGCCACAATGGCATTTATGACCCATCTTCCAAAGTCATAAGCTATGCACACCATTGTGTTCTATTTATCACCCAGGCCAGCCTGGATTCAATGTGGTTAAAACCACATGTGTGAGGAGTCACTGGATCCATCTTGGAGACTGGTTATGGTTACTGTGGACTTCCCTGAGTGAGCCACTGAATATTTCATCTCTCCCAAGTAACAAGAAGGTTCTGGGAAGTACATGTCCTGACAGAGGTTTAATTTCATGTTGGTATATATTTGGCACTTTTTTTCAACATCACCCTCGCTCTTCATCTCTCTTGGGACTGCCTTATAATACATGGCTACCATGGGAACTTCCTTGGACTTACATACCCCTGACTCCCTAACCATAGTTTGTTGGTCCAGAAAGGGGAGCGAAATTGAAAATAGCATCCCTCAGACTACAATTGACTTGTTCAAGTGGGACACCTGACTCAGACTAAGCCAGTATCATCATTTCCTGGGATTTTGAAATTGAGATAAAAAAAAAAAAACTTGAGGGAAGTCACCCCTCCTCTAATGGTTAAAGTAGAGAATATAAAACTTCTCCATATGGAGGAGCTGGTCAGTGGTGAGAAAGAATGTCAGTAGTGAGCAAAGCCAAGATTAATAAAGAGTAGATAAAGCATAGCTCTGTCTCTAGGTGAGACTGTATGTCTCTCACAGCTAGTTTATGTCTTCTACAACGCTTTGGATTCTGCAAACTAATAAATTTCCCCTTGTATATGAACTATACTAACAGAGTTGCAAAATTGCTTCCACTGCAACTCAGATGCAGAGAAAATACAAATTTTGTCCGGCTTTTGTGGAAAGAAAATGTGCTGATTTTCTCTCCAACATCTGCAAGCCTCTCTGGAGTCTTAGAAATATCTCTGTAGCTGGGCACTCTTTGTATCTGCCTAATTCCCCAAGTCTCAAATTCCTTCAGTCTCAAAATGTTTAGGGAACTAGATACTAGTGTTGTTTTACTAATAATGTTATATTGACATAATGCTTTAAAATTTTAAAAAATATTTCCAAAAGTATTATATTAGTTTTCTAGGGCTACCAGAACAAACTGACACAGATTTGGTCACTTGAACAACAATTTTTTTTCCTCACAATTCTAAAAATCCAAGATCAAGGTCTTGACATAGTTGGTGTCTTTTAAGGCCTCACTCCTTGGTTTCTGTTGGTCACCTTCCTCAAGTGTCTTCACTAACTCTTTCCTTTGTGTGTGTCTCTGTCCTAATCTCCTCTTCTTATAGGGACAACAGTCATATTGGATTAGGGCTCACCCATATGAACTTACTTTACCTTAATTACCTTTTAAAGACCCTATCTCCATATACAGTTACATTCTAAAGTACAGGAGATTAGGAAAAGAATACACAATTTATTCCATAACATGCATGATTTCATTTTGTATGCTAGAAACATTAAATTTAAGAAAGAAAATGGTATGACTAAACTCAGCCAGATTTTAGGTGATGTAGCTAAAATCGGATCCCTGGGTCTCTGATTCCAAATGCCAAGCTCTATCCATGACCATCTGCTGTCACTTCAATAACTTATTTGTGTTTAATTGCTAACATTTACCCCTAATACATTATCTTATTGAATCCTAGGTATTACTCAAGGAACTGTTTGGCTATCTCTTACACATATCTGCTTGAAAAATCTGGGGCCAGGGGAAAAGGTTCTTCTAGAATTCTTTAGCAGTTGACTCTTTACTCATAACATATTCCCACTAACTGGATCTTGACATGGGGATTCTCCAAAGCTTGACTCTCAGAGCTGTCCGAAATTTTGGCTGTAGCTCAGAAGCAAACTTGTCCAAGGGAGCAGGATGAGGATTTATCTACAATGTTGACCCTGACTAATCTATGTTGAACCTCAGGTACTAGCTAAATCTGAGAGTAAATGGACAGGTCTCAGGATGAGAGACTGGAAGATGATGCAGGTATTCCTAAATTATTTGTAGAGTAAACCCAACAAAATGGCACCTACAGGGTTTTTGTGTTTTAAATATCAAGAGTACCCCTTTCTTGGAAGCTTAAAAATGTAAACAAAAGTATTTGAGTGCTTATTAACAGTTTCTTCTAAAAACAATAAAAACAAAAGAAAAAATGTATTGCTAGTGACTGTGTGTTTGTGCATGTAAGACTGGTGAGTATTATACTAATTGAAATAACCAGTCAAAGAAAGACAAGTACCATATGATTTCACTTACATATGGAACCTAATGAAAAATATAAACTAACAAAATATAAACAGACTCATAGATACAGATAACAGAGTTATAGCTGTTGGAGGGGAGGGGGAATTGGGAAACTGGGTGAAAATGGTAAAAGGACTAAGCAAAGAAAAAGAAAAACACCTCACACACACATGCAACAACATGGTGATTACCAGAGGGAAAGGGGGTGGAGAGAGGTAGAAGAGGGTAAAAAGGAAATAATTAGAGATGGAAAGAGACTGGACTTGGGGTGGTGGCCATACAATACAATATACAGATAACTATTAAAAAATAAAATTTTAAAAAGGGTTTTTTCTATATGTCTACACAGAAATCAGGAGACCTTCACTCAAGTGCCTGGTAATATTAGGAAATCAGTAGATATCGTTGGGTCTTAGTTATGTCATTTTTTCTCTTGTAAAATGTAGCTGGACTAGATGATCTTAAAGGTTTTAAGAGCACGAAGGTTAAGAAACACTAGATTTTAGTCTTCCTCAGCTTTGTGATCCCGGACTCCTCAGAGTCAGTTGATGCAAAATGCAAAAGCTAAAATATCTTTTCCTAAATCAACATTGTCCTCTCAACTCACCTGACTTTCCCATGTCACTCACTGGGGCAATAAACTTTGGTCTAGCAATGTGGGAGAAGGGATGAGATCTTTTGGGAACAAGGGCTAAGATGGCAGGTGATCCCACAGAACAATCAAAAAAAAAAAAGATGCAAGAACCAGACCCATATAGGGAGCTGATACCCAATTTAGGAAAAACACAAATCCAGGAAGACCTAGAAGCAGCACTCCCACACTTATACCCAAAAAATTCCTGACTAGGAAAATACAAACAAACCAAAGAAGGTTGGGATAAAAAAGGATAAGGACAGAAGAGGTGAAGCTTGGAGGCTTGTGCCTTGCCAAGAGCAGAAGTTATGGAACACACCACTGCTTTCTCTGCTTTTACCTGGCCACTACTGGTAGATTGTGGCTGCAAGAGTATCTTCTGTTCCTAAGGTTTTCTTCAAATGTGACAAGCCCCATCAGAGGTAGATTCTACTTTCTCTTCCCTTGAATCTGGGCAGGTTTGTGACTTACTGGTAATAAATAGAACATGGAAGAAATGACACTGGGTGTTTTCTGAGACTATGTCATGAACACTGATATACCTTACTCACATGAGCACTGAAGTTAAAGCTCTGAGCCACTAGGTAAGCTGTCCAACTTCATTGAAAATCCTATATGGTTCAAAGCTCAAACTAGCCCAGGTGGAAAGATCCATGGAGTAACGTGGGACTGCATCCTGAGAGAGAGAGCTGTCCAGCCATCACACAGCTCTCTAGCCCCTCACTGTTAACAGCTCCAACCACTGTGTGGCTGCAATACATGAGACATCCCAAGCCTGCAGCACCAAGCTGAATTCCTTCTGAATTCCCAACTCACAAAAGTTATGAGAGATAATCAAATGATTATTGTTAAATCACTAGGTTTTCGGGTAATCTTTATGTGGCAACAGGCAATAACATCATACTTTATTCCCAACCATCACTCCCCAGTCTGCTTTCAGACTGTGTTCTTAAAATTTGGTATACAAATGGTCAACATCTATATATACTAGTAAAAGCCTCGGTCGAAGGGGACTGACTACCAGGGGGCAGTCAACTTGTACATACGAAAAAAAAGAAACAGGCGATTGAGTCTATGAAAGATCACAAGCAGGTGGGACTGAGCTGCAGTTCGCATTGCAAGGCGGGGCCATGGGCCCAAATTCCGCAGCTCCCCAGGCACCGCTCCAGAGGCGCTGCGCCCCAACCCAGTCAACCCTTCGGCCACGTCCTCCCGGGGCAGCCGGGACTGAGGGAAGGAGGGAGGGGAAAAAGAGACCACGAACTCTGTCCCTAGCGCCGGGCCTCCTCCTATCAGACTGGAGCCACCCCAGGACTTGCAGTATGGCGACTGAAGTGGGCGGCCTGCGCAGCTACCGCAACTCCCTGGTTTACCCGTGCGCCCCTTGGACATTCACCCAACTTCTCCGAGCCTCCGTCTGCACCCCTAGCGAGGCCATGGGAGCTCCACCCTAGGGACACCTTCTCCATAGCTGGGTGCAGCAGACCAGGAGATGCCAGGGGCGGAGGTGGAAGACCGGGACAAATGCTCAGCTGACTGGGATGAGCGGGGCCAGGATGAGCGGGAGCTGCTCCTCCCTGACTGCCTGCCCTTTATCGCATGGCTACTTACTTGGGGTGGGGGCGGGGGGGTAGTGTTGGATTTGGATGCTGGTTTCAGCCCTATCCCAGCAGGCCACATCGAGGGACCCCCCACAGGTGCACGAATCTGTGCGCCTGGCCTCTGGTTATACTATAAACTGAGGCATTCAGAGAAGCTGATCACAAGGTCTCAATGTTCTTTTCTGCTCTCTTCATCAAGAAATATAAAACCTTAGTATGATCATTTTTCCTCCTATTTATATGGAAATATTTTTAAGAACTGAGCTGCTCCTGTTATTTACAATTGCATTCATATTATCCCAAAATAATTCAAAATTCAAAACATGAAATAAAATCAGTGATTTATTAATCTGAAATCTCCTCCCCAAATCTACTGAACCAACAATATTTTGCTGAGTTTTTGCTTTGGAGGAGAAGATAATTTCTTTTATTTTTATCTTTTGCTTTTTTCTTATCTTGGCTATTAAACAGGATTATTTGTGAGTTTGATAATGGACATCGAAAGGCACTTCATTCACTAATTAAATACAAATTAATAACATCAGTCTAGGATAAATGCAGAAGATAAAGGATTTATGGTCAATGTAGATAGTTGAACATGGATGTGTTTATCAAATCCCTGAATACAGATGGATGCTTTTTGGCTTTCTATATGTCTACTTTCAAATATGTCTATTTAGGCCCTTTGCCCACAGTTTGATTGGATTGTTTATCTTCCTTTTGTTAAGTTGTATGAGTTCCCTATAAATTTTGAAGATTAAACCCTTATCAGATGTAACATTGGCAAATATGTTTCCCCATGAAGTAGGATCCCTTATTGTTTTGTTGATCATTTGATGTGCAGAAGCTTTATATTTTGATGTAAACCTATTTGTTTATTTTCTCCTTAATTTCCATTGTCTTTGGAGTTCTGTTGATAAGATATTGCTCTGAGATATGTTTGATATTTTGCTGCTTATGGATTCTTCTAAGATTTTTATGGTTTCCTATCTTATGTTTAAGTCTTTTTTCCATTTTGAGTTTATTTTTGTGTATGGTGTAAGTTGGTGGTCTAGTTTCTTTTTCTTCTTTTTTTTTTTTTTTTTTTTTTTTTTTTTTTTTGGCTTTGATCTGTCCAATTTTCCCAACACTACTTTTTGAAGAAACTGTCTTGACTCCATTGTATGTTCTTGCCTCCTTTGTCTAATATTAATTGAGCATAATAGCTTGGGACTAATTTGTTAATTACAGGTGGATGTTCTCTGATTTAGTTACTTTTCCAGCCTGGCCCCAGGAAAAGGTGTGCAACACATCTGCCTATTCAGACGCAATTTTCTTCTTCAGCTTCAGTTACCCTTGAAATTATTTTTGCTAACAACATATGATGAATTCTGAATCTATTGTTGAATCAGCATAAATTTAAAGGTAGATCTACCTCCCACATGGTCACTGTCTCTGTTGCTAGAACCTACAGAAAGAAGAAAATGATCAAAATTCCTCCAAAGAACTAATCTGCCCTTTGTCCAAATTGCCCTGATGTGAAAAACTCAGTCCCTTCTCCACAAAATGTAAAATACTTTGGTTTATAATGACACATGAAAGGGAACACTTTATAATTTTTAGATTTTTTTCTTATATCAAAAACATCTTTTTACAATAAGAAAAAGGTCAAAGATATGCCTTACCCTACTTGGGATATTTTTCCCTTGGCTTCAGCATTTGGGGCTGGAGATACTATTTGTGGAATGAGGCTGAGGAAATGAGCCAAAATGAATTTCAGGCTTACCAGAGCTTATAATCTTACTGAAATTCAACAATTAGTAATGCCTTGGCTGTGACAGCTAGGGAAAAAAACTCTGCACATCAGATGGTGAGAGAGGCTGCTTGGGAAAATCACTTCTATTTTACTGTTGTCATCCTGCCATTACTTAACTCAACTCATAACCTTGAAAGGAGACCTGGACCCTATGGGTTATAAACTCATGAAGATGACTCCAGAAAGTTAACCTCCTTAGTAAGCCAAACAGAACTATAAATTCATAAGTAGCCTAAATATGGAAAGAGTTTTAAAATATGATAAGAAATAAACCAACCCAGCTGGTGTTGCTCAGTGATTGAGCATTGACCTACAAACAAGGAGGTCAGGGTTTGACTCTCAGTCAGGGGATATGCCTGGGTTGTGGGCTTGATCTCCAATAGGGGGCATGCGGGAGACAGCTGATCAATTATTCTCTCTCATCATTTATGTTTCTATCTTTCCCTCTTCCTTCCTCTCTGAAAAAATAAAATAGAAGAAGAACAACAATACAAAAAAACAAATCATATGATTGGCTTTAAATACTGCCTACATTAATGAATATCATTAAATGCCAAGAGGATTCAACAAAATTAAGATACTTAAAAGAATAAACACTTCTAATGTTTCCTTGTCAACTTGAACTTGAATTATATAGCAGGTAATGAGCAATTTGTTTCTTACTTGGGAGGTTTGAAGCAGGCAGAAAATACACACATTACATTCCTTAGGCTCATTTAGGCCCTCAAGGACATTGGGGTCTTCTTGCCTTTATGTCCTCACCTTGGTCTTTTCCTAAATAAAAGAAAACTTGCAGCATGTGAATATGTTCACCAATTTCATTGGAAAGATTACAATGATATGGCAAGTTGAGGAAAAAGAACTAAAATTTTAAGGACTTGAGATGGTAAACACAACTATTTATTTCCTTTGGGATTTTCTCCCAAAATCTGTTCTTCCTATTTCCATTGTCAGTCACTGTAGATAATGCAAACTTTGTGAACATACCCAAAGCTAAGAATCACATTCCATTGCAACCTGTTAACCACACAAACACATCACAACCAGTTGGGAAATAACCCCCCCCCCAACCCCCCGCCATCTCCCTTAAAATTTTCCTGATTTTTCTCACTTCCTTCCAGCAAAATAAAATTCTACTAAACTTTTCTAAATACTGTACAAATCAATCAAGATCTATATTTCTTAATAAAAATGTCCCCCAGTTTTTCTCTGTCAAATATTTTTTCAGCACATATCTTTTTAAAAAAGTGTTGATACTATTACAGATGTCCCTCATTGTCCCGCACTTTGCTGCTCTCAACCCAGCTCCCACATCCTCCTCCCTGCCTTGACCACATTGTTGTCTGTGCCCATGAGCTATGCATATATGTTCTTTGGTTAATCTCTTCCAATCCCTTTCATCCCCCCTCCCTTCTGAGATAAGTCAGTTTGTACCATGTATGTATGTGCCTGGTCCAGTTTTGTTTCTCAGTTTGTTTAGATTCCACATATAAGTGAGATCATACATTATTTGTGCTTATCTGACCAGCTTATTTCACTTAGCATAATAATCTTCAGGTCCATCCATGTTGCCACAAGCATAAGAGTTCTTGCTTTTTTATAGCCATGTGCTGGGGCTGACCAGCAAACCTTGAGCAACAGATGAATGGATTACTCCAACACAACATTTGCTGTGAAAGAGAAGACTAAGGGACTGCCTGGCTAAAGGACCCAGACAGCCTAGATTGCTTGCCTTATTAGGCTCTTATTGTAGCAGCAGTTTGAGATAAAATTTATCTTAAAATACAATCAGTAGGGTAGGTAATCTTGGGAGGACACATGTGTTTATAGTGTCCTTTAAGCAAAGACACCCAAGGATTTAAGCATAAATGATCCCAGTAAATACCTAGGGGTCTGCACGTGCACAGACTTGTTTGGAAAGGTCAAGGAATAATTAGGGGCACTGCCTTCGGCACTCCCCTAAGTCAGAATTCTGATAAACAGGTCAGGTGGCCTTCCACACACTTCCCTTTTCTTGGAATGTCCTCCTTACAAATTTTCCAACCAAGTTTCATCTACTCCCCAACAGCCATGTAGTATTTCATTGTGTACATTATCATATCTTTTTATCCACTCATCTACTGATGTGCACTCAGGCCCATCTTAGTTATTGTAGATAATGCTGCTAACAGATCTTAGTTATTATAGATAATGCTGCTATGAACATAGGGGTACAGTTCCATTTTTAGTTTTTTGAGGGAACTCTATAATGTTTTTCACAGTGGCTGCACCAGTCTACATTTCCACCAGCAGTGAACTAGGGTTTTCTTTTCTCCACATCCTTGCAAGCACTTGTTTGTTGTTTTATCGGTGGCAGCCATTCTGGAAGACGTGAGCTAATACTTCGTTGTAGTTTTAATTTTCATCTCTCTGATGACTAGTGACCTTGAGCACATTTATATGTCTATTGAACATTTTTATGTCCTCTTTGGAGAAGTGTTTATTCAGGATATTTGCCCACTTTTTAATTAGATTGTTTTTCTTCCTGGTGTTGAATTGTATGAGTTCTTCATATATTTTGGAAATTAACCACTTATCATACATATCATTGATGAATAGGTTCTCCCATACATTGGTTTCCCTTTTCATTTTGTTGATGGTTTCTTTTGCTGTGCAGAAGATTTTTAGCTTGATTTGATTCCGTTTGTTTATTTTTTCCTTTGTTTCCCTTGCTGGAGATAAGTCAGCAAAAATCTTGCTATGAGAGATGTCTGATATTTTACTGTCTATGTTTCTTTATAGGATTTTTATGGTTTTGCAGCTTACATTTAAGTCTTTTATCCATATTTGAGTTTAGTCTTGTGTATAGTGTAAGTTGGTAGTCTAGTTTCATTTTTTTGAGTGTACCTGTCCAATTTTCCCCAACACCATTTATTGAAAAGACTGTTTTATTGCATTGTATGCTATTGCCTCCTTTGTTGAGTATTAATTATCCATAAAGACATGGGTTGATTTCTGGGTTCTCTGTTGATCTACATGCCTGTTCTTGTTCCAGTATGAGGCTGTTTTGATTACAATGGCTTTATAGTATAGTTTGTTTTCTGGTATTGTGATCCCTCCAACTTGGTTCTTCTTCCTAAAGATTGCTGAGGCTATCTAGGGTCTTTTTTGGGTTTTCTATAAATTTTTGGAATATTTGTTTCAGATCTGTGAAATATGCCATTGGTTTTTTAATGTGAATTGCATTGATTCTACAGATTGCTTTGGTTAGTATAGACATTTTAATGATGTTAACTCTTCCAGTCCATGAACACAGTACATGCTTCCACCTGTTTGTATATGCTTCTGTTTTTTCTTCTATGTCCTATAGTTTTCCCAGTACAGGTATTTTACCTCCTTGGTTAAGTTTACTCCTAGGTATTTTATTACTAGTTATTTAATTTCTCTTTCTGAGAGTTCATTATTGGTGTATAAAAATTCCATTGATTTCTGCACATTAATTTTGTAGCCTGCTACTTTGAGAATTCATTTATTAAATCTAGTAATTATTTGGTGGCATCTTTAGTGTTTCTATATACAATATTAAGTCATCTGTGAATAAGGAGTTTTGCATCCTCCTTTCCAATTTAGATCCCTTTGATTTCTTCTTTTTTTCTGAAGGCTATGACTGTGGCCAGGACTTCCAGTATTATTTATAATAATACAAGAGTAATATGGTAATTAGACCAAACAGCCAAACGACCTTCTGGACATCCTTCCAGATGAAGCTGGGGCAGCCAGGACTGCGAGTGGGACCCTCCAGCTTCGGTGAGCCCACGGCCCCACCCCCACTCCAGCTGCCAACCCTGCACCGGGTTCCCAGGTCCCACAGCGCAGCCCCCGCCTCTGTGGACCCTGCCTGGTCCAGCGCCACCCTACACCCTGCCCGCGGGACCCACCACACACCCCCGTGGGGCCACATACCCACCTGGCGGGAGCCAACAGCCATGGCAGAGGGCAGCTCTCTTGACATCCAAGTGGAGAGCCAAGGAGGACACAACGCTGCCGATAATAATAGCTGCTGTTTATCAACCGCGCACACTGTGCCAGGCTTTGAGTTGAACCTCAGATGTTGAACATCCTCGTGTCAGCCCTGTGAAGTCGCCACGATTGTTATCCTTATTTTTTAGAGGCAGCATTTGAGATTCCGAAAGGTCAAGCGACTTGCAGTCAGAAGGTGGTGAAGTCAAAAGGGAACCAGAATTTTCTTGACACCCTACCTGCTGCTGAACATAAAGCTGTGACACCCACCGGGGCTGCGCTGATGTCAATAAATCGCTCCCCAGTAGAAATAAAACAGTAGAGAAGGAGTGTGGATGAGAAGTGTGAAGGAAGCACTGGTGGAGCACAGTATTTACTGCAGACTCCCTAGATAGCGGGACACTTGCCAGTTGTCACTCAGATCAGTGCCCCAGAGGCCATCGAGGATCATGAGGGGGAAGGTTACCATCTAGAAAGCCTCTCATAGCTCATTGTTTCAGGCAGAGATTTTAATTTATTGTAGCTGCTAACTATTGCAGAGCTAACTGGAGATGCCCTCAAGTAATTAAAACTAAAGGTGTTGAAATCAAAATTTATTTTTTCATCCCTATTATTGGCCTTTGAAGAACTTTCACTGGGGTGAAAAGAATCCTCTCAAAGCTAGCCCATGCACATGCGTATTCGAGTCTGGATGCAGCTCCACTTCATCCACCCCAGTGAACTGCACCACCATCTACTGGTTTGCTTCAGCCAGAAACCTCAAGATCATCTTTGACTACACTTTCACTTGACTTTAGGTGAATATAAATGTTTTCACTTTGTATTATGGAAAATTTAAAAATATAGATGAAAGGAGAAAGAACAGTTTAATGAACCCTAGTCATATACCTATCACTCAGTTTCAACAATTATCAACCCCTGGCCAAGAGTTTATTATTATTTGACAAATATCTATGATACATGAATCATGTATCAAGTTACAAACGAGGCCCTAGGAATCCAAAGATGTATCAGATTTGACTGTAACCCAACCTGGAGGATATAACATCTGGCCTTGGTCCTTGATAGGTGAATAAGAATTACCCAGAAAAAGAAACTTGTTCTTATTCATTCATTCTCTTTCAACAAATAATTATTACGTGTGAGGCGCTGTCCTTGGTGCTAGGAACACATAAAGAAAAGATTGTGTTTCTACCTTCTTGAAGCTTAAATAATGGGAAAGAGACATTAAACATGGGATTAGAAATGTGATGAGTATCTTTTTTAAAATATATTTTTATTGTTGATAGTATTACAGATATCTCCCATTTCCCCCCCTTACTTCCCTTCCTCTTGCCCCTACCCATTCACCCCCAGGTCTTCACTACTGTATTGCCCATGTCCATGGGCTATGCATATCCTATATAATAAAAGGGTAATATGCAAATGGTCCGAACAGCAGAACGACTGGTCACTATAACACACACTGACTACCAAGGGGCAGACACTCAATGCAGGAGCTGACCCCAGCCCACAGTCCCCAATCACCTGATCAGGGCCTGCCAGCCAACTTCTTGATCCCTTCCCCCTGGCCAGCAGGCTCCAATTGCCCGATGGTGAATGGGGAACTGGAGATGGGTGGCAGTGGGTGGCAGGGCTGGCTGCCAGCAGCTGGGGAAGATGGCCTTGATCTCAGTCCAGGCCTAGGGACCGTACCCACACATGAATTTCATGTGCCGGGGCTCTAGTGTTGAATAAGCATGGTGAAAGCAGACATCCTGATCTTATTCCTGTTTTTAAGAGAAACGCTTTTAGTGTTTGCCCTTTGGGCTCGATGTTGGCTGCAGGTTTTTCATATTTGGCCTTTATTATGCTAACATATGATCCCTCTATTTCCATTTTACTGAGCATTTTTTGTCATAAATGGGTGCTAGATTTTATTGAATGCATTTTCTGTGTCTATTAATATGATCATGTAACTTTCATCCTTCATTTTGTTTATGTGAAGTAACACATTTATTGATGTGTGAGTATTGTACCAATCTTGCATCCCCAGAATAAATCCCACTTGGTCCTGGTGTCTGATCATTTTAATGTATTGTTGGATCCAATTTGCTAATATTTTGTTGAAGATTTTTAGCATGTACATTCATCAGGAATATAGGCCTATAATTTTCTCTTTGTAATGTCTTTATTTGGTTTTGGAATTAAGGTAATTCTGGCCTGAAGAAGAAGAAAAAGAAGAAGAAGAAGTATGAGGAGGAGGAGGAGGAGGAGGAGGAAAAAGAAGCTTGGAGTTATTCTCTTTTTGAATTTTTTTGGAATAGTTGGAGGAATATAGGTGTTAGTTCTTCTATGAATGTTTGGTAAAACTCCCCTGTGAAGCCCTTCAGAATGGGGCTTCAGTTTGCTTAGAGTTTTATTATTATTATTATCATTATTACTGCTTCAATTTCATTAGTTGTTATCAGTCTATTCAGGTTTTCTGATTTTTCCTTATTGAGTTGTGGAAGACTGTATGTTTCTAAGAATTTGTCCATTTCTCCCAGATTGTCCAATTTATTGACATATAGTTGTTCATCGTATTTTCTTGCAATCCTTTGTATTTCTGTGATGCCAGTGTTACTTTGCCTCTTTCCTTTCTGGTTTTATTTATTTGGGTCCCCTCTCTTTATTTCTTTTAAAGAAAATTAATTGATTTTTTATAGAAAAAGGAAGAGCAAGGGAAAGAGAGACATCAATGAGAGAGAAATATTGATCAGCTGTCTCCTACACAACCCCCACTGGGGCTAGAGACCCACACCTGGACAAGTGCCCTGACCAGAAATCAAACTTGTGATCTCTGTGCATGGGACAACTCTCAAACAACTGTGTCACACCAGTCAGTGATCTCTTTTTATTTCTTGATGAGTCTGACTGAGGAGTCATCAAAGAAGGAGACATATGTAATACTCTTTGTAATACTTTAAGCAATAAAAAAAAAAAACAACTCTTGATTTCATTGATGTTTTGTATTGTTTTTACACTCTGCATTTATTTATTTACAATCTGAACATTATTATTTCCTTACTTTTACTTACTCTGGGATTTTAATGTTGCTCTTTTTCTAGTTCTTTGAAGTTTAGGGTTAGTTTGTTTATTCGAGATTTTGCTTGCTTCTTCATGTAGAGCTGTAATGCTATGAACTTCCCACTCAGGACTGATTTTGCTGTGTCACATAGATTTTTGTTTTTTATGTGCTCATTTTCTTTTGTTTACAGGTAATTTTTTATTTCTTCCTTGATCTCATTGGCAACCCATTCATTGTTTAATGACAAACTGTTTAGCCTCCATGATGGAATGATTTTTCACTGTTTTCATTATAGTTGATTTCTAGTTTCATCTCATTGTGATTTGAGAAGATGCTTGATATGATTTCAGTGATCTTGAATTTGTCAAGACTTATTTTGTGTCCTAACATATGATCTATCTTTTTAGAATGTTCCACATGCACTTGAGAAGAATGTATATTCTTTTGCTTTGAGATGAAATGTTCAGTAAATGTCAATTAAATCCATCTGGAATAGTGTATTGTTTTTGTCTGGAAGATCTAGCAACTGATGTCAAAGGAGAGTTCAAGTCCCCTACTATGACTGTATTGCTGTTGATCTCTTCCTTAAAGTCCATCAAGATATATATATATATATATATATATATATATATATATATATATATCTCCTATCTAATAAAAGAGAAACATGGTAATTAGCTGTACCTCTGCTACACTTCCCATTGGCTAATCAGGGCGATATGCAAATTAACTGCGAGCCAAGATGGTGGCCGGCAGCCAGGCAGCTTGAAGTGAACATGAGGCTCGCTTGCTTCAGTGACGGAGGAAGCTAACGTTCCCCGCCTGCCGCTGCTGGCCCCTGAGCTTGCAGTTTGAAACATTGTTACAAATATAGAAGCAAAACAAAACCCCAGAAACCTGCTTTCAGCCAGCCGGATCTCAAAGCTGGAGTTGAAAGAGTATTTCAATTATAGAACCCAAATAAACCAGATACCTGCTTTCAGCAGCTGAGGCCTAAGAGCTGGAGCCAAGCCTCAGAGCTAAAGCTGGCCCAGAATAAAACAAAACGAAACAAAAAAAAAGGAGTGGTTGGGAGCTTCAGTCACCCGCCAACCTGAAAACAGCCCTCAGCCCCTCACCCAGACTGGCCAGGCATCCCAGTGGGGACCCCCATCCTGATCCAGGACACCCTTCAGGGCAAACCAGCCGGCCCCCACCCATGCACCAGGCCACTATCCTATATATTAAAAGGGTAATATGCCTCCCAGCACTAGGATCAGCAGAGCAGCGAGGCCTCCCAGCACTGGGATCAGCATGACAGGGGGCAGCGCCCAAACCCCCTGATCGCCCTGCAGCTCTGTGTGTGACAGGGGGCGGGGCCACAACCTCCCTATTGGCCCTGCTCTGTTAGTGACAGGGGAAGGCACTCCAACCCCCGATCAGCCGTGCTTTGTGCCTGATACAGGGGAGCTCCCCAAACCCCTGATAGCCCTGCGGCTCTGTATGTGACAGCATGCGGCGCCCCAACACCCTGATCGGCCCTGCTCTGTGTGTGACAGTGGCGGTGCCCCAAACCCCTGATAAGCCCTGCTTTGTGGGTGATAGAGAGCAGCGCCCCAACCGCCCCCATGGGCCCTGCTCTGTGTGTGATGGGGTAGAGCCATAACATCCTCATCGGCCCTGCCCTGAGTGTGACAGGGTACGGCGCCCTAACCCCCTGATCTTCCCTGCTCTGTGAGTGAAAGGGGGCGGTGCCCCAACTCCCCTATCGGGACTACTCTGTGAGTGACATAGGGGAGCTCCTCAACCTCCTGATCGGCCCTGCTCTGTGCATGACAGGGGGGAGCTCCCCAACCCCCCAATCGACCCTGCTCTGTGCGTGACAGGGTACAGAGCCCCTCCCCCCTGATGGGACCTGCTCTGTGCATGACAGGGGGCAGTGCCCAAACCCCCTGATTGGCCCTGCTCTGTGCGTGACAGGGGGTGGTGCCACAACCTCCCCATCGACCCTGCCTTGAGTGTGACACGAAGCGGTGCCCCAAACCCCCAATCGGCCCTACCCTGAGCGTGACTGAGGGTGGCATCACAACCTCCAGTTCCGCCCTGCTCTGTGCATGACAGGGGGTGGCACCCCAACTCCCCAATCAGCCCTAATCTGAGCCCGACCAGGGGCTGTGTGGCAGGCACCTAAGGATTGGGCCCGCCCTCTGCCACCCGGGAGCAGGCCTAAGCCAGCAGGTCATTATTTCCCAAGGGGTCCCAGACCGCGAGAGGGCACAAGCCGGGATGAGGGACCCCCCCCCCCCCCGAGTGCACTAATTTTTGTGCACTGGGCCTCTAGTACATATCCTATCTAATAAAAGAGAAACATGGTAATTAGCGTACATCCGCTACACTTCCCATTGGCTAATCAGGGCGATATGCAAATTAACTGCCAGCCAAGATGGTGGCCGCAGCCAGGCAGCTTGAAGCTAACATAAGGCTTGCTTGCTTGAGGGATGGAGGAAACCAACGTTCCCCACCCGCCTTGCCGGCCTCTGAGCTTGCAGTTTGAAACATTGTTACAAATATAGAAGCAAAACAAAACCTCAGAAACCTGCTTTCAGCCCACTGGTATCTCAGAGTTGGAGTTGATACAGTGTTTCGATTCTAGAACCCAAACCAACCAGATACCTGCTTTCAGCAGCAGAGGCCTCAGAGCTGGAGCCAGAGCTAAAGCTGGCCCAGAATAAAAAAGAAAAAAGAAAAAAAGGAGGGAGAAACCAAGATGGCGGCATAGGTTAACGCCGGAGATCGCTGCCTCAAACAACCACTTCAGAGATATAACTAAAGGACAGAACGGACATCACCCAGAACCACGGGAAGGCTGGCTGAGTGGAAATTCTACAACTAGGAGGAAAGAGAATATCATACCCAGACTCAGAGGAGGCGCAGTGCTGAAGTGAAATACTCAGGTGCGGAGTGCGCGCGCGGAGCGGGCTGGCGGTGGAGGGCGCGGTTGTTGTTTTCAATCAGGAGGGAGTTTCAGACTCTGAGCTCCAGATCCGGGCAGTCTCTGGGGACCGAGACTCAAACGGGAGAAACGGGACTGTCTGGCTTCGGTCGGAACTCGAAGGCAGCTTTCTCTCTGAGGTTTGCAGCCATTGCTGGGGCTCTGAGAGGCAGAGCCCCTGGGGAAGGAACTGAGAGTCGCCATAACTGCTTGTTCCGCCCGCCCTGTAGATCCCCGGGGACCCGCCCCGCCCAAGCCCTGCACAGAACCATTTGCCGGATAGCCTCAGGCAAAGGCTAGATTAGCACCGCCCTAGAGATCCAGCACAGAAGCCCTCCCACTACAGACACAGCAGACTCTCATAGCCAGTTAGCCTGGAGGTCAAATCACCCCGGTATTGCCGACATCAATCAAGGCTTAAAGGCAACAAGACTGCGGACAAAGACCACTAGGGGGTGCACCAAGAAAGCATAAAAAATGCGGAGACAAAGAAACAGGACAAAACTGTCAATGGAGGATATTGAGTTCAGAACCACACTTTTAAGGTCTCTTAAGAACTGTCTAGAAGCTGCCGATAAACTTAGTAAGGCCCTCGAAAAGACTGGTGAGACCGCCGATAAATGTAGTGAGATCCTCAAGAAATCTAATGAGACCCTCGATGTTGTGATAAAGAACCAACTAGAAATTAAGCATACACTGACTGAAATAAAGAATATTATACAGACACCCAACAGCAGACCAGAGGAGCGCAAGAATCAAGTCAAAGATTCGAAATGCGAAGAAGCAAAAAACACCCAACTGGAAAAGCAAAATGAAAAAAGAATCCGAAAATATGAAGATAATGTAAGGAGCCTCTGGGACAGCTTCAAGCACACCAACATCAGAATTATAGGGGTGCCAGAGGATGAGAGAGAGCAAGATATTGAAAACCTATTTAAAGAAATAATGACAGAAAACTTCCCCCACCTGGTGAAAGAAATAGACCTACAGGTCCAGGAAGCGCAGAGAACCCCAAACAAAAGGAATCCAAAGAGGACCACACCAAGACACATCATAATTAAAATGCCAAGAGCAAAAGACAAAGAGAGAATCTTAAAAGCAGCAAGAGAAAGAAACCCAGTTACCTACAAGGGAATACCCATACGACTGTCAGCTGATTTCTCAACAGAAACTTTGCAGGCCAGAAGGGAATGGCAAGAAATATTCAAAGTGATGAATACCAAGAACCTACAACCAAGATTACTTTATCCAGCAAAGCTATCATCAGAATTGAAGGTCAGATAAAGAGCTTCACAGATAAGGAAAAGCTAAAGGAGTTCATCACCACCAAACCAGTATTATATGAAATGCTGAAAGGTATCCTTTAAGAAGAGGAAGAAGAAAAAAAAAGGTAAAGATACAAATTATGAACAACAAATATGCATCTATCAACAAGTGAATCTAAGAATCAAGTGAATAAATAATCTGGTGATCATAATAGAATCAGGGACATAGAAAGGGAATGGATTGACTATTCTTGGGGGGGAAAGGGGTGTGGGAGATGCGGGAAGAGACTGGACAAAAATCGTGCACCTATGGAAGAGGACAGTGGGTGGGGAGTGAGGGCGGAGGGTGGGGCGGGAGCTGGGAGGAGGGGAGTTATGGGGGGGGAAAAAAAGAGGAACAAATGTAATAATCTGAACAATAAAGATTTAATTAAAAAAAAATAAAAAAAAAATAAAAAAAAAGGAGTGGTTGGGAGCTTCAGTCACCCGCCAGCCTGAAAACAGCCCTCAGACCCTCACCCAGACTGGCCAGGCACCCCAGTGGGGACCCCCACCCTGAAGGGTGTGTGACCAGCTGCAAACAGCCATCATCCCCTCACCCAGGCTGGCCAGGCACCCCAGTGGGGAACCCACCCTGATCCAGGACCCCCTTCAGGGCAAACCAGCCGGCCCCCACCCGTGCACCAGGCCTCTATCCTCTATAGTAAAAGGGTAATATGCCTCCCAGCACTGGGATCAGCGGAGACACGAGGCCTCCCAGCACCGGGATCAGCGGAGCTGAGAAGGCTCCCGGCACCGGAATCAGTGTGAAATGGGGCAGCGCCCAAACCCCCTGATCGCCCTGTGTCTCTGTGTCTGACAGCGGGTGGGGCCACAACCTCCCTATCCACCGTGCTCTGTTCCTGACAGGGGAAGGCGCCCCAATCCCCTGATCAGCCTTGCTCTGTTGCCTGATAGGGGGGAGTTCCCCACCCCCCTGATCGCCCTGCGGCTCTGTGTGTGACAGGGTGCAGCGCCCCAACCCCCTGATCGGCCCTGCTCTGTGTGTGACTGGGTGCAGCGCCCCAACCCCCCTACACCATAGGCCCTGTTCTGTGTGCGACGGGGTAGAGCCATAACATCCCCATCCGCCCTTCCCTGAGTGTGAGAGTGGCGGTGCCCCAACCCCCTGATCGGCCCTGCTCTGTGGGTGATAGAGGGTGTCGCTCCAACCCCCTCACCCCCATGGGCCCTGCTCTGTGTGAGACGGGGTAGAGCCATAACCTCCCCATAGGCCCTGCCCTGAGTGTGAGAGTTGCGGCCCCCCAATCCCCTGATTGGCCCTGCTCTGTGTGTGACAGGGTGCGGTGCCCCAACTCCCCTATCTGCCCTACTCTTTGAGTGACAAGGGGGAGCTCCCCAACCCCCTGATGGGCCCTGCTCTGTGCGTGACAGGGTATGGAGCCCCAACCCCCCTGATGGGACCTGCTTTGTGCGTGACAGGGGGTGGTGCCACAACCTCCCCATCGACCCTGCCTTGAGTGTGACAGGGGGCGGTGCCCCAACACCCCAATCGGCCCTACCCTGAGAGTGACTGAGGGTGGCATCGCAACCTCCGGATTCACCCTGCTTTGTGCATGACAGGAGGTGGCACCCCAACTCCCCAATCAGCCCTGCTCTGAGCCCGACAAGGGGCTGAACCTAGGGATTGGGCCTGCCCTCTGCCACCCGGGAGCAGGCCTAAGCCAGCAGGTCGTTATCTCCCGAGGGGTCCCAGACTGCGAGAGGGTACAGGCCGGGCTGAGGGACCCTCCCTCCCCCCCGAGTGCACAAATTTTTGTGCACCAGGCCTCTAGCTTTTCACGGAGGGGTAACCTTTTAGGTTGCGGGGTTCGTTGAGAGAAACCCGGGTTTCTGAAAGCGAGTGTTTGATTTGGAGATTTGTGGTCTGGCTGTGGAGCCCCCAGGGCCCACTCAGCACAGTGGGGGCAGTCACAGTGAGTGACCAAAGAAACCAGAGAAAAGTTAGGAGAGAATAAATGGTTCGATTTCTAACTGCACCTTGCAGGAGCCGAGGTGCCCCCTGGATTTTCCAGGGAGAGATTGAGCAAGTTGCATGTGTGTCCACTGCCCCTCACACACCCGGCCACTTGGAGTGTGCCTTTCACCAGCAAGGGCATGGATGCGGCCACCTGGGTCTTGTTCCCGCCTTTGCAGATGCATGTGTGTGTGTGTGTTGAGAGGGGAGAGGCAATTAGGACCAGGAGGCGGGTGCGTGATCTGGGGGTCATGAGGTCAGCGAGGCCTAGGTGCACCGGACACACAGGGGCCGCCGCTCAGCTGTTGGGGCCAGCAGGGAGCCATGGTGGCCACCTGCCCCCAGGGTAGCGCAGGCTCCCAGCTACCCTGGGGGCAGGCGCTGCTCCACGGCACTCTGCTTTCCCCACCCCAGGAGGCTCTGTTTGTCAAACTTGGCCACCTTGGCAGGAGGCACCTGCCTGCATGTTCTCACAGGGAGAATTGTTCCCTTTGTAGTCCTTGGATCTGGGCTCAGGAACCTTAGCCTCACAGAATAATGGGTGGTGGGGGGTGGGTGTGTGTGCAAAGAAAAGGGGTCTGGGACCCATCAGTGTCTGCATTTTACCTGTGAATCCCGCCAGGCCTTCCACCTTCCAGGGCAGGAGAGAGGAGGCCACTGGTGCTCCCCATGCATTTGGGGCATGGTGCCCAGTTACTTGCCTCTCAGTGTGAGCAGGACTCCAGCCTGGATTGGGTTCAGTCACCACATGTCTCCAGAGGGCCCCTTGGCCACCGTCTCAGTGCAGAGAGCGAAGGCACCTTCCCTGGGCCTGAAAAACCCACCTGAACCTGGCCTCCCCACCTTTGTGCGAAACTTCACAGGTTGGGGTGGCCCTTGCTTGCCCAGTCTCCAATTCTGGGCGGGGGGGGGAGGGGCAGAGAAGAGGCGCACACCTCTTCCCTGGCCCCCTTGGTCTTCTCCAATCACAAACTAGGGGCTGGCAAAGGTGGTCCCGGTTCTCTGATCCAACGCCTGGAGGCAGGGCAAAGGCGGCCCGCCTCCTTTGCCCTGCCTCCCGGCTCTTGCCTGGAGCCTGGGTTTCTGATCACCATCACTGTCCTTCCCCTCTCGCCTCCCATCATTGTGCCTATGTATGCAAATTAACCACCATCTTTGTTGGCAGTTAACTGCCATCTTTCTTGGCAGTTAATCTGCATATCACCCTGATTAGCCAATGGGAAGTGTAGTGGAGGTACGGTTAATTACCCTTTTTGTCTTTTATTAGATAGGATATTTTTATTTTTATTTATTTATTTTTAAAACATATTTTATTGATTTTTTACAGAGAGGAAGGGAGAAGGATAGAGAGTTAGAAACATCAATGAGAGAGAAACATTGATCAGCTGCCTCCTGCACACCCCCCACTGGGGATGTGCCCGCAACCAAGGTATATGGCCTTGACCGGAATCGAACCTGGGACCCTTCAGTCTGTAGGCCGACGCTCTATCCACCGAGCCAAACTGGTCAGGGCAGATAAGATATTTTTAACACATTTCAATTTCAAGAAGTAAAAACAAAATCAAGAAAGAGAAACTACGTTTTCAGAGCCTGAACATCCACAGGGACCTCAGCACGATCCTGAGCCACCGCCCACCCCAGTTTGGGATCCAGGCCTGCCATCTGAGACTGGGGAAGACAGGGAAAGACACCACAGGATTGGGCATGCCCACTGCCACCAGGGGAGTGGGCCTAAGCCAGCAGGTGGTTATCTCCCGAGGGGTCCCAGACTGTGAGAAGGCACAAATTGGGCTAAGGGACCATCTCCCTGCCCATGCAAAAATTGTTGTGCACCGGGCTACTAGTATGTATACATACATACATATATAAAAATTTGTGCACTCCGGGGGGGGGGGGAGGGTGGTCCCTCAGCCCGGCCTGTGCCCTCTCACAGTCTGGGACCCCTCAGGAGATAATGATCTGCTGGCTTAGGCCTGCTCCTGGGTGGCAGGCCCAATCCCTAGGTTCAGCCCCTGGTCGGGCTCAGAGCAGGGCCGATTGGGGAGTTTGGGCACCTCCTCTTGTCATGCACAGAGCAGGGCGGATCGGGAGGTTGCGATGCCACCCTCAGTCACGCTCAGGGTAGGGCCGATTGGAGGGTTCGGGGACCGCCCCCTGTCACATTCAAGGCAGGGTCGATGGGGAGGTTGCGGCGCCACCCCCTGTCATGCACAGAGCAGGGCCCATCAGGGGGGTTGGGGCTCCATACCCTGTCACTCCCAGAGCAGGGCCCATCAGGGGGTTGGAGCGCTGCCCCCTGTCATGCACAGAGCAGGGCCCATCAGGGGGGTTGGGGCTCCATACCCTGTCACTCCCAGAGCAGGGCCCATCAGGGGGTTGGAGCGCTGCCCCCTGTCATGCACAGAGCAGGGCCAATCAGGGGGTTGGGGAGCTCCCCCCTGTCATGCACAGAGCAGGGAGGATCAGGGGGTTGGGGCTTTGCCACTGTCACACTCAGGGCAGGGCCAATGGGGATGTTATGGCTCTACTCCATTACATACAGAGCAGGGCCCATGGAGGGGGGGTTGGGGTGCCGCCCTCTATCACCCACAGAGCAGGGCCGATCAGGGGGTTGGGACTTTGCCACTCTCACACTCAGGGCAGGGCCGATGGGGAGATTATGGCTCTACCACGTCACACACAGAGCAGGGCCCGTGAGGGGGGGGAGGGTTGGGCGCCGCACTCTGTCACACACAGAGCCGCAGGGCAATCAGGGGGTTGGGGAGCTCCCCCCTATCAGGCACAGAGCAAGGCTGATCAGGGGGTTGGGGCGCCTTCCCCTGTCACGAACAGAGCAGGGCAGATAGGGAGGTTGTGGCACCGCCCTCTGTCACACACAGAGCCGCAGGGAGATCAGGCAGTTTGGGCGCTGCCCCCTGTCACACTAATCCCGGTGCTGAGAGGCCTCTCAGCTCCGCTGATCCAGGTGCTGGGAGGCATATTACCCTTTTACTATAGAGGATAGAGGCCTGGTACATGGGTGGGGGCTAGCTGGTTTGCCCTGAAGGGTGTCCTGGGTCAGGTTGGGGGTCCCCACTGGGGTGCCTGGCCAGCCTGGGTGAGGGGTTGGTGGCTGTTTGCAGCTGGTCACACACCCTTCAGGGTAGGGGTCCCCATTGGGGTGCCTGGACAGTCTGGGTGAAGGGCTGAGGACAGTTTTCAGGCTGGCGGTTGACTGAAGTTCCCAACTGCTCCTTGTTTTCTTTTTCTTTTTTATTCTGGGCCAGCTTTAGCTCTGGCTCCAGCTCTGAGGCCTCTGCTGCTGAAAGCAGGTATTTGGTTTGTTTGGGTTCTTTAATCGAAACACTGTATCAACTCCACCTCTGAGATCCCAGCGGGCTGAAAGCAGGTTTCTGGGGTTTTGTTTTGCTTCTATATTTGTAACAATGTTTCAAACTGCAAGCTCAGAGGCCGGCAAGGCAGGTGGGGAACGTTGGTTTCCTCCGTCACTGAAGCAAGCAAGCCTCATGTTAGCTTCAAGCTCCCTGGCTGCCGGCCGCCATCTTGGCTGGCAGTTAATTTGCATATCTCGTTGATTAGCCAATGAAAAGGGTAGCGGACGTACACTAATTACCATGTTACTCTTTTATTAGATAGGATATCTTGATGGACTTTAAGGAAGAGATCAACAGCAATACAGTCATAGTAGGGGACTTGAACACCCCATTGACGTCACTTGCTAGATCTTCCAGACAAAAACAATACACTATTCTTTCTTGGCAGTTAATTTGCATATCGCCCTGATTAGCCACTGGGAAGCGTAGTGGAGGTATGGTTAATTACCTCTTTTGTCTTTTATTAGATAGGATATATTCCTATAATTGGTAAATTTATATTTACTAGAGAAATAGCGTCTTGTTGGAGTGATCCCTTAATATTTCATAATGTTCTTCTTTATTTCTTATTATGGTCTTTGTTTTGAAGTCTCTTTTGTCAGATATAAGTATTGTTATCCAGCTTTTTTTTTTTTCATTTCCATTTGATGGAATATTTTTTTCCCTTTCCTTCCCTTTCAGCCTATTTGAATGTTATATACTGAGGGTCTCTTGAGGAGAGCATATATATTGACCATGTTTTCTTTTTAATTTAGCTTCCCTATGTTTTTTGATGGAATCATATAATCTATTTACCTTAAGGGTTATTGATAGGTACTGATTTATTGCTATTTTTATTATTTATGCCTATGTTCTTCTCTCTCTCTTTTTTCTTCCTATAGTAGTTCCTTTAACATTTCTTGCAATGCTTGTTTGGTGGTAATGAATTCCATTAGCCTTTTTTTCTGGGATGCTCTTTATTTCACCTTCAATTTTAAATGATAGCTTGCTGGATAGAATAGTCTTGGTTTCAGATCATAGCTTTTCATTACTTTAGATCAGCTGTGGGCAAACTACGGCCAGTGGGCCGGATCCGGCGGGTTTGAAATGAATAAAACTATTGAAAAAAAAGACTGTACCCTTTTATGTAATGATGTTTACTTTGAATTTATATTAGTTCACACAAACACTCCATCCATGCTTTTGTTCCGGCCCTCCAGTCCAGTTTAAGAACCCATTGTGGCCCTCGAGTCAAAAAGTTTGCCCACCCCTGCTTTAGATACTTTATGCCATTCCCTTCTGGTCTGTAGTGTTTCAGTTAAGAAATAAGCTGACAGCCTTATGGGAACTCCCTTGTAGGTAACATTTTCTCTCTCTTGCTGCCTTTCAATTCTCTCTTTATCTTTAATGTTTACCATTTTATTTTTTATTTTTTTTTTAATATATTTTATTGATTTTTTACAGAGTGGGAAGGGAGAGAGATAGAGAGTTAGAAACATCAATGAGAGAGAAACATCGATCAGCTGCCTCCTGCACATCTCCTACTGGGGATATGCCCGCAACCCAGGTACATGCCCTTGACCGGAATCGAACCTGGGACCTTTCAGTCCGCAAGCCGACGCTCTATCCACTGAGCCAAACCGGTTTCGGCTGTTTACCATTTTAATTATGATGTGTTTTTGTGTGGGTCTCTTTGGTTTCATCTTGATTGGGACTCTCTGTGCTTCCTGCATTTGTGTGAATTTTTTCTATACCAGGTTAGGGAATTTTTCTGTCATTATCCCTTCAAACAGGTTCTCTATCCCTTGCTCAGTTTCCTCTTTTTCTGAAATCCCTTGATGCAGATATTCTTACATTTAGAGTTCCTAATTCTTTTTAATTCCTTTTGCTTCTGATTCTGCGTGTGGTTTTTTGGTGTTTTTCTTTTTTTCTACCTTGTCTATCAAGTCACTGCGTCACCCAACCTACTTTTAATTCCTTCCAATGTATTCTTGATGTCAGATAGTGTATCCTTTATTTTCAGCTGGTTCCTATGCATGGTTTCTATGTCATTTTTCATGGGGTAGATCCTCTTTATAATCATTACTTTGAACTCTGTTTCTGATAAATTGCTTGTCTATGTTTTATTTTATTTTTTTCTCTGGAGAGTCCTCCAGTTCTTTTATTTGGGGTCTGTTTCTTTGTCTCCCCATTTTGGCTATCTCTTTGTATATATATATTAGAACTGCTATAACTCCCAGTCTTATTTGGATGGTCTTCTGTAGTAGGTTTCCTGTAAGACCCAGTCGGGCATTCTCCTTGACCTCCTGAGCTGGGTGATCTAGGAATGTCCCTTGTGTACATTATGTGGGTCTCAATTGCTATTGTCCCATTCTTTTAGTGGGCTTGACCCTCTGGCTGATCGATTGAGAGGCTTTACCCTGACCATGTCATGCAAATTATTTTACAGACACTTACAGAACAAAAATAAACACAAACCAAAAAGATCACACAAAAAATAAACAAACAAGACAGAAACAAAAAAAAATTATAAGAACAGAAAAAAAGAGACAAAAAAGAATAATAAAAGACAAGAGACAAAAAAATTTGAGAAAAAAAGAAATTGAAAAGATAATGAAAGGAAAAAATGGTGAAATAAATATATATATTTACTTTATATAAAGTAAATATATATAAAATATAAAATATAATGTGTGTGTATATATATACATATATATACATATATATGCATATATATATATATAATTACAAAGAGGAAAAGAAAAATAAAAAAAAGTTAAAAAAAAGATAGAATAAAAAAGGAAAGAGAAATAACATATATGAATGAAAAGAGAGAAAAATAAAAATTAAAGAAAAGTTTTTCTTTTTAAAAAGTGAAGTTTGAACATGAGAAACGTGGGCACCAGTGCCTGGCATGCCTGCCTGCCGATTAAAGAGTGAATTTCAAAATAAAAGTGAGGTTTGGCTCAGATGATTTTTGTGCCTGCTGTAATCACCCTTAGGATATGCTGTTTGTGAAGCTTGTTTGATATTGCTCCAATGTTGTCTGAAGCTGGCCACTTGGTGTGTAGGTCCTGGGTCTCCCAAGAGGTTTTCTGGTGCAAGCCAATGTCAGGTGCTGAACCTGCCTTGCCTTCCCCAACCTGTCCAAAGCTCTGCAGGGCAGAGCTCCTAGCAGTCCAGTAGTGGAACCTCTGGAGCCTAGAGGTTGTGTATTCTTTGGGTCTCACACTTTGAATATCCTCGCTCTGAGCTTCTCTCCCTTCCTTCACAGAACTGTACTCAGAAGGATATCTAGGACTTGAAAGAAGTCATTCAAACTGTCTCCTGTTAGGGGTGGTAGCCTCTGTAGGAGGAGTGGTGGGCACTTTGTCTTCTCCTAGAGTTGCACGGGCTGTACTAACTGGGGAGCTCAGAACTGCTTCCTTATAAGGCAGCCACAGAACACAGCACATGCCTCTCTGTCTCCTGGACAGAAGCCTGCCAGGAGACACAGACACAAAAACTCAACTGTATGTTGGCACTCCAATCTCTCTGTATGCCTGGCTACTGCAGGGCAGGGTCAAAATTCACAGTTCCACTGAGGCTCACATGGTCCAAATGCGCAACTCCTGCATGCTGTCAAACTGAGTAGTACAGGCCCCAATTTTCCAGCCAGCACCATCTCCTTTGCCTCAGAACACAGCAGGATGGGGCAAACTGAGCAGTTCAGCAGATGGCAATAGGAGTACTACCCATGTGCTTGCAGTGGGCAAGATTGATCCTGTGGCCCTGGAGAAGCCAAACAAGGAGAGCAGGAAACAAATGTAGGTTGGTTTAGTGAGCAGGCTCCACTGTGGGCAGCAATTGTGCCTCAGTTAAATCGGGACCATCTGAAATGCTTCATTTCATATCCTAGATTTGTCCCACTGAGGGACATTTACCCACCAACTCATGTTCCTCATTGTTTGAAGTTTGCTTCTGGGACTTGCCTTGATTCCCCATGTGCCTCTGGCCTGCACAGTGCACAGGTAAAGTATAGTGCTGCGGCTGGAGAATACCTTCTGGCAGAAAGACCCAAATGTTGAGGGAGAAAGTTCTCACTGTGGCTTGGAACTGCCCCCCAAAACTGTAGGTGACCTTTGGAGTGGACTGAGGAGTATATGCAGCAATGGTTCCTGCTTCTGCACATGCCAGAATTCCCTGAATGCTCAGCTATGATCAGAGAAGGCAGTTGTGTTTACCAAGTGAATATTCAAATATTCTTTCCTTCTTATGCTCTAACTAAATGATGATCCTTATTTGTATTTTTTCTAAGACATAACCTTTAACCTAATTATTCATTTACACATTTTTTAAATCTGCACAAAAATATTTCTGTTCTCATTCTGCAAACACTTGTTTTGAACCTAATTATGTCTGTGCTCTCCTCTCTCTTATGCACTGTCAAAGCAATTTACTTCAAATGAGCAAAGAGCTCCCGTTCATAGCTCATAGCCTTTGCCTTTGAGCCTCAGAAAAGTAAACCAGAATATATTTCTCAACCATAGAGTTATAATGAGTTCTTCTTCAGAAGTTTGAGAAATGTTTAATTATTTCAGATTTACATCATTATCTTTTGCATCTTCTATTAACAAAAGTAAAAATAAAATGTGCTTCTTTATAGATTAGCCTGCTATTCATCAGCAAATATGAGGGCAAAAAATTTTATGACAGCAAATTCCATTGGTTTTATATTTAAATCATAATTGCCACTTTGTGAATGAGCTTATAGTAAAGTCCATTCAGAACTAGAAAAGTAAAATCAAACATGTACTTATAAATGTGAGTTATCATCTAGAAACTTATTTCATCTTTAATATTAGATACTTTTATTTTCTCCATCACTCATCTTATTATTACCCAGGATGGTTTATTAACCATAGATTTTGAAGACTGTGAAACAGGAATTTTAGGGGAACAAATAGGCAGGTTTAAGGAATTTTTAGAATTGGGGTCCATGGAAAAAACATAGGGTACAGACGTACATTTCCATAACACAAGGAAGCCAGGTGCAGTTACATTTCCAGCTGCATTTACATAAGACAAGGAAGCAGCAACAGGTAATATTTTCATAAGAAAAGGGAACTGGAAATAGCCAAAAAAAGGTCTATTTTACAAAATAAAAAAGAAGGAAGAAAGCCCAGAAGGAATAGAACAAAGAGGGAGGAGGGCCTCAGGAGTCACTATAGGAACCAATTCGAAAGGGAATATTGACCAATCAGAGGGGATATCAGGACACAAGAACTAGAGCCTTTATAAACCATGAAAACAGGAAGTCGGTGGGATTCTTTCCCTCTCCCCACGTGGGAGTCTGCACTTGTTCTTCAATAAATCTCCACCTTTGCTATAATACCCTCTGTCCGTGGATTCGTTCTTCAACTCCGGTGGACAAAGAATCCAGGTTCCAGTCCAAAAATTCCCTATCAACTGCACCACTGCATCAATTCTCAAAAGGTTTTCCCACCTGACAGTGACTTTTTCAGTTGAATTATTATATCTAAGATTATTGGGGTAAAAACATGTGTGTTAGGTATTTGCAGACAAAATTGTTCAACTTCAGATATAACCAAAGTGCTACATTTTCTTAAAGGTTGGAGGAATATCCTAAGGCCATGGATGGGAGTGTATTGTAGGATCTCCTTTCTGATTCATACGTATAATGAACCTGTTTTTAAGTCACTCACAGCAAAAATAATATAATCCATAATTATGTCTCAGAGAGACTCCAGTGATTGTTGTGGCAGGACTCAATCTCCTGTGAAGATTTGAGAAACTCACGCAGAATACAGTGAGCCCAGCATCTATCTATATAAAAGCCTAAGCAGTCGTCACAACTGAAGGACAACTGAACAAGCTGTGTCGGGCGACCAGGCTGGCAGGGGGGTTAGTGAGGGGTGACCAAAGGACCGAGCAGCAGGCTGCGTGGGCAACCAGGCCAGTGTGGGGGCAGTTGGGGACGATCAGGCCAGCAGGCAGAGGCAGTTAGGGGTGATCAGGCAGGCAGTCAGGTGAGCAGTTAGGAGCCAGTGGTCCAGGATTGTGAGAGGGATGTCAGACTGCAGGTTTAGGCCCGATCCCTGGACATCCCATGAGAGGTCCTGGATTGGAGAGAGTGAAGGCTGGGCTGAGGGGACCCTCCTCCCGGCCATGCACAAATTTTGTGCACTGGGCCTTTAGTCGGTTACAGAAGAACATATATCCAGACTCTTTTTAACAGACAAGAATGACCTTATAGAGAAGGAGGGAAGAGAGGAATAACAGCAAGAAGACTGTATCGATCTATTACATACTTTCTGGTTATTGTTCTAGACTCCAAGTGTCTCCCCAAAGGGAAGAATCACAGGGATAATTTATGTGCCTATTGAAAGTAATCTTCTATGCATGAGTAGCTGAAGAATTATCATTTATTTTCCCTCCATCATTACAGGTCTCCCAGGGGTTATACAAATAACCAGTATCTTCTTATCCTAAACACTAAGCCAAGGTTGAGATATGAGCATATTAAAATCCAGTTTAAAAAATAATTTTATTTTACCAATGATCTCATTTATTAATTGATGACTGCCTTTTAAAGGCTTCAGGGGAAGACAGAAACTTTCAAATCTTTTTTCTGAGAGTTAAAACTTTCATTTAAGGATTCCAGATGGGCCAAATTTAAATATTAAAGTTCAAATGCTTTAATCACCAATAGATGAAAGGAATTTTACACAGTTTTGTTCCACATTTGCCACCCAGTAGTTCTTCAATCCCAGCCAAATTGGGCACCAGTTTAAATTAGATTTACTCATGGGACCCTTAACAATCACAGTCAACAAAGGATATTAAGGAGTTTAGGAAATAGGTCTATTAAATGACAATTAAAACTGTTAGCCTTCCAGAGCTAATTTTCAGTTAATTTGACCCCTGCAGACAGTTGTATTAAACTGCTGTAAACAAAGAAATCTGCTTGAACATGCAAGCTGAAATCTGATCCTGATTGTTAAGCCCTGGTAATGGTATGCTTTATGTTCATGTTAAGATGTCTTCAGCTATTCCTCTGAATAAGTGACTTCAAAATCACTTCCTACACAACTACTTAAGTCTTCCTAAAAGTCCTAACATTTGCCAGAGAATAATGTAGCTGGACTTTTTCAGAAAAGTCAGCAGAAGTCCTGAATAGTGGCTGGCTTTTCCTTTTTGTATGAAGTCTCACAAAAATTCTTATCACTGGGTGCTCTCATCCTGGTGCAGAGTAAACAGGGCTTTTCATCTAGAACAGCGGTTCTCAACCTGTGGGTCGTGACCCCTTTGGGGGTCGAACGACCCTTTCACAGGGGTCGCCTAAGACCATCGGAAAACACATACATAAATATATTTTATTGATCTTTACAGAGAGGAAGGGAGAGAGATAGTTAGAAACATCGATGAGAGAGAAACATCGATCAGCTGCCTCCTGCATATCTCCTACTGGGGATGTGCCCTCAACCCAGGTACATGCCCTTGACCGGAATCGAACCTGGGACCTCTCAGTCCGCAGGCCGACGCTCTATCCACTGAGCCAAACCGGTTTCAGTGGAAAACACATATATAATTACATATTGTGTTTGTGATTAATCACTATGCTTTAATTATGTTCAATTTGTAACAATGAAAATACATCCTGCATATCAGATATTTACATTACAATTCGTAACAGTAGCAAAATTACAGTTATGAAGTAGCAACAAAAATAATTTTATGGTTGGGGGTCACCACAACATGAGGAACTGTATTAAAGGGTTGCGGCATTAGGAAGGTTGAGAACCACTGATCTAGATAGAATGTGTCTGAAATTGGCCATCAAAAGTCTAAGATTATCCATAACCTTTGATATAGTATTTTTACTTCCAGGATATATTCTGAAGAAAAAAATCAGATACTTGCACAAAGATATATGAACAAGTGTGCTTGTTGCAGCATAGGATGTAGGCAAAACATAAAGCGAGTTTGTTTTGGTATTTCCTCCTGCCTCATTCTTTTTAATCCTCCCCATATGGCAAATCACCTCTTCTATCTTAGAAACTTTTGAAGTTTCACTTCCTACCAGGCAAATTACCTGAGAGCTGTGCCCTCCATGGGGCCTTTCTGCATCAAAATCTACCTATATGGTAATGTAAGAAATCTGTAAAAAATGTTTGTTAGTTTATTTGAGCCAAACTGTCAACAATTGCCAGAAAGTAAAATCTTCTTGAGAAAGGCAATTTTGTAGCTTATTTTATATGTTACAATCAAAAGACAAGAAGTAATGGGTTACATTAAAGTAATGGTAGATTAGGGAGTTGGAGAAAGCAAAGCTGGGAAATATCTGAGTGGATAAAAAGTAAAATGATACATCTTTTACATTAAGTGGGTACAGGATAGTTAATACTGTCCAATTAACACGATAAAAATAAAAATGAGAGGATTTGTAGTCTCTGCTCTGGTGCATTGGTTGTGGCCTGGGGATCTGGAAAAAGGGGGTGTTAACCTGCCAGTCCAAAGGTATATTATCATAGATGCAAAAAGACAATGCACAGGCTCAGATAAGGTAAAGATTGACTTTTGTCAGGGAAGTTCTAACCTGCCATGAACTGCTTTTAGTTTAAAAGTTTTAATTTCATACCATCCTTGGTGATTACTTCAGGTCTCTGAGTTTGCAAGGCAGCCATGCAGGCCTTCCCTGAGCTTGTCAGGTTAGCATGTGGCCCCTTTTTGTCCACATTCATGTCCCCCATACCCTCAGGATAATATTCTTCTGTCTGCCAGACTAAAAAATCAGATACACTTTTTATACTAGAGTGTTAATAATGAGTAAGGTAACCCTCTACTGTGTAATATTTTACATTTTACCACAAGACCTTCCTTGATTCTGCTTTCAATGAAAAATGGTATTAACATGGAAATTTTAGTTCCAAAATAACCCAGTAGTTGGGGTTTTTGTTTGTTTGTTTGTTTGTTTGTTTTGTTTTGTTTAGTTGGCCACTTTTCATTTATTTTGAAAGCTAGTCAAGACATCAGACAGTTTTAAAAAGGGTAGAATTGCCCTGACCAGCTTGGCTCAGTGGACAGAGCGTCGGCCTGCAGACTGAAAGGTCCCAGGTTCGATTCTGGTCAAGGACATGTACCTTCGTTGTGGGCACATCCCCAGTAGGGGGTGGGCAGGAGGCAGCTGATCGATGTTTCTCTCTCATCGATGTTTCTAACTCTCTATTCCTCTCTGTAAAAAATCAATAAAATATATTTTTTTAAAAAAAGGGTAGAATTAATATTTTATTGTCATTTATAATCAGATGGTAGTTGAGTCTATAGTCTCTATACTTGATCTATTTTTTTTATTTTTTTGTAAATAAAAAAAAAAAATTACAAGAGCCAATGGCTGGTTAACATGATTAAATGAATTCATTGATGGTGGCTTCGAGTTTTTCCTTATTAGCTCCAGAAAACTCACCCATCTTTTGTCCTTTTTTAAAAAAACTGCAAAGTTGGCATGCATTTCACTTCACACTCTGCAGCAACATCCTGATAGTCATCCACATCTACTTCAAGGAACACCGCATTGGAATACTTTTCAGAGAGGGAATGAAAGAAGCGCTTAATCATTTTGCAAGGCCCACACCACATAGCAGAGAAGTCAACCACTACCAGCTCATCTACTGCACTGTTCAAGGCTCCCTGAAATGCATACTTGCTCTCGATCTGCTTCACCATTTTGGCAGCTGAGGTCTGACCAGTTACCACAGGAAGCGCTGGGAATGGATGAAAAGCTGCAGACCGAGCTCCAGTAGTTGTTTTTATTGTTTAAAATATTTTTTCAGTGTATGCACGTGTGTATACATCTTTGTTTATTCTTTATTTTATTATGAAAAGATATTCATGCTTATTATGAAAATGTGGGAAAGAAAAAGTAAAAGGAAAATAAAATGAATCCATTTTGCCACCATGCAGAAATTTTATTTTAAAAATTCTATTGTGTTTCTCTCCAGTCATAATAATGTTATCTGGGAAATTGAGTAGACTGTAACAACACAAACTGCTGAGGTTGGAGTCCTTACAATATCTCAAGAAAAACAGTATTCTAAGACACACAGGAGGATGAATGATTTTTATTTGCATGTAATTGCATCCCTGGGTTTCAAAAGTTCCATTGCCCTTAATAAGTTCCTAGAAGAAGTGTAGCTGGGGATTCAGGAAATCTAAAGGCAAAGTCAGTATCTAGAGTCTTTATTCCATGTTGCAGCCAGGTCCAGTTCAGCATCAGACTAGTTGTCTGATGTTGTCCATTGTGTGTGGAGGTTCACATGGCCATGGGCCATGTGGGGAAACACGAGGGAGTCAAGAGAGCATGTGCCAAGCAACAAGAGTCCCAAGGATAGCCAAGAGCAACTAAGAGCAACCAAGAGCACACGAGAAACCAAGAGAGTGAATTCCTTTGTTCAGGGGATTAAATACCCAAAATGTTACACCCGTGCAGTGGCCATGCCTATTCTGACCAATGGTCTGTTCCCAGGAGTGACTGACAGGAAAATATCTTCTGATGTTATTCCAACTTTACTAGGCATGTGTCTATCTACCCTCTCTTGGACCCCTGGGGAGTATAAAGTTGTAGCTTCCTGATGAAGCTACTGAAATGGCATGTCTATAATATTTGGTCTTCTTTTTGCTCTTTTTCTGATATTAATAACTCGGTTAATTACATTGGTGTCATTACCTCCAGAGAAAAAAAGGAATCTCATTGTAGTCTTACAAAGGAGAAATGGACGTAGTTCCCCATCTTCTTGTAACTGCTTCAGGAGAGAAAGAAAAAGACATGAGCATACTCCTTGAGGGAAAGCTTGCTGGGTCCTCCATCCACAGAGTTTTAAGGGTGAAGATTTTAGGGGAGATCCCAGGGGAAGATCTCAATAGAATATTTAGAAACTCTCCTGGTGTGTCCATTCAGGGTTGTGGTCTCTACTGATTTGTTGGCCAGCACCAGGGGAGGGGTAACTATTCAATGCAGCGAGTTCTGATGTCAGCTGGGGCTGGTTTTGTTACTTATCTGGGCCTGGAGTTGAAATACAACTTGAGGCCTAGATGTTATCTCTAAGGAGGGAAGGTCAGAGGGGTCCAAACCACAAGACCACCAATATGCTAGGGGAGGAAAAGTCACCCTGAGGGCAAGGTCCCTCCCTATAATTCATTGTCCCTTGCTAAGCACCTGTGGTTTTTCACCCTGGTGACCTTATATATCTGGCCCATTGTCCTTTCTCTGTTCATATCTGTCTAATTGCCTGTAATACTTTGGGGAACTCGCAGGGCAGGGGCAAGGAGGCAGAACTCTATACCCAGGACTGCAGCTTCAACCAGTGTCTGCCCCTGCTCTTCCTGTCCACCCCTGCCATGTGCCCACAAATTTCAAGTCTGCTGAGAACAGCACACTGTTAAGGCAGAGACACAGGTGATACTGTTAAGAGCAGAAATAGAATATTGGAGACTAGCTATATGTTATAAGAAATATTAATCATGCTCTGTTAATCCTGATCGTTTTGTTCTAATTAAAGAAAGCACATTCTAACCTGGCCAGGAGTTGTATGCCCAGGGACCTGGGAGTCAACCTTTTGACCTGGGAGTCAACCTTGCAATATGGGCCTTTCTCTTTAGAAAACTGCCTATTATCACAGAAAAATTAACAACCTTGTTGCCCGAACAATGGCATCCCGCCTCCAGCCCCTAGCCCACATTGCCTACTTTCCTGCACCTGTAATATCGATATTGCATGCCCATTCTTATTCCCTTTGCCTACTTCCCCATGTATTCTTTGTCCTACCCAATATAAGCAGCTGGCTGGGCGGGAGGGCGGGGAGGGGGCCGGGGGAGGCAGGGGAAGGGGTTGTGAAGAGCATATTTTCATGGATGACCTATTACTCTTCCATATTGCCAGGATTATTGGAATAAATGCTCATGTATGATTCAACCCTGTCTCTGGTTAATTGGCTCAAGTAGTTACAGGCAGCTGGTTTCACATTCTGGCAACCCAGATGGGACTACAAGTGGGCCTCTGGGTTGAATACCAGGGATCCCATTTCCTGCCTGGGCTGGGGCTTCTTGGTACTGAGGCCTGGACTCACTTGCAACACTGCCAGGAATTTTCCTGTTTTGAATCCTAACCACAGCCTCAGCAATTTCCATCATTTCACCTAAGACCTAAGTTGAATTGAGAATTTTGTAACTATGTAAAAAGGGGGGTCTGTTGCATGTTGTCTGTTGCCCCCCATCTGGTATGAGCCGAATCAGCTCCTGGTTGCAAGTGGCCTTTCACAGTCCTTGCCTGCTTTTCACACCTGAGCCTGATCAGCTTAAGGTTGAAACACAGCCCTGCATGGCTAGGGCATTCTGTCTGGTATTCTGTCTGGCTGTGCACAGTAAGCCACAAATGGTTGCCTGTTGTCCACACTTGTAAATATTGTATACTAGGGTGGTTTTTCCTGGTATAACTTTGCCTGTAACCTTGTTTAATTCTTTAAGGATTGGTGCTGGTGGCTGGATCCTAGAGGATACTCTAGTGCAGCCGTGGGCAAACTACAGCCCGCAGGCCAGATCCGGCCGGTTTGGCTGTTCTATCCGGCCTGCGGAGCTGAAAAAGTGGAGGGTTCTCTTGCTCTCCCCTCCACTCCTTCACCAGCAGCAGTGTTAACATGGCAAAGTCGGGGAAACACAGCCGCAGCTCCTTCTGAGTGGGCGGATTTATATCCGCCCATTCAGTAGAAGGAACAACCTCTCAATCTTCCAGAGGCTCCTTGTAATGCCCCCGGACGCGTCTCCGGACATCACCCTGGGAATGCGTAGACACGTTATCTTGATGATGTAGGGAGACACGCCCCTGGAGAGCACAGTATCAGAGCCTTTCTGAGGTAAGATTAAGAGCTCTAGCCGAGACCGGTTTGGCTCAGTGGATAGAGCGTCGGCCTGCGGACTGAAAGGTCCTGGGTTCGATTCTGGTCGGGGGCATGTACCTGGGTTGCGGGCATATCCCCAGTGGGGGATGTGCAGGAGGCAGCTGGTCGATGTTTCTCTCTCATCGATGTTTCTGACTCTATTTCTCTCCCTTCCTCTCTGTAAAAAATCAATAAAATATATTTAAAAAAAAAAAAAAAAAAAGAGCTCTACTCAAACACAATTTTTTCCTATTTCTACATTCTGTACATCACAATGACTTGTTAATAAAACAACAAAGACTTTCAGCTGTAAAAATGCGTGCTACAGGACATTTGTGTTAACATGCACCACTGCACATTAGCATCAAAGCAAACATGATGGAAATCTGTGTACCCTGCATTAACCCTAGCTGCGCTGCATTGCAGTACTGCACCATACTGCAATGGCAGCACGGCTAGTGTGAACGAACCCTAATTCAGTGGGTTGAACAAAAAGATTGTATAGAAATGTGATGAACTAAAGATTTTATTACAAAATCGCTTAATTTCAGGGTTTCAGAAGTAATTGGACAAATGAAAAACTGAAAATCAAATGTTCATATCTAATACTTGAATGAAACCCTTTCCTGGTAATGACAGCCTGAAGTCTTGTACTTATGGACATCACCAGATGCTGGGTTTTCTTCTTTGTAATGCTCTGCCAGGCTGTCACAGTAGGGGTATATATATAAATATCCTGCCATTTCCAGCTTTTAATAAGAAAAACTGTTGCAATGGGCATTTAAAAGTGGCACTTGTTTTTTTTTATAGAGTCCAGTGGATGCAATCTGACATTGATAATGGGCTCTTTCACACTATGTGCACTGCGGCTGTTTTTTGCCAGTAACGGAAGTGCTAGTGGTAACTACTGGTTACCCATGTTTTGCACTGCCCTAGCACCTCCCATACAAGTGTGTCTGGAAGACACAGCAATGTGCAGCTACGTTAGCATAAACAAAGGGCCTGTGTGAAAGATACACAGGTTTCCTATGGAGGAAAGGGGTTGTTCTCTATGGTCAGGGTGTGCCTCTGTCCCATGTCTGAACTTTTTCAGATGATTTTGTTACATATATATTTTTTAGAAGACCAAAAATGTTATAGTAGAGCAAATTTAATCACTTGTTTTTATACTTTACTGTCTTATTTTAGTAAAGAATTTAATAAGAGAATGGTACTGTTGGTTTTAGCCCAATATTAAACATGAGTGGACCAAAGAAAAGGAAAGTGGACAGTGAATGCCGAGTGTTTAAGAGGGAGTGGACAACAAAATATTTTTTCACCGAAGTCCGATCAATGCCGGTATGTCTGATATGCCAGGAAACACGTGCAGTCTTCAAAGAGTACAATCTCAGCCGTCACTTTGCCATAAAGCATGACAACTATGCTAGCAAGCAGTCACCTCAAGAACGGGAGGCTACTGCACAGAGGTTGATGGCTAAATTACAGGCTCAGCAAAATGTCTTTCACAGACAAACTGCAATTCAAGAGACAACTACCAAAGCAAGTTTTATGCTATCATTCAAATTAGCAAAAGCTAGCAAACCTCTCTCTGAAGGCGAGTTTTTGAAAGAATGTATGATAGAGACAGCAGGTCTCTTGTGTCCAGAGAGCAAAGGCAAGTTTGAAAAACTCAGCTTATCGTGCAGGACAGTGACTCATTGAGTGGAACTGATTGATGAAGACTTGGCCAGCAAGTTAAATAGTAAGGCAGAGTTCTTTAAGTTTTATTCACTAGCATTGGATGAAAGTAATGACCTAAAGGACACTGCTCAGCTCTTAATTTTTATCCTAGGGATTAGTGACAATTTTGAAATTATGGAGGAGTTTTTAGCCATGGAACTACTGAAAGGAAAAACACGGGAAGAGGACTTGCATGACCGGGTGTCTACTGTCATCGAGAAAATGAAGCTACCATGGAGTAAACTTGCTAATGTCACGACAGATGGATCTCCAAATTTAACTGGAAAAAATGTTGGACTGCTAAAAAGAATTCAGGATAAAGTGAAAGAGGAGAACCCTAACCAAGATGTTATTTTTCTTCACTGTATTATTCACCAGGAATCATTGTGCAAGTCTATATTACAACTTAATCATGTTGTTAATCCAGTTGTAAATCTTGTTAATTTCATTTGAGCAAAGGGACTTCAGCACCGTCAGTTTATTAAGTTTCTGGAAGAAACTGATGCAGATCACCATGACTTACTTTACCACTCTCATGTCCGCTGGTTGAGTTTGGGCAAAGTTTTCCAACGAGTGTGGGAGCTCAAAGAAGAGATTGGTGCATTTTTGAAATTAAAGGGGAAGTCTGACGAATTTACTGAGCTGAGTGACAAGAATTGGCTGTGTGACTTTGCATTTGCTGTAGATATATTTTCACATTTGAATGAGCTAAATGTGAAGCTACAGGGAAAAGATCAGTATGTACATGACATGTACACTAATGTGAAAGCCTTTAAATCAAAGCTGATTTTCTTTTCCAGACAAATTTCAGACAAAGTCTTCACTCATTTTGCCACACTAGCCACACAGAAGGAGACCATACAAAACGTGAAGGAATACAGCAAATCACTGGATGACCTGCATGCAGAATTCTGTCGTCGGTTTTCTGATGTTGAAAAAATTGACCAGTCACTTCAACTGGTGGCCTGTCCTTTGTCACAAAACCCTGAAACAGCACTAGAAGAGGTGCAACTGGAACTCATCGATCTTCAGTCTGACTTTGTCCTAAAGGAGAAATTCAGCTCTCTTGAACTAAGAGACTTTTATGCTTCACTTAATGAAGCCACTTTTCCAAACATCCAGAGGATGGCACAGAAGATACTGGTGCTGTTTGGGTCAACCTATGTTTGTGAGCAGACATTTAGCATCATGAACATCAACAAAGCCCCTCACAGATCCAGCTTAACTGACGAACACCTCAGATCTATCCTGAGAATAGCCACAACAAAACTAACTCCAGACTTTGATGCATTAGCTAAAAAAGGAGACCAACAACACTGTTCATGTTGTGCCCAGATTTCAAGATCCCCAAGAAAACCACACCAGGGAGCCAGCCAGTCCGATGCAAAAGCAGAGGGTCCTTTATTGAGCTAGCTAGCTCGACTCGGCCTCCTGGCCGATGCAGCGACCGGAAGCAGAGTGAAACCACCATGAGAGAAACAGGGTTTTAATAGGGGGTGGAGTGAGGGGAGGGGAGCTGACTGTGGGCCCTGCTGATTGGCCAGGCACCAGTCGGGTCTTCTTACACAGGATGTGGTCATCTCTATGGCGTCCACGTCCCTTGATTGTCATTGGTTACTTTAAAGAAATCCTGGGCGTGGCCAGCAGGGGCCTGGGCTTCCGGGAAGAAGGTACTCTCCTGAGCACATGGCGGCTACCCCAACATGGAGGGTACGGGACAAGATGGAGGGCATAGCCCTCGCCCTTTCATTCCCCCCTTGTCTTGGAACTTCCGGCTCAATCATGAGATGGACTGCATTTCTATTTCACCGTTGCTAGAGGCCCGTAGTGGACACACAGAACTATCAACTGAACTATCCCTATATGCTTAACAAATGGTCCGGTGGAAGGGAAAGAAACCATTTTGGCTTTAACAACTTCTATTGAAATAGGATTTTTCTTCTTAAAATTCCTCCATGGCTATAAAAAAAAAAAGCCAAATCAAGATTAATTTATCTACTGTCCTGATGTTTGCATAAACACAACAAGAATGGTAACTGACTACCTTTGCTGGAATTTCATGGTTGAACCTTAATGTGCCCCATAGGGCCAGGAAGCCAAGCCATCCAGCTGCCATCAGGCCTGCCTGCGATATCTGCTGAGTTAGGTGAATCCTTCACCTGTAGCAACTCCACCTGAGCCCACGCTCCAGGCTTTAAGGCCCATCTCAGTAGCCCTCCTACTTGTTGCGGCCCAGAGTGTGTGGGGTTTGTGCAGGGATGCAGAAGCATCTTTACTGCTCCCCTTCTACTCCTACCAACCGCCAGTGATGGTAGGGCATGGGCCTGATGCTTCAGCGCCAGCCATCTTCAGGGCTCCCAAGCAGGATACCAGGCTTTCTTCTTGGCATTTTTACTGGCTTCAGGTATTTAGAGCTCAGACAGGGCTCTTTAAAACATGATACTCCAGTCAAAGTTTTCCGTTAATAAAACCACTATTAGGAACCAGTCTTATTGGATCTATGCAAAGAAAATGCATTGCCAGATTTTGGAGGAATTACATAAAGAGAAAAACATATTGATCTATTCTAAGATTTTCTGACTTTCCTTGCTAATTCCTTTTCATGGATTTAAAACAAAACAGTAACTGTTGGCATAAAACCTTCTTTCTATGCATAACTATGCCTCAGACCTTCTATTCTAAACAGGCTTTTTCCAGCTTTACTACCCCTGACATGGGCATGGTGACTCAGGCCTCCAAGACAGTATTACAGGCTGCCAACTGTTAGCTGTCTCTCAACAGAGACCAAAATCTGATGGGCATCCTTCCCTGCCCGTTGGGCACCTGCCTTTTTGGCAGCTAGACACCCTTTACTTTTGGGGCTCACCCCACACAGCTCCCTTCCAGGAAAAACAGCATACATTCAAACCTACAAAAGAATTAAAGGTTAATATAACATATCAATACAATGAAACATAATATTGGCATCATGGCCGCTTCAGGCAGCCAAATCTTCTGCTACTAAACATGTGATTCTATGAATTGTCCTTGTCTCTTTGGAGCCATGTCCATGAAGATGCAGGCATTATCTAAGTGTATTACAGAGTATTGTGGGGGCTCCTGATGACAGGAGTGATCACGAGTCATGTTACCGACATCAGGCAGGCCGAGCACGCCGTAGCTTGAGCTTGAGCAGGTTGCGTTGATCTCGATCGACGCTCCAGTTAGTGATGAAGTCTTTCCGGATCATGGATGGGTCCGCTGACCGGACGTGAGTGTGATGGACCCAGGTCGCGACACCATCTACCTTGAGAGTGGTGGGGGTTGTCAGCACCACAGTGTAGGGACCCTTCCAACATGGCTCTAGGGTCTCCCGGCGGTGCCTTCTGACATAGATCCAATCTCCTGGTCTGTGATGATGAGGAGTTGGGGTTGGGCTGGTCTCATAGATAGCATGGAGGCACGGCGAAATGTCCTCGTGCACCCTCTGGAGCCCTCTCAAGGAAAGAGATAGTTACAAAAAAGGATTTTATAGGGGGTGGCCTGCCAAACATGATAGGAGAGCCATCCAGTTCCCGCCAGTCTCCGAGTCAGATTCCTTCTCTTTTGGAGAACTTCAAAGTCCTGATGGCTTCTAGGTAACCCTGTTTATTAGTTACAGCACTCTGCTTTCTTGCCTTTCTACCAGTTCCCTTTGTGGCAGAGCAGCAACCAGGCCTCTTTGAAGGGAGTGCGCTAGAAGTGGGTTTCAGCCCCCCTTTGCTAGCAGCAACAGGCACCAAACCCTTTCAGTACATTTGACCAGCTTCATTCCCGCCACCTTTACAGATTCTAAGGCCCATTGTTTTCCTTTAACCAGCAAGCTAAATGACACTGGCCTGTATTATTTAATTCAGCACAGGCAGGGGGAAGGGCCCATGAAATCTCTGCCCTGAGGAACTGTGAGCCCCACCCTTAAATGTCCCAATCAGACTAGAAAAGCCACAAATACCTTTTAAATTTACCCCAGAATTCCAAAATCCCAAACCCAGCATAGCAAATCAAAGTTCCCAGCAAACAAACAGACAAATGTTTGCTAGTTAGGCGGGCCGATTCCACCTCTGACAGAGAGCAAATGCTCTTGAGGAAAGATCCCAGTGGCTACTCAAGGCACTTTGCTATTGGTCAGAGCACTTAGCCTTAAAGAAATAAAGCGTGTGGTGTTTTTCCCACAGACTTCCACACTTACATGAATAAATAATTATACCCAAGTAGATATACAAACTTCAAATAAACATTTACACTTACACCCTTTTAGTGAACAAGTACCTTTACAGTCTTGGGATCTTGAGCAGACAGGAACTGATGTGGAGGCCTCCCTTTCTCACATTCCAGGACAGGATTTTTTACCTATGTCTTATCCAGATAGAAACGGTACTCATATTGAACAAGGAAATCAAGACTAAATAGACATGATAACTAGATACATTCCCCATTAAGAACTTTGAGGTGCATGCTACATTTATACCACAAAATACCAACAAATCAGTTTCAGTTGTGTCGAGATACAGAACAAGTCCCTGAAGAGAGGAGTAGAAAACTGCCTAGGAATGCTTCTTTTCTACCTTTTTAAAAGATAGGCCAGATTCGAACCCTTAGCCAGTCCGAGTTTTGACTTCCCTCCGGAAGTCCCAGAGATGGTGAATACCATCAAGAAGGCATTCCTCCAGATACAGGATAAGTCCCTTAGAGATTCTTGATAATCTATATCAGTAATCCATTCACACAATTAAGAGGAAGGAAAGAACCATTCAATGTCCTTCAAGAGGATTTCGGCGAAACAACAAAATCGACAGATTAAACACATTGGAAAACTAAAGCCAGAAGTACCCTCTGATGTTTCAGGGGTACCAAGGAAGGAGAAGTTAGGCCATGTCTAGCCCTTTTCACAATTCACCATCAGTGACCAGTCCCAGCTCACTGGTCTATCATTCATTTAACATTTCTTTTTCTCCCATCACACCAAGGCCATGCTTTCCAGGTAGCTAGAATTCTTAGCCTTAATTTTTAGGTGATTAGCAATATATTCAATAACTTTTTAAGAGACATAGAAATTTCACTAAACAATTTTAAACAACAAAGATATATATTTAAGCAATATGGACAGATCAATTTACAGAAGCAGAGAGACCATACAATTTAAACCACAGCTTTGGGTAACATAGGTTACACTTAGGCATGTCCTGGGTCTCCAGAACACTGAACTGGAGCCCTTTAAGATCAGTATGAAACCAGTTTCTACCTGAAATAATTGTACTTTACTTTAGAAATTGGATTACTGCTATCCTGACATAGCTGCTAAATTTCAAAATGGTCACAATTTTCCTGCTGGGGAATTCAAGAAGCAAATCTGTAGCTATTCACATGTAAACTTGAATATCAACTTCCTGGTGGTACTTGCCTCAGGGCGGGAAATTTCAAAAGAGCTACTTTAAGTTGCCTTGGGAAACCAGCCTGTATTTCTTTGTCAGGTTCATCTCCACCATTTTTAAGGCCAAAATAGTCTCAGGTTTTTATTCTGTACACAGCAAAAGGTCGAGTTCAGCTTAAAACTATGTGCACTCGTTTTTATACTGGCCTTTTCCCTTTACATGTGCACAGAAATCCCAGATGCATAAAAGCTTTTCAATTCTTTATTACAAGCTTTTTAAGAAATACGAGCTCTATTGTTGGCCTTTATAAAGCCACTGCTCAAAACATTAGTTTATCATATCACTAAAATTATATTGACTGTGATTGCTAATTTATTAAGCATTAAAGATATCTTCCTAAAAATTGTTTTAAATAAATGTGAGAGGCAGGCACACTTTCTGCCCCATCTGCATTTCCTTAGTAAAACTCCGCCTTAAAACTCGACCCCTGAAATCCCATCCTGCCTCAGTGAGCAGACATTTCTTTTGTGATTGACTAAGTCAGAGGGAGGGGCCTTTGTTGTTCCAAGATGGTGGCCCCCAGGGCACGACATGCCATGCAGCCAACATGGTGGCTGCCAAGTCAGGCAGCTCAACATTGTGGCTGTCTAAACTGTTCTCTGACAGGAAAGATGATTTCCTCATTCTCACAATAAACAAGGGAAGAGCAAACCAAAATCCCTAAACAATAGATGGCCAACATTATATTGCAGAACTTTAAACCATGTTTTTTCTGCCTAGGGACTACTGGTGGAAAGCTGATTTCAAAGGAGCCACCTTTTGGCCGCTTGACCTTTTCTGGGAAGCTGGGCTAGCAAAAGGTGTAGCCATTTAAATGCAAACTAACATTCCTAAGATAGCTGCTGGAGGGAATTGGATTACCTTCCTGCTAGGGGAAGGACGTGTCTACCCCTCCTTCCACTAAAATAGGTGTAGCTTTAAACTTTTTAACGGCAAGAAAAATGACCTTAAACTTTCAGAGCTTTAAATCTTAGGTAGAAAATTAAATACTCAGCATTTTTCAAATCAATACTTTTACATTTAAGGATACATTTCAAATAAAATATAAGGCATTTTCAATTAATAGATTAACTTCTATCATCTAGACTTCATACTAGGCATACTCAGATAGCCACACAAAGGAGGGGAGAAGGCAGGCCCCCTCCCTCCACATTCATACACTTTCACCAGACATTCATTCAGAGTTTAAACAATAACAACTTCCCAACTCCTGAGGGAGTTCTACAGCCTCCCCCAAGCTTCTTGAAATGACCCATCACAATACCCAAAGGAGCAGTCTGAGTCCATCATACTGTCCATCCAGCAAGTCCACAAAATAAAACGGAAACACAAACCACTAAAGGGCCCCCCAAAAAAGTACAGCCTTCCAACTCCATGGAAGCAAAAACTGAAAGCTAGACGATGGCTGCACGCCAACCAGCGGGAGCGACCCGCCTTGTCTCAGATAGAGGCGTTCCTACAGACCTTCCAACTCCGCGGAAGCAAAAAATGCACCCCTTCAGATGGAGGATCGAGGCGTCCCCCAACTCCTCTTACCCTTGATCCTCCTGTGCGTCCACTTTAGATCATGCGGGCGATTACGATTACAGATTTCAGAAGTGAGCTCACACAGGACAGATACAAAACACACAATGACACAAACACCTACCATGGTCAGTCAGGCCCTCCGGACTGGGGGTCCCTCGATGGTGTTGGGGATCCCGGCCGAACCCCCAAATGTTGTGCCCAGATTTCAAGATCCCCAAGAAAACCACACCAGGGAGCCAGCCAGTCCGATGCAAAAGCAGAGGGTCCTTTATTGAGCTAGCTAGCTCGACTCGGCCTCCTGGCCGACGCAGCGACCAGAAGCAGAGTGAAACTGCCGTGAGAGAAACAGGGTTTTAATAGGGGGTGGAGTGAGGGGAGGGGAGCTGACTGTGGGCCCTGCCGATTGGCCAGGCACCAGTCGGGTCTTCTTACACAGGATGTGGTCATCTCTATGGCGTCCACGTCCCTTGATTGTCATTGGTTACTTTAAAGAAATCCTGGGCATGGCCAGCAGGGGCCTGGGCTTCTGGGAAGAAGGTACTCTCCTGAGCACATGGCGGCTGCCCCAACATGGAGGGTACGGGACAAGATGGAGGGCATAGCCCTCGCCCTTTCAGTTCCTACTGAAGTTGATGTTTTAAAGACCAAAAACCTTTCAACCCAGTCTACATTGCCATCTACATCTACGTCCCGGGCATAATTTGGAAGTTGCACTAAAGAAAATGTTTAATTTACTGTTTACACATTTTGTTCTTTTCTATTTGTTTTAATTTTAAATTATTTTATTATATTTAAGTTTAATTTGAAAGGCTTTTGTACCTTTCCTTTGTTAGGCAATTTTATTTTGCCTTTGCCATCTTCAATATAAGGTATGTTATTGTGCTATGATTCCTCCATTTTTTGAAGTTTCAAATTATAATAATTAGTGTTTACATTATTCTTGTTAAAATGTTTGAAATGAATAAAACTATTGAAATTAAAAAAAAAAGGCCGTACCCTTTTATGTAATGATGTTTACTTTGAATTTATATTAGTTCACACAAACACTCTATCCATGATTTTTTTCTGGCCCTCCGGTCCAGTTTAAGAACCCATTGTGGCCCTCAAGTCAAAAAGTTTGCCCACCCCTGCTCTAGTGGGATGGATCTTGGGGGATTGGGCTACTTACACTTATCTGCCAATGACAAAAAGGAAAATAGTGTTTTACTGCAATACTGCTCGGCCTATGTATTTTTTAGATTCTGAGGAAAGGGAGCCATTAAATTGGTCTTTAAACTATTATACTGTATTATAGTTAGAATTGTTTTGTCAGAGGGCAGGAAATGGGGGAAGTGCCTTATGTTCAATCCTTTATGTCTTTGCATAATTCTGACTCGAGAGAAAAGAAAGAAAAGGCTAAGTTCATGGTTCAGAGAAAAGATGTGGTACCTGTAATACAAAAAGTTAGGGAGCAGGAGAATAAGAGGGAGTAAGAGGATACCTTGCAGTCCATAGTTGAGAAACTTCCACCAAGTGTTCCAAAAGCTGGGAGCTCCCTCCTTTTCCTGAACCACTAGGCACTGAAACTGAGCCAGAGACAGTCACCCTCTATATTAGAAAGAGGCAGGGAACTGAATTTGAAGGGGATAAAGTTGCTTCCCTAGCAAAACAATTCCCTCTCCACCATATAACAGTGGGAGCCACTGAAAATGGGCACTCAGCAGAATATTATTGGACCCATACACCCATTTTCCACCTCAGATTGGCTAAATTGGAAAACTTCCTACCTGGATGACCATGCTAAGATCAGGACTTCATTTCCATATTCGCCACACATAACCCCACCTGGTAGTATACCCAGGCACTCTTAAATGGCCTCTTAACTGGGGACAAGAGGATATTAGTGTTTGGGAAAGCATGGTGTGAAGCTCTTGTCTGTGCGTTATGCATGCCTGTAAATATTGTATGTGGATCTCTCTGTTGATTGTTATTTTGTGTCACTTTGTTTGTTAAAGATGGGGTATTTCCTACTTTGTTGGGGGCCGCAACTGTTTATGGCAGGCTGAACCCATGGAAGGGATTGCAGGAACTTCCTAGCAGCTGCAGAGAGTTCTTACTCCTGGGGACCCTCTCTGAGCTCCCTCTCAAGGCAGCTACCCAAAATGCTTAGCTAGTGATAATTTTGTCTATCTATAATGTAACTTTGGTTAAGGATGCTCTTTGCTTGTTTTCTTATTTTGGGGGGAGCTTAGTTTGCTCTTCGCCATTTTATGAACACAGGTAAACCTCTGTCTCTGCTGTTTTGAATTTGTACCCCTCAGAACCGAAGGTTATTTTTTGTACTGGGTTAGTGTGAGAAGATTCTAAGGCTAATGCCCCAGTCCTTCCTTTTGGGAGTACTCATCCATTTACTTCAGGGGTTGTTGTTTTTTATGTTTTCAAATAGGATAAGACCTCTTCTTATATGCAAGATTTTGTGTTGTTACAGTCTACTCAGAAGGGAAAATATTGGAAATAAAACCTTGTAAATCCCTCAAGTTTTTCTCCTAGGAGGCCAGAGCTTCAGAAGTACCTCAGGCAGGGGCCACTCCTACTATGTAAATAAATAAAAGAAATTGTAAAGTCTTTTGTAACTTAAAACTTTGGAGTTCATCTGAATTAAATAGTAAAAGTATTAAATATCTAAGTGTTTTGAAATAACGGAATACTGAAATATTAATCTGAGTTTGCCTACTTTTGGCTTATACAGAGAATCTAGAGAATGGATTTGACTCTGTTAATGAATATGTCTTGTATTTTATTTTATATCTCTTAACATTGTAAATGTATGATAATCTGAGTAATGTTAATTACATACTTGTCACTTAAAAATTCAGGTTTCTAATAGTTAAAATTTCTAATTGGAAAGAAGTTGTATAGTTTTGGTAATAGAAGGCATGAGATATGGAGATGCAATTTGAAGGAAAAAGGAAAGCGAGTTCTAAAGCTGGTTATTTCTGAACTAAAGGCCCGGTGCACAAAATTCGTGCACTTGGGGTGAGGGGTCTCACAGCGTCAAGCCCCCACTGGTGGCCATGGGACCCCCGGCCTCACCGCATGGAGCTGCGGAACCCGCCTCTGTGCTGTGCACGCAGCATCAAGTCCCTGCCACCCCACATGCACCTCACCAGGCATACAGCCCCGCCCACCTGTGTGCACCTGCTGTGCACACAGACTCCTGGTGATGGGTTGTTACACTGTGAGGGCATCACAGCATGAGGTCATCACGACCACATCGGCTTTTATTATCTAGAATGGGTAAGAAGGTTTTTGAAAGTGGTTGAAAGGTTGGTGAAAGTTATAGAAAGGTTGTGAAGAGAAATCTTAAAAGGAAATTATAGGGACAAACTAAGATGGAGGCATAGATAAACACCGGGAAATTGCTGCCTCCCACAACAACTTCAAAAAAACAACATAAAGACAAAATGGGCATCATCCAGAACTACAGGAAGGCTTGCTGAGTGGAAATTCTACAACTAGAAGGAAAGAAAAGCACGCTGAGAGCCAGAGGAGCTGCAGAAGTAAAATGCAGAGGTATGGAGGCTCGCGCGCGTAGAAAGGGGCTGGCACCTGAGGACGCGGCTGTCTTTTTGAATTGGGAGGGAGTCACAAGCTCCTGACTGCTCTGAACTCTGGTTCTGGGAAGTCTCTGGGGACCCAGGACTCATACGGGGAGAAACTGGACTGTCTGGCAGCGGGCAGAACTCGGAACTTGAGGTCGGCTTTCCCTCAGAGGTGCTTGCAGCAATTACTGGGACACTGAGATGTGCGGCCCCTTAGGGCAGGGCTGAGAATCCGCCATAGCTGCTTGCTCCGCCCTTTGATTCCCTGATACCCTGCCCCGCCCAGGCTGCAGCAGAGGCTTTTGCATATGAATGCCCCGGCACTTTGCAACCTGAAAATTACCTAACTGCAGCTGGGCCAGACAGACCCAGAGCTTCCAAGAGAAGGCCCAAGGCCCCACAGCAGCTTGCATTGCTTCACAGCTGGGCCTCATCAGGGTACCTCCAAACACCAAAAAAGGAAGGGGAATCTGCAGTTCTCTTCATAGCTCCTGAGGTGTAACCTCAGGCAGAGGCTAAATTAGCGCCTCCTTAGATCCAAGAGCCAGTGTACCCAGTTGTCAGAGGGGGACCATCCGGATTACAACTCCTCAGATCCATAAGGGACACACTAAGGGTGCAGACTCAGTGAGCACCAAAACCCCACTGAAGCAAGTCTTTCCCCAGAATGGTGTCTTCAGCACAGAAGTTCTCCCACTGAAGACACAGCTGATTCTCACTGCCAATTGGCCTGGAGGTTAATTCCTCCCAGTGATCCTACAACAATCAAGGCATAACTACAATAAGACTGTGCAAAAAGCCCACAAGGGGGTACACCAAGAGTGTCCACCTCAGGTAACTGGGGAGGCTGAGCCACTGGGGCCTACAGGACACCTAGTACACAAAACCACTCTACCAACACAGGGAAGCATAAAAAATGCGGAGACAAAGAAACAGGTCACAAATGACAGAAATGGAGGAAAGCAAACGACTGGATATAGAGTTCAAGGCCACGTTTATAAGGTTTTTCAAGAATTTTATGGAAACTGCCGATAAATTTAGTGAGATCCTCGATAAATCTAGTGAGACTCTCGAGGATATGAAAAAGGAGCAACTAGAAATTAAGCATACACTGACTGAAATAAAGAATAATATACAGAGCTCCAACAGCAGACAAGAGGATCCCAAGAATCAAGTCAAAGATTTGAAATACAAAGAAACAAAAAAGACCCAACCAAAAAAGAAAAAAGAAAAAAGATTCCAAAAATATGAAGATAGTGTAAGGAGCCTCTAGGACAACTTCAAGCATACCAACATCAGAATTATAGGGGTACCAGAAGAAGAGAGAGGGCAAGATATTGAAAACCTATTTGAAGAAATAATGACAGAAAACTTCCCCTACCTGGTCAAAGAAATAGACTTAAAAGTCCAAGAAGCGCAGAGAACCCCAAACAAAAGGAACCCAAAGAGGACCACACCAAGACGCATCATAATTAAAATGCCAAGACCAAAAGACAAAGCGAGAATCTTAAAAGGAGCAAGAGAAAGACAGTCAGTTACCTACAAGGGAGTACCCATACGACTGTCAGCTGATTTCTCAACAGAAACCATGCAAGCCAGAAGAGAGTGGCAAGAAATATTCAAAGTGATGAATACCAAGAACCTACAACCAAGATTACTTTATCCAGCAAAGCTATCATTCAGAATAGAAGGTCAGATAAAGAGCTTCACAGATAAGAAAACGCTAAAGGAGTTCATCACCACCAAAACAGCATTATATGAAATGCTGAAAGGTATTCTTTAAGAAGAGGAAGAAGAAAAAGGAACTCTTACCATTTGCCACAGCATGGATGGAACTGGAGAGCCGATAAAAACCACATGATCTCACTCATTTGTGGAATATAATGAACAACATAAACTGATGAACAAGGACTGATCCAGTGATGGAGAGGCATTGATTGGACTGTCGGGCCTTGGAGGGAAGGTAGGGGAGGGTGGGGGTAAGGGGGAAAGATCAACCAAAGGACTTATATGCAAGCATAAAGGTCTAACCAGTGAACACAGACAACGGGGGGATGGGGAGGGGGAGGGCATGAGTGGGGGGTGGGGAGGTAGAGGGTAACGTGGGGATAAGGACACATATGTAATATCTTAATCAATAAAAAATATATTTTTTAAAAAAGGAAATTATAGCTATTCTGAATACTAAATTTTATTTATTTATTTATTTATTTATTTTTTATTATTATTATTATTAGTTAAGGTATTACAAATGTGTCCTCATCCCCCCCATTAACTCCCACCCTCCCCCCCACACACACACTCATGCTCCCATCACCCTGTTGTCCATGTCCATTGGTTTGGCTTATATACTTGTATACAAGTCCTTCGGTTGATCTCTTCCCCTTACCCCCGCCCTCCCCTACTTTCCTTCTGGGGATTGATAGCCTGATCGCTGTTTCTCAGTCTTTGGGTCTGTCCCTTTTCATCAGTCTATGTTGTTCTCCATAATCCACAAATGAGTGAGATCATGTGGTATTTATCTTTCTCTGACTGGCTTATTTCACTTGGCATAATGCTCTCCAGTTCCATCCATGCTGTTGCAAAAGGCAAGAGTTCCCTTTTTTTTTACCGCAGCATAGTATTCCATTGTGTATATGTACCACAGTTTTCTAATCCACTCATCTGCTGATGGGCACTTAGGCTGTTTCCAAATCTTAGCTATGGTGAATTGTGCTGCTATGAACATAGGGGCGCATATATCCTTTTTGATTGGCGTTTCTGGTTTCTTGGGATATATTCCTAGTAGTGGGATCACTGGGTCAAATGGGAGCTCTATTTTTAGTCTTCTGAGGTAGCTCCATACTGTTCTCCACAGTGGCTGCACCAGTCTGCAATCCCACCAGCAGTGCAGAAGTGTTCCTTTTTCTCCACATCCTCTCCAACACTTGTTGTTTGTTGATGTGTTGATGATAGCCATTCTGACAGGTGTGAGATGGTAACGCATTGTCGTTTTGATTTTCATCTCTCCTATAATTAGTGACTTTGAGCAGGTTTTCATATGTCTTTCAGCCTTCTGTATGTCCTCTTTCGAAAAGTGTCTATCTAGGTCCTTTGCCCATTTTTTTATTGGATTGTTTATCTTCCTTTTGTTAAGTTTCATGAGATCCCTGTAAATGTTGGAAATTAAACCCTTATTGGTGGTATCATTGGCAAATATGTTCTCCCATGTAGTGGGTCTTCTTGTTGTTTTGTTGATGGTTTCCTTTGCTGTGCAAAAGCTTTTTATTTTGATGTAGTCCCATTTGTTTATTTTCTCTTTAGTTTCCATTGCCCTAGGAGCATTATCAGAAAAGAAATTCCTTTGGCATATGTTTGTGATTTCGCTGCCTGCGGATTCCTCTAGTATTTTTATGGTTTCCCGTCTTACGTTTAAGTCTTTTATCCATTTTGAGTTTATTTTTGTGTATGGAGTGAGTTGGTGATCTAGTTTCATCCTTTTGCATGTATCTGTCCAATTTTCCCAACACCATTTATTGAAAAGACTGTCTTGACTCCATTGTATGCTCTTGCCTCCTTTGTCGAATATTAATTGGGCATAGTGGTTTGGGTTGATTTCTGGGGTCTCTATTCTATTCCATTGATCTATATGTCTGTTCTTGTGCCAATACCAAGCTGTTTTAAGAACAGTGGCTTTGTAATACAGTTTGATATCTGGTATTGAGATCCCACCTACTTTGTTCTTTCTCAGGATTGCTGCAGCTATTCGGGGTCTTTTTTTATTCCAGATGAATTTTTGGAACGTTCGTTCTAGATTTGTGAAATATGCCGTTGGTAATTTAATGGGGATTGCATTGAATCTATAAATTGCTTTGGGTAGTATGGACATTTTGATGATGTTGATTCTACCAATCCATGAACACGGTATATTCTTCCATCTGTTTATGTCTTCCTCTATCTCTTTTTTCAGTGTCCTGTAGTTTTCAGCATATAAGTCTTTTACCTCCTTAGTTAAGTTTATTCCTAGGTATTTTAATTTTTTTGGTGCAATGGTAAATGGGATTGCTTCTGTAGTTTCACTTTCTGTAAGTTCACTATTGGTGTAAAGAAATGCCATGGATTTCTTAGCATTAATTTTGTATCCTGCTACATTGCCAAATTCATTTATTAAGTCTAATAATTTTTTAATGGAGTCTTTAGGGTTCTGTATGTACAGTATCATGTCATCTGCAAATAAGGACAGTTTTACTTCTTATTTTTCAATCTGGATGCTTTTTATTTCTTCTTCGTGTCTGATCGCAACGGCTAGTACTTCCAGTACTATGTTGAACAGGAGTGGTGAGAGGGGGCATCCCTGTCTTGTTCCTGTTTTTAGGGGGAATGGTTTTAGTTTTTGCCCATTGATTATGATGTTGGCTGTGGGTTTGTCATATATGGCTTTTATTATGTTGAGGTATGATCCCTCAATTCCTATCTTGCTGAGAGTTTTTATCAAGAAAGGGTGTTGGATTTTGTCAAATGCTGTTTCCGCATCAATTGATATGACTATGTGGGTTTTTTCTCTCAATTTGTTTATGTGATGTATCACGTTTATTGATTTGCAGATATTGTACCATCCTTGCATCCCTGGGATAAATCCTACTTGGTCATGGTGTATGACCTTTTTGATGTACTGCTGGATCCGATTTGCTAGGATATTGTTGAGGATTTTGGCATCTATGGTCATGAGGGATATTGGCCTATAATTCTCTTTCATTGTATTGTCTTTATCTGGTTTTGGGATTAGGGTGATGTTGGCTTCATAGAATGAGCTGGGAAGTGCTCCTTCCTCTTGGATCTTTTGACATAGTCTGAGGAGGATAGGTTTTAGGTCTTCCTTGAATGTTTGGTAAAACTCCCCTGTGAAGCTATCTGGCCCCGGGCTTTCGTTTGCTGGAAGCTTTTTGATTACTGCTTCGATTTCCTCCATATTTATTGGCCTATTGAGATTTTTAGATTCTTCCTGGTTAAGTTTTGGAAGGTTGTATTTTTCTAGGAATATGTCCATTTCCTCCAGGTTGTCTAGTGTTTTGGAATAGAGTTGCTCATAGTATTTTCTAACAATCCATTGTATTTTTAATGGGGTCTGTTGTTATTTCTCCTCTTTCATTTCTGATTTTGTTTATTTGGGTCCTCTCTCTTTGTCTTTTGGTGAGCCTGGCTAGAGGTGTATCAATCTTGTTTATCCTTTCAAAGAACCAGCTCTTGGTTTTGTTGATATTTTGTATTGTTTTTTTGGTCTCTATGTCGTTTATCTCCACTCTGATCTTTGTTATTTCCTTCCTTCTGCTACAGTGGGCTTTTTTTGTTGCTCTCTTTCTAACTCTTCGAGTTGTAGAGTTAGGTCATTTATTCTCATTGTTTCTTGTTTCTTTCAGTAGGCTTGTAGAGCTATGAACTTCCCTCTCAAGACTGCTTTTGCTGTGTCCCATAGGTTTTGGATTGTTGTGTTTTCATTGTCATTTGTTGCCATGATGCTTTTTATTTCTTCTTTGATCTCACTGGTAACCCAGTCATTGTTTAATAGCATGCTATTTAGTCTCCATGTGTTTGATTTTTTTGGATTGTTTTTGTTGTAGTTGATTTCCAGTTTTATGCCTTTGTGGTCTGAGAAGAAGCTTGATATGATTTCAATTTTCTTGAATTTGAAGAGACTTTGTCTGTGACCCAATATATGGTCTATCTTTGAAGATGACAAATGTGCACCTGAGAGAATGTATATTCTGTGGCTTTGGGGTGAAATGTTCTGAAGATGTCAATTAATTCCATCTGATCTAGTGAGTCATTTAGGATTGATGTTTCTTTGCTGAGTTTCTGTTTAGAGGATTTGTCCAGTGGAGATAATGGGGTGTTAAGGTCCCCTACTATGATTGTATTGCTGTCAATCTCTCCCTTGATCTCCTCCAGAAGATTTCTTACGTATTTGGGTGCTCCTATATTGGGTGCATATATATTTACCAGAGTTATTTCTTCTTGTTGGACTGCTCCCTTTAGTATTATGAAGTGGCCTTCTTGATCTCTTTTTATGTCCTTCACTTTGAGATCTAATTTGTCAGATATAAGTATTGCTACCCCGGCTTTTTTTTTCACTTCCATTGGCCTGAAAAACCTTTTTCCATCCCTTCACCATCAGTCTGTGTGCGTCTTTTTTTCTGAGGTGGGTTTCCTGTAGACAGCAGATATATGGGTCATGTTTTCTTATCCACTCATTTACCCTATGCCTTTTGACTGGGGAATTTAATCCATTTACATTTAAAGTTATTATTGATAGAAACTTGGTAGTCGCCATTTTTGTTCTTTACCGCTGCGTTCCTTCTTTGTTTCCTTTTTTTTCTATTTACAGCAGACCCTTTAGCATTTCTTGCATTGCTGGCTTGGTTGTAATAAACTCCTGTAGACCATTTTTGTCTGAAGCTCCTCATTTGACCCTCAATTTTGATTGATAGCCTTGCTGGGTACAGTATTCTTGGATTCAGACACTTCCTTTGCATGACTTTGTATATTTCATTTCATTCCCTTCTTGCCTGATGTGTTTCTGTTGAGCAATTGGTCGCTAGTCTGATGGGGGATCCTTTGTAGGTAACTTTCTGCCTCTCTCTGGCTGCTTTTAAGATTCTTGCTTTGTCGTTGGAGTTTTCCAATTTAATTATTATGTGCCTTGGTGTCGGTCTTTTCGGGTTCATTTTGTTTGGGACTCTGTGAGCTTCTTGGATTTGTGTGAGTTTTTTCCTCCCTATATCAGGGAAATTTGCTGTTACTATTTCTTCAAACAGGTTTTCTATTCCTTGCTCAGTTTCCTCTCCTTCTGGCACCCCTATTTATTCGGATGTTGTTTCATTTAGCATTGTCCCAGAGTTCTCTTAGGCTCTCCTCCTGCTTTTAATTTTTTTTTTCTAGAAGCTGTTCTGTTTGGGTATTTTTTTCTACCTTGTCTTCTAGCTCGCTGACGTGGTCCTCTGCTTCTTCTAGTCTACTGTTGATGCTTTCTATTGAGTTCTTTATGGCAGTGATGTCATTTTTCATTTCTTCTTGGTTTCTCTTCATTTCCTCTTGGTTCTTCATTTCCTCTTGGTTCGTACACATATTGTTGAATTGGTCTTCCATTCTTTTCATCCACCTTATGGCCATTTCTCTGAATTCTTTTTCTGACAGGTTGCTTGCCTCCATTGCCTCCATTGCCTCCATTTCGTTTACTTCCTTTTCTGATGATGCCTGTTTTTCTTTCATATTTGGGTTGTTTCTTTGTTTCACCATGATTTCTCTTCTCAAGGTGTTTGGTTATGTAGTTCTCTCTCTGCTGCGCTGATTCAAAGGCACAAAATACAACACAACAAGGCACAATGTACAAGGCACCGAACTAAATGCATTCACAATATTAATAACCCCAAATAAAGGTGACCCCCCGAGCGAAGAGAATTAGGGGATAAAGAAGAAAAAATAGAAAAAGATTAAAGAGAAAAATAAAAAAACAAAAAGGAGTGCCGAAATGAGATTGGGAAAAGGGAGAGAAGAAAAAAAACAAAGAGACAAAAAAGAAAAAAAAAAAGTAAAAAAATGAAATAGAGGTGGGGAAGAGGCTATTTGTATGAGGAGAGAACTCCAAGAGAACCGCAACCAATCTCAATGAACTCCAGCAGCACATCCCTGGAGACTAATGCAAACTACAAACAACCACCAATATCAAGCGAGGCAAGGGAAAACAGAAGCACAAAAATAACCAGATAAAGAAAAAGTAAGCAAAACAGAAAAATGAAAATGAAAAACAAAACAGTTTCCCACGCAAGCATAAAAAACCCCAATATACTCAAAATCAAGCAAACACTAGCAAAACGACAGAGAGAGAGAGAAAAAAAAATTATTAAATAGTGAGGAAAGATAAGAGAGAGGTGTATATGGATTTAGAGTGAGGGATTGGAAATTAGATATATAAGTAGGGTGAAATTTAACAGTGGGTAGAAAGAAGGAATAGGGAAAATCCAAAGCAGGAATAGGGTAAGAGAAACAGGACAACAAAAGGGGAAAAGTGAGGAAGAGAGTTTTGGCTTAAGGGTAAATGTGAGATAGAGAGAAATGATGCTAAAGGAATGATGAAAATAGAGTGTAGAACACTAATCCCAAAATAAAATAAAGAAAATAAAAAAAATAAAAATGACACTTGAAAAATGGTAAAAGGATAGCAATAATACTGGTTAAAAAATGTAGTAATTAAGAGAAACTAAGATGGCGGCATAGGTAAACACCGGGAAATTGCCGCCTGCCACACCAATTGAAAATTACCACAAAGGACAGAGCAGACATCATCTAGAACAACAGGAAGGCTGGCTGAGTGTAAATTCTACAACTAGAAGGTAAGAAAAGCACGCTGAGAGCCAGAGGAGCTGCGGAGGTGAAGTGCAGAGGTGCAAGTGCAGAGGTACGGCGGCTCGCGCGCTCGTGGAAAGGGGGTGGCACCTGAGGACGCGGCTGTCTTTTTGAATCACAAGCTCCCGACTGCTCTGAACTCCGGTTCCGGGAAGTCTCTGGGGACCCAGGACTCATACGGGGAGAAGCTGGTCTGTCCGGCAGCGGGTGAACTTGAAGGCGGCTTTCCCTCAGAGGTGCTTGCAGCAATTAGCGGGTCACTGAGACCCGCAACTCCTTAGGAGAGTCAGCCATAGCTCCTTGATCCGCCCTTTGATTCCCTGAGACCCTGCCCCACCCAGGCTTCGGCAGAGGCTTTTGCATGTGAATGTACCTAACTGCAGCCGAGCCAGGCAGACCCAGAACTTCCAAGAGAAGGCCCAACGCCCCGCAGCGGCTTGCATTGCTTCACAGCTGAGCCTCTTCGTGGCTCCTGCTGTGTGGCCTCAGGCAGAGGCTGAATTAGCACCTCCTTAGATCCAGGAGCCACTGTACCCAGTGGTCAGAGGGGGACCATCCAGATTGCAACTCCTCAGATGCATAAGGGACACACTCAGTGAGCACCAAAGCCCCACTGAAGCAAGTCTTGCCCCAGAAGGGTGTCTTCAGCACAGAAGTTCTCCCACTTTAGACACAGCTGATTCTCACAGCCAATTGGCCTGGAGTTCAATTCCTCCCAGTGATCCTACAACAACCAAGGCACCAAGAGTGTCCACCCCAGGTAACTGGGGAGGCTGAGCCACTGGGCCCTACAGGACACCTGGCGCGCAGGGCCACTCTATCAACACAGGGAAGCAGCCAAAATGCGGAGACAAAGAAACAGGTCACAAATGGCAGAAATGGAGGAAAGCAAACGACTGGATATAGAGTTCAAGGCCACGTTTATAAGGTTTTTCAAGAATTTTATGGAAACCGCCGATAAATTTCATGAATCCCTCAATAAGTATAGTGAGACCATGGAGGACATGAAAAAGGACCAACTAGAAATTAAGCATACACTGACTGAAATAAAGAATAATTTACAGAGATCCAGCAGCAGACAAGAGGATCCCAAGAATCAAGTCAAAGATTTGAAATACAAAGAAACAAAAAAGACCCAACCGAAAAAGAAAAAGAAAAGAGATTCCAAAAATATGAAGATAGTGTAAGGAACCTCTGGGACAACTTCAAGCGTACCAACATCAGAATTATAGGGGTACCAGAAGGAGAGAGAGGGCAAGATATTGAAAACCTTTTTGAAGAAATAATGACAGAAAACTTCCCCTACCTGGTGAAAGAAATGGACTTACAAGTCCAGGAAGCGCAGAGAACCCCGAACAAAAGGAATCCAAAGAGGACCACACCAAGACACATCATAATTAAAATGCCAAGAGCAAAAGATAAAGAGAGAATCTTAAAGCAGCAAGAGAAAGACAGTCAGTTACCTACAAGGGAGTACACATACAACTGTCAGCTGATTTCTCAACAGAAACCATGCAGGCCAGAAGAGAGTGGCAAGAAATATTCAAAGTGATGAATAGCAAGAACCTGCAACCAAGATTACTTTATCCAGCAAAGCTATCATTCAGAATAGAAGGTCAGATAAAGAGCTTCATGGATAAGAAAAAGCTAAAGGAGTTCATCACCACCAAAACAGCATTATATGAAATGCTGAAAGGTATTCTTTAAGAGGAAGAAGAAAAAGGAACTCTTACCATTTGCCACAGCATGGATGGAACTGGAGAGCGGATAAAATACACAGGATCTCACTCATTTGTGGAATATAATGAACAACATAAACTGATGAACAAGGACTGATCCAGAGACAGAGAGGCATTGATTGGACTGTCGGGCCTTGGAGGGAAGGTAGGGGAGGGTGGGGGTAAGGGGGAAAGATCAACCAAAGGACTTATATGCAAGCATATAGGCCTAATCAATGGACCTGGACAACGGGGGGGTGAGGGCATGAGCGGGGGTGGGGGGGGATGGGGGGGGGTAGAGGGTAACGTGGGGACAAGGACACATATGTAATATCTTAATCAATAAAAAATATATTAAAAAAATGTAGTAATTAAAAAGGTAAAATCAAGTGATAAAAAAATAAAATAATAATAAAATAGGTTCTTAATGAAATGGTGAAAAAAGAATTAAAAAATATATATATATATATAAAAATATTCTGAAGTGAAGGTGCTTCAGATCTCCCACTCTTCTTTTTGGCACGCCTTAGTCCTGCCAGGCATTCAGGGAGTGTTGAACTTCCCTGTGATACACTGTCCCTCCGTGCAGTAAACCACAGACCTGATTTTAAGGCAGGTTGTATTTGTTTACCAGACTGCCTTTATTTGTGATCACAGAAGAGACAGTTCGTGACTCTGCCTCTGGGTGGCAGTGTGTCTGGATTGACCTCCGAGGCTAGTCCTTTCTATCAGTAAGGTTGTGTTTGTTTTTTTTCTCTATGGTATTTGGAACTGATTTGGGAAAGACCACTGCCCAGAGCTGGTTCTTTGTTACTGCCCGCTGTTTCCCAGGCTCCCCAAAAAGAACTTTCCCCTACAGGCTCTGCGAATGCCCCCAACTGGGCAATCCCATGCACTGGGTTAATAATCAAATGCACGGATCTAAGGGGAACTGTAACAAGAGCCTGATACGTTGTGCGAATTCGCAAGCCTCCACCTTCCAGGTCTGCGCACAGTCTCCGCTCGCAGTCTCCGCGCGCCCACTCGCCCCTGGCACCAAGCAGCCAGCATATTGGCAAAGTCCAAGGCTGCTTTTTTACATCCAGTCCAGCTATGGCTTATTTTAGCATTCCCTTCTGCCAGCAGCCCTGTGGGGCCCCTTCCCCACTCGCGGGTCACGCTGGTTCCAACGGCTGCGGACTCTGTGGGGCACAGATTTTGCCCCGCACGCGAGAGCTCGGTTCTCTCTCCAACCCGAATTGCAAACTGCACCTTTAGGGGATGTCCAACCTTTCTGTGAGAAGAAGCAGTGCTCGTCCGCAGTTGCGCTGCTTGCGATTCCTTGTTTCCAGGTTAGTAGCTGGTCTCTGGATGCTGGCAACAACCACCCCAAGATGGCGCAGTCTCCGCTGCTGAGCTGGCGCACCATGAGAGGTTTCAGCCGCAGTCTCCAACCGTCCTTTTTTTCCTGGGGGTTCTCGATGTTTCCTAGCTGCAGATAGTCTCTCAGCTGAAAATCCTCTGCTTATTGGTGCTGTATGTTACCCGTTTCAGCTGCTCACCCTTACCTGCTCCAGGACAAGGCACAGGACACATCGGTTTATACCGCTGCCATTTTCCCTCCTCCTGAATACTAAATTTAGTGAGATAAATGAATCTAAAGTAAGTTAATACAGAATTTGTTTAGTCCTTTTCCAGTCTGCTTTTGAAGGAAAATTTTATACTTAAGGTACATAGGAAGCTTTGTCAAGTAAAACTATAATCCTATTTATATTGTATATTATTAAACTGGAGGTCTGGTGCATGACATTATGCACTCATGGAGG